>NC_140086.1:45947588-46680088 GCF_964237585.1 Gallinula chloropus
AAAATCAGTGCCTCAGACGCAATTAAACTTCAAAGAATGTTCAATCGCCTTTCAGCTGGTCCCCACAATCTGTCATTGTATTTACTACTTATCAATGCTCTTTCCTCTAACAAGATCCTCCCAGTTCATTTCCCTTTTTCACCCATGAAGCCAGAAATGAAGACGATGTTGTGCTGAACGTATGATACCGTATCCATTTCCAGCAGCGGAATGACTTGGTATGCTGAATTCAGCATTTCCTGCTACAGGGAGGAAACTGGTTGCAAATGGTAATGTTTTTATGTGAACACAACTAGCTGAAATAAATACCACGGGAATGCTACAAATGACAGTCAGTGCCAATTCTCCTTCACATAAGCATTCTAATTACACAAAAGAAACTTTCTTTAAAGCTATCTGAAACCTCTGGACTAGACTGCAACACAAATTAAAGTAGCCCTAAGTCGTCTGCAGTGAAAACACAGCCAGCAGAACTTTTAGCATTGATTATGTTCAGGTAGAAATTTTACCCTGAGTTTCTTATAATATGAATCACAGAGCATTTAATATAAAATCAGTACAATGGCAAACAAAGCTGCCAGTCTGTCTTTGTGATGTATGAGAGGATGAAGTTCCAGTAATGAGGCCTGATTTTCCCAGTGCAATAATAATAGTAAAACCTAAAAGAACAAATGAAGGTAGGGTTATTAGTCTAATACAGATTGAAGAACTTGGTATTTAGCAGAGAAGTACCTTGGTCTCAGTACTTTCTTACTGAATTATAGCTAATGCTCATGGATTAATCAAAAAAGAAAAAAAGAAAGGTCATTACACTCCAGTGTAAAAAAAATAAATGGGCAAACTGTTCTTATCCAGCTGCAGGTTTCTTTTATGCAGAAATAGGCTCTTCCTTAAGGTCACTAAGATGAGAGAGAGTGCTGGAAAAAGGGTGCAGCAACCGGAGGCACGGGTCCAAATCCAACACTCACTGCGCAAATGGGAAGTCTTCAATAGCTTTAAATCTGCCTTTTCTGTGGCCATTTTGAAAAGCTAAGCCAAGGGGTGTGGGGAAGGCTATTGGCAAGCAGCGCTAACTGCACATCAGTAACCACCAGCAGCGAGAGCCATGGAAGAGGAAGAGGAGGCCGGCTGCGAGGCCTGGGTTTGTTTCCAGGCTCTCATGCCAGCCTCTTCCGCTCTTTGGTCCAGAACGCAACAGGCAAGTCACACACTGACAATGAAACCATGAAGGTGTATTTTTTTTTTTTCAGTTTGCAAAAACGATGTTTCCAACTTCCTCTAGATAATATTAATCCCACATGAAAGGGTGAAGTGAAAGGTTTGTGCCGTGCAGAAGCAAGAGAAGTTGGCAAAGCCCACAGCCAGCAGGAAGTCTATTCAAAAGACTAATTAGAGCTGCAGAAACCCTCGAGCCCACCAGAGCCTTCCTTAAAGACTGTCTTTAGTAGTTTAACAGAATCACTAATGATTTAGTGCAGGAGCTACAGAGCTACGGCGATTAGTGGGTTAGTGCTCTCATACTGACCGTGAGTTGTTGTGAAGCTGATTTACATACAGCTTTATAAGAGAATGCTCATCAGCCACAGGACTGGCTGCATTTATACCCCCAAGTAACCTGAATGATTCAAACAACGAAACCTTGTTAATACCCCCAAAAATATACACAGAGAGCAGTGCGTTCAGAGCGGCTTCATCACAATAAATGCAATTTGCAACCATTCAGAACAGATACTGATGTGACAGTTTGTAGGGTGTGCTTTTTCTTTTGCATAAAAAGATAGAAATAAAATTTTAAAGAGATGATACTAACAATTAAAAGAAATGGTCAAACACTTACAGTCTTGCTAGGTCAATGAAACAAAAGTTACAAACTTTTAGTATACAAGCAATGCAATTACTTTAGATTACATAAATGTTAACTCTAAAAAAGCCAGAACTGACTGCTGCAGCATGGAGAGTTTTTGATGTATAAGGATGTAACACTATCCACTTACAAGGAAGCCTGGATACCTAATGTTGGGAGGAGTTTATTGTTTTCTGCCTTCAGGGTATTCTCCATCAAGGAGTTCTAATTCTAAAAGCTCAGGAATTACTTAGGTTTAATCCTGATAGTTAAGAGACAGTCAGTTGAATTACTGAAGGACACAAAAGTAAAATAATCAGGAATTTTCCACATGTAAAGAGAAACAAGCAGCACAGTAGATAGTGCTGTGATTATTACTGAAGGTCTAAATGGCAAACCATACTTCTGTTGAATAAACACAGGGACTTCTTGGGGATAAACAGAAGTAACAGTTACTATCCTAAAGAGCATTGTTCTTAATGACCCCTTCTGTAGAGGCCAAAAATAGATTATCCTGCCTTGCCCTGGCATATACAATTCCATATATGCCAATAACGGGAATTAATTTGCATTTGCGGTCTCACTGTCTGCACAGGCAGATCTGGTCTTGGGGCTACTTTGGGACTGGCTGCCAAAAAGCATCTCAGTCACACCCAGCAGCTACTTGCACTAAGATAATGCTGAGTTCATAGCTCCTGGTAACAAAAGCTTGTAAGTGAAAGAAGTAGTAAAACCTCTTTACTTTGACACTGCAGCGTGGTACACCCCAGGTTTGGTTTTGGTGTTAAAAAATGTAGCCATGCATGCCCAGAGATTGTGTTTGCTTATTTGGGAATGCTGAAGCACTGACAGGTACAGCAGGAACCAAGTCATTAAATGCACCCAAGGAAGGTGTAGCACTTGTCTTCCCAAATACAGCAGGAAGTTACTTTTACTTTTTTCTCATCTATGTGTAAATCTAGGTTTACACAGACTGGATGAAAGAGCTAGCAAATGATACACCAGTATTTTGGCTGCGTGAGCCAAAATACTGGGCCAAGATGTACATGCTCATCTGCAAGCACCTTTTCTTTAGGATTAATGTTTCTGACCACTCTTCTCTGGTTAGTCTGCTGAAGGGTCAACATATCCCAAGACTACTCCTTCTCTCTCGTTGCCTTTAATGAAAATCGAATGGTTTCACAGGAGTAAGGGTGTCTTGCTGTATCTCCCAAGTATGAAAACATGTTCTCCTTGTTCCTATCCTATGTTACAGTACAATGCAGGCATTCCCAGTTGGCAATGACATGTCCCAGTTTCTATTCCCACAGAGCTGCTACAAAATGGCTTCTGACCAACAGCCCATTTTCAGCCCCTGTGGGAGGCTGCCTAGGTTGCACGTGAGCATTTAGTGGGGCGTAGTGGTCTAAATGAGAACTGAAGTTCTGTGCTCCACTGTGAGGAGTTTGGGGTGCCCTAAAGCTAGCTCTCCATCTAGGTATCAGTCCAAAATAACCAAGGCATTTTCTCCTCATGTCTGCTGATTTTGGTTTGATTTTGGTTGTGTCAATTTAGTTGTTTGTCTTGTTGGCTTTTTTCTGGGGTGGGGAGGGATTGAAAACTGAAACCTCCATCACCCTCATACAGTGGTTTAACTGAAAACAGGGTACAAACTCACCTCCTGTTGGCAAAAGGACTTCCTGAGGGAACGGAGTGGGAGAAGAGTGTGTCGTTCATGCTGGTTACAGGTCGGGGGGGCCTAGAAGAAGGCAAAATACCCAGTTGCATTGATTTGTCTAAAAGAAAACTCATCACCAACAACTTTTACAGAGAATTAAATCAATTTCTAGTTTAAAGTAACATTACTACTGGAATCTTCTGCTTTAAGTAGCAATTGTTCCAAATTAAAGATGCTATGTTTTAAACAGAAGTTAACAAAAAAACAGTTACTTAGTCCTGGAAGGTAATAATGCTAATTTGTGCTCAGAGATGAGTTTAAGCAGCTTATTAAATCACAGAATTGTGTGATTTCCCCCCACCCCCTGCTTTGGCAAAATGACCACTATGCCATTTCTCCTTTCCAGCGGCTGTAGTCCAGGGTGCACTCACTGCTTGCAGCCAGCTAGGCCAAGCACAGGTAGCAGCTTTGCTGTGGCAGCATGAAGGTCTGCTGATGGTAACTGCCCATAAATTATACAGCTTTTCATGAGTTTATCCCTGGCACTGAGCTCCATGCCACCAAAACCACTTAGTGACCACCATGTGCCAACAGCCCTCAGCGTCCCATAAAGTACACAGAGTACTAAGCTGGTTTAATATCAAAGATTTTCAACTTATCAAAGCCCCAAATCAAAATTTAAAACAAGTGCATAGCTTAAAAGAACCTATTAATAATGATGGTTTTATTACTACATTCTTTATTTCCTGCTCTTACTAAAAAATGAAATGAGAAGGAATATTTCCTCAGCTTTCTTTTATTGTCTACTCTTAAAAGATATTTTGTGCACAATTTTTTCTTCTGTATCCATTAAGGAGAAATTTCCCCTTCTTAATGGACTTCTTATGCAACATTGGGCAAAAGATATAGACACTGGAAAAACTAAAGAAGTATGTTAGTAAAATCACCAGTTTTTCATTTAGATTTGAGCAGAATCTGAAGCCATATATAATTCAGCCTAGATTTCAAGTTGGTTAATGCCCCTATAAGTTCCACGTAAGATCTGTGTTGCTTTCTGAATTCTGCTGATGTGCAAACCAAAATATAGTACCTATCTGCAAAATACTCACTGGGCTTTACTTGTGAAAGACAACTGGTCACCCAAACCATTTGTAAGAAATGAAGAAAGCCAATTCTGCACAGAAGTGGACTATTAATATATGTTTCTTTCTTATTTTGTAACTGTTAGGAAACAAGCATAAGTGTGGTCTTTGGCAAGTCCAAATGGATTTCTCAGCATGAAAACACCACAATGCTTATAAGAAGTTTAAAACTGGGAACATAAAGATGTAGGATCTGGCATATTATTTATTTGTATGAAAATATAATTTAAACCTAACCCTGCACCTGCAAACCCACATGGAAAACTCCAGTTCTGGTCAGTCATGAATTTAAGAAGCAGCACTTTGTGTTGCACACAAAGCAGCACTCTAGGTACTTATGGACAAGATCTTTCATCCATTAAGTGTACTAAGGAAGAAAAATACTCACCAAGTATCTCTTTTGCAGCCAAAATGAAATGGAAAAAAGATAATTAATTAAATAGTTTAATACGTATATGGTCTTAGTGCATTGGACAGACTCCATCTGTATGACCCTAATGTGCCAAAAAGCATGACAGCCTCTATGCATAAAAGTTGATTCATCTGCTTATATATGATGAGTTACTCGTGTGTATAAATGTCTCTCAAGTCCAAGGGTTTGCTAAAGTTTTGTGCTTACCATTAGTTTGTCGATTCTTATGGGAAGAAAACTGTATTATACTAATCTGAGCTTTCCCAAGGCAAGTTTCTTAAAGGCTGGTGCCCACTATCACGTGCCTCAAGTTCAGCTTGAATATCAAATGGATGTTCAAACATATATGTACTATTGTGTGAGGTGGTAAGACAAGAAGAGCAGACTTTATGGTAAAGCAAAGGACAACTCAGCAATTGACTATAAATGTATACCTTTCTGAGGTTATTTCTGAACTTCTGGAAGTGATTCTGATAAAAGTGAGCTGATGCTCACTCATCTTTCCTCAGGGAGGAGGAAAAACTTACACTATTGATATATGCTAGGTAATAAATGCATGTTATGACGTAACACATACCCATACTAATAGATCAAATTAACTAAGAGCAATTTTCCAAAGTGCTCCATGATGGTCTAACCAACCTCTTCACACTAATGTCAAAAATAATGTTCCCACAGGTTTAGATGGAAGTGAAGCCAGGCCAGTGCAGAATGCATTTGAAAAATCCCTCTCTGATGCAGTGTGGCCATGCCACTTGTTGTCTCTAAAATCGTTGTCTCTTAATTGCCAATCTTATGTATAGAAAGGAAAAATGACCCCTCCTTTGGTGGGGGGTGCTGCTCCATCGGGTTAATGACACCTTGATAACTGATTCTTTAGGTAAGTCTTACATGTGTCTCTTGCTCCATTGAAAGTTTTGTGTGGCACCAGTGAAACAAAAAACCCCATGCAGTCTTTCTGTCTGCTACCACTCAAAGGTGGAAGACTGATGAAAAGGAAAAGCTGTACAGTAATGCAGAGTACTTGTCCCCATTTAAGCTAGAAGCTAAGAAAAGGATACTGTTTTGTTGCCAAAATTCATCCATTAAACGCACATATAAAAACCTTTTTGCCTGGATTCCTGCCCAGAGCTGTTTCTCTCAACTTCCATTATGTTTAAAAATAAAAATTACATCAGCGAGAAGCTATTCTCATTGAGGTACTGTAGCATATCTCTCCCCTCAGTTAATTTATGTGAATTATGCTGTAGATCAAGCTACCTCTACAAACTTACAGGCTTTTCACTCATGTATCATTATAGGCAATATATTGTGCCAAGTTATATTGCCTTCAATCTATGAATAAAGAGAAACTATCATAAAACAAAATAGATGGTGGCTCTTGTTCTCACATCCAATCACTCCAAATGACGACTGTATAGTTAGGAAGAGGGGAAGGTGTTAATTTCACAGCAAAGATTTGGAACAGATCCTACTCAATTACAGTACCTTCTCCTTGCCTTGCTTAAATGCATTTAATCTGCTCACAGTAGCCTAGACTTCACTACCCGTTATCTTCAGACATACCCCCAGGCCTTCCAGGGCCTCCAGCCAGAAGGGAACAGAGGCTTCTCTTCCCATTTCACGCTCTCTGTCTCTTTCCATTTCTCTTAAGGACAGCCAAAGTCTGCCCTGTGAAATTATCAGTGACTCGCCAGCAGAGCCAGGCATTTGTACCGTGCAGCAGCAGATCCATCTCCGGATGATTTCATCCAAAGAACAACACCCTCCCATTACACCTCCATAAAGAGGTACACAGGCTTTAACTGACAGCTGAGTGTAACAGGGATTCAGCACTCCGAATCTGTCAGAGGCACCTTGCATCTGAAGAGCAGTGCTCTCTCTTTTATGCCTTGGGATAGTTCTGCTGTCACCACGGGGGGAGGACCATCAGGGTGATTTATCCCTAAAACGTCAGGTAGGTTAGATGAACTTTCCTGGTGCCACACAGCCCCCACTGGCCAGTGTGCACTTGCCCTTAACGATGCTGCACACAAACATTCACTACTGACAGAAATAATGAGTACAGACCGGGATGGTTTCAGCAGCCAGTGACACAGGTATGCAGCATGCAAGTGCAGTTTTAATGGCTGCTGCCTGAAATAATTCAGTCAGGGCCTCTGGGAAGGTGTTTGAGAAGGATTTTAAGACACATACCAGAACAAGAGATATGCTTTAAAAAGAGTATCTTTGGATGATTTTTCCAAATTAATTTCTTTGCAATTTTTCCAACCAGTGTCTTGATTTTTTCTGGAAAAACCCCAACTTTTTTCCTTTTTGAATGGACCCATGAAGCAGAAGTAACAAACTGATAAATGAGAAAATCTGAGCAACTCCCACTGTGGATGGTGGACACGTGTTAGAAAAAAAAAAAAAAAAATCCAAAGTAATGATTTCCACACCCTGCACAATTACATTTTCTCCCTCCTTTGAGTTTCTTGATTCCTGCAGAGAAAAAGTTATTGACACAAACTACTACATCAAAAATAATTTTCCTTTCCCCAAATATCAAAACATAAAGATAACAGACTCCCTTCAAGCGATCTGACAATTAAAGACACAGCTCTTATGTGGGTTCATGCAGGTAGTCTTCAGGGCTGAGTGAAGCCTCAGCTCCTCTAAAGCCAGCAAGAACTGTGACACCGATTTCAACAAAATTGGTAGAGCTTCAGTTTTCTCTGGTGCCTTGTGCCAAGACATACCTGTGCTACACTGAAGTTGAGAGCATCTAGGTGACAAAGCTAATGTACTGAGCATGAATACATCCCAAAGTGCTGAAACTCTATGAAACTGCACGGGTATCTCTTGGGGAGAACAGGGACATGCCAACATTGTGCCCCACTATTTGGTTATACATATATATCCCAGTGACTTTTCAAGTGAAATCAAGCCAGAAGAACGTTTTTATACTAAATATCCCTATCATCATCAAATTTGCACTTGTGATGCATTGAGCTTGATATGCCACAGCTGCCTCCCATGTTGTTCATAGCTATAGCATCTACACTGGGTGTAAGCAACTCCTACAGCAAAGCTTACTTTCTCCACAGCACACAGATACTTACACAATATGAGCCAGGTTTAGAGGTTTTTCAGGCTGGTCAGGGAACATTGGGTGCAAAGGTTCACGGCTGGAAGCACAGCTTAAAGACTTGCTAAGTGCATTAGTTAGCTTCTTAGCAGGTGATTTCTGGGTGGAACAAGGAAGGTAGAGGTAATCTGGACAAGTAAGGTGCATACTGTTTCTGCTATAGGAAGCACAAAACAACAGGAAGCTCTACGGCTTACATAGGCTTACATACATATCACTGACATCCCCTTTGCCCCCTCCCACCCCAAGAGTCTGGTAAGGTAAAGACCACTCAGTTTGCAGGAAAGATTACTCTTACCTTTGGGCGCTTTTAGAGTAGGGGGGGTGTATCTATATGGACAGATGCATTTGCCAGGGTATATCTGTATGGATAGATGCAGCTGCCACAGCTTCTTTGCAATGCTGCACCCGGGTAGTATCAAATGAAGGACAGCACAAAGTTAGTGCCACCTGAACTGGAGCTGGCCTCATCAGTTTATAGTCCAAGCAGAATAAATATGTGTATGCCTGTCCATATAGATACACTGTATGGGACCCAGCTTTCTTCTGAAGCTGTGGACCAGGTACAAGGCTGATACACATTTTTTCTCCTTGCTATTATTTCCCCCCTCAGCTCCAGCACCCCGTACTGTGTAGCTGCTGTTCTAAAGCTCCTCTTGCACCTCCCGTGGCTGCTGCAGTCCTTGCCACACCGGGGAATGAGAGATTTCAGACATGTGCGTGGTGGGAATTGCCCCATTGTGGTGACAGTGTGCCAGAAGAGGCTGACATACTGTCACTGTCACCAAACAATGAGGAGGCTCTGCATAAGAAGCAAGCTTTTCACCCTGAAATCCTATCAGCAAGTCTAAGAAAATAAAAAGAAAAGATGTATTTTCTGCTTTTTGGGTTTGTCCGGACACTCTGCAGTTGAACACTTTTCTAAGGAACAGCTCAGAGACATAGGATGTCTTTTGGGCTGTGTGAGAGACTGTCAGGGAATCCAACCCACCTCTCTGTGATTCAGCTTCTCTGCCAGTGAAACAGAGGTAGGGATCCTTATTACACTCACTGCCTCCTCCCCCCCGAAACACCACTCTACATGCTAAAAACTTTAAAAAGCTTTTGGAACTTAACAGGAACTTAACAGGAACATCAAGTTGTCATCGTAATCAAGACAAAAGTGAAATATTTCTATTGGAGAATTCCTGCTCAAATATGTAAAGTTCAGGCTGCTTCTCTTTCATTGTAAATGTGACTTCACTCTGAATTCGGATCAGCTGAGTTCGCTGCACCAGTGAACACCTTTAACCTGCATGTGGAGCTCTATACAGATGGATGCACTATGGAGAACGTTCACCTGGTTGGACCAAATGCTGATGAACACTGCAGAAAGGCAATCTCAAGCTTGAAGCAAAACATTTGTTTCTAACGAGGAAACATTTGAGACCACTGGGCAGGTAGTAACATTTTGTCTTCTGCTGAGCAGAAATATCAAGTTTTCCAGTTGCTTCCCACCTATAATTACATCTCCTTGGTTACAGCAAAGAGTGATTTTATAGCACAAATTACTAGTAAGAAAGGAGTCAGAGTTATGTATTGGGCACTCTCCTATTCACAGACTAAACTCAAGCCATTCATGTCTATGCAACAAGCAGCAATTAGGACCCATAAAAACAATTACAGACCCAGATCTGCTGGGAGGCAGCAGCTTGTGTTACTGGCACACAGAGCAAACAACATCATATTTAACCCTTGATTGCTCCACCAACAGAAAAACAGATAGTTTAAAAGTGTTAAGCTTCAAAACTTGGTTAAAAAATGCACACAAAGTTCTGTATGAGTCATTAATATGCTCATAATTTAATTTTTTAATAATAATAAGCTTTTGTAATATTTGAGATTGATTTGGATTTTTCTGCTGGTCTCTGGATTTGAACTCTGAAAGATGGGGATGCTCTGTGACCAACAGCTTCTGCTGGGGCTTTGCTCATGTCTAGAGATCTTAGCCCCAGGTCTGATGCCTTTCTGAAGTTAAAGTAGCTGTTAATTCTTTTTCAGCTTAGAAAAAACACTGAATTATCTTGTTTAACAACAAAAACATTGTGTTTTTTTCTACAGTAAACACTAAACCGTGGATCTGAGCCTGTAACCACACTCCAATCTAGTGTCGGGACCATTTCAAATGCTACTCATACGCTGCAGCCGCTGATGATGAATCACTGACTGATGAAGGAGCGCTTAGTATTCACCATTTCATTTACATGTAGTCAAACAGAGCAAGCCAGTGACCGTTTTACCGTGAGTCCTGGGGGATCAGGAGAAGCTGCTCTGATCCCGGTGCCCTGCTGCCAGCCCCTCCTGCGCTGCCCTCCCCGCGGCGCGGCACGGCACGCACCATCACCACCGCCCCCATCCTCACCCAGAAAAGGCCATTCCCACCTTCGCGCTCTCCCGATGGCTCCCAAGTCAAGAGCCTCCCTGACGGGGTCACCAATCCGAACCGGCAGCCCAGCTCCCAGACGCCCGTGCCGGATAGCTACCCAGAACTGCGTCTGGGGGCTTCTCCTCCAGCTGGAGGGCAAAGCAGTCTGCAGCAAGGCGCAAGCCTTCCCTTACCCATGACGTGTACTCTTTCATTTGGTGCTGGTTGCTGTGGGAACCGCTGGCATGGCCCCTCCAGAAGCAGTCCTGACAGAGCTGGTAATTGTGACACTGCTGGCAGCGGTAGCGAAACCCCATCATGCTTTCGCTGTGGCAGTAGGAACACTCGACGGGGTGGAAGACTGTGCAGGAGACAGAAACGCTGAGCCACAAACCAAAGCAGAGAAACCCCCAGCAAAAGTTTACAGACAAAGGCCTGAGACGAAGGGTGAATCCCTTCTTTGTTATGCAGGTTGGATGCTGCCTGCAGCTCTGACCCGTGCCCAGCAACCCATGCTGAGCTACCGGCAATGCTTCCAACTCCGGGCACCAAACCCTTCATCACTTCTGAGCCTGCACCTCCTGCTCGCAGCGGCGGAAAATGTGCTCAGTGTCTAACAGAATGCGTGATAGAGAAATCCATATGTGGGAAAATCCCCTGCACCCTTCAGCTGCACTGCTGGGGGAAGCGGAATGTTTTGCTGTGCTGTGAGGAGCTACAGCGATGTGCCTCAGAGGGAAAGTCAGACTCAGCCGCCTGATCACTGAGAGCACAACAATGTAGTTAGGGATGTCACTGTCTCTCAATTACTGCTGTCACATCTGTACGACTGCTGCCACTTAGGTATGGAGTTGAACACCTAGTTTTTGGATGCCCAGATTTGGAAAGCTGGATGTTGAAAGGACCTGTGTGGTTCTGTTCTCTGTTCCGCTCAGGAGTAGAGAGCAACGAGGATTCGAGTCACTGAGCACACTAAGGCACCAATCACGGCATTGGAGAGCCCCTTCCTGGCAGTGCTGCTATTTCTGTTCCTCTCTCCTCACTACAGCATGTACCCAGTTTACCACGGGGTACTGCACGTCTCCTTGTTCCCAGACACCTTCTGCTCTTCTGTTGCAAGGTTCAGTCTGGGAGGGTTTGGATCAGTGCTGAGTGTGCGTCAAGGTTTTAATTCCTTGCCAGAAGTTCTCAGCAGGAAGGGTTAGCACTCCAGGCTGGGAAATGCTGCGAGGCTGGGGAGGCACAAGGGTGGATGGCAGGAGCTTGAGGAAGGTGGAGCAAATAGGTGCTCTGTAGCTAGGAAGGACTTGGGAACATTGGTGCCTTTCAGTGGAAGAGGGGTTTATTTAGTACAAGAACATGTACAACCTCCTCCCCCTCCCTTTATCACCAAAAAAATGGCTGCACACCTCCCCTTTCATCAGCCCCATTTTCTTGTTGGGAATATGGTATAAATACTTTTATCACCCAACAGGATGATTATATACCATCTTTTCTTCCTCCTTCTCCCCATCCCACCACTTCTTTTTCCCTGCAGTGTCTCAAAGCTTCAGTTATGCTGGAAGTAAACCTTCAAGGGAGCAACACAGGAATATTCAACAAGCTCCTTATACAGCAATCTCTGAGGTGAAATACTGAGCTGGAAAACTGGGTTACAAAAGAATCTATTTACCTTGCTAAATCAGTATTTGAAAAATTAAGTATAAACTCTGTCCATTTTTAAATCTTCCTTTTTCTACATTTAAAGTGTTGGAATAATGACTGTCAGCATCATTGCCTCCTGATGTTCATGAGCAAGAAATGCCACATTAGGAACAAGTGCACCCAGATAAACAAGACAGTGAAAAGGCATTTCTTGTCTCATGGGTTTTTTCTACTTAATATTGGCAGTGCTGGTTCTTCTGAGCAGCAGAAGACAGCCTCATTGAAGCTGAGGGACTCTTCCAGAATGACACGAGGAACTGTACGGAGTTCATGGGTTGCAATTTGGTGGTGCACACAGTGAGATGAGATGCACAAGCTTTCTAGCTCTGTCTCTGCACTTTCACTGTGGCAGCACCTTCTACAGAAACAGTATATGAAGGGTTTGGCTGTAAGGACTACATTGTGAACTTTTCTCGGGTGCCCAAGAAGTTGGAAGGCGGAGGAAGATGTTACTGGTCAGGGACATGCAACACGCACTGTGCCATAATCAACTGAGTTGATCTTCATGGTCCATTCCTGTCTCAAAATATGTGGTCTACTTCTCCTTGAGGAGAAGGAGGCATCTCAAACTTAAATCTTCATCTTCCACACAGGCAAAGGATAAGGAGAAATCTGTGCCTTCCTTTTCAGAGTATATTGTCTGGCAGTGTACACTTAGGAGGAGATCCTTCATAAGGACCTTTTGGCTGGTATTTTGTACTGCACTGGACATGTCCTGCCAAGAATATTGCATGACTGGAAACTGCCAAGCTGTTCCTTCTCTGCTGCCGTATGTCACAGCTGATAAAAGTTGCGGCCTCGATAGATTACCAAATCTAAGTGTGTGAATAGATCACGTCCTGTTGCTCTTTGCTTATCCAGACCACATGAGGAAAGGACACCAATCAGGATAATTTCCTGAGCATGGTAAAAATTAAACCATATTCCTGGCTGACCAACAGGATTCTTTAAATATTTTATCAGTGACTGTAAAAACAGCACATCTAGTCAATGAACTCAGTACAGTAGCTCCTACAAAACCATTTACAGAGTGAGAAAAACATCACACAAGTTTACTCTTGTAACTGTTTTTTGGCAGCAGCTCTTACTTACCATTTTCAACATTTGCCAGTCGATGCAGAAGTGGTAACCACACTAGACACTGTGGTGGGGGATCAGACATGAGAGTATCCAAGAAAGTGTTCAACGTGACTTTTTTCTGCTCAAAGAAAGATGCACAAAGAATTGGTAATTAGACATATCAAAATCATTTTGTCTCATCCATTCCCAGAAACCCTTGGGAACAAGTTTCAGACACTGTTTGTTTGTAACCCTGGTTTACTAAGAAGAACAAGTGATCCTAGCAAAGATTTTTCTGGAGTATTTCTAGTAGTTACAATATATACTACTGACAACTAGCAGTGCTATTCACCAGGCTGGGCTGGAGACACCTAGCTTCCATTCTCTCTTCTAAAGTCACTGCCTGAAGATGCTTTGTGAATAGGGTTGGCATTCAACTCTTCCGGTTCTTGTATGCTTCGAGTACCCACACTTTGAGCACAGTGCCTGTGTATTACCAGTTTTCACACTGCAGAGAATGGCTGATGGTACTCCCAACAAAGAAAATAAAATACTGATGAGGGAGTGTAACTTCAACCCAAATATATGTTGGTTCTGACAGTACAAACTATCAGAAGCAGTTGTGTTTCTGTATTTTAATAAATTATGCTCATCTGTTGAGTGATGGCCACCAGTTAGGGGTGAGCTCCGATTGTAAGCACTTAAAACCTATGTCACTTCACCTTTTAAAGAGATATAAACTCAAAAAATATTCCTGTTGATTTAAAAAATACAAGTTTTTCAGGCATCTGGGAAAAGTCAGCATAAATCTTAGAAGGCGATATTTTAGCCAGAGGTATCTCCACCATAATACTTGCTCTTTTCTACCTCATATACTGGCTACATAAGTGTGTATTAAAGTATGAAGCAACCGGGTGGTCAAGGGCAGAGAGACCTTAAGAAATCAGCAACTGATTCTTCCTTTAAAATAAAATTAAGATGCAAAAATATTGAGCCCTGTTGAGAATACGTGCAGATATAGTTTATAGACATACATATTTAAGTTGCATCCCCATATCCAAAGGGATTGTTAAATTTTCATATATGATTACATAAGCTACTGCTTTAACTTGCTAAAGAACCGTAAGGAAGAGCCCATGAGGAAGCAAAACAGCAGCTATGAAATAACATGTATCATCTCCATGTGTTGTGGAGTGCTTTTAAGAGTTGAGATTTCCAGATAGAGTGTTTGTGCTGAATTCATATACAATTGCAACTGGATGTAAAGAAAACTACTGGTCACTCAGTGTATTAGAGAAATAATGATGTATGTAAAAGTCTTGGGGATGAAATATTGCATGACATTGGGAAAAATATAAATTTATTTGATGTGGTTTAGCCCTGGTAGCCAAACCCAGGACAGTATTTGTCCCTAAAAGACGAGAAAATACTTCAGTCTAGTTGTGAAAATGGTCTTGACTCTTTAATGAAGAGACATGCCACAATATGGGTTTTAGATCTCATTGAAATCACAGAATCACAGAATTGTAGGGGTTGGAAGGGACCCCCAAAGATCATTGAGTCCAACCCCCCTGCCAGAGCAGGTTCCCTAGGACAGGTCTCACAGGGAGGCGTCCAGACGGGTCTTGAATATCTCCAGAGAAGGAGACTCCACAGCCCCCCTGGGCAGCCTGTCCCAGGGCTCTGTCACCCTCACTGTGAAAAAGTATCTTTTACCTGCAGTGTGAATGCCCAAAGAAACACCTACCACCTGCTTGCTGTATGAAGGATCTTCCCACCCAAGGACAGTGGATAACCACTTCCTGAATAGGTATCCTACGCTACAAGCATCAGCTCGCAGGAAAGGATCTTTGCTTTGGAGATCAGCTGTGGATGTTTGGCCTGGCTTTGCCAACCAATGCCACCAGCGAATGCCTGTGCTGTCTGCAGCAGAACTGAGAACAGAGGAGAAAAGGCAGAATGAAGCCCAGGAAAAAAGGGTCCTCCAGTGCCCCATACTGCAGATCTGAATAGTCTTAAGTCTTTCCACTGCTCTGGAAGGCAGAGAAGTTGGCAGCAAACACACAACCAGTCTAAACAAGCAAATAGATGGGGAGACAAGAACAGCTCTTCCACAGTGGAACAGACTTCTGAATGCAGCTATAATTTAAAACCTGATTTGCACTAAATAAAGCAACTTAGCTTCACTGACAGCTTTAAGGCTGAACTCTGGTGGTCACTGATTTCATGGATTCGAAAGAGCAGTGTCCCTTAAAAGGACCCCAGCAGAGCAATTTCCATACATTTTAAAAGGCACATTTTCCTCCTGTAGTTTGTTTTTTTCTCAGCTGCTGGGAAAGTTGAAACTGAAAGCTGTTTTCTAAATATATGCTGCATGCAGATGGAGTCTAGGTTTGTGGAATAACACTTAGCCAAGTGCTAAGGAAATGAAGTTAGTGTCTATCTTTTTAGTTTGGGATAAAGGAAGAGAAATAAAAAAGTATTTTTTATAATGCTAAAAAATTTGAAAAATAAAAATACAGTATAACATCACATTAATCTTCCCTCTGGGGGTAAGTGGTGGCAATATAATTCATTTTGAACGGAATCACTGAAGAATAGGGGTTGGAAGGCACCTTTGGAGATCATCTAGTCCAACCACAGCAGGATCACCTCAAGGAGGCTGCACAGGACAGCATCCAGGTAGGTTTTGAATGTCTCCAGAGATGGATAACATAATAGGAAAAATCCTTTCAGATGCAAATTGAAATGGATTTGACGCCGTGAGAAGACGGTCATTCCTAGAATTTTTTCATTCCCTGAAATTGATTAATCTCTGTATCAGGGGGCTAGAAGGCTTCTGGTATGCAAGCATGATCCATACTGAGAACAACAAGTGAGAGTGCCAAACTTATCCCAAACTTCTGATAATGCTGAGTGCAGCATCAGGGAGTGAAAAAAAAGACCTACGGTGTGACAAAGACTGGGGTATCATTTATCACAGTCTCACAGAAATATGATGTTTTGAGTCTTACTTCAAAACTCTGATTCATCCCTAGTGAAAATCTAATGAGAACCAAGTGAATTTAGATGAAATATTAGACTAGATTTACAAAAGCACTTAGTTGCCCATGGGTGCAAACCAGCAGCTTTCTAAATCTGCTGCATACCTACATCAGTCAGAGATCTAATTCTTCTTAGATCTAAATGGAGATTGTGAACTAAACCACCTAATGCCTGTTTGGAGACTTTGTTTCTTAAGGTACCTTAATACATCCAGTCCACTCATTCAGGTGCAATGTCAATCAAAGTGTCATTTCTGATGGCTGCTTAGATAGAAAATGAGGCCTGAATGACATTTTTATCAAGAAAAGAAATTGCTTTTCTGATCTTTAATCATACCGAGTCCAACATGCAAAGCTTGAATGCCCTCTTGCCATGTAAGAACACTCTTCCATTATTTTAGCACAAAACTACCAGAAGACACTTTACTGTGTAAATTCTTCAACATGAGATGAAGTTCTGTCATAAGTCTCCCTCTGTGAAACGAGTTTCATGTATGCAAGTGCCACCATTTAAAATGAATTGGGAGATGATTCAATAAATGAATTTCAACAATGCCTTTCAGCTGACTGGAGTGCCTATTGATTAGTGATGAAACGGAGGGAAAGCAAAAAACAAGGCTCTCTTTTGCATGAAAATGACACTGTTTGACTGATTTGTTCCACAGCATTCAGTTAGCAAATGGAAGGATAAAGACATGGAAAATGACACTTTATTTCTAACATTTTCCCAGTTTCAGCATCTTCCCTTAGTTTATATTTATGGAATTATACAGTGTGATGTGTAGCAAGAGCCAAAGGCATTCTCTCTTTCTCCACTGAAGAACTGGACAACCAGATCCAATTATGGGATCTTCTGAATTGCTAGATACTAGCTGTGGCCAGGACACTGTATTCAGTGCACCTGTGGAGTCTGGGGAGTTGTGTGAAAAACTCCTATTTCCCTCTGGAGAAATTCACTGCTTTTCTGAACCTATCTCAGTGATGTTATCTTTAAGAGACTGGGGACTTTTTAACACCCACTGCCTCCCATTTTCAATAAAGATTTAAGACAATTTTCTACCCACTCTGCTTGCATGTGTACACCGTTGCTTGAAAAATGTAGTTTGATTTCTTAGTGAGAGCTGAGCTGTGTGTAGAGAAGTTAAAGCCTCACATATCCTTGTAGCACCAACAGCTCAGCGCAGCAAAGGACTTGCATGTATTTGGTATCTCTATCACCTAAATGTGTCTAACTTAGGTGCTTAAGTTAGGAAGTTAGTGTCACCTGGCTCTCTAATTTAGGAACATGCAGGGTAAGATCCTACTCTGAACGACTTTTTGACTCTCTTTCCTCTGTGGTTATACAGGAACATATAGAGGTTAGCTTCCTATTGAAGGAAGCTAATTAGGAAATTAAAGCCAGAAATTAGGAAATTGGGCCTCCTGTCCACTCAGCCACACATTTCCTGGGCAAATATGCACATATGTGTAAGAAAGGAAGAAAGTCTCAGCCTGCTCAGAGATGTGATTAGGGTTCTGTCTCTACAATGCTCATTGTTCATTTACCTGTTGTGAGAAACAGGATTTTGCTGATTGCTCAGTGTAGCCAAATGAAGGCCCTTCGAAAACAGCCGTGGGCAGCTTGAGAACCTCCCGTAGGAACATGTCGTATCTGCCATAAACCATCACTCCACTGGAGTCGGATATCATGGAGAAAATATCTGAGGGGGGAAAAAGGTGAGAAAAGGACACAGCAACTTCAGTGAGAGCTACAGATTTGTTCTGAATCCAGAATTATCCAATTTGAATCCGAAGCGCTAAACCTCCAAAATTACCACACCTTTAATTACAGCCCCTCTCAACAGAAAACAAAGACAACTATTTACATGTAAGAAAAAGTAGCTGATTTTGATATTACAAGATTCCTGCTTTTTTTTCATTATGCATGGTCAATTTTTAAGCCAAGTCTGATGCATGGCATGAGGCAGTTATTTAATCAGATAAGAAGGATCTAATTTGACAAGATACGCAACATCAGCTTTTTGCCTACTGCCAGCTTACCGTGTCAAATCTAAATCCTGCAATGGGTTCACTAAGTCAGTTATTCTTGTTTTGGACACATAAAGCACTGAAGGTCTTTCAAATGCATTACTCTTCCCCATTTTTTTTCTTTTTGTATAAAAATACTGCAGTTTATTATTCCAGAGATGCACATTTCTCAGCCTTTACTTCTCCCTTTGTTCAATATTACCCTAAGCTTAGCAGGGGATCACAGACTAAGGAACATTTATTATTTTTCAGGCTATCATGACAGCTGCTTCACTTCCAGGAATGTGGAAGCAAAATTCTGACAACAGGACCCTAGGACTGCTGACTGGAAAAATCAGCATCATACTCCAGCTTTCCACTGGGTGGACCCTCCTCCTGTTCTTAAAGCAGCCTAGGGAACAGCAATAATTTAAGGTCAGGCTGTATTTCAGTTTTTACATAGAAATAATATATTTAAAAATGGCAGCAAATCTGGAAGACTAGATTAGCACCTCAGATTTCTACTTGTCTGCTCTACTCAACAACGATTTGTAAACTCTAATTTCCTTTTGGCCGCGATGGAAGGCTCAGAGGGAACTGAAGTCTGATGTTGATTCTTTGGTCAAGAAGTCTGGAAAATAGTGTTCTGGGCCAGAGCTACAGACATCACAGCACTAAACAGAAAGTCTTTCGTTGCAGCTACAAGTTAACTATGCCTTGGCTATTGGGGAAGTGGGAATAAATCCTGTGAGATGTTCTGTTCTCCAGAATAGATGGAATTAGTATGTGCCCTATGGGAAGAAATATAAATAGTGCATAAATATAATATACTTCTAAGTGAGAAATGAGAGACATGTAATTAAAAAAGGGTCTAAAGAAATAGATGCTTCATGATGATGAACATTTGAGGCACTTACTTACCTGTACTCTGAATTTAATCATCCAAAAAGAAAAAAAAAATCCACTCATTAGGACTCAAATACATGAACTTAACTTATAAAATAATGAAGTCTGGTGTGAAGTTCAGTCAGATATTTAGTGGGGCTTACTTGGAGAGATATACAGTGCAAATCTCAAACCCAGCCATGTAACTATAACTTACCTCAATGTCCTCTTTTCCTACCTGTACAGCAATGATTAACAGGAAAAAAGAAGTCACCCAAAAGACGTACATCTTAATTTGTCCATGATCTTTCCTCCACAAAGAGTTGCCAAGGCCATTTTGACAGCAAAAACAGAAATCTTGCCATGTCCTTCTCTGTTCAAGAGTAGAAAGTAGACATATTTTATAATATGGACCTCTTTTCATTTCCAAAATGTGTATCACTGACATGACATATTGTAATGCACACTATATGGGGGTTCACATATGAAGAAACGAGACCTTTAAAATGAAAGTTTGTTTTGGGGGAACACCTATCAGTGCCTTGTTTGGTAAAGTTCTCAGAAGAGATTTATTAAGTATATGAAGCTCAGTATTAAACTATTTATCTCACTGTACACTAAGGTGATGATTATTAACTGCTATTGGTGTTACAGTAGGACTGGAAGGCACCTATCATGCTTATGGCCTTTCCATCCTAAGTAAGTGCTCTGTCCCTAGAAGACTGCAGCATCTTCAGTCTTACTATAAGGCAGGTAGAATCCACAGGTGCAGCGAAGCAATTTCGATCTGTTATCCAAACTCCTTAGCATCACTTAATAGCTTCCTGTATGTCTGATTAATGACATCAGTGGAAACACATCGTCATCATGTCTTAAAAAAGACAGTGTCAGCCAATATTTTGTGGGCTTTACAAAATGGCACCCATGTCTCCTTCCAAATTCTACTGACAGGGTTAATGATGGGACCAGATAATAAAGGTATGTGTCATTTTTTGGAAGCAGAAGTTCTGTGACCTTTGGTCTTTATCAGGGAACATTACAATTATAAGGGATTTCCTGTTAAAAGATATATAATTATATCTTAGATAGCATAGTCTAAGTGCAGTGGCAACAGCAATACATAGAAATGTAGCTCTCCCCATCAATACTTACGAAATTACTCTGCTGTCACCCACAATTCTAATGAAGGAAATGTCAGTCTGATCAGAACTAAAAGATAAATTGATTCTGGAAAGACACAGAGCTTGTGACTCTCTCTCCGCTAACCCAAAACCAGACTAATATATATATATACATACATACACAAGCATATATAGTAAACATGAATGTGACACTCACATCAGTACATTAAAGCATGCTACATGCTTCACTGCTATGTTCATTAAGTCACTCATACTTTGGAAAATAAGTGAGTTCCCTAAGCTTGGGTAGTTAACAACCTTTACAGTTTGGTGAACTGGATTCAGGCCCAGCTCAGTGTAACCCACGATTCTGAGTGTTAATTCCAAACATTCTTTACACACATTTAAAATTCTGCTTTTTGTCAGAAATTCAACCAGAGATGTAGACAAAAAGAATGAAATCCACTACTTCGGCATTTAATAAAGAAATCTTTATGATGTTCTTTAATGTTGGCTTTTATGAACATTTTCTTTTCCATTAAATTGTGTTCTTTTTGACTGGTTTTATAAAATTAAAATTACACTATAGGAATTTCAGAATATCATCCAGTCTTCCGTACTTCCACCCCTCGTTGGCTGGATTCTAACTGGTGTAAACCAGGACCTAGCAATGCTGTAGCTATGCCTGAGAATTTGGCTATTTTGTGCATGCTGTCCTTTAGACCTTTGGGGATTTTCCTGCACTGTTTAACCACGAGGTGTTCATTTGGCATTAAAACAGTTGTTATACTCAAGAAAAAGAAATGCTAAGTGGAAGCAATGGCATTATTAAGAAGCAATGGAAGAATAAGAAGAAAAGCTTAAGCCCTTGTGGAAGCGCTTCAGATTGAGACTATTTTCCAGCAGGTTTAGTTGCATTTACTAACAGGATTATCTTCTTGAATGGCAGACACATATCAACTCGCTTTCAGCTTTCCACCCCACAGCCATCAGCTTTTCCCATACTCAAATGGTTATGGAACAGAAAAAAGAAAAGATTCCATTTATCTTTTCAATATCTCTGTTTGAGTTGATTAGTTTTGACACAGTATTTTGTATTGGCCATTTGTATTCATAAAAACATCACTAGAGCCAGCATAAATTCAATTTGCCCTTCAAATACATGTGCATGTGCATACACGCACACACATGCATAAACAAATACATCTGACTGATGAACGGACAGGATAATGGGACCTAACAATTGCCAATATCATGTGGATCCAGAAGTGCCCCAAGCCATGCCTAAGCACTATGGATGCCCTTGACTGGCGGCACCAGGGCCTCCTCGCTCACAGCATTTGCTGCGTAACAGCAAATGCCGAAGCAGCGCCTCACAGCAGCAGGAAGATCCCTACTGAAGTCAGTGCTCTCTGAAAGAAGCTTTGGGCTGGTTAATGCAAAGAGAGAGAAATTTTACTAAGGGAAATCAGGAGAGGACAGAAAATATTTTGATTATATATAGCACCTCTTTTACTGAGGTTACCTTTTGGATCCCTGCAGAAAAGCACCACAAATGGTGGGAAAGGCAAACCTTGAAGCTGCTAGGCACTTGGCAACAACACAGGACAGAGTGCCTAGGAAAGGAATGATGGCCAGGGCTTAAGGTTATCTCTGACTGCTTGAGGACACCAGTGCAGAGCAGAAGGTTTCCTCTTTGAATGAAGGCTGCAGAGACACACACCTCCCTCCTCCAAGAGCAAGGAAGCACCACAGACTACCTGATAAAATCCATGTCCTGTACAAGGCTGAGTCCAACTCCAGGGCCTAAATTTGCCTTTTGGGTCAGGAAGGAGAGCGGTACTGAATGGATGACACTGACATTTGTCAGGATCTCCAGCAGTACTCATACTGAGAGAGCCATACGGTGGGGAAAGCTATTAAGAAGTAACACCACATCTTCAGAAATAGCAAATGCGTCCCATGAAATGGACATCAATACAATAAGATTTTTTTCATTAACTGGGCATGAAGCGGTTAAAGGAATCGTAAGAGGCATTAAGCACTTTGAGTTATCTCTTCCAAAATTCATTCAGTTACTGGTAGGCCTCCTGCTGCCCACCTTAATCAAGGCAGCCAATTCTGAAATGTCAAAGGCTGTAATTAAATATTCCCATTTTCACAAACAGGTTTCAGAGAGGAAATTTTACTGGAATCAAGCAAAATTCTTTCTTTTGTTTAGGAGAGCCAAATGCATAATGACCAGATCTCTGAAATGCATTTTTTAGCTGGACTTCCTTGGCAAAAGCTAGCTTGCCTGAACAGTTCTCAATGATTAGTGAAGGTGGAGCAGGAATTCAACACTTCACAGCTCTGAGCAGATGAACGAGCAAGACGTTATCCTTACAAAACAGATACTGAACATCTTCATGTACTGAACTCTGTATGATTCAAATGTGCATGTGATTAAACATGGGCATGAATATTTCTTCAAGCCCCTAGAGCCAGCTCAGGTCTGCTCCATAGCCCAGAGCTCACAGCTCCATTTGTAGGACAGGTATAGGCCTATATATATATTGTCCTATTTATAGTTTCTTATACAGTACTTGTGTGCCAGTGAAGGAAGTATGCTGTTATTTCATAAACCCAGTTAACCACATTGAAGCAAAAGCTGTTGCCCAATTTTAACACGTGGTTAAAAAAATAAATCAGGCATGTTTTGTCCAGATTTTTTAAGTCTTACCACCTGGTTTTGGTCTGACCAGGTCATCTGCTACATGACTTTCACACACTAATAGCAAATAAATTGAAGCAGCATTTGTGTTTGTAAACTCTCATTTTGTTGACTTGCAGTTCTATGCATTTACACTTTGGTTTTGGCTTAGCATGAAGGAGCATCAGAGTCGGTGTCATGTGAAATCTTGGGCACTATAGTTTTTTCCCATTTTTTCTTCCCTTCAGGGTTGAGCAGCAGGGAAATATAATTATCACTAGGTCTAATGAATCCCCAAGGCCATGAAAAGAATCATAAAAAACTGGAATGAATGTTCACAGCACAGGTAGTGGGCAAGCTGGCTGACATGCCATATCATTTCACCGTGGATCCTCTTAAATTTTACTGGCCAGGCTCTAGCTCTTGAGAAAACATCTGTATTGCAGGCCTGCCAGAGGGCAGAGAAACCTGACAGGTTTTCAGTGGGCTATAAACAAACGAAGAAGCTCTGTTCAAAGCTTGGATGAGCTTCTGCCAGCATTGTACAGGCAAGAGTAGAACTAAATAAATGAGACAGTGGTAGGCTTATTAGATTTTAATTTACATGTGAACATGTCCCTTGTTATTCCTTCATATATGTAAGTCACAGGCTCTTTTTCTACACCCCCTTTCTTTGGATTTTGAACAGGACATGAGAAGCCACACAACCTTGTCTGGACTTGCCCACAGTACAGCAGCAGTGGCCATCATTCTGCATAGCCACAAACACCACACACATCCGTGATCACTTAAAACAGCCTTCTCATCTGTACTGAAGAGCTGTTTGGTCTTGGTGTACTGTTTTGGTCTTAGAAAGCTGTTCTGGGTTTTTCAAGATTATTTGGTTTCGTTTCCTGTAGTCTGCATTCATACAATCAGATGTGATCATACTCCCTGCTCACAGCAGAGGGGATAGAACCAGATGATCTTTAAGGTCCCTTCTGAACCAAATCGTTCCGTGTTTCTACAATATTAACATTTATCAATAAACACAAAAAATAATTCCCCAGTAGCCATCTAGAAGGTTGGATAGCATTTCTGCAGGCCATCTCATTCCTTAAAACAAGAGGCTAAGAAACAGAGGGGTGAACCCAGATTGAAGATAAAGGGATTATTTGCGGGTGACTGTTGTGATTTCAGTATGATTCGTCCACCTAGTAAAACCCCTTTTTTCATCAGGGAATTCTGCAGGCAATTTAGTTTAACTGTGCAGTTTCTATAAATGGGGGGAGAGTGAGAAAAATACTTCATCCTGCCTCCCAGTTCCACCCCTGTTCCCCCTATCTCCTATGCACTGCTTCCCTCTGAGCATGGGACCACAAGAAAAGACCTTGCTCCTCCTACTACTTGCTGAAAGACCTTTCTGCTGCACTGCAGGGGAAGGAAGGGAGAAGAGCCACATTGGAAGCAGAGATCTTGGCTCTGGTTAGACCCAGCAGCTCCCACACTGCCTCTCTAGCATGTAGAGTCACCTTCCTCCCTCTGTTTCCCAGAAATGGAAATCTGGACCAACAGTGGTCGCTAAACCAACACCTGACCCAAAATGTCAATAATCTGAAGCATACTTAAGAGTGGGGCATACTAGATGCTTAACTTACACATCTACATCTGTGATAGGTGTCCAAACTCCGTTATAGTGAAGTGAGAACTAGCTGACACAGATCCTCACAAAGCCTGAACTTGGATATGTCAGATTGCACCTGAACTTCATCCAGATGTTTTGCTCATTGGAATAGGGTGAGAGGCAGCTGTTCCCTACCTGGGACCCTCCTTCTGGGAGTCCTTCGGGTGTCTCTGTCCTTTTGGGAAGTGCATCCTATACACCCTGCTTGAAGCAGCATGGCAGGCTGAGCTGCGGATTGGCGAACAGAGTGGGGGTCACAGCTCCTCAACCCCAGGAGGTCCTTACGGCAGCCCCAAAACGGCTCATGAGTCACAGCCCATGGGATGTTTTCAGGGATCGCAAAACCTTGTCCCTTTAGGCACATTATGTTTTCCTCCAGGAGAGTAAAATAAAATCCTCTCCTCTGCAAGTAGCCTTGATGTCTTACTGAGATCTCTACCCCTGTTACAGCTACAAAACAAGCACAGTATTGCAGGTCTTGCTTCCACAGTCCTGGGTCTTTCCTTGTGTTTACCGGCTGGGAAGCTGTTTGCATGCACCAATGTATGTGTCCAGTCAGTCTCACTGTCCTTTTAGTGCTCTTGTCACAGCCACAACTGTATAAATTAAAATGCTTGTTCCTTCTTTTGTTGCCCTTGGGGGGAGAAAAATATTCCTGAAGGCTACAGTTTTACAACGGGGGCCAGAGGGGAGGTTGGGTGCAGCCTTGTCGTGTGGAACATCTACTTTGTCTCACTGTTGCCATGGCAACCGAGCTGCCAGTCGAAAGGTGCTCAGTGGTACCCAGCATCCAGGCCCAGGGCCCTCAAGCGAAAGGATGGCGAAGGGGGTGGGGGTGAGGGGAGAGGGAAAGGGAGAGGGGCAGCATACTTACTTGATGTGTCATGGGCAATGTTTTCAGCTGGTAGATTTTTGAAATGCAAGCCATAAAGAAGCAATAGGTCATCTGCATCTGTCAGACTGAACCACTGCTCCCCGATAACTCGATTTTGAGCACTGCAAATATTGCAGTATAGGTTGATGACTGAATTCAGAAACACTAATAAGTGTACACAGTATATTCATTACAGTAAGTGGCTTGCTCCATCTCAAAGCTGTCCTTTTTGTAATATGGGTCCCATGCAGTAATAAACAACACGAATTTCAGCATCACCTCCAGGTCTTTATCCTATTTCTGTCATGGTCTCAAAATCATGCTGTACTGGCATGAGCCAGAAAAGAAATTACTTACAGCTGCAAGAACTTGCAGGAAAATGAGCTCTTTCAAAATAACGAGCTATTAACCCGTGTCACTTCTGCAGAGGCATTGCAGTGGTGTCAGCCGCTGGTGTGTCAATAAATAACAAGGCAAATTAGAAGTGGATGTAAATTTGTTTCTGTAGATAATTCTTCTTTGATATGAACTGGAACAAGTCTGAGTAACTGGATGAAAACACAGTTGTGCTGAATTTGGCTCGACAGAATGGAAAGCAGAGGTCCTTAATTTAGGTTGTCTCCCTAGTTAGCACTATTCACACGCTCATTATTTGGGTCAGGATTGAGTTGTACAATTGTATTCCAAAGACATTTCCAGACATTTCAAGTAAAATCCTTTTCCCAGCTGGGAGAGGAGGGAAGAAATGCAGACTTACGGATCAAAGGCCGCCAGCAGGAAGTTGAGCAGCAAGCTGATGGATTGCTCCACGTTGATCTGGTGGGTGGTCGGCATCCGTTTGTTGAGCTGGTAGAAGATGGTTGAAATCACAGCTTCCAGGCGAGCCACGTTCAGCTCGATGCTGGGATCCAGGTTGTTCAGCGCGTTCTCCCGCAAGGCTTCTATCACGTTCCAGATGTCCACCAAGTGCACTAGGGGACAGCAGAGGAAGAGTCAGCGGGGACACGCGCTCCTGAAAGCAACTGAGAGAGAAAAGTCACCCCATCCCACAGGGTGGGGAATAACAGAACCACACAGGACACGCTTCATGAATAATTAAAGGAAAGAATGTATTTTCCACCTCTGAGAATTGTAAGTTGGAAGAGGAAAGAGCAAATACAATTCAAATCCGTTAATAAGGAAACAATACATTGATATTATTATTTGTAATGAGTACTACTCCAGCCCAGGAAATCATTCCTCATTGTATAAATTATTGAATTAAAAGTCTGTATTTTACAGAAATCACTGGAAGGTAAACTTATGCTAATTGCTTTTCCGAACCGTGCCTCTATGAATCCCCATTCAGAAATTACTCTTAGATATTAATTTGCATAGCAGATGGGCTTTTCTGAAGATCCTACGAATACCAAGTGCTTAACTCGTACTGACATTTTGAAAATTCTTCTCAGCAATTGGTATGGAAAGCAAAATATTTTACAGAAACAGAACTGTAATTGAGTCAGGGCAGACAAGCTACATTTAAACAAAGAACACGTAATAAAGTGATCCCAAAGTCATATTTCATGTCTTCTAAATATATTTGCCAAAGGATTTGTTTAATCTCTCTCTTTGATAAAGTCCCAGTCTAAACTGAATTTCATGGGGGCTGTTTTTACCTACAAGGACAACTTAAAGGACAGTCTCTGCTTACCCTTCATATTGTACCCAAACAGAAATCCTGTTTGCATAGCACTGCTATTGTGGCAGTGTGATCAACTTGCTGCAGACTGGCATTTCCAGAAGCAGTGGACTATGCCAAAGATAAAAAGCCCCACACTCATCCAAAATTCAGATTTACTTCAAACCTGAGCTCAAAGAATCATCCTTTTCTTAAGTATTACCTCCTGTCCTACTAAGCTGTCAGTAAGAAACAAATCATGAGGTTCAAGGTGCAGATTCCTTTTTTTTAACTGGAGAAAATACTGTCTAGTTCTTATTACTTAGCATGGCGATTTGTCTTATGACATATCAAGAGCCATTTCTATGTGGAAGGAGGTGCAATTTTTTGGTGGATAGAGGAATTTAACTCTATTCCTCATCATTACATTTTTACTCACTTGGTTTGCAGGGCCTGTCTCAGATTGCAATGTGACATGATGGTCTGATGGTAGGGAAATGTAAGCTGATACCAGACAGATAATGAAACCAGATATAGTCTTTTTACTGAGTCTAGAATTTTTCTCTATGATCAGGTTTCTTTTCTTCTACCTCAGGAAAAAAATAATCTCTAACACCCTGCTATCACATGTGTAAGCCCAAGGAGCAAGATACACCATAGAGGTCAGTGGCCACAGCAGCAGCAACTACTTCCCCCAAGCACTAGACAAGGCACTTTTGCACTTCTTGCTGTGCTCTAGCAAATAATTGGGAAACCCCCAAAAATGCAGTTCCATCATGACACCTGAATATTTATTTGGCCTTTGTATTAAAAGGAAACTTCTACAGGTGACCTCGTATGCTAGCAGTTGTATACATACTGGTGGTATATATACACAACCTTTCTGAGCTTCTCCTTTTGTCTTCTAGATAGAGGAAGAGCGTTTTCCCCATACAAAAACCCGGCACCAGTTACAGGGTGTTTTAAATCATTCAACCAGTTTTCACTCTCCAGTTGCTACACAAGTAAGTTGGGTAAGCAGGAGACAAATGATCTCCAGGAAGACAGCCTGCACATAATGACTGCCCCTTTCTGGGCAGCATCTCCACATGGCTCAGAGGCCAGACCAGGCAGAGAAGCATAGGAGTCACCAGAGAGGAGAACATCATCTGGTCCAGGTCTGTAAGGCAGCCAAGATAAAAATACAGAGCAATATGCCAGAAGATGCAGCAACAGGCCGGAACATGTGCATGTATTTTGTGCCCTTGTTAAGAGGGGAAGGCCAGGTAGAAATCAGAAGGTTAAACCCAGTGTTTCCCTCAAAGTCTAGCTGTTGCTGGCCATGAGAACTGTCTCTAGTAATTTAGACAGAGTAGATGAAGGAGGAGGTGCTGCCAGCAGCAGTTTCACCAGGCTGGCTTCTGGGTGTGAGAGTGTGTGTGCAAGCTGTTGAATCTGAACAGTAGCTACACTAACAAGGTACAATGTGGGAAATTACCAGGCATAACAAATAAAAAACACAGGGAGCAATACATATGCCGATGGCTAACCTTGAGCTGAGACTGCACCACCAAGGTACCGACCTGAGAAACAGCACAAACGGGTACTAGCTTAACACACTGCTGACTGGGGCAGAAATTACTAGGGCAACTCTATCATAAATCCTGAACAAGGATGTAAAATCAGCAACGCTGGAGCTAGTGGGAAAAGAATAAAAAGGGACAGGTGGTTTATCTGCTGAGCATGAGTGTGGTAGAGGAAAAAAGCATGGGGGAGGAAAAGGGTAACTAAAAGGGTAACAAATCACACCATCAGCTTCCCGGGGTACCTTCCAAGCAGCCCTGCACTGGGGCAGCATGGAGGACTGAACACAGCCATAAGTGTGCTGTTTTGACCGAACTTGCTTACTTCTGCAGTGGTGGGGAACTGTGGTGGTTTCCCTAGTACTCATAAAAGGATATTCAGGGACGAGGAACCAGACATCCAGACACTAACTGTGAGAATTCCACCCAGTAATTTAACTTTAATTGCTATAGCCTAGTAGTGGAAAACTCTTGAATAAGAGAGCATGGAAGAAAACAGCTCTTGTAAGGAATGAGGATGAAATGGGGCTTGGAGTCTTTATTCTTCACATGATGCAGTATGGATACTATGTGACTGTCACATTTTACACCCACCAACCCCCCATCACCCTCCCCAACATTATATTTTTCATAACGCAGTCATATCCAGAGCTGGTTTTTATCATGGTCCTTGGAAGGGAAATATCCAGAGGCTAGCAGACATGGGACTAATAGTATCGGTAATCTAACATACCTGAGGGAAAAATATTTGGTTTAGTGTTAACTCTAACCTGAGTGCCTCATAAGGTATCCTGATATTCATTGGTATGCCAGGAAGGTAGGGCACAAGAATCAGAAAATGACTTACTGGAAATTACACACCAGTAAAAGTCCCCCACCCACCATAAAATATTAGTCTCAAGGAACTGCTGTGCATTTCTACTATAAATAATTTTACTTAGGCTTTTTTTTTTTTTTTCAGAAACACTTAGGTTCCACTTGAAGCTGAATAAACAACAATCCTGCTGCACCATTTTACTTTGCATTTTATTCATGAATTTCAAATCTTTTTACCGAGGCTGGAAAGTAATGCTTCCTGGAGGAGGAAATGGAAAATGGACAAGAGCCAGACTTTTTAACAAGATCTACTAATTTTGAAAATATCTGTTGAAATGTCTAGCTCAGAATCACAAGAAGAGTTTGTTAGACTGCTGTACAGAGGACTGAAGTCTCTGGACTTAACTCAGCCAGTTGTTATGAACAAGAATTCACGCACCTCAATTTAAATGTCAAAAATTAGGTGTCTACAGCCAACTGGTTATCAAGGCTCCCTCTAATGTCAGGGAGAGAAAAAGGCACCTTAAAGCATCTGGAGACATGTGAGACGAAGAGTGCTTTGAAGGTGCACATATTACTTCGCTGTCTACAGGCACAGCCGAGAGTGACAAGTTTACATGGGACATGTAACCCCAAAGCTGGTAAAGTTAACTGAGTTAAATCCCACACCTTGCTCTTTAAACATTAAGAAAAGATGACTTTTCTGTTCTACTACATAGCCTATAACAATTCAGGTTTTGCATATAATATGAATAATAAATATTTTAATCTGTATGAACAGCCACCAGATCCTGTCATAGTCATGGCCTCCTACACTGCATGGCTCAACCTTCGCAGATATATCTGGGTGGAGTGCCCTGCTGACCACTTCAAGTCCTCTTTCTTTTAAGTTTACTCACACAGTAAACAGATACTAACATCTTATACCATGCTGCCAAGGCAACCTATTAACACTGGGAAAAGGCAGAGTAAAACACAGGCCTCTGCAAGCTCCACTTACATGTTTCTACTATTAGAAAGTTATGCCTACAGCTAATATAGGTACCTGTAGTCTTTTCAACCTAACATCAGCCCTGCAAACATTGCACAGGCTTACATTCCTCTAATTTTCATCCTCTTGGCTGCCCATTTTCTACAATACCTGCTGGGCCCATTTATTTGCCCTCCCCTCAGCCTGCTTTAATCTCACCGAAGAAGGCCTATCTCCTTACTTGGTTTGCATAACAAGTGGTGCAATAGACCCCAAATCTGACTTCTAGGCAGTACTATGATGCTAACAAGGGGAGTCTGCAGCACAACAAACTAGCTTACAGATGCAAGAGAGCTTTCTTTCTCCTAAAATCTGCTTTAAATTCCCTCAACAAAGTTATACTCCATAGAGCTGTTCCTCATTTCTCATTGGTGTTGCTGCTTTTGTTGCCTTAACCACATTTACCCTAAAAAGGGAATTATCCCTCAGCATGACAAAGATGCCCTTTCTGAAATGGGCTACAGAAATCTGTCAGCTGTTTCTTCAGTGTAAGCAGATGATCACTAGGCAGCAGGAGGAAAAGCTGCTTGCACCTTGCACCTGTGTGGGATAAGGCAACCTGAAACTGTGCAACCAGCCATTCTTCACTGCAAAACTACACATTTCCCTTTAGATTTTCTGTTAAGCGATTCCTAAAGTCACAGGTAAGCTAAACTTCCGCATTATTAGATCTTCTGTGGCAAACAGAGTCTTCTAATTCAGCTTTTATGAGATTAAGTAGTATTTAAACACTGTCAGAGAGGGTTTCATATTTGAGCATGTTCCAGTGATTAGTCAATGTGGGACCATGCAGGTGAGCAGCGTTACAGGTGGCTGCCATTCACTCCACAGCAATGCATACTTTGAGGAGACCCTGGCTGAACTGCAGAGAATTAAGATGAATGCCTGAAAATAACAAATATTTCCTTCAGCAGATTCCATCACTCTCAAAACAGGCGGAGAGTGCCGGTTGCCAGCACATTGCAACTGAATTGATCCCTCACTCCGCAGGACAGAAGGGTGAATGAAGGATGGCTGGCTCCGTTCAAAAGGAGTTTTGTATTTTCTTCAAACTAAAACGTTTCCAGACACCCTTGAAGTTTTCATCCTGCCCTTCTGCCTTTACCTGTGTTTAGAACATTTTTTCCTATTGCCTTTTACTACTTCGATGGTCAAAAAGCGCAGTTAGCCGTTACAGTGCAAAATTCCATCCCCTACAAGTCTGTCAACAGGTCCATGTGTGTGGAAGAGGTGTACTCTGGATACAACTGGAGAAAGCAGAATTTAGGACAAAATTATGGTGCTTACTATAAACACATATGCCAATTTCATTGACCTTGGTCCTCCCCCTTCAAGTGTTTTTCAGTCTGTTCATTAGTGGGAACCAATGTATTTTTTAATTCATTGTAACTAGTAACTTTAATTTACTTGCAACTAGTTAATTTTCTGTTTGGTGGATAAAGGTATCTTAACTGCCAACATATGAGAGAAAAGATGGACTATACTCATCTTTTTTTCAACTCAAAGCAAAGAAATTAAAATTTATTTATGCAGTGAAAAAAGAACTCTTCTTTCTATCATGCAGTTTACTTAGAATTATGGAAAGGCTGTGAGATATAATCTTGGATATACCACTAATCTCAAAGGAGGCAGATTACTTCAAACATCAGTTGTCAAGAAATGAAGTTGCCCTAAGCAAGCATAAAAACCCCCTGCAGTGGAGTTTATCTTCTAAGTAGTAAAAAAAAAAAAAGGAAAAAAAGATAAAATTAAACCCAGCCTATGTGCTTAAGCTTTCTTACCATTAAAATGATCTACTTATGCAAAAATCCTCATCTGTTCAACTGCATTTCTTGTATTCCACCTGAACCATGAACTCTACAATGTTATCTTTCCATTTATTACTAAATGAACATGGAAGAGGAGATTACATTTAATCAAACAAGGAAAGTGACTAAATTAGGGCTTTAATAATCAATGCAAATTTACTTAACTTAGAGTAAGGTCTACCTAAATCTAGGTTAAACATGCCAAATTGATAGTTAGGATGGAATTCCTTCATGATAGATTTTCCTTTGTTGGCAAATGCAGGAAAAACTTTTCAAGAAGTATTAACTTAAATTATTTAAAAAAGTTTTAATATACATGCCACTGAAATTTGAGTCCAGCAAAGCTCTTACAGGCGTGCTTGAGCTCAAACATACTAGCACTGTCAGTTGAAATCAACGACATCTGAATGCATGTCAGGTCTTTCAGGTGTATTTCATTAAAAGGGAAAGATTTACATTTCCTCCTCTAACAATCCTAGAAATATTATAAAATATGTCAGACAATTCTTCTTTTTTTCATTAGAATCTATGAACCCGTCACAAATCAGGGTACTGGAGCCATTTGTCACCATCACTGCTATGAAGCCCTGGGAAGCCACTCGCTCCTGTTGGGCTCCCTCTCTCCTCCTGCCGAGAGGGTAATGGAGGACTGAGACAGGAGGGTAGTGGAGGGCTGAGCGAGGCATGTTTTCCCTCTAAACCACAGCAGGCTGTGGCCACGCTGGCCCTGAAACCAATCAGCTATAGCACGATCACCAAAGGCTTTGTCTGCACGTCCCGCCACCCCGCAGACCGGCACTCCAGCTAGGAGGGATTGCAATCTTTCACGCTCCCTGGTGCCAAATGACATGAAAAAAGGAATTGCACCAGGGTGTTGCTTCTGCTCAGGACTAAAAATGAGGTACCCAGCTCTCTGGCTGGGTACGTCTGGTAACAGCTCTCACCCTACACAGCCTGGCACATCCAGGATATTCATTGCCCAAATATCTGAACCTGCGCTCGGTCTGTACCTGGAAATGTCCTGTACACACCCCACAGGTGTGAGGTACGGATCGGCCCAGTGAGAAGCTGGACTGTGGCTATCAGTCTGCACAAGTGATGCCTGCCCATCAGGAGCCTGTGCCTCTGTGCACGTGCTGGCCAGCTGCACACTGCACGCACAGGAGATGTGTCTGAGTGCCAAACCGGGCTGCTCGGTGTCTGGAAATCAGTAGGACATGGTGAATACAACTGAGGCACTGAAAATTATGGGGAAAGGTTTTAAAGACTCTCTTCTCCACCTAGCTGGGCATGCATGCCTGTGTCTTCATCTACTGTTCTGCCCAGAAGAAAAATGAGTTATTCTAAAGCCTTCCGAGATTGTGCTCGCTACACTACATTAAACACACGTGGCCTGTTGGAAAGGGTCTGTCAACTTGGCCAAGTGCTACTAATGAGGTATAACCATTCAGGTAACAATACTCCAAGGTGTGGCATTTTTACTTTTGGTACAGTACCTGACACATCCACCAAGGTGTAAGAGTATGTAAAGATCTCCAGTAAAAGTCCTCTCTTTTACATGAATTTTCAATAAAAGTTCATTCTCTCCCTGCTGTCATTTCCTGCCTATTTTGCCTCACCTATATTTAAGTGAAGCCTGAAGGGCTCTCTGTGGGTGGTAGAAGAGGCCATCAGTCTCCCCAAGGAGCAGCGCTAATGACAGTCGATTCTGCAAAAGGGAAGGATGGGCGATGCTCCCTGCAGTGCTGGGCTGGGAAACTGTTGTCATCTACTTACCTACCCAGATGCTGGGTAGTTTCCTATTTTTAAACACTCTTTGAAATAATTTATTTGAAATGCTGAATGAAATGTGACATATATCAATAAAATAACGTAAAAATCTAACTCTAAGCAGCTTAATATTTTGATGACACCAGGAAATGCCATTCAATTAAAAATCTGTACTGTTGCTAGTAGGTCACACAGCTTAAATCCATTGATTATACAAAATTTTCATGTTTTAAGACTTATGTATTTATGAATTCCAGACCAATGTGTAGATAGCAGACCTGTTGCTACTTGTATTCCACAGCCACAAACTGCATAAATCCCCTCAGACAACGGTATCTCTAGATTATGTATCTCTATTATTCTTGCTACCCCACCATACTACTATTTTAATGAGAAAGGTTTTATTTGAGCCATTTGGGCCTCAGTCTGACTAAACAGTTCCTCCACATGGGTTTTGCAAGTGTCAGCTGTAAGTTAGCCAGAGACTTCATGGGGACGTGAGGTAACAAAACTTGGTCAGTAAATACAGACTTTTTCATTTCTCTTAAAATAAGGTCAACTTGCCTTACATCTGAGTTCATATTTCAATTAGTGAAATTACAGCACTGCAAATTTGTAATTAAGTGTAACTCTTCTGTGCAACATTACAGCAAATTGTAAATCTCTCAAGTGTGGGACACAGGGGGAAATGGCCAGCCTCTTTTTAATGGTCTGTGGGGACAGGACAAGGGGCAATGGCCTCAAGTTGGAGCACAGGAAGTTCCGCACCAATATGTGGAAGAACTTTTTCACAGTGTGGGTGACAGAGCCCTGGGACAGGCTGCCCAGGGGGGTTGTGGAGTCTCCATCTCTGGAGATATTCAAGACCTGTCTGGATGCCTCCCTGTGTGACCTGTCCTAGGGAACCTTCTCTGGCAGGGGGGTTGGACTTGATGCTCTCTGGAGGTCCCTTCAAACCCCTGTAATTCTGTCAGTCTGTAATCAGGAAAAAAACTTCTGTACTCCCAAGAGGTGGCAAAAAACAACCTCCCTTAGGCTGGGTGATACTTTTTCTGGAGTTGATTTTCAAAGCATCAGCTCTGTTAAAGATGGAGAATGTGCCCAGAGAAAAAAAAAATCCCATTCCATCTCTCCTGTTTATCAAATTAAACTGCAAGTTCAGAAATGACTGAACAGATGAGAAGAAAACCGTAATTTTAGAGCCTGGCACAGCTCAGACTGTGTGTAACAACCCAAGAAGACAGCACAGCTTTTATAAAGCAGGCGGGACACGGTGCAGAAGCCTTCTGGCAGCTGCGGTCCTGGCCACAGGATGGCACTACTGGGCGTGTTTTAGTAGATGCAGCACAGAGTTGCTGTAACGTTTTAACTCTCTACTGGCACAACGTCGAGCGAGCTAACACGAACCAAAGGCTGCGCATCCCCACTGCTCTCTCCAGAAAATGGCCTTGCCTGTGTGTTGGGTTGGGTAAAGGTTGGATTTGGCAGCGTGGATGTCCTACACAGGCGGTCGCATGTGATGGGCAAATGCTACCAGAGTCATGAGAGGTGGGAAAGGCAGAATGTCTTCATGCTGAATGCTTTCATTGCAGTGATAAAATTTCCTCCTGAAGTGGGTTTCTTCAAATGCCAAGTCTCTCTTTCTCTCTTAAACGACTTCAGGTTTTTTGCCTTTGGTACAACTCCTGTCAGCTCTTTCTAGTCCCCCAAGAAACCGCCCCATGCCATAAGAGGACTGCAGCTTGCTTTGGCGCTGTTTGGAGAAAAAAGCTAGTGCAAAGTAAATGCAAATGTTAACAAATTGGATTATTGATATTTTTCATGAATTCTGAAGTACTATGCGTTGTGTCACCAGCTCTAAGGATACAGGGTATTATCCCCAATCTCGTATTAACTGCTGCTTTCTTAACTAACTGCTTTTTTTGTGTGTGGTGACAGGGGAATATGAAATTTAACAGTTCTTTAAAACAATTTCTTCCCTCATGACTATAGAAAGCATGTTGAGATAACATTCTCAACCTTTAAGGTTCAGTCATATCACAAAGGTCAATGAAAAAGAATGAGCATGTATTAGACATTTAGAACTCCTTGAAGACAAAACCCCCCTTTGGCTCATCTCCTGCTTTTCAGAGTTTGACCCGTGGCTGTTTTGTCTTCTGTAATATATTTTAAAAATCATTTAGGGTTGGCAAGACCATAAACAGCAACACAAGGTAGAGAATACTAATGAAACATGAATTGTGCATTTCCTTGAATACAGATGTAATATTTTAACATATGTGCATATTCTTAAGCTGATCTATATTCTATTAATTCAAATAATTTCTTATGTGATGTGGACTGACTTTGGTCCATAACATTTTCATCTATTAAAAATAATTATATAAATAATGTTGAACTTAATGATTAGGTAAATTGCCTGATACCAAAACTGTATTTTTCTGCCCCAGAACAGAAGAGACACACTGAAGAGTGACGGCATATAGAATCTTAGAATATATACAATTGGAAGGTACCAATAGGGATCATCAAGTCCAACTCCTGGATGGGCACTTGCCCCTTCTTTTCCCCTTGTCAGGAAGCCATAGACCGCAATGAGGTCTCCCCTCAACCTCCTTCTCCAGGCTGAACAAACCAGTGGACCTCAGCCTCTCCTCGTAAGACTTCCCCTCCAAACCCTTTATTGTCCTTGTTGCCCAAAACTGCACACAGCACTTGAGGTGAGGCTGTACCAGTGCAGTGTGGAGCAGGACAATCACCTCCCTGGACCATCTGGCAATGCCATGCTTGATGTACCCCAGGATATGCTTCTCGCTTCTGCAGATTTTGGGTCAAACCAGAGGGCTTCTGGGACAAAATGCCAATATTAATCTCAGCCCTTGAGAACAAGATTGTTGCTATGAATAGGACACTCTTGTGACACACAGGAGTTTGGTGAAACAGCGTCATGTCAAAAGTTGTAAGGGCTGCTCAGACTCTAATCTTACTTAACCATTTGCTGAGATTGGTATTGGAGGTGCTAATTACTGCCATAGGGAGAGGTTTTCATAGGTATTTAAAATTCTATTCTGTTGAAAACAACAGGATTTATCTGCCCCAAAATCTTCTGTGATCTGAGCTATAATCACCTTGGAGATTGGGAGAGATGGGTCATAGTATTTGCAAGATCCTTTCTTTTTTTTTGGTATCTAATTCATTTGAGTAGATAGTATCTCATGCAGAGAAACCGTAGAGAATATTTGACTTAACTCTGGCTCTGTGTTCACACCATCTTTCCACACCTGCTTTCCTGCCATTACTCATATTCAAAACAATGTCTTCTGCAAGAGCTGCACCATGCTTCAGTTCCTCAGCTGATTTGCTCCGTAACCAGAACACCAGTACCAGGAGGCAACTGCAGCAGTTCCCATTGCAGCAACTTGCCATGTCATGCACTAAAACTTCACATTTCTTAAGGAAACAGGTACGAGGAATAGAATCACAGAATCACAGAATCACAGGTGTTGGAAGGGACCTCGAGAGACCATCGGGTCTAACCCCCCTGCCAAAGCAGCTCCCTAGGACATATCACTCAGATAGGCGTCCAGACGGGTCTTGAACATCTCCAGAGATGGAGACTCCACCACCTCCCTGGGCAGCCTGTCCCAGGGCTCTGTCACCCGCATGTTGGTGCGGAACTTCCTGTGCTCTACCTTGCAGCCATTGCCCCTTGTCCTGTCTCCACAGACCACTGAAAAGGGGCTGGCCATTGCCCCCTGCATCCCATACTTAAGACATTTATAAACATTAATAAGGTCCCCACTTAGTCTTATAGAAATAGGTCAAGAAAAGCAGAAAAGCTCCAGTTGACGCTAACATAGCTCCACAATAAGCAACACCAAGAAATAAAAGAAGACCAGGGAATGCAAAATGACAGATGAACGGGATTTGGGAGTAGTCCTTCCTCCTCTGTGTGACAGAAGCTCTTTAATGATGTTGTCAGGGGCCCTAGATGGAGTAAGAGTCTCTATGTACCTGGCAACTTATCTGTCATCCTTTATTTTACATACACAATCCCTAAAATATATCCTGCAAATCCAAGCCAGAGTAAAGAGTTTCAAGGCAAGATATAGGTGAATGAAATGTGGAAAATTAAACATGGGGAAGATCAGCACCTTTGCAAGAGATGCAGAATGATACTAGTGTCAGCTCCATTTATCCGAAATGGAATTCAACCCCCTCAAACAATATACACCACAAGACCGATTCCCTCCTTTGTGCCTTACTAATGTCAGAGAGTTCAACGGAGTTACTTTCAATTTACTTTCTGTCAGGAAAGGAGACACGCATCTATCCATCCACATGGAGCAAAGAAAAGCCTGAACATACACAGAACTTCTGGAATTATCTCACACGGTAAAGGGCCAAAAGCTGCTCACAAATACCCTGCCAGAAATCCAGTGCAGCCAACAACAGTATCATGGATATAATTCAGTCTGAATTCAGCCTAGAAAAGCCTTAATTAAGCACAGGGAAAACTGCCTTTGCAAAACCGCTGTATATCACAAACATTAATGCCAGGAAGCTGAACATTCATTGTGCAGAGTCCCAGAACTGTATTAATAACAACACACACTGAGGACATTACATTGTGCAGTCTCGTCACACTTATAAGAGCAGGAAATTATTTTTATGGCCAACATCTTCTGTTCTCACAATTTGCTCTAGTATACCAGATATATCCTGTATGAAATCTTCCACCAAGACTCACAGAAAATAAGGACACTTTGAATGCAATGTTACAGTACACAGACAGGGTAAAATGCTGCGGCTTATCTTCTTAGGAAAACTATTTTCTGCAAGGACATCAAACCAATACTTCACTCTCCACAGAAAGCAAATATGGACTGAGCTCATGTATGACATGGCAAGCCTTATCGCCTTGAGTCCAGAATGGAAGCAGGGCTGGTTCAAGATGGTGGATGGAAGCTCCCTAGGAGCAATGGACCATGATCACCAAACTCACCAGTATCTGCCTCAAGGAAGACTTTTTTCCACCTTTTTCACATAATACATTATCATACAACAAAATATTAAGAGAATGACCAACGTGTGACAGGCATTAAGTGACACTGCTTAATGCACTTTGGCACATTATGGAGGTGCTTGTGTGACATCAGACCAGGCCCAGAAAACTACCCACGTGGGACAGACCAGAACAGAGCTGGGAGAGTGAACAAAGGCTCAAGTGTAAGAGAGGCTATGCCTGAAGAAAGGTGCTTGGAGCCAAGAGGATGACAGGAAAGGAGAGAGCAGCCAAGAGAGTGAGGGTTGTAGTGATGTCAGAGATAAAGTAAATGCCATAGATAATGACACGAAACTGAAGAAAGGACAGGGAAATGAAGAAGGAGGAGGTGGCTTAAAAACACAGGCACAGTTTGAGGGAAGAAACCCAAGGGGCTGGAAGAAGAAAAATCTATCACATGAGGAAGCAACATCCCTCAGAAGACATGAGTATCCTGTTATCACCAAGGTTTCAGGCTGTTTTCATGAGACTGTATGTGTGCATATATTTTCTAATATTTAGACTGTCTAGCAGAGCACTAACCTAATAATCACTTATTTTATTTTGTCTGAGGTGTTCATTAGGAGGACTGGTGTGAAATAAGATGTGCAAACTTTCTGCTTTGGGGTAACTAGTCATGAGCCTGCCAGAGCAAAGGTGACTGGCAGCTGTTACCAGGAGCAGATGTTCAGAGACATCAGTGAGGAACCGAACAGACTGGCCAACCTTAAACCTGCATCAGAAAAGCCATCAGAAATAGCACTGCGAATGGCAGCTATAGCAGAGTTCAGGAAGTCGGTAAGAAATGATTTTCAGCTATGATCCAATTACAAAAGCTGTCTGCATCAAGGCAGGGCTCAGCCACCTGCGTAGCAGAGGGCAGCGTGTAGGTATACCTGGGACATGGCTCGGTCTATGTGCCTGTCAACTTCTGACTCAAAGGAGGCCAATTCAGCCATTTTCCCCTGCAAAGGGCAAAATCATATTAGCTGACAAACTTCTGCAACTCATTTTTTAAGAGGAGCCACTCGGATTCATGGGTATATTTGAAAAATCCATCTCTAAGCAAATGAAAATGTGAGAGTTTAAGATACCCGGCCGTGTCTCACTCACTCCTTTTGACATTTAAATGAATTCCACATGTCCACTGATAGTTCTTGTATCAATCTCGTACCAGACAGACTTGCAGAGGTAGTCTTTAAGAGCAAATACTTGGGGACATCTGAGCTACTGTAACCCCTTTAGGTAATAACGGCCCGCTTTGTGCTAACGTTGAATAGCAGCAGTGCCTCAATGAACATGCCAAATACACAGGCGGCATGTCAGCTCTCTAACAGCTATTATGATCTGTCAAGTGTATTAATAAACTTTTACAGTTAAAAGGAGAAGAAAATCTGAACCCATTTTCAGGATCCTGTGCTGTGAGTGAACACTTACAGGCTAAAATCCTTACGAAGGATTTGTCTGCAGGGAATGTGCTAAATCAAGCCCTTTTGAACTTTTGATTAAATAATTGATGCATAATGCAGAATGTATAATATATGTGCCCTTTACCCATAGTTGCCTGGAAACCCATATGGAACGGTACTAGCAGTTCCAGGAGCATTTAGTCTCTAAGTCGCTGGTAAAGACAAAGGAACAAAAAAGTTTTTAAAATCATTAACTCATCTTTCTTTCCATTATTCAAGTACTGCAAGATACCCGAATTAGTAACCTACACAATGATATTATGACTCTTGTAATATAGGGTGCTTTTTCTTCTTCTAAAGCTACGTCTCTTGGAGTCATGTGAATGGCTGTAAGTCTCAGTCTCTGTTAAAACAGGAAACAGCACAACAAATATTGTCATATTTTATAATTATAATAATATTCAATATTTACACTTTTATATAAATAAATGTATTATTTATGTTTTATGTAATTATATATTAATAATATAAGATGGTCAACAGAGAAGAAGAAAGCTAAGAACTAAAAGTGTGGGCTTTTTCCCCCAAATCACAGGATTTTAAAGCAAATCTCATTAGAAGACCAGTCACTGAAGGTGTGGAAGCATACAGGAATGCTGTGATCACAAATTCAAGAGGCAGATTGTTTTCCCAGGAAATAATATTTCAAATTGCAGCCAAGCAGACCTTTTGCACTTCTTGAGTAGCCAACATTGCTTGTCATTCAGTTTGATTGCTCTGTGACCCAGCCTGAATCTATCGTGTGCTTTACTGCTTCCAAGATGGAATGAAAAACATGATAAAAAACTAGAACACTAACCATGGAAACCTAGAGTGATGAAGGATTAAGTTATTTAACCTAAACAATTCTGTACTCCTGATAATTTGGTGGCTCTGTTTCTAGTGGTCATCCTGAGGTAAAAAAAAGGATGAGGGGCAAGTACAAAATTGCACAGGCTATACAGTCCTTGACAAGTAACAGGCAGGATATTGAGAATATCCTGACATGGCAGGGATCTTCAGGGGATTCTTGCACAATGAAGATACCACCCTAAAGCATTTCTTGTGCACTTCATTGCACTTCAGAGAAAATAAATACTCACTGAGTCAAAGAAAGAACGGCTTTATACTATGGTGGCAAGAGATCTCATTTAAGTAAAAATGAGCAGTAGTTTCTAAGTCAAATAGCAGATACAGATGAAGATTTGGTGGTTAGGCATTGACAGGACAGACAGGAACACTTCTGAATATCCTCTACCTTTGTGTTTAGGGAACTTTTTTTTATATGTAAGATCAGTGCCTATTTTGTCATCCAGAAGACAAAGCTGAACCTGGGTGATGTCTTGCTGACTTACTCAGCCGGTGGATACTGCAAAGGTCACAGCATCCTTTCCAGTGTGGAACAAACACTTTGATTTCCTTTCCTTTCCCTACAAGTACCAGATACCATGACTTTTCATTTTGTGGAGAATGGCACGGTGAATGTGATGGGATAAAATGGCATTTTAAGTGTTAGCCCAGTATAGAAAAAAACCCAACCCAACAAAACCAAATCCAAACCCTAGTGATTTTATTTAGGGTTTAACGAAATAGTTTTTAAAAAGTGCTGATCATCCTGATGAGAGGGCAGCAGCTCTCACAGGCTGAGCTCATCATTTCACACCCAAATTGTCCATTTCTAGGACAGAACCAGTTTAAGTAGCTTCTGTAGCATTACAGGATGTGTAGGGGTACAGACAGAAAAAAGCTTTAAGAAAAGTTTCTAAAAATAGTGTGTTTACAGTAACTGTCATTCACTTTCAGTGGGAAATTATTATTTTTCAGGAGGGTGAGAAATTATTTTAACTTAAAACAAATGTAAAAAGACAGATCAGATCAGAGAGGCATCCAAGAGCACGTATGGAAATTAAGCTGACCTGCCTACATGCCTTTAGCTGTGACTCCTCCAGAGGAGGTAGGAGGGAGAGGAGGGGAGGAAGAGGAGGATGGAGGTAGCCCTGGACATTCACAAGGTCTCCATCACAGTCGTGACAGTTTGTTTCTTTACGTGGAAACAGCCATACCAGCACTTGGATAAAAAAAAAAAAAACAAAACAATGCAAAGAAAAAAAATTAATAATCACACACGTGGAAGAATATTGAAGGGAGAAACAAAGACACTGAAACCCTAAGGTGCTGGGATTAAACTGCTAGAGAAAACAAGCTCCCTTTTTGTCTGTGTTAATTCAGCCACATATTACTATCACCAGCATGGTTTTAGATTCAAGCTCTAAGCTGCCAATGATTTATTCTGATCTAGGGAAATCAACAAAAATCTGTTTTTTGCAGCCAGAGTCATAGGATAATCTCACAACACATTCAGAAAAGTTCATCAGGGATGGCAGCAGTTTTCCAGCTGTACGGTTCTGTGGTAGTGAGTGATGTTTAATTTTGTAATGGTTTTGATTACGGTATGTTGGTTATGTTCTACTCCTGCTGCCACCATAGCCCAGAGGGAATTCGCATGTGAACATGATATTTCATCTCAGCTTGGTTTTCTGTATAAACAATTGGATTTTAATAAATTTTAATAAATTCACTGAAAACTAAATGTTAAAATAAACCAACTGCACAATGATCACTGGGGACAACTATAAATTGTGCTTTCTGGTGGTTCCTAAACACTGGTGAATGCTGAGAGATAACGTGCAACTGCTGACATTGGTCCTTCATGCCTTGCTTTAGGAAAGCCTATTATGCTTCTGTGTCTGAACGCTGAGAGTAAGCAGCTGTAAGTCAACCTTGTCAAGGCAGCATTTCCCTGGCTGTAAGGGGAGCTGAGTGGGAGTCTGCATGGTGGGAATGTGTATCGGATGCTCCAAACATGCTCTGATGCACGGGGGGTGAAGTGAAGGACAACACTCTAATGTGACTTTGCCAGAGCAACACGGCTCACAGGGTTTTCACGTTCTGTGGCTGTGGCAGACCTCACGGTGCTCACCTGTAGTTTCTCCACCTCCCACCTTGATTTTTGCAGTATGCACTATTTAGGGCCACCTTTAAAACACTTTCAGAAAAGTTTAGATGATGAAGTCGGCTATTTGCATTTTGTACATTTTGTACAGTACAGACCAGAATAAACACGTAGCATGTTTGATCAGGTTTCTGCACCTGCTTCCTATCTGCTTTTATTATCCCAAATAATGAAACTGAACCTCAAATGATTAGGGTGCTGCTATTTTTGAGACTATATCCAACACCAGGATCCAGCACAGGAGCCAAAGTCAGCTTCCACTCTTGTGTTTTACATTCTAAGGTCTGAAGATGATGTAACCAACTGGGGTGTTTTCTCTGGGGTCTGTCTATAAAAGACTCCTAGCATTCATTTGGAAGCATTCATGCCCAAGTGTCAAGATCTTCTCAAGACTTCTTTAGTATTTCTTTGGGTTCGTTTTGTTTTGTTTTGTTTTTGACAAAGAAGGTATCAACCTTGTGTTAGTACTTATGACTAAAAGACTAATGCTATTGCAACAGGTCTATTGCTACAGGAGTTATGCAAAGTAATAAGCAAATAGCCTGCATTCACTTCTTTCTATATCCGTCTCAAAGGTACCCAACGTTACCTACAGAGTTTTGCTTTTCATTACTTCCAGTTTTAGAAATAAAGTAGCATAAAATGAGTTTAGATCCATGGTGCACTAACAAAGCTTCACAGCTTTTAGGATTCCTGCATCTAGAATTTTGTGGGTCTCTAGCTTTTGGGACTATTTTCACATATTGCATCCCACATTTGGCCACTTAGCAGACTCAGAGCTGTGCCAACAATGACTTGTAAATGTTATTACTATTTATTTGTAGTGTGAACATGGGCAAAGGGGAATGCTTAATTTTGAAGGAATTTTTCTTTGAAAGATTTTACAGCTTTTTCATATTTATCTGCTGATCATTTTCTGAGTTCCTAAGAACAATTTCTTGATTCTCTGAAGGATGAGGCTGGACTGGATTCAATTCTATCCTGTTTGACAAATAATTACAATGACTGATACTGATTTTTCTCACTTTGCTGATTTTACTTGAACTGCCTGTTGGGACAACAGCTTTAAGTGCTCAGAGACATTTTTATATATAAAGAATTACTTTTCCCATGCTTAGTAGCTTTCCTAAAGTTCTACAGAATTATCAGAAAGACATATATTTGCAATTCTGAAGACTGTGCAATATCTTTAAAGTAGTCTTCCTCTTGTGAAAATCAAGTAATTCTGTGGAGCAATTAATTTGATCAACAGTGTTAGTACTCAAAGTTCAACATACATAGTGGTATTGTGGTATACGGTCGTAAACTGTTACCTCCTTTATAATCTTTGGCCAGATTCACTACTTTATGAGAAGTGCTGCAAGAGAGAATGGCTACCTCATCACTGCCTACTTCATCAGCAGAACCCACCCAGCTGCTGAAGGTTACAGCAAAGCATCTTTTGTACCAAGAGAAGGATTCACAAAGGGAGGCCAGGAGACAAGCCCATGTCTGCGCCCGCATTAAAGACAGCAGAAACAAACAGTGTGCTGTTGGTGATAAACGTAGCTGCCTCTCCTGTGATATCCTGTGAGTGCCTGTGCTAATGAGCACCTTTGGGTAAAAAAGATGATGTTCCTAAAACCTGTGCTCTGCTTTCCTTGGAACAGCCACTTCTGCCACTCAAAGCACCTCTCTGCTTCCGTCCTCATACACCTTCAGCCTGTAGCCCAGAGCAGCTCCCTGCAGTTTATTAAATTAGGTCTTTAAAAGAACCCCTTAAATACAGTCTTTCCAAACATTTTTTTCCCTAGTAAGTCTGGGCCAGTGTGCCAAGGGCAGGGTGGGAGAGCACAGCTGAAAGAAGACAAGGATGGCTTGAGTGACAGGAGGTGCTACGCACTGGGAGTGAAGCAGAACTGCCTTTGAGCTTTTGCTTTTTCTGTTCTCCCCTAAATGAAACACCTCAGATGCAGCAGAAAGGGTTTTTCCCATGTTCCTTTTTTTTTCTTCTCCTGGAAGTACTATTGGGTGGTGCATAATGGCAAATTCTGTGCGGAAAAACCCAATAAATAGCTGAGATGAGCTGCAAGTCTAATATTAACCCTTCTGGGGTGGTGCTTGGTTCACTGGCTCTGTTTAGAAGCAGTGCCTCAGACAACCATTGCTTGAAACAACATCAGGTGAATGGATGACTTCTTTTCCCACTAATAAGAGAAAGCCTTCTGGGAGAGCAGCAGTCTGCCAGACACAGCCAGGAGAAACCCGCGCTTGACAGTGAAGAGATACGGGCAACTCGGCCCATTCCAGAGCAACAAGCATTATTCCTTAAGCTGCACAGAACCTAATTCTCAGGACATTTAAGTTCCACACTCCTCTCTGCCCTCCCCCAGTCTCTTTTTTCTTCAGAAGAGGTTGATATAATATAACTCTTGTTATAAGATCAGCAAATCACTTCTCCAAGGTTATCAACAGCAACCAGAAGGCAAGCGCTGTCCGTGAGCGGCTCCGCACAAGCTGGCACGCTAAAGGGCATGTGTGTCAGTTCTCTGTGAAGCGAAGCAACAGCTCCACAAACGCAGATCACACACAGCTGATAAATGAGAGGAACAAAGTTAAGATTAACAATCAATATTTTTAGCCAGCCAGCCACTCCCAACAATGAGGCTGCTGCACCCTTAGGGCTTTCCATTTGTTTTGTATACAGTTATCAAAGCAAACAGTGTTTTGATGGTTCTGTCACTGTCAACTTAAGTGGATGCTTTTGTCACCTCAGACTATGAAAAAAATGAAAATTGTAGCCTCTTAAACATAAAATTTAAAAAACTAAAATAAACTGAATGCAACATTCTAGTGTCTTTCAATGTATTTCCTCATGAATGGGAGAAGCCAGCTGCTGAGCAGGTACTGAACCCCCCTGGGTTTTGTGCCTGGCAGCCTGCTTCCAATATTATACTAATCCTTCAGCTCATACTTAACATATTAAAAACACAAGAATGGTACTGCAGGAGTGACTGAAAGACTAGCTCTGTAGCTAATAACCCAATAAATACTCCCCAAAGTCTTTTCTGACACAACTTGGCCTCTCCAGTATGTTTGGACAGCATAAACTAAACATTTCTGCAATGAAGATAACATGTAGCCCCAAAACTAGGCACTCTCTCCCAGACGGTTAATCTCTGTTTGCAGTGAGCATTTCTTAATGTGCGTAGCACAAGCGTAGCCAGGCTGTCATTCTAGTTTAGATATGAAGACTAAAAAACTTGTTTTCTCTGCATTAGTCCTTCCTCTACTGCTACTGCTGGCCAGAGTTCCCTTGGATAGGATTTATTTTTTTTTTACCTTAGTGTAGAAACATCTGGTAAAACACATAAAACAAATCCCACAGTTCTAAGTGTTTTGGACAGAGAAGAAAGGATACAATCCACTACAGATTTTATATGTATTTCCCTTTTAAAGTTCACAGCTTTTCTTTGGACTGTGCTAACAGAAACTGCAGCTGTAAAGCAAGAAATCCTGAATCTCAAAATAAATGTTTTAGAAAAAGTCACTAATCAAGTGGGAAACATCTCAAGAACGAAGCTTGCATGGAGGAAGCCATACAGGCAGAGATCATAAGCAGGTTCCCCCTCTTAGAGGAGATGTCTCCAGCTGGCCTTCTGGACCAAAGTGGGCTGAGTGACACTGCACTTACTCTGCTGCATCCCAAACAGAGGAGGTCTGGAACCACACTTCTCCACGGAGTTGCTATAAAAGCATTTAATTTACAGGATCTTGCTAGAACCAAGTGTTATTTTACAAGAAAACTGGAGAATGTAGTTAAGGTACTTATTAATTAAAGCTGCGGCCTGCATCACAACCCACCCTCCTGTGACTGAGACACTGGCACGTTTGGGACAGACCAGGAGGTGGCAGGGGAAAGTGAGTAACAACGGGGTAGGAAAAGAAGTGCCGACATACTTACAGTTGCATTTCTTCTGCACAAATCTAAGCTTGCACGCTGTTCGGTAGGTGGACAAACGAATGCGATCCAGATCTTGAGCCCCTGGCAGAAGAGAATAACAGGGACGTTTGTATGGAGTATGACCTGCGCGTGTCTTTGCTAGCAGGGAAGCCAGAGAACAACGAGGGGACAGGAGCTGACTCTAGTTAATAATTTTGAAGGCTCTCTTCTTCGCTGGGAGAGTGGAGAGGGGTGAGGAGAAAGAAAGGGAGTGGCAGTGTGCTACAATGTCATGAGACTTTTGCAAAGGAAGGTAAGGAATAGTCAGCCCTCTGTGTCTGTCACTTTGAAGAACAATCTGGTCAAGCTGCAGGCTAAAAGACACACTGGCCAGGCTGCAACAGCAAGGAAAACCTCCATCTAATTTTAATATTTAACAGCAAAGCTCATAACAAATATCTCTGGCTGACATGCCAGATCAGAACAAGGTATTGCCAGCAAGCCAAATTAGAAACAATACCATGCTGTAACAAAAGGACAGACAGCAGTCTGCAGAAAGGGGCAAAAATAAGCAAAAGGTGTGAAGGTTTTCCCCACTTCGTGGAGCTGCATTCTCTGTGATGGAGACCTCACGTGGCACAGAGCCTCTTGGCCTGCTGCTGCTGTATACCACCTGTGACACTTCCCCAAACCCTCAAAATTAGATGATGAGACTGTGATTTAAATCCTTCTCCTTCTTGGCTGGTATGTCTTACACAGAGAAGTGTTGCCTCCTATCTACAATATAGCCTAGGAAATACAAGACTGCTTGTTAATTTTACCACACATTTCACGGAAACATATTCAAATAAAGTTTTGCAGTTCTGCTTTCTCAGTGTGGCTGGTCCTGTAACAGGAGTAAAACCCGGCCTGTTCAGTTGAGAGAGGCACCAAGTTACAAACCCCAGAGTTTCTTAAGGAACTGTCTGTGTGAAACACACCCAAACAAGGTACAATCAGTCTGTACGAGGATTGGAGTGCAATATGGCTCTATTCTGCTTTTACACTTGCTTCTCAAATGCTTTGAGATTTATCCTGATACTATTCGACTGGCCGCTCAGCTGCCCTGGTGTACATGAGGCCACGTCGGTTTCTTAAAACAATCTGCCACCCTTTGGACCCAAATTTTTCAGATGTGCTCTGACCTATGAGATGCAAAGGAGAATGATGCTCTTCCCTCTTCCCAGACTCTGCTCTTTTCCTGACTGGATTCTCACACACTATCTTCCCAGCACTCTCAGCTACTCCCTTTTGCCAGTTGGCTGTCTTAACACCATCTGTTCCTGGGAGAAGCTACCCTTAACTACTTAGAACCAGGTCTGGAAAGTTTTGGGTTTGTTATTTATTTTTTTATCTCCCTCAGATGCTTTATTGTTAAATTACAGAGGTTTTCCTTTTCTCCACTAGCATCTCAATGACAGCATTTGGAAAAGTCCTTTATTGGAAAAGGAGAAAGATAATGCTTGTAACACTGTCTTTCCTTTTTCAATAGGACCAATGACTAATATGAATTTAACGTTTTCTCTCTTAAATTCAGTGAAAGGTACTAATAAAAGCTTCTAGTTCTCCTTTATAAAACTTCAGCCTTTTAAGAAGATGTAAAGATTCAAAGCAAAGCAAGACTCGAGCTTCCTAGGTTGCAGTATTAATCCTAAATCAACAAATTTGTAGGCAATAATGTTGCTTTTCTTCTTTACTATTTACACACACAGTGGATGGTATTATTTTGATATTATTTTGGGAGTCGGTGGTTTTGCTTGTAAATCACTGAAACAGACAATTTAATATTATCATGATTCACATTTTGCCGCAGCCAGAGATCTATTTGTCAAATTAACTTCTGTAGAAAAGTGACTTCAGGTAGATGGAGAGTCCTGAAAAACAAGCAGAAAGATATGTGGGACTGAGCACAGCAAATGAGACTGTGAAATTGTAACTTGCCTACGGGATTGCCAGTGGCCTCCCCTTCCTTTTGCCTGCTGGCACTGTTTCACACCGTGCCCTTTGAATATGTTCATCTCATGTAACACTCTTGGCAGTTTGCAAAAATAATAAAGGGAGACACCACAAGCTTTGGCTGCTGTTTTCTTGCTGGATAATATGTGCTGGCAGCACAACAGCGATGTACATTTTGAACTGTCTTCATCAGCGTGGATATACCCGAGCATGTCAGGTAAGACAAAGGGTAGGCTAGTGATTTGACATCCAGTGGTGTATTCTGAGATATGAGACACAATTTAAACTTTAACCACTTGACTCTACAGAAGGTGATACTGATTATGATACTAATTCACAGGCATTTGGAACTTGGAACTAGTAAAAATGCCTCTTCTGAAGAAAAGGAAATGAAAAAACTCAAACTAAACTTCTTCAATACAGGAAAAATGACATAGTGGCCCAAATCTAAAGTGAGAGACAAGTCCATCTATTCCTTGTTCAGAACAAATTTCCAACTTAAAAACAACGGAAAAGTTTGATTTTCTTTTTTTAACCTCTCTTGTGTAGTCTGGAACACGCATGTGTAGAAGGAGGAGGAAGGAAAGCAAGCAAATAGAAAAGTGAAGCACAACTGAGACAAACCAGACTCAAGTAACTGTGTCAACATGGGAAAGAAAAATAGCAGACAGTAACTGTTTGTGTACAGTACTGGAAAATGGTCCCTCCTCTGCCTCCAGCTGGGCCAAGACTGTTCTCTGTAGGCCACCTGAATGAGAAGTCCTTAATTTGGAGAGCTCAGGAGTGCAGATGTAGGGCATTCTGTCACCCCTGGGCTTGGTCCTGGAGAACAGTCCTGACCGCATTTAATTCACCCACACAGACCTGGCCTTTCAGTGCATATAGTGGCTCAAGTCCCAGTGATGCTCATCTTAGTCTCTCCCCCAGAAGATGGGGAGATGTTCTGTCATTTTTTTTTACTGTGTTGCCAGGGACAAAAAATGGGAAGCTTAGTAATTACAGACAGAACTTAGGTAAATCTAGTAACAGGGTGACAGTCCCAAACTTCATATGTAACATAATTTTCTTGAGAAATGGTAGATTGTTTTTAAGAGAAGTAAGAGATGACTGTCAAGAGAACTGCAGGAAGGTTGTTAGCATAGCACATCCCTGACACATAATTCTGCAGGGAACACAAACCTTCACTGAAAACTATAAAAAATGTGCTGAAGTGGGGTATGTAGCATATGAGTCCCTGTGCTGTGCCTGGCTGGGATGGAGTTAACTTTCTTTATAGCAGGCTCCATGGTGCTGTGTTTTAGATTTGTAGCTACAAAATCGTGTTGATAACACACCAATATTTTAACTGTTGCTGAACAGCACTTGCACAACATCCAGGTCTTTCTTTTTCCTACTCTGTCCCCTCCCCAGAGCCATCTGGGGGTGGTCAGGAGGTTGGAAGGGACACAGCCAGGACAGATGACTCCACCTGGCCAAAAGGATCGTCCACACCTTATAACCTCATGCTCAGCAATAAAACTGGGATGGGGAAAGAAGAGGGTGGGGAGTTTTGTCTTCCAAGGTGGACACTGCTTGGAGACTGGCTGGGCATGGGTCTGCCTTTGGGATGTGATGTGTTACTACCTTTGCCTCACTTGTTTTTTTGCTGTTATTTTTTCCTCTCTCTTTCAGTCACTGAATCAACTGTCTTTATCTCAAGACATAAGTCCATGAGTTTTCTTGCTTTTGCTCTCCCTATATTCTCTCCCATCCTGCTGGGGGCTAGTTGGAGATTAAGCAAGTGTTTGTGTGAGTGCTGAGCAGCTGGCTGGGGTCAACCCACTACAGCTACCACCCCTAAAAAATGTAGTCTTTTGGAAGCCTTTATTCCTCTTAATTGCCACCTGTGTATTGCAGCATGTTGCAGCTATCAAGAAGCTATTGATTAAAAATAATGAAATGATTAAAATAATGCTATCACAAAATCTGATGTAGAAAATCCCTCTTTCCTGCTCTCAGGCAGAAATCAGCCCACTTCCCTGCAGTTCTGGTCTCACGACATTTCATCATTTGTGAAATGGAGGCATCAGTTACTTGAGGTGGAAAGCTTGCATAAAGTTTACTGACACTGCACCATATCGGGCTTGATCTATCAGAGAAACATTTCTAGGAAGTACTCACGCATTTCTGCAAACAGCTGCCTTCTTTCTGCCATGGTATTTCCTCTTTTCCCACAATCTTCAATCATTCTGGAAGACAAAACCACGTGAAAATACTGAGTGTTATTCCCAAACTGAACCTACGTACGTAAGTATCCATAATCAATCCCGGAGAACCTTTGAGGTTGACTGGTGCTCCACATGTAGCCAATGCCTTTTAGCAGCCTTTCTGTGTCATGGTTTGTAGAGAAGCTGGTCCCCAAATTGTCCTCCATTCCCTAGACTCGGCATTCAAGCATTTGTTTTCCCTGTCTTTCTCTCTCTCCCAAAGGCAATGTTCAGTTTTTCTGCTTGATGTAACTAACTGACTTACATAACACAAGCTCTGAAATTCATTTTAGGTTTTCTTAAATAAGGAATCTTCAGTTTAAATTATGCAAGTGAGAAGAAATCATAAAAGATTCAGATATTATTTTATAGTTCGGAAAATGCCTTTCTAGCCAATTCTGGGTGGAGGAGACAAAGAAATAACACAACAGCAACTAAATCTCTCCTCTACAACATAATACCCTCTATTTACTCAAGCAAATAAACTCCAAATATTCATTCAAATTCAAGACGGTACATCTCTCATTAAATGAGTTCCAGTAAAAGGCTCAGAAGTAAGAACATATTTTCCTTCAGTTTTCAGATACAAAAAAATCTCCAGAATATTTCGAAGAGCACTATTGCCGGATAGAGCTCAGGGAAACGAAGACAGCTTCCTTCACAGCCAGCATCCAAACCAGAGAAGACTAAAGCCCTCAGACTAAAGATAAACATCTTTAGCAGCACTCAAAAAATGAAGCCAGCGTCAGCATCACCACTTCCTATGGGTAATTACTCCAGCAAACCAATATCGTTTCCTCCCTGCAAAGTCTGGCTAGGTCTTCTGACCTGCATTGTAATCTACATCCTTATCTCAACTAGGCTGTTTAAAATAACATTGGACCGTCTGGGACACAAAGGAGATGTTCAGTAGAGGCCTGTAATACAAAATATTGAAAATGTTGAAATCTACCACCACCAAAGGACTCTGGGACAGAAAACCAGTTTCCTTTTTATTTCTTGGAGAAAGAAAGGCAACCATACAAGAGGTGTTTTGTTGCAGTGGGTTTTTTTCCCCTCCCTTCCAAAATGGAAGTGTTAGTATGTGCTAACCACCTTTTCCCAACAGCCTGCTCATTCCTCAGAGTACTGATAAAGGCTCTGCTAAAGCAAGGCCTATGGCGGACATTTTGTCATGCAAGCAGCTGTCCCAGTAGCAAGGTGGACAAAGGGCATGACTTGCAGCCTGCTTGCAGAGGGATATTCAAGTTCACCGTCATGCTCTAATTTGGGCAGGAGCGATACAGGTGGGTGTAGCATGGCATTAAGTCTGAGTTAATAAATCCGGTCTTTCTGCAGAGATAAAAGTTTCCAGTACTGTGCTTTACAGAAGCGGTCGCACAGCCCCTGACCTGTGAGGTAGCTGGTGCCTTGCTAGTTTAGAGGTGCCAGGAGAGACTCACACCAACCTGCAAAATGACACCTACCTCAAAATACACCAGACCTAACCCACATCCTAATTAGACAGCAAGTAGCAATGTCTTTTTTACTGGGATCAGCCTTAAATCTCTGCCCATAAAAGGTGAAAAAACGAGATGTAATCCCACTAACCCCAGTTTGTGTTCCCCACCCCTTTCTGTTTCCAATCAAACTCATAGTAGGAGACAAATTTGCCATGGTAAATGACCAGACCTCATAGCACAGCTGGGTTAATAAAGAAATAAAGACCTTTGAAAAGATAGCATCTTTTACCAGCCACAGCAGTTGAGTGAATAGTTCAGAGCAAATACAATTTTAGATTAGCTTTTATTATTTGTATAGTGGGTCACAGGCCATCATAATTTTCTCTGACTTTTGCATTCAGAATTATTTCACAAACAATGTGCAACCATTTTCAAACTCCGTATTGTTCTTATTAATTGACTGAGATCAGGCTATTTTGCTTTTGGCACAAGGATTACATCATCTTCTCTTGGTTTCTTGATACAATTTACGGTTAAGCCTCACAGATTTTTCTCCATTTATTAAATTACTGCTTTCATTCCACCTCTCTTCTCTAACGTTTATGAAATAATCACTGGTCTCACAGTGATTGTTGCAAACTTTACTGAAAATGGACAAGGTGCAATTTTATTTTCCCTTCCCTTATACTGCCTCTTGGATGGAGATATCCCTTAGCTATTGCTTTTAAGTACCTACAGTGCAGCCTCTGGAACATGGCTCACCTGTGACCTTCTTCACCATGCTGAAGAATTTTCCCAGTCAAGATAAATTAAAAAAGGGTGTTTTTCAAAGATGTAAATTGTACAGCAAGTTCTCCACTTCCTTCAGAGAGCCCATTCCTAAAGTGCCCTTTCAGTGGGGTAAAAATCAATACTTGCTTCTCCCTTTTGTGCAATTCATCTTCCTTTTACTTCCACTGATGTTTTTATCTCCATACATAAAATGTTCCCTGGACCCAAACATCATTTTTCAGAATGTCCCATTACCTACTGAAACTGAATCACCCTCTTCACTGTTAGGACTTACTAGGATTACCAGGCCCAACAAATAACTTTATATTTATACACACATAACTCAGGCTTCCTTGGAGAGTGAAGAAACTTTGTATTCATATTTTTGAGACTCTCATTGCACTGGGTATTTTGCAGATTTTAAAATAGCCTTCATGCAAAAGGACAACCCTAAAATCCTCTGCAATGGGATATATGCCGTTAAGCTAACGAGAACATGGGGGGGCAGTATTTCCAGAGCGGTATCTTCAATCCCTCCTTCGCATCCTATCCTGATAGAAGAAAAATTATATATAATGCTCATCAATATTGTTATTTTTGAGTCACCATTGAAAGGAGTTCATTCAACTGTGTCTTCCAAGGTTTTCATATGCATTTTTAACTCCAGAATGTGCTGCAGCCCAGGTTCAGCTAATGTCACTGGTCCATGGGTGCTGGGCATCTCCTTTTCAGCCTTGTTCACCTTGATCCAGCTCACAGGTACACAGCTCAGCTCTTCAACTCAGATTACAGAGACTCATGCTTTGAGCCTGGGACGTGCTCAGCTCAATCGACTACTGTCATGTTCCAATATTTCTCACTTTGCTTATAACACATGTCAAGTCACAGAAAAAAAAATACTGTTTCTTGTACACAGCAAAGGAGAAAATCATAAAGCTAAATTTATAAAACAGAATAAATTAACAAAGACAGAATTTTGAAAAATATTAATTAATGTACACTCTTCCCATAGTAGGGATAAGATTATATTTCTCTTCTATTTATCCCTTCCACTATCTTTTTTTCCTTCACTTGTGTCCCCAGGAAATAGCTCCTCCACTGCAGGTAGGGAGAACACCTACTGTGCATCTAATTAAAATTCTTGTCACGGGCTAATTAGTAAGGTACCAATTAGCATGGTATTAAGGCTTCAATATATTACAGACATTCCAGAGCAGAAATCATTCCGAGCATAAGGTTTCCAGCCTCTGAAAAAGATACTGTGAATGTTTCGTTTCTAACAGTGTTTCAAGCTGAAAACTTGAATGAAAGCTTGGAAGAAAATAATAAATGAAGAAATAATTTAGCCTGATTTGAACTCTCAAGATTACAATTTCATCTTCATGCTTATCATATATCAGAAGCATATTTGGTCTATTTTTTTAATATGCTTTATTTATTTAAATCTGGGAGGGAATATCATATAATATACATAAGGTGAGAACTAAATGCCTCATTTTTCTTTTCTTTGCCATTGTGCTGCTTTGATTTATGAGTCCTATAATAATCTCCTGCACACCTAAGTGTTTTTCTTGCTTTAGTGTTTATAGGGTAAATAGTGCATTTTATTATATTTCCATTTCTTGGGCTACCTCTATGCATGGTAAAAGCGACGCCTGCCACAATTAAATCATTACCTCAAAAAAAAAGAATCATCAAAAGAAGTCATTGCCTGTATACCTGGAGAAGGAGCTCCCCTCTGGGGAGTACCACACACTTCCCAGAGCCTGTCAAAACTTCCTGACCCGGCACACACACACTTGGATGGCTCTGAGAAAAGTCACCCCGTTAACACGCCCCGTCCCGTTCGCCTGTGACGGATGCAGTGCCCTGGGGAGGGGGGAAGCACGCCAGTGAGGACAATCGTCTGCTGAAATTGATTAATTGTGGCATGAAAGATTTATCAAGTCCCATGTGACCACTTGGACGCAGCCGCGCGTTTGACGGAAGAGGCTGTGAATCCCGACCGGTGACATCCCTGATGGTCTTTCAGTCTGGATAGATGCTGCTTTCTCCGTCCCAGCAGGCACAGAGGAAAAAGTGAAGCACTTGTTTCTGCCTGCGTCTTTCCCAGCCATGCTCGCTGCGGCTCTGAAGCACTTGGGAACATTCTGGGATGCAACTTGTACCTCGAGGTTTTGGTCCAGAGGATGGGTAAATCCCACAGCGAGTATCTTGAGATCACTTTTGGAAAAAGTACCATCTTTTGGTAGAAAACATCAACCAGGTTCAAGCATCCTTTATCTGAGCAGCCTCTAGTTCCCTGGTGAGGAAATCTTTATGTCCTGATACAAACAGATATTTTGTTTCTTCCATGAAATGTCAAATGTTAGATATTCGCTTTTGGATCTCTGGGAAATAGAAGCATTAGGATGCAGAGAAATGTGTGGGTTTCTCAGTGGCTATTTCTCATGCTGTTGACCAACCTGATGCTATTTTCTAGGCAGCTGGACCATATTTAAACCCAGCTTTGAGCAGACAACAGTAACATTTCTCAGCAGCACAGGCCACTTGTCTGCCATTGCTGGGGACAGTTTTATCAAAATGCCCTCCATACATAACAATCTGCTACTTCTTTTCAGGATTTACCAGCATCAGAGATTTTGCTTTATGAAAATCAAAAGGCTCCAGTTCACAGTGACTTTATGAGGAACTTGAAAGCTGCAGTCAACAGCAAGGTTAGGAGAGCTGTTCCTGCAGGATTCACAACAATACAAGAGAGAAGATTTTCCATAGATTTTTTTTCCCCTCTTCTCCCACTTTCTCCTAATTCCACCCTGGAAGTTGAATGTTCCTCAGCTAACTAGAGAAGAGTTGTGACTGCTTATTTCAAACTGAATTTAGCCTGGAATAACAGAGGGTTAAAAGGGACAGTGGGTGCCAGCTAAAACCATATTTGCAAAGTCACCAACCTCAGCAATCCCTGAAGTTAATAACAAGAATCGCAAGAGGCCATTTCAGAGCCCTCTCCCCTTAATGGATTTATTGGTGCTTTATGAATGTCTTTTTCCACATCTTTTAATGAAGCAGGTCCCTAATAGGTCTCTCTCAGCTTTACATTCCAGTACTAATCTCTGGCACTGTAATAAAATTGTTGGATGCTCTTTCCTGAGGCTAGGTATAATTGCGTTGTACTTAGAGCGCTTGTTTGTATTTTATCTAGATGAGCTTCTTACAGTGAAGGAGGAAAATAAAAGCTGTTGCTAAGCCTGTCTCCAACATGAGCCTCAGCAAGTCTGCCTCTTCTTATTTTGGTCATATTTTGCAATTTTAATATTAAATATATATATCTCTATTTATATTTTGATATATTCCGTTACTGAAACGTGACTTTCGTTTTTAAGAAAGGATTTTCCAACAGATTTTTCACCATTTTCCCTTTAGGGAGCTCCTGATCCTTAGAAGGAAACTGTCAAAAGTGCCTAATAAGGCTTCCATTGCAACTCCTTTTCATAACACTCAGTCTTCCAAAGAAGTCTGAATGCTATGCAAAAAAAAAAAACCCCACAAATTGTGAAGAGGTTCATCACTAAAGAAAAAAAGGGCAATTTTAACACAGAAAACATGAGAGCCAAAATAGACTAATTTAATATTTAATATGGTACAGAATCAGAATTTCTAGCAGAGAATGCTGTGACTGCTTGGCTTTGGGGGACAAAGGAACCAGCAGCTATTTTTCATGCCCACTAGGCATTATCAAATTTGGGAATTCAAAATGTTATTAACTAGGCCAAAATAGATCCCCAAATCATTGTTTTTCTGCTTTATATGGGTGCTTTTACAGTATAATTTTCAGCTTTTCTCTGCAACACAAAGGGGTATTTCTCTTGAGAAAAAAAAAACCTTACTACTCCTAATGTGAAAAACATTTAAGAAAACCACTTCTTGAGATTTACAATGTATATGTGAAACTTCACAAAACTAGCTTCTTAGATATGTTTTTCCAGCCGTGCTCTTTTACAGTCAGCCTTCCTGGCAACACAAGAAACTATTCTCTACTGAACAAAACATGGGCAGAAAACTAACATTCAGTGCTCCAAATATGTTTTCACCCTTTGAAAGTATAAAATTATCCAATAAAAACATTTTGGTCGGCTCCAAAACTATTTTCTCCAGTGCCATCGCTTCCAAGAAGCAGTTCTGATAAGAGTCAGGATTGATTTTAGCTAACTAGTAGAGATTTAAATACAGTTTTTCAACGTTCTGTTCAAATTCTATTTTAAAATCATATTTTGTCTAAGTTTTATTAAGTATTTTTAAAAAAATAAAACAGATATTGATTTCCTTTACACTCGCGCATGACGTTTCATGCTGACGTTTCATTCCTCAGCTGAGGAGTGGTTAGAAATAACCTCCACTAACAGTCATTTCTTTTTTGCTCTACTCAAAACACAGCCCAGAGAAGGAAGAAAACCCCAAAACTCAGGCACAAAAGTTGATGGTATACAATGCCAAATCTTGTCCGAGGTGCTAATCTTTCAACAGAGTTTTGCCGTGCCCTCATCATGGAGCTGGATTTCACACAAACTTTAGTTTATCTTTCATCCTATTTTTTTAAAAAAGAAGTATTTTTTCTTAAAAACAGGATCAATAAAGTACTGATCACCTGTGAACACCTAAATTCACAATTCTGCTTCTTTCAGTTGCTTAGGCAAGGAATAATTCATAGGGAAAACTGCAATGAAACTCAAAGGATAAAAAGTTATGAGGACTTTACCACAGGTAGCATGATACTCTGGTATTTCAGTACTCTGGTCTTCTCTCAGGTCTTTTTATTTGTCATTGTAGAGACACAAAGGAGGTTGCAAGATTTCACATATAATTAAACTCCTACTTAGTCAAAGGGATCTTTCAGTTCTTCTTGTGCTGCCATAATTAAACCCAAATTCATTTGAGTAAGCTGTCAGTGATACAATTGTGTTGGGAAGCATTTCCTGGCTTCTGCCAATTTTAATAAAACAAGTTGTCAGGTTTCGTAAATAGGGATTTGATGATTATTTGCTGTAGGACAGTAGGTACTTTCATCTCCTTAGAATTATAAAAAAATCTAAATAAATCAAATGGTAGCTCTGGGATAAGATGTATTTCTAGGCAGTTGAAATTATTGAGCTCCTTTGTGTGTACTGTGAAAATCTTTCACCAAAATAAGGTATTTGTCTCACTGGGTAGACAAATCAGTTAATAGAGAGGCTGTTGGCTTTTGACACCTTACCTGATCAAAAGGGTCAGCATCCAAACAATTGAATAGTCACTAATTCAGAGAATTTGAAAAAAAAACGTATCAGCTAAAAAGAGTTTTCCACTATTCAACTGAGAGGCTAAAAAGAGTTTTCCACTATTCAACTGAGAGCCAAGAAGAATTTAAAGTTTTTCATCTCTGTGCTCAAAATAGACCCCTTTGGCCTTTTTTCACTTTTAATTTTCTGAAATAACGTAACAAAAAGATTCATTAAAAATAATCTGAATTATATCTAAACAGCACAGCTAAAAAAAAAAGAATCTTTAAAAACATTCCCCTGGAAACCCAAGTCTTTTCAGATCTAACAGGGGGGAAAGGTGGAAAATAGATGACAAATGAAACAATGATGAGGCAGTGACGAAACTGTTCACATATATGCTTTCACAGCAGTAGCTGTTAAGTTCAGCTGTTAAGTTCATCTACTTCAGGTAGCTGAAGTCCAATGAGAGCGGGCACTAGGAGAGAAGAATGGCACTAGGATGGGAATTAATGAATTTATAAGCATATTTAGGTTAAGTATACCTTCTGAGACAAAAAAACCCTTTGATTACTGAGTCCGTATGAATCTCATGCAGAGAGAAATCAGATCCTTAATGCAAGTAAGAGCAGCCTACAGGCTGATCTAATTAATATCTGAAGAAGGCATTTTTAGCAATTAGCTATCGTCAGGAAGTAAAGAAATGGTTTATTTTCTCTTTTTTACCTGGTCATATCCCTTCTGTGAGTGGCCTGATGGCTTGGGTAAAAGTGATACAACTTGATAATTTTAGCAGCTGCATTCAGCTGAAAATTCTTTTAAACCAGATGCCAACTTGTTCCTTTTAATTCTCTTCTCAAGTACCAGGTCACGTTGAAGGATGTGTGCCTGAGTCCCTCCCTACGTTTGTGGTGGGAAAACAAGTTATACGTGCACTTTTAAAACTATTTCACTTATAAGCCTTAGCTATAATAGTTCAGTCCTCAAGATACTTAGTTAAGACCCAAAGTATCTCTAAGTCAGAATTATTTAAATCAGTGTCTGTACACCCTCATTCCATAACAATGAATAATCACCTCAGCAGTACTGCAGCACAATCACCATACCCAACAGAAATGGAGTGGGTAGGCTGGCAGCACCACATGATAACAGAAGAAAAAGAAAGGAGGAAAACCCCCCAAGCAATAAGATGCCTGAATTAGTGAAAATTTAAGTGACAAGAAACCATCGGGCTGGTATGAACAGTTCTGAGTCCTATCATGGTGAACGTGTAAGCAAGGCAAACTCAGGTGGGCTTCAGTTCAACAAAACCTATCTTTAATGTGCCCTTATTGTGCACAGCCTTTACACACACACTTGGACTCAAAGCATATGCTTGAATCCCATGGAACCAGGCACAAAGGTTTTTCCACTTCGTCCTTAACAAACTTCTAACAAAAAGGACAGCTGAGAAATGTACTCAGAAATGGCACTTCAAGAGTCAGAGTGTCTCCCAACACAAGATAAGCTTTAGTCCTGTGCAGAGATGTATCTAACAGAGAACATACCTCCTCCACATGTGATGTGGAAGTTTACAGGGTACTGAGGACACTTGAAAAGCAAAAGGGATTAAAGAGAAGGATGTTAAGCAGAAGAATCCTTCCCCTTTCCATCTTTCTGCTCTTCATTAGTTGGACGTATGTTAGGACGCTATTCAGGATGCTCTTATGAAAGTGAACTGTGAGCAGAACTGCATGTCATGTCAGTTCATACACCACTGCTTATTCCTCAAGCGTCCCACTGCAGAAGGTTAGCATAAGCTTTTCTGTTACAGAACTGCCTTTGATGCGAATGTATTCTGTCTTTGCCTCCCAGCAAATGTAGGCCTCCTGTTGCTGGACTACTTTCACACAGTATTACCATACCCTTTTGCATTAGTCTAGTTAATTAATCTGAGTGGTTAATAAGGTGCAGCTATTTATTAGGACCAGGAGTTTTTTTGCAAAACCGTCCATTTAATAAATATAAGTCAAGCATCTTATGTCCTCGCTATGATGTCACTGTGGTAGATATAAGGCTGTGAAGGGCTGTAATAACTTAAAACAGCTGAAGGAACAAAAGCCCACCCTGGCTTCAACAGGTAAAGGAGAACAGGAAATGAAAGCAAATGGAAGTGAAAAAAATGGACAGCTTGATATGCGCTATCGGCTAGTTCATTTTCTCAAATAAAAAACCTAATAAACCAAATTACTTATAACCTAATTAAAATCTGACATTATTTTATTAGGAGGCATCATTATTACAATACCGTACAGAAGAAAATGAAATACAATGTAATTATGTAGCGAACAGTCTCGTACACTAAGGCAGAGGAGCAAGCTAATGCTTGAAATATCGAATGCAAAGATAATGGGTGGCCGGGCTCACAAAGGGCTGCAGCAGGAACAGGCCGCTGCGTGTGTTTCACAGGCCCTGTGCTTCCCTCTCAGGCACACACAGAATCACAAGGTTGGAAAAGACCTTTTAGGATCATCAAGTCCAACCATTCCTGTCCTAAGCTAAACTGTATCCCTAAGTACCTCACCTACCCTTTTTTTAAACACATCCAAGGAAGGTGACTCAACCACCTCCCTGGGCAGCCTGTTCCAGGCCCCCAAAACACGCTGCCTCTTACCGCTGGTTGGACCCCACTGAACTACATAATACAAATACTGTTGCACATGCAAAACACGCTTGAAGAGGAACGTTTTTAATAAGACAGTATTAATTACATTGTGAAAGAACATTCAGGCTAGAAAAATCCCTTCGATGCAGCGTAAACATTTCAGCTGGTAGAAATGTGCTTATAAGCAGACTTCCGTCTGGAGAAATTTCAGTGTCCTGAATTCACCTTTCCCATGACAAGGAGGGAATGTGAAGAAAGCCAAAGGGAGCACAGGAAAGCCCCCCAAAACCCCACTGCTAATCAAACCGGCAGCTATGGCTGCTGAGATTCATGATGTACTTTGAAATCCCCAAATGGCTGTTGAAAGAGATTTCTCTTCATGTAAAATCAAACAGATAGCTTCTTAGAAACACCCCTCTGGGGCAGTGACGACAGAAGGCACACTCCTATGCAAGCATTGCTCTAGGATGCACAGAATGCAACGACTTGTGTGGATAATTACTTTTGTAACATTAACAACAGGTTACAAGAGGTACCCAAACAGTGAAGACATGGATCACACAGCACTTTACATCTATACATGCTTCTGTCATGTTGCACCAATGACTGAACTTCCTCTAACTAACTTTTCAATTCCTCCTTCCTTTGCAGAGATCTCATTTTCTTTCTACTCCTGCCAAGTTCTATTATTCTACATGCATTTAGCACAAACCCAGCAGTTACATTTAAATGCACACACAAAGCCATAACAGAAGATGAACACTTTACGTGCTGTGTGTCTCCCACTGCCAGGAGAAATAACTGGTCTCAAGCCAACATTTTTACTCATGCAGGGTAGTTTCTACCCTGGGAGAACTGCTATGGACTTCTGTGAGGCTACTCAATGAATGCATACGGACTCTGCTTTCTTTGTGCCACAGTTGGATTCAGTAAAGAGGCTTTTTTTCAAACATAGCAGTTTTAGGAGAACCACATCAAAAAACACACCCAACTACTGAACTCCCAGCCATAAAGATGGCATTTTTGAGATCCACCACACCATAATAATAACAACAACAACAATAATAATATACCATACAGGTATTTCACAAAGACCAGTCACCAAAAATCAGTGGTCATCATCTGTGGGAAAACCTCAGAGATGGCGGAGGAAGGGGAACAGATGGTCAGTGTGAAAACAAGGAGACACTCTACAGAAAAGCACAGGGCATTAAGGCCTCTGTCAGCTTGCAAGGCATGATATATTCTGGGAGAGAAGGTACCAATGCAGACTGTTGCAGGTTACTTTTCAGAAGTGCCAGACCACCACCTTGACAAAAACACGTCCAATCTGAACCCTGCTGTTAAATGGAGCTGATCCTTAATTTGGTCTGGAGGCATCCGCACTGAAGTTAAGTTGGCAACAAGCAGATTTGAGCTAAGCTTCTTACTGATATTTGCAAACAAGAATAAGTGCATTCACACCTCAGGTGCCACTTGCTTAGCACTGAGATCATGTCTAATACTTTTCTGAGTACTCTGGCAAAAAAGCAGCAGTTTGGTTTTGGTCTGTCTTATCAAATGCATCACATCAGAGCAGGAAACAAAAGACCTTCTCCCTCTGGTTCTGGTTCAACCACACTTGGCTATTACGTTTTGGTTTAGGCACCAAGTTATCTGGAAACCACTGACAGTGTGGAAGGAGTGAGGAGGAGAGATGGGGAAATACTCAGGAGGGTGGAGACCAGAGGGTCTGATTTCTGGGAAGAGAGTAACGTCAGATCTATACAGTTCTGTTCAATGCTGCTGAGTTGGGAATAAAATGGCTATCTGCTGTTCATGCTGAGGAGATAATTACTAGGTGTGATACGCAGGGCTTAATTAGAAATAAAAGAAATTATATTTGAACACAAAAAATGTCTGATCTTGGCAGGGGAACTCTGAAATGAAAGGTATATGAGGCTGTGGATAGTCTCTTAAGAGATGTGGTGAACCCCTGGCAGTATGTGGCTTTTAAAAGTATTCCAATGAATTCTGGAAATATCTATTGTAGGCCCAACACTGTATTTTCAATGAGGTGAAATGGAGACTCCAGAAGTGTTTCTATGTGAGACTCCCAATGATATAAAATAGCATGTGGTAGAGTTTTATCAGCAGAGGCTCATTTCCCATTCCCCAGTTGTATATATGCTTTTTTCCTCTTAGATATTTCATAAATTAGTTTCTTAAACATTCAGCCTTCAAAATATAGCCTGGCTCAGCAGCTGAATCCCCCATTGCTCCTTCTGCCTTCACTATTACCTTTTGTTTGTCTCCTCTCTCCCAAACTATCTGTTTGCCTCCACTTCTGATTGCTCAGACTTCCCCTGTGCTCTATTATGGAGTTGTGATGTCCTACAGCTGATAGCTTGGTGACAGCTAACCACTTCACTTCTTGTCTCAGCCTCCAGTGTAAAGAGAGAGTAAAGGAAGGGAGCAAACCGCATAGCTGGATTTTGGGCTCTGGGCTCAGATCTCTTCCCTGTGTTGAGCAGATGCTAAAGACTGAAAAGACAGAATCTCCCCTTTTACCTGTGAGAAAAATGACAACATCAATCAAATGACAACTGAATCAACAGCAGTGAAGTGTATTAAAGACACAAGGTGACTAGGAGTAGCGACTGTGTTGTGAAGAAGCTGCCTTTACCTCAGAAAAAGAAGCAGATAAAGCCTCTTGGCACAAGAGCCTTCTCACATGTCCTTCACCTGCCTCTAAAAGAAATGCTGGCAGGTGGGCTAAAGTAACTGGTACAAGGTGCTCGAACAGCATGCAGAACCCCACCATAGGAGAACCTCTTGTAACAGATTCTTCCACTTCTCAAATCATAAACCTGTCTGTGGACAGGGGTACATTTGCCCAGAGCTCTGCAGGAGAATGCCACCCACCATTCCCACCTTGGCCTCTGGTGAAGCAGTGTGCAAGGGGGAAGACAAACCTATGTGACGGAAGGAGAAACACCTTGCTGTCACAAGGCACTGTTACGAGGTACTGCCTTTCAAGATCCAGGGACCAAACCAGATCCAGGTAGTCAAGTCAAAACCATTCAGGATCAGAAACCTGAGAAGGAAGAATATAACAAGCCCAGGTCTGGGGACAGACAGAGCCAGAGGTGTGGGTTCCCCTGCGCAGCAGATCCTGGGCAGCAGCAACACAGTGCTGCCGCAGATTCAGAGGGAGGAGCAAAGACTTCTCAGCAGAGGAGAACCAGGACTATGCCCCTTTCTGAAGGGGCAGGGCTTTCAGGTGAGGTGAATTAACACAGCACAATACACTGAGCAGCCAAGAAAACTGGTGGGATTATCTGATAAACCTGGTGGGGTGAGCAACCAACCTTCAGCTCCTTGCAACCCCTGTCTGGTCTGCTGGAGACTGTTCTGCTGAGGACACTGCACTTCCCCGTGCACATTGCCTTCTCTCCAGATTTAACTTGGGAAGGGCCAGAGCTGACCAGGAGGGTGCAGGAAGCCTGACAACTGGCACTGAAAATATTTTTCAAACCTCATCTGTATGATCTGAAATGCCCCAGTTCAGCTCAGCTTTTCAGCTTGAAAATTTCCATTTCCAAACCCTGGAGAGACAAAAGATCATTCTGTCTTCTCAATCCACAGCTTATTGACTCAGGTTATCAGTCATTTCAACTTGATTTCAGCTCTTCTAATACCTGCATTTCACTGAGATGCCCAGAGGCAAAGGGTACTTAGGAATTAGAGGTGTGAATTCATTTCCAGGGGCGCTGAAACAGATTTAACAAAATCTACTGGGTAAATATTTAGCTGCAGGCTTGGTTCTAAGCAAGCCTGTAGAAGTGTGGTTTTACAACACAAATGAGTTGAAAAGTGGACTTGAAAGAGTTGCAGAGGCTTTCCCCCCCCCCAGTTGTTTACCATTTTATTTTACTATTTTATTTACAATTTTGCCACTCAATCCTATTTGTAGAGCAGCTAGAGAGGACAAATACCTTTGCTTGGAACAGACTCACAGGCTGTAAAGTGTTGAAATATTTGGCAAATAAAGGCCTTTTTGTGGTGTTCCTGCAGCTGAAGAAAAGCACTGAAAGGATTTCCACTGGCAATCTCCAATGCCAGGAGATTTGCTTGCGTGATGTGCCAGTCATTCCTCACAATACCAGCAGCAGACTGATTAAGGTTGTATAAGCTAATGCACAACATCACAGAGATCTGGGTGATGTAGTAAAATACTACAGGGTAGCACTTCCAGAGATAGTATTTATATGTCAGTCGTATGAGCTGGCTACGTCAGCAGGGCTTCCCAGAGCAGAAGCCCCAAAGGGTCCATGAGAATCATAGAATCACAGAATGGTCTGGGTTGGAAGGGACCCCAGGGATCAGGGAGTTCCAACCACCCTGCCACAGGCAGCACCACCAACCTCCAGGCCTGGATCTACACAAGGTTGCCCAGGCCCCCATCCAACCTGGCCTTGAAGCCAGGGTGGAGCAGATCCTGGTCCATGAGAAGGCCAGGTGGAGGAGATCCTACTCCAAAGGAGCAGCAGCCCTGGAAATCTTTCAAATACACAGTTTCTGATAGTCAGTCTGCCTCTGGAAGTCTGAACATAGCAGTCACGGAGCTATAAATAACCTGCAGCATTAATAAGGTCAAAATAATGAGAACTAAAGAATCCTAAAGGCATCCCTTCAAACTGACTTTTCATCTACAATCTCGCATTAGGAAGAAAACCAATATGCATTTTTTATAATCATGTTGGCTCTGTAAGAAAGATGCTCAAGGTTGAGTCACAAATAGCTAAAAATTGTATTGACTGAAATGGTGTCACTGTCTTAAGGGGGAGCCCAGAAATCATTACAAAGCTTTAGAATTTTGTAAGACTACACATTTATATAAAAAAAAGATAAACTAATGCACTTAAAAAAGAAAGACTTGGAGACCATCAACTTTTTTATGCTCCTGGAAGTTGCTGACTGTCAGCAACAATTCATGACATCAGCTGATTACTTGGTCGGTGCCAAAAACTCAGATCCTGGAACAGTTTTACATGATCTGCTCTGAAGAGTGAGAATATTGAGCACCAAATCCAGTACTTCATATGTTAATGCTTTCTGGTCACCTTTAAAATTTCAACAGACAAGCTAGGAATAAAACCTTGCAAGGGAGGTCAAGGACAAGAGAAAGGGCTTCTTCAAATACATTGCAGACAAAACCAACACTAGAGGCAATGTGGTGGAATGAGGTGAGTGCCTGGTGACTGAGGATATTAGGAAGGTGGAGTTACTGAATGCCACCTTTGCCTCTGTCTACACTGCTGGAGACTGTCTGCAGGAGCCCCAGATGGCTGAGGACCCAGAGGAAGTCAGGACAAATAATGAGTCTGCTTGATGACTGGGTTGATGAGGACTAGGTCGGGGATGAATTACACCATCTGGACATCCATAAATCCATAGGTCCTGATGGGATGCACCCGAGGGTGCTGAGGGAGCTGGCAGAAGTCATTGCTAGGCTACTATCCATCATCTTTGCTAAATCATGAGAAACAGGAGAGGTACCTGAGGGCTGGAGGAAAGGAAATTTTACTTTGGTCTTCAAAAAGGGTGAGAAGGAGGACCCAGGTAACTACAGACGGGTCAGCCTGACTTCCATCCCTGGAAAGGTGATGGAATGACTTATTCTTGGTGCTGTCTCTAGGCACATCAAAAATAAGAGGGTTGTTAGGAGCAGTCAACATGGTTTTACCAAGGGGAAGTCATGTTTGACTAATCTAATAGCCTTTTATGAGGATATAACCAGGTGGATAGGTGATAGTAAGGCAGTAGATGTGGTCTACATTGACCTCAGTAAAGCATTTGACACCATCTCCCACAGCATCCTCATGGCTAAACTGAGGAAGTGTGGTCTGGAAGGTCAAGTAGTGAGGTGGATTGAGAGCTGGTTGAAGGGAAGAAGCCAGCAAATTTTGATCAGTGGGACAGAGTCTAGCTGGAGGCCTGTATCTAGTGGAGTCCCTCAGGGGTCTGTACTGGAACCTGTACTATTCCACATATTCACTGATGACCTGGATGAGGGAATAGAGTGTACAATCAGCACGTTTGCTGGTGACACAAAACTGGGCGGGGTGGCTAACACACCAGAGGGTTGTGCTGCCATCCAGCAAGACTCAGACAGGCTGGAGAGTTGGGTGGGAGAAGTTTAATGAGATTTAACAAGAGCAAGTGTAGGATCTTGCATCTGGGGAAGAACAACCCCAGGTACCAGTATAGGTTGGGGACCAATCTGTTGGAGAGCAGCATAGGTGAGAGGGACCTGGGGGTCCTGGGGACAGCAGGATGACCATGAGCCAGCAATGTGCCCTCCTGGCTAAGGTGGCCAATGGCATGCTGGGGTGTATTAGAAGGGATGTGGTTAGTAGGTCAAGAGAGGTCCTTCTCCCCCCATATTATGCCCTGGTAAGACCACACCTGGAATATTGTCCCCAGTTCTGGGCACCTCAGTTATGAAGGACAGGGAACTCCTTGAAAGAGTCCAGCACAGGGCCACCAAGGTGATTAAGGGAGTGGAACACCTTCGCTATGAGGAAAAGTTGAGGGAGCTGGGTTTCGAGCTTGCTGTAGACAGACTGAGGGGTGACCTTACTAATTTCTATAAATATGTAAAGGGTGAGAGTCAGGAGGATGGAGCCAGGCTCTTCTCAGTGATGGCCAGTGATAGGACAAGGGGCCACAGGTGCAAGCTGGAGCACAGGAAGTTCCATGTGAATGTAAGGAGAAACTTTTTCACTGTGAGGGTGACAGAGCACTGGGACAGGCTGCCCAGAGAGGTTGTGGAGTCTCCTTCTCTGGAGACATTCAAACCCACCTGGATGCATTACTGTGTGATTTAGTCTAGGTGATCCTGCTCTGGCAGGGGGGTTGGATGAGATGATCTTTCGAGGTCCCTTCAAACTCCTAATGTTCTGTGATTCTGTGAAACATTTTAAATAAAAAGGCACCTTATCAGGCTTGAATAATGTATTTTCTTGGATCAAAAAGACACATCACATAATCTTTGTCCTTACTGCTCAGGTTTTGGGATGGCAAAGGATTAGAATAAAACCAAATACAGCACTCTCTCAAATGTCCAAAGAAAAGATGTTCCCATTCTCCTCATGCACAGCAAACAGAGATCAGATCTGCACACATTTGGTTACATCAGGATAAAAGTGAATTTGTTTTCTATTTGTTTGCCTAGTATTGCAAATCCTGACTGCAAAACAGGCGACACCTGAATGTATATAGGATAGAAACCCTTTTGAAATTAAACTTTCTAAGATTCCAGTGGGCAACAGCTACTCAGAATAATCTTGTCTGCTATATTGCCATGCATGAAAAACATTTCTACATAGGTTTTGTGTCCTTCCAGGCAAGATACAGCATCTGGAGTGTCTCTGTCCTGGTATGAAGATGTTTTACTTCTTCTTGAAGTCATGGATGTATCTGCAACAAATGCAGACTCCAGTATATGCATCAGTCTGTGCTGGTTTGTGTAGGAAAAAAATACACATTCAGAAAAAAAGGGACTTCAGTGTACACTTCTCATTCTTTCTACAGGGTGACTTTAAAAAGGAAAAATGTCCTTTTTTAAACTTTTTTCTTGGCAATCAGTTCTCTTGTATTCCAGGCAGGTAATTGTGTGGGGAAGTAAACATTTACTCTTAAAATAAATGTTTTAGGTTTTTTCAGTGACTCGGCCAAAGTTTTGCCCTGAACGATGAAGCGCAGACACTTAGGGAGATTTGTGTTTGAGGGCTCCTGGCCAGAGTTACCATGAGTACTGGAGCAAAATATTGTGGCAAATTTCTCTTGGCTGGAACAAACACTGCAAATTTTATTTTGAAAACAGGGCATCCTGACACAAAGCCCTGCTTCTCCCTTAGGGACGTCCACTGTACAGTGCAATAACACTCACTCCGTTGCTTGCAGGCTCCCAGGCAACCCCCCTCAGGATCAACACCTGGAACAAGACAGACCTGACACTGGCCCCAGCTCCTCAGATTTCTGCCACACAGAGAAAGGGCAAAATTAACATCTGTCCCTGGAAACAGACACTTTTAGAAGACGAAGCCATTTACTCCGAGCATTGCTATGGCTTGGCTCACTGCAGACTTACTCCCTCAAGTTGGCTGTTTTAAGTTGCTATCACAATGTACTTTCACAAATGTCTTGCACGGAGCTCAAAAGCCTCGGTACATACGTCTGAAATTCCTCCTTTCAATGCTGGGAGTTGAAGCCTGTTGAAATCTACCTGGAGATTTTTTGCTGCAGCCCTGTCAAGGGAAACACCCTCTCGTCTGAGAACTACAGGCACCGGCTGATGTATGCAGCCACGCTCGGCCTGCACCGGTTAATGCTTCTCCGCTGCAGGCACGCCATCTTTCCTAAAGGCTGTGAGCTTCTGTGTGGCTCTTTTCCAGCACAGTACATCTAGAGCAGAAAAGGGAACAGAAAGGGTGCATGGAGCACCTCCCCTGCGAAGAGAGGCTGAGGGAGCTGGGCTTGTTCAGCCTGGAGAAGAGAAGGCTGCAGGGGACCTCATTGCAGCCTTCCAGTACCCGAAGGGAACATACAAACAGGAGGGGATTCAACTTTTTAAAAGGGTAGACAATGGCAGGACAAGGGGGAACAGACTGAAGCTAAAGGAAGGAAGGTTTAAATTAGATATTAGGGGGAAGTTTTTTACAGAGAGAGTGGTGAGGTGCTGAACGGTCTGGGCTGCCCAGAGAGGTGGTGGATGCCCCATCCCTGGAAGTGTTCAAGGCCAGGTTGGATGGGGCCCTGGGCACCCTTGTGTAGATCCAGGCTTGGAGGTTGGTGGCTCTGCCTGTGGCAGGGGGTTTGGAACTCTATGATCCTTGGGGTCCCTTCCAACCCAGACCATTCTATGATTCTACATGTCTGCATGTGAAAAAAGTAAAAGCTCTAAATTTTCAATATAAAATACAGCGCTGAATCCCAGTTCCACTTAAATCAACGGAAAGGCATCCACTGACTTCAATGACAATTGAGTCAATTTTGCCAGGACTTTACCTATGTTTAATTTTAGCCATAACAGCTCATGTTTTCAAGTCACCTGTGATTTGGTTGCCTCTATTTCTGGGTGCACTGTAAAATACCCGTTAGGTGTGTGCCTTTCACAAAAGGAGAGTGCTCATTCTCCCCTCAAAAATCAACCTGGGCAATGAAAATAAACATCATCACTTGAAACACAGATTCTAGCCTGTCTGTTTGTCTGTTTTGTAATGTTGCAGTGTTAAAATTAGAACGCTGCAAGGTTAAATTGTAATGTGAACAGATTCACAATCAAGGGGGAGCCAAGACAACAGAACAGCAACATCAGAAATAACAATTGATAAGCAATGAATGACAGCAATGTGTGAATCAACAGGCACTTCTGTTCTTTAATTACTCTAAGATTGATTCTCAATGAAAAAGGAGGCATTTGTTATAAACGACACCATCTTGTTCATCCTTAAGTGGCAGATGTGAAATATTCACTGATGGGAGATTTTATGCATCGTTATATCAGCTCATTTTTTCCACATCTTTATCCACTTTAGATAAATTTGGATTTAAAATTCTATGCTCTTTTTAAAGATAGAAAATTAACCTAATGACCTTGATGGAATAATTTCAGTCACTGATTCCAGTGAAAGTAATCTACCTCTCACCTGTCCAGAATTCTGACAGGAAAAGTCTAACTACCAAACAGTGAATATAGAAAAGAGAGGATGAAAAGGCACAGAGATTGCATGGGAACACTCACAGAAGAGAAAGGTTTAAACTACTGGCTCCTTTTATGCAATAAATCATGGTGTGTGGGGAGGAAAAGTTATTTTAAAATGCAGGCATAACCACTTAAACTCTTTTTCCTGGCCTGCAGGTGTTTTTGCATACCTATTTTTCATCTGATACAACAGGGATTTAAAGGGACAGGACTTTCATTAGCAGTGGCTCACAGGGTCCTGCCCTTTGCAAGGAGCTGCAGAAGCCAGATGGAGTATGCTGAAGATGGGCAGAGTCACGGCCTGCTCTGCCTCCAGTACACCAGAGGGACCCTTCTGTTTGCATCCTACAGGCCGGAGTGGAAGAGAAGATGGATTAGCGTTTTCCCAGGTAGGATGCACTTACAGCCCTGGTATTACTTTCCCACAAGATCAGAGTTTCAGTAACTGGAATGGGATTTCAGATTTCTACTATCCCCTTCTGACAACAACAGTTGCACAGTATTAATGTCCTGGGTTGACAGTTAACTCAAGATCAGAGATATTATTATGAAGATGTATTTTCTCATGGTAGCACTCAATTTAAAATCACTACACAGAGTGTTTTGTTTCTGATTACAATTACAATTTACAAATAAAACTTTGTTTTTATGGACAAGGCAGGACATTTCAGGTACTGAAAAAACTGTTATGACCATCACAACATCCTTATTCTATTTACAGCGCCTGGGGTTTGGTTAGAATTCAAAATACAGGGATGTGAGCTTACTAAAAGGGAACTCTGCTCCTTGTCTCCCTATTTTCAGATCCGTGGCTGTTCTCTACATTGCTAAGTGACACACCAAACTGAAGGAAGTTTTCTGAGCTCATACTAATTGCACTGGTGGACTGCTGATTAAAATTCTTATTTCCTAGGCTTTAGAGAGACAAATGGGAACAGAATGGCTTGGCTAAATTCTGAGTTGACTTTCTGGGAGGAATTCATTGAACTTAACCCAGAACTTAAGGGCCTGGGATGTTCTGCTATGCGAAACCTATTTCTGAACTGCAAGATCTATTTCTGAAACTACCTGAAACATCCTCTGCCTTACAAAAAAAGACACTGACAATTTCAGTAGTTCTAAATCACTTCTCTCTCTTCATGCTGTTCAATTAAACATGCTGAGATGTGCCCCTCATTTCACTGAGAGGGAGCAGAGAGCGGGCTAGAAAAAAAAACCCCACGAAGAACATGCTTCACCATTGGCTATACACAATCCAAGTGTGCTGAGTCACAATTTCTCTCACAAGGCAGATCCCCCTCCTCGAGCTTTTGACTTACAACTCTTCTTCCTGTTCTAAAACATGGTGGTTTAGTGTATATTCCTCATAAACCCAGGCATTTTAAAGAAAATGCAGGTGAATGATCTTTTTCCCCCTGTCAGCTGTAAGGCTGTTACACTTACCCCAGCCTGCAACCATCCACACCTAGCGCAAGCCTAAACTGGTGATGCTCTGGCTCATGGGACTACCTCACCGTTTTGCCCAGCCCAGTGTGCTCACTGGTTTGAAGGCACAAGGTTTCCCGTTGCAGCCAGCTCTGTTTGCTTTAAAACCATTAGAAGGTCCCTTGTGCCAGAATGTTTACACTTAGGCTCTTAAAAATCAAAACCTAACCGAAAATGAATAATTATTTCATTCTGCTTTTAGTCTTTTAGGTTATTTATGTGATTTACAGATTTTTGCATTGCCAACTGGGAGAAAAATACCCTACTAATGGCTAGCTTAAAACACACCCCTGCTTCAGCTTCTAATCATGCCTCAGGATTACTCCATTTTACTGCATTTAATATATCCCTGTAATAAAATCACTCTGGAAAGGAGGCTTCGCAGCAAAGTGCAGCCACAGGAGCTGGTGATGTATTCTGACACATGGTCTAAGAGGTTTCTTCTTCCACAAGCAGGCAAGAACCCTGTCTCTGTGCTCACGATCCCACACCATCATCTCCTCTCGATTCACCCACAGATTTTCCTTTCCAAAGATTATCGTTCACTGTTGAAGGTGCAGACGTGGCACTCGTATCCCTGTTTCACATTATCTCAGCAGTCCAAGTACATGAGCACATCGGGGTACTTCAGAAATCAGTACTATGCAGGTTTAGGGAATCAGAAATCAGTACTGGCAGGTTTAGGGTATCCCTCTACCACCTTTGCCCGCCTTCCAGAGGCTGCCCCACAGACAAGAGCCCAGACCTTGTGCCACAGGCCTTAGCACCTCCAAAGGCCACCTTCCAGATGAGGATGGAAGGCCAATGATGCTCACAGCTCAAAACTCGCTTGGTACCCTGGTGGAACACCTGGAGAAGCTGTTACCCCTGGGCAGCCCGGGAGGACACACGAGGCACTAACGCAAACTGGAGGCAGGTGGATCGAGGCACACACTTTTCTCACAGGGAACTGTGTTCATACTTTGTTCTCCTGAGAACAGCTTCTCTTCAGCAGTACTTTCAAAGTCCACTGAAGACACTGAATGGTACCTTTTGCACACCGTTTTCCAAAGTCAACAGTTACATCCCTAACATGGAACAAGGACACTAGGGTCACAGAATGAAGCCAGAACAAGTATTTTTGATCAGCCTACTCAGGAACAGCACATCAGTCTGAAGCAGTGCACCAGAGAAGCATTTGGGCACCTTACACCTGCTGGGTGACTGCTGACATGGGAGCTGTGTGTGCACAGAACGAGGAAAACAACGGATGGCTGACAAAAGATGGTCACAGTCACACCGTAACCCTTCTGATCAAAAGCCAAAGGACTAGCCTCTGTTTCTCAAGCCACAGGAGGCCGCACGTTTAAGTTGCTCAGAACCGACACAGTTAGTTATAGGGTGGGACAGCACTCTTAAAGAAGAGAGCTACAGCCACACTTCCAGCAGAACAGGAGGCACCCTGACCTCTCTATCTGCCTCACTGCCCAAGACTACTTAATGTCTCCCCTCCTGCAGTGCCACTAAGATGTGTGAACTCACAAAATCATCTTAGGAGATAAAAGCACCTTTCCCACTTGTCACAAACAGGTGGTTTTGGTATGATACTGACCCAGCATATCCACCTGTGCAACTCAGGCAGATGCTATAATGGGCAAAATACCTACCAAAATCTGAAGAGAGGTTTGATGGCATAAAGCCAATGAGGTCTAACTGGTTACTTCCTAAAGATTAAAAATTACCTTATTTCCAAGACCTCAGTGCTTAAGTGTATTCCCTAAAGCCTGATGATGGAAATCCTGTCAGAAAACTAATACAAGGGATAAAGTAGAATTTTAAATAGTCCATCTATTAGATATTTAAAAAAAAATCCATTTGTGCTGCTATTTAGGGCCATCCCATTTCTTTGAATAGGAAATAACACAATAATATTTGTATTAAACTTAAATATGTTCCAACCTAAACTTCTTTAAAATAATCCAATTAAAGCACATTTTTCGTATTTAAACATATTCCAAATAACATGTGTTATTCCCTATTTTTGAACAAACTGCAAGAACTTGCTCTGTCTAAAAAAAACCATTTGTATTCGCACAGATGCAAATTGCTTAGTTTGAATTTGGTGTAACTATCACTGTTGAATTTGCTCCCTAGATCAAAATAAGGTTATTTCAAAAGAAAAAAAACATCTTCATTTGACTTTGCTGTTAGATGAGGCAGCCTAGAAAAGCCAACTAACTGAAATCTGGTCTCTTCCAGGAAAGCCAGAAGGAATCACTGTTTCCTTCTCCTGCCACCAGCACAGCCTGACCCCTCTCCAATTAGGGAAAAGAAAAATCAAACAGATTTCTCTAACAACTCTTCCTCACAAGGATCTTGTTGGTCAATCTCAAAAAGTCCTCTAAGAAGACAAGATAATCATATATTTTGTCATCTTCTGTCAGACAGAAGATCTTTCTAGTAATTTCCCAGACCAGGCATTTGTACAAAGTGATCGCTTTCTCTTGACACCTCTGAAGCCTTCAGTGTCCTTACAAATCCTGAAGAATCACAAAAGAAACTGGTGACTGATAGGAAACCATAAAAAAAATTGCCTTTGGGTACCGAAACAGTCCCAGTTTTAGAAATACACTCTTACAGGCTATTGGTTTTAAGAGTTATTAGCAGTTATTTACCTCCTGAATAAACGCACACTAACGTATCTGTGTGTGGAAACACACGCACCATTTCTTTCGCCTTGGTTCTGTAAGTGTTCAGCTGAGCTAATAAACATTTTCACTGAGACAAATTACCTGTGCCAGTGCCGTATTTCAGTTTCAATTAACCTTTTAATTTAAATGTTCATCTGCCTATATTCAATAGCATTTAAAGCTGGTAAAAATCCAAGGAATCTCTGATATAAGTGAATGACAGCCTGACGGGGATGGCGGTAAGTTCTTAGGTGAGATGTCAGCAGTGATTTCCCAAGCAAATTGCCAATAAGGAAGTCTGATGCATTTATGAAGCCTAGGGGTTATGAAAAGGGAAAACCCAACCTTTTCTTCCCCTGCTTGCATTGCTACCTTCAGCAGAATTAACAATTGAGATGTTCCTAGTTTTCCAGTATTAGCATTCCTCAGTGCACCCCCAGCTTCGCTGCCGCTGTCGAAGGGTGCTTGAAAGCCTGGACCCACCACTTCTCATTCTAAGCAGCACTCCACACAAAAATAACCGCGACTGAAGACAGCTAACAGGCTTTTAGTCTTCACCTCCTGACATAAATGTGCATGAAATAGCATTCTTAATTACAGTCAGTAGGTAGGTGGCACTGTGCAAAGCCAGTTGCTTTCAGTCCAGCGTTCGCTGCAGGTCTCGGTGAGTGTGGGCTGCTCAGCGCCGGGCGCAGCCCTACTGCAGCACCGCAGAAGATCAGCACACAGTTTGGCACAACAAACAGGCTACCTGCTCTGTGAAAGGAAAGGGAGACTTGCATTTTGTGCCTGGTTTACTCTCCTTGACCCAACCGAACAGAGCTTTTCAGGTGACTATCTTTAAGGAAAGACCTCATGGCATTTCTTCAAGCATTTTTCTTTGTGGAAAACATGAAAACCAAAGTAACTCAACCCAAACTTGGTAATTTGTGTCTAATGACAGGTGTCTCACTTTAAGTGGGCCTGTGTGCATATGCGCATGCAAAAAGCATGTCTATTGGGGTTACATGGAACAGGCAGGGAGAAGGAATCTTCTTGTAGATTAATTAATTAGTATAGCCTGAAGCTGATGGAGGAGGTAGTAGAATCACAAAGAGATTTTCCTTAGCACAGGATCAGGATACAAGCTTTCATCTTTGATTTTCAGAGCCAGAGACTATCTCAGCACAGGTTTATTGGGAGACAAGGCTGCAGGAAGAAGCTATTGCTCCCCTCCCACACCAAGACCTCACATGTCCAATAGCCACCAGATGCTCTGAGCTGTTGCGTTTCTCCTTCTTTCACAGAAATTAATTCCTCACTGAAAGCAGTCATGGGCAGAAATTCCCAAGTGAGCCTCCAGGTTTAGGGTCTCTGCACTATATGCCCACCTTGTCAGAGAGCTTTTCTTTTGGCTGTACCTCTACTGCTCCATCAAGAAAAGAGGATCTCTTCTCAGGGTGTCACAGCATTTGGCATTTTTTCCTTAAGAGATTGTACTACTGGAAACAGGAGGCTGAACAGACTCTTTTGATCTGCAGTGAACTTCGAAGTTCTCCACAGTTCATGGCTGCAGAAAAGAACAAGCAATGAGCCAGAAAGCAGGGCAGCTCTAACATCTCATGACAGTTCTGTAGCATAAACTCATGATCTAAGAGCACTTGCAACTTGGCAATATTGAAGACAAGTTCCTCAGAGGAAGAATTACAGTAAGTTTGATCACAGGCAAAGGAGTCCAGGTGGCAGCTTTACATCTCTCCCTGAGGCATACAGATACAAGCCTCCCTTCCTTGCTCAGTGGCCAGGCAGTTCAGGAGCCAGAGCCTCATTTTTCTCACGTTGCTATGCGTGTTTGACCTGTTTGAGCACACCCTTAATGCTGAAATGGGTATTGGAATTAGCCCTACAGACATCCAAGATAAACATCCTGATGCCATGAGCTCTTGTGAATCAAACCCTCCTGGGATAATTTCATAGCAGACGCCCTTCCAAAGAGAGCAGATTAATTCTGCGTGTTGAATGCTTTAACTGGCTGGACCTTTTGGAAACAACTGGCCCCAAGAGCACAGTTCCTGCATATGAAGAAGACCCCTTGGACTGCTGTCAATACACCCACTCTTGATCTGAGATGTGGCCCTGGAGATATTAACTCTGCCTTTGGAAAGGCTTTTTGCCCATTTTTGATTTGAGCCAGATGAACATTTGGATGTGGAGCCCAAGCTCCTAGAGTTAGCATCTGCTACTGTAATCATCCTTGTACATATTTATCCCTAGAAAAATATCTCGGCCATCTGACGGCTGAGTGAGGGACCAGCCTGCTCCTCCTGGTGCACATATTCCTTCACCAATTAGTCACTGCAAGTTGTTCCCTACTGGAGTTTTGCCTATGTTATTATTTGCATACAAGGCAGATACACACCATATTACGTAGCCTTCAAAATTTGTGTGTGTTTTGATTCCTAGTGATCGGGATCCCAGATTTCTTTCTTCACACAGTCATGTCAGCCCAATGGATTCATGTTTTTTTTCTTTCTGGTGGAGTTAGTTTGGCTTTTCTGCTGTTTTCCATGAATCTAAAAACTAGTAAAAAAGTTACTATTTTAATAGATTGTCTGATTTTAATCTGTAGGAGTGGCCAGATAAAATCTCTCTTGTAGATCTGCTGACATTACTAGTGAGTTATAGTTTCAGTGCTGGGTAAAATCCGAAGAGCAAAATCATGCAGGGAAATTATTCTGATGGTACAATACTGTATTTCAGTAGCCTTCCAGTACTTTCGCAGCTGGTTCACATACAAGAGGCACCCATATGTTATAAGGAGTTATTATTTGTTTTATTGCACCTTTCAGAGGTTTCAGTTAGCACCGGGTATTAATGTGTTGTGCAGTCTATGGACATATAAGACACTGTCCCTTGTTTTGAAGGTGTTAAAAAAGATTCAGTGGGGTTAACTGAAAGCAAGTGGAACAAAAGTCCAAGAGGGGAGAGTTCATATGTACTCACAGATCCTAAAACTGGACAAAATGTGATACTTGAAATACAGTATTATTCACCAAACTGTGACCAGGATTGTCATGTTTAAGAACATTCACAGAGTCTAGTATGATCCTAGAAAATCCATTCAAGGAACACAATTGGGTGAAGGAAACTACCTTTTGCTGACAGCGCTCATGTTCCTTCTGTTCACCAGGCTTCACTGAGAATGTGATTCTCTATACCTGTATTCCCTAATCTCTTACTTTTTTGCAACTCTAGCACAGAATCACAGAATTGTAGGGGTTGGAAGGGACCTCCAGAGATCATCGGGTCCAACCCCATGCCAAAGCAGGTTCCTTACGACATAAATGATGACTTGCTAAGTGCTCTTTTCTGCCTTGTTTTGCTGCTGCTTAATAACGAAGCCCCTAAGACTCTTGCTTCCTTTTCTCCTTTCCTTGTAATAAACTTTCACACCTGTGATTCCAAAGACAAATGAAACTTATGGAGAGGGAAGTACCAATTAGAAGGCGATTTGTCTCTCTTTATCTGGATTCCTTAATTTTTTTACTTGTCTGGACAAATTCACCCCTAGTGCATCTCTGCAACAGTCAGTTAGTGATACTATGCTATGAATTGCCTGTATCCCCGGTGCCTCCTGTTTCAGGCCACATCAGATGGTCTGTATTTGTGGTAAGGAACTCTTGGGTGTTTGAACTAGATTCCTCATTCACTCAATTGACAATGTTCCTGAATCTAGATAAACTTCTTCGATTGCTTAGACAATTCGATCTGTATTTTCCTTGCTCTGCCCATTCTGGTGGAATCAGAACTAAATCATGGTCCTACTTTGCTTGAGTTTTTACCTCGTACAGCTATTCGACCCCTTTGAAGACTTCCACCCTTCCCAAATCCTCACTTTCAAGGAACCCAACTCAGCTCCTTGCAAATGTGTCTCATTCGTGGATCGTTACTGGACTGCTTGTACTTATGTACTTCTTTCATTTCACCAATTCTCCCCTGGGAGCTCATGGCAGGACAACTGCTTCTTTCTTCACCTCTGTTAAAATTTCCTCATTACAGATGGAGGAGTCTCATTTACATCTGAGCCCTGACCCTACAGCGTTGCTTAAAGCACAGTTGCTCTTTGCTCGTGTCAAAGTTGCCGACCACTCAGGCCTGGTTTAGTTACACTGCACCTCAGGCTGTCACTTCTGCCTCTAGAGAGGCAAGGAGAGAGGGAAGGCAAGGAGAGAGGGAAGGCAAGGAGAGAGGGAAGACCTCTAAAGAGGCAAGGAGAGAGGGAAGGCAAGAAGAGAGGGAAGGCAAGAGGAGAGAGGAAGGCAAGAAGGAGAGAGGGAAGGCCTCTAGAGAGGCAAGGGGAGAGGGGTAGGCCTTCACACCAGTCCTCAAATTCCATAGTAGAGCTTCCAGTTTGCCTGCAGTGGCAATGAGGGCTTTTGAACACTCAATCACCCACAACATAAATATATCTGGAGGAAAAGCAAGGTTGCTTGAAATCTTTTATTTAGAGCAGTGGAGAACGACCGCACATTTGCATACCCTTGCTATGCCCTATGTAGTAAGAGTAGTGGGCCAGGTCACTACTTTTTCCCTACATTTGTCATCCATAAAAAGCCCACGAAACACACTGGAAGCCTTTCCTGTGGACTGGCTTCACACACATGTCCACACCATGCAGCTTGTGCTTTCTGGCAGATCCAGGGAATAGACGAGGCTTTTGCCACACTGCCGCTCCTAAACCAGCATGAAAAGCACAGGGATTTCTGGCTCTGATTCTTGACATCTGTGTGAGCAGAATCATCTACAGAACAAAAGTTTGAGCCTCTTAACCACCTTCTATACTGTCAGGAGACAACAAGCAAAAAAATCCAGGAGCCCAGCAGTAAGGAAGAAATATGTTACAAGTGGCTGACAATAGAAAATAATCAAAATGTTGGAAATGCCACACATGAAGCAGGAAAAGTACTGAATCACCTAACTTGAATTTCAGGCATGTTCCTCACCTTCTTCACTTTCATTTTGGTCCCTCAGTTTTTCCCTTTCTGAAGTACTGGTGCCTTCCTCCACCTAATGGATGCTACCTGAAAGCCTGTCACATTTAACCTAGCAATGCATAAAAGCAAAAAAACCCCACTCTGGTGCATATAGAACAGGGAACAGTAAGTAGTTTTTTCAGTTTGCTATGGGTCTGAATAAGCACATAAATTCAATACTGACATTATTTATTTCTATTCACATGTATGTGGAAGAATGGTGAAGGGATAAACCCCATAATATTCTGTGGCACTGTGTCCACTTTCACATCTTTACAGGTGCACTGAAGTTTGGTTAAGTGCCTTAAAAAAGCTGCCAGACTTAAGGAGGCAGCATAAAATCTGAAGGAGGAAATTACATGAAAATTAGTTTCCAAGAAGACTCAGGCACCCTGATGCAGCTGATCAGGAGGGAGGGAGGAAGAAATGTTAATTAATGCTAAAGACAGCAGATCGTTAGAAAGTACTGCTAATAAAAATCACCAAGTAGGCAAAGCCCTGGATATTCTGACTGACAAGAGATGTTCTGAACACTGCACAGATACCATCAAAACCAAAACTTGTTCAACACCTTCAAGTAAAGCTGAAACAACAGCAAAAATCTACATACAGTTCTGCACTTCTTTGAGGGCAATCACCTCCTAACCTCTAAGACTGGTCTCTCTACAGTCAGAGTCTCACTAAGAGTTTAAACCACTGCCAGTGGATCCAGATTGCCACACGAACAAAGTAGCTAAGAAAACTGGGAAAACTAAAAAGAAAACTCTCTGGGAAGTTCTGCTGCGACGGGGGGGAGGGTAAGCTCTCAGGTTAACCGATGCAGCTGTTCCTTACCTGGTCCTGCACTCTAACACTGCCATGCGCCCCTAACTCCTTTCCGCTGAGCACAACATGTGCAGGGAGCTGGAGCGTTTGACCTTCCCCAGCTCTCCGGCGGGAGCTCCAGCGTAACCTTTACCTTCAGCAAGGAGCTCTGCTCATTTTCCCCCTCCTGCTCCGCACAGAGCAATCTAATACACCTCATCATGTGGTGTGTTGCCATAGCAGCAATGAATCCAGCTGCTTCAACACAAAAGACTGACAAAAAGTTGTGGGTTTTTGGTGGTTTTTTGGTTGGGGTTTTTTTCTCCTCCTGTCCACCCACCCAGTAAAAGTCAGGGTTGTTTTCTTGTGCAGCAAATCCAATCCGGATAGAACCATGCCGCCTGTGAGAACTAAGCTGTAGCAAAGTCTAAAAACCAAAGATAAAATTAAACTCTATGTTTTTGCTTTGGGGGGGCTTGGGGTTTATTTTCTAAGAAAACAAATGAGTTAGCAGTATGCAATCACTGCTGATCCCTTAAACAGCTGTTGGGTATTTTTCTGCTCCTGCTATTCACTGGGTTCAAAATTTAGGTCCCGATCTCCAAATGAACTGCAATCACATAATCACACTTGGCAGTCAGAAACGCAATGGTGTAGCTGCAGGGCCAGTAAAAGGGGCAAACACCAAATTTACACCTTCAGAAACAAAACAGCCATGCACTTGCCATTGCACAATTGTTTGTTTCTGGAACAGAATCCCATTTACCTGGAAAATGCTAAATACTCACTAATAACACTGCCCTACTGCATTAAATGTGAGCAGTAACCATAGCAGAGCCTTTTGAGTTAAACATTGATGCTTTACAGCTTCAAGAGAATGCTTGCACTGCTGAGACATCTTGGTAATACTGTTCAAAGTCTGCCTTGGGAAGTATACTAAGCTACATGAATTACCAGCTCCATGGTCCCAATCTTGCAACTGCATCTTTGAGAACAAGTTCGTGCTGTGAAGCAGGACCATTGTCTTCCTCCAGCAGCTTCAAAAGGCAGAAAAGGACGGAACATGCAATGGAGCCAGGCCTGTCACCCGTAGGAAGTTTCTTCGACAGCAGGGAGTGAACTGGCAGCAACCTGACATGTGCCACACAAGCTGTGCCAGGCTTTTCCAAAGTGGTCCTAATGGGGTTTTCCCAGCAACCAGCCTTCCCCAAAACATGCTAGACATCCTGAGTTGGATAACTGCTTCTTTTTTCCAAGTCTGTTCAAGGTGGAAAGATCCTATCACTTCAGGAGCATCTTAAGTGAGAATACAGTCCTACAACTGTATCACCAAAAGGTCAACTTTTCTACTCAGTTCTCCATTTGTCTAGGTGTGATGGGAAATGCAAAAAACCACCCCTACTACTGTCAAGGATGTTGACTCACGTTGTCAAAGAGTCAAAAATTACAATTAAATCGTAACTACTAATTCATTCTCTCTTAGTGATTTAGGAGTAGCCTCAAACAAAGTCCAAGTTCATTTACAATACTTTTACCCTATTTTCATACAGGACCTGCCAGAGCTGTTTGTGGAATTTGTATCTTACTGTAACTGCCATAGAAGACAGAAGTAGATACACGGATTCCCTGGTCTGGCAGATGTTCAGAGCTGCAGCTGTTCTAAAACACCTCTGAAGATGTAAAACAGCAATGCAGGCTCCTGGAAGAGTCACCTTACTTTGCCTTGAAGTCAGTATTAATTTTTTATTATTTTACTCACTTTTAAAATTCTGTCTGGTGTTTTGGGTACAGGGAGAAAACACAAGGTGCAAGAGGATTCTCCTCAGAACAATTACTCAACATGTATCCTATTAATGGTTACCTCACTGTGAATTTTCTTCCCTGAGTACTGCCTATCAGGTGAACAGACAGGCCACAAAGCACATCCCAAAGCTGTGTAACGCGACTGAGTTTCAGCTGTTGCAGTGTCATTTGCAAACTCTGAGAAGTGTTTTACACACAAACAATTGCAAAAACCCCCCAAAAGCTGAAAGGCAAGCAAACCTTCCATGCATTAATGTTACTGTATGTCATGTATACTTGTAGTGGCTACACTCTAGTTGCACATAGAGTAAACAAGGAAAAAAAGAAAACCTACTGAGGGAACCTAATAGACTATTGAGGGAGGTCACCTGTTTGAAACAAACACGAGCTTTTGAAGAGCAATATCCCTCTGTCTGAACCAAGAAATGGTCTGGGTGGTGCAGCTGAAGCTGAAGGCCCGAGGCCCAGCAACGCTTCCCTGCTCCCTGACCAGAGGGCTTTCCCACTCCACAGGATGGGTGGCCGCACAGCACCTGCTCACTGTTCATGGAAGGGCTGACAACACAAAGATTAACAGAGCCACCATTTCAGTAATTCATGTCCACTCTGGTGTCCCAAGGCTACAAGCAGACTCCTGTGTCGCTCACGATTTCGCTCCTTCACTCTTTGTGCCTTCTGCTGTCCCTGTCCCCAGCCCAAACCCAGTTCTCCTTCACTCCCAGGAGTCTGTAGTGAACTTCAAGGGAACTGCAGGAAAAGCAAGCCCGCTTTACAAATTGAGCCTGTCAGTAATGGGCGATAGCCCTGAACACTTCAGCATTTTTCACACAGGCAGGCACCTGGAACATGCTCCTAAGGAAGGTAGAAACCAGCTTCCAGGTGGCACTTTTGTACAGAAAGGGTCGGGCATGGCTTGAAGCATCATCGCGTGCTTACTGTTGTGGAACAGAGGCAGTTAATACAGTACCTGGAAAATGCAACAGAAGACCAAGCCAATGTCAAATGTACTCAAAAGAAGGTTAGCCTGCCTTTCCTTAAACACCCGTTGGTCAGGGCGGCCTTACACAGGCAGCATCAAACACATTTGGACTTGTAAGACAAATGGCTGCTTTTCCATCAAATGCTTTCTCAGCCAGAAATGCTACTGAGCCTTCTAGAGGGCTCTCTTCCTACTGCCGTGGGATAACTGATCCTCTCACACAATACTGAAGCCACACAAAGTTGGGGTGAAGCCAGGCTCCCATGAGAAGTGACTCCCTCTGGAGGAACTCAGTCTGCCTCAGACTTGACCTTCCCTTTAAAAAGTGGTGTGAGCACAAGAGAGGGAGTAGCAGCATTGCTCCACCACTGCTTCAGCACGTCTGAAGCTGAGCAGCAATCAGCAGGGGAAAGAACATCTCTCCACCCCTGCTTGCCTGACAGACAGCCTGACTGCCTTCACAGCACCCCTGCCCTGCGCGCCGAGCAGCTGCTCAGTTCGATGAGTAGAAAATGCCTCCCTAGTGCTGCCTAAATGTCCAAAGGTAGGGCTCCAGACCCCACAAAATTGCAAGATATTAAAAGCTAACACCTGTGGTTGGTTCTGTTCCTGAGCCACAGATAATCACAGTTTTAGGTTTTCCTTTATACAGAGGCCAGTGCTCACTCTTTTTTCCTAATTTAATTGCTTTCACAAGGACCCAGAACTATTAAGCCCCACTGACCCAAGCTGCATTGAGGCTGAGCCAGCCCCTGTGTCTTGGCAGGGCTGGTGGGCACTGTGCAGGGGCACTCAGATGGCTTCCTGGGGGTCAGCCAGATGCTGTTCCAGCTCCAGCTCCCGGTATGCTGTGCTGGACCCTGGCAAGCCCATGTTCACCTACTTGGACATCATCACCAGGTGCTTCTCCGAGATCCAGGTCCTGTGAGCAACAACAGCGTGGGCCCAGCATGGCACTGGAGATGCCATGAGCTCCCCTGCAAGCCGGAGCCTGGGAGGACAGAGCCCGGCCTCTGCCTGGCCTGGCTCTGGCTGTACTGAGGTCACAAGCTGACACAGGTGCCCTTCTCAAACTAATAATGCTCCAGGCCACAGCGGTGGAGATGAAATACAGAAACATCTCCATGGCTGAGCCACTTCACGGCACTGCAAACTTCCTTCCAGCAGTGCTGGGGAGGCAGCGGGCAGAGACAGGAGCAAGCAGCCACGGGGGTGGCATGGGGGGAGACCTTGCACTGAGGCAGGTGATGAGACAGTTTGTGTTACAAAACTGTGGCCTTAGTCTCCTAATAAATGAAAAAGGGTTCTGACAACTGAAGTCTTTACAGCCCCTCCATCCACCTAGTGCCTCTCCCTGAAGATCTCAGTATCTCATAGCTGGCACTGCATGCCACTGACAATCAAAAGCCCAGGCAAGCCCGATGACGTGAGACCCTACGGTGTGAGAGCCCACAGTGCCTTGTAAAATGATTTCAGTGATGTGACGAGCGGGATTCCTTGCCCGGTGCATGCCTCCGGTTGCGATTCAATTCTGAGTGCAAAGGGAAGTACTTTCACCAGAACAGGTGGGAATGAACAAGTGCTCTGCCACCCAGAGACTGGGCTCAGCCTTGCATTTCACCTACCAATGACGAGCCCCTGGGGTGGCCACGAGGACAGGTGTGCCACCCAGGTATGCCCTCACACCCAGCCGGATGAGGAACTGTACCCTGACAGAGAGGAAGTACAGCGGTTCTGCCTGCACCCACCTCTGTGGCTGCACATGGGAAGAGAGAGAGAGAGGAAGCAAGCAAGCAAACAAGCAAGAAGGATATACCTAATTCCCAGCCTCTTTTCCATCATTCCTACCTCTTCCCCAAGGGGGATGCAATGGCTGTGAATGACCTAGGATCTGGGAGGTTTGACCTGTATTCCCTGTGCTGCCACAAGCATCTTTTTCCACACAGGACTGCTCTGTGCAATCCCTTGTTAAATACGGGTGAGCTGCTCGTAATTTTTTGCTCACTGCTCTGCATTGTCTATGTACTCCTCCTTTCCTTAAGAACAACTCACTGGCTGCCACAAAGCCTTGTCAAGTATTTGCCACCCATGTCAAGACTCTGCCAGGTCTGGCGCTGCGTTTTCTCTCTCTCTCAGGTGCCTGACATGTTCCTGCCTGGTCCTGCTGCCCTTCCAGGGAACGGTTTCTATGGCACTGAACACAAGGCCAGCCATCGCCGTGCGAAGCAGCACTGCAATGCTGGGGAGAGCCAGTGTTTGAAGACCGGACCATGATTATGCAGCAGAGTGACAGCTCGAGCACTTCCAAAGCATGGGAACGAACATGTGAGTACAAGGGGCCAGGGAGGGGTTTGAGGAACCTTTTTTCTAATGGTTGTCAAAGAACATATTTTTGAAAAAATCCCCAAATAGGTTAGCAATTAGGTTCCCTACTTCTGTGGTCACTTCTACGCTCCTGCAGAGAGGGTTTTATTCGCAATGCATTTCTTCATTTACATCTTAACACATCTCTCCAAAGGCAATAATAGCTCGAACTGCCTCAAGAACCACCTGGGCTAAACCAGCCCAAACACCCTTCTCTCATGGCCCACCCGAAAGCATGGTGGCTGCTGCCGGTCCTGCCGGGCAGCCTCCCCCTCTCCCGCTCCCCCACTGGCTACCCGGCAGTCCTGCTGCACCACCTCCCCGGCAGCTTAGGAGCGAAGCGTGTGCGCGTGCTGGGGGCACGCGTGCTGTCACGGGCACGCACTCATCATCGCATGTAGACCCTTTAATTTTTACATTAGGCATTTTACATTTTTTCAAAGAGGGCAAAGTTTCTTCCCGTGGCTACACGGTAAATGGCATTCAGGATAAAAATAGATATGCAGGCAATGGGCTGGGTGAAGAGACCAGACAATCTGAATTTGCGCATCTTCTATTTAAAGCATCTAATATGAGTGACCTGAATTGCCCATGTAGAGACACCTGTGTCTCCACAATGAAGTAACAGGGAATTGCTACTCCTCACGCCATCCTCTGAACTCCATCCAAGTCAGAAGCTTTAAGCAGATGGTATCAGTGCATCTCCTAAGGCTCTGCTTTGAGTAGACAAACCCTAACCTCTTTGTAGATGAACAAAATCAGTTACAGGAGTGCAGACTTAAATCCAGGCAATCCGGAGGCTGGAGACCTTCTGCAGAATCCCCTTATGCCAGAGTGGTCCAAACAGCTGCTGACACACGTGTTCAATGAGGCCTTAGGCCAAAAGCCCTAGGTTACTTCACCCGTTCATCTCCCCTTACTTTAGCTAACCAGCATAAAGAGGGTCAACCCGGTAGAGAAAAACAAGCCTCAGGGGGAAATGCAGGCCAGACAAGGAGGAGGGTGGAAGTCAGGAGGTGATGCCCTTCCCTCTGAGTTGGTGCCCGTGGTGGTGGCATGGCGGATGGAGGATGCCAGGGGATGTTCTCAAAACTGGGGCTTTAGGCAAGAAGCCAAACAGGATTTCTGATCACCTGCCATTATGGATCACACAGGTTCTTCTCTGTAATATTCTGGCCTGCAGCACTGGCCAGATTACGCTCTCAGAGGTAATTCCCATTACTACAGTGTCCCTGGCAGTTTCAGTCAGACACAGCAGTCTTCCTCACTTTCTGACCCTAGATCCAGGTTCCTCTGACAGGAATGGGTATTAAGATTCCTGTAAATACAAAGCTTTATACAGTCTCACAGGCTGTTTGACCATTGCAGTTATTAGGGATATATTTACATATCCTTGTTATTAAATTTTATGTGGTTTTGTTAACGTTTGGGGGAGGGTATTCTGGCTGCATGTGTCATGAAACATCAAAATTCTGACTTGTAAGAGATGGAAGAATTTTCTGTCCTCAGCTTAGTGTAAGCTATACATGGTGATGTTTGCCTCTGTAGATATGTGGTAGGAATCCTGTTAGCATTTACGTATGCCTCCCTAGATACTTATTCCATGCTTTAATTAACCCTAGGATTTGAGTCTTTCATGAGAAAATTATCAAGTAGGGCCACTGTAGTGTGATTTAACCACTCAGCCAGAGGGAGACAAGGATATTTTATTTTCAAAATTACAAAGGATATGCCAACAACCTTTCAAATACAGTAGTTCACTGAGAGTAATGGTACCATGATAAAACCAAAGTCACTGAAAATGGTACCATGACATTAGCCGTTGAAAAGCTAAAATTGATATCCATGTCTGGTCCGTTTTGTTGCAGTGAGTTTAAGGATATCAAGGGAAGTGTGCTGTATATATCAGGCAGAGTGCTTTTATAACCAGAACCTGGCATTTTGTATTCACAGCTTGGCACAAACTACAAGGGAAACCGATGTGGAGAGCTCATCCCACCCCTTATCTGAGACAACCATTAAGCTGCCAGAAATTTTAGAACAGCTAAGCATCTCTAGTCGAGAGCGATTCTGCAGGCTGGCAGGTAGAGTGGGACTGGGGCATAGAGGTTGGTGCCCTAGCTAGGGCTGAACCCAGCTAGGTTAGAACCCAGGACTCCCCCCTCCAGTCTCCCTCAGCCCCTCTTCCCACTGAGCTACAGGAGCTGAGATTCTCCTTATGGTGTGGAGAAGCTCCACGGCCTCTCCCAAACCCAGGCACAGAGGAAGCAGGAGTCCATCACCCTGCCTGGCACCTGTGGGGACCAAGCAGGGAGCAGCACCCATCACTGTGGGGCTGGATCTTGTTGCTAACCAGGGCTGCAAGCCCCCGCAGCCGGCAGACACCGTACTTAAGAGGCTACCTGGAGCACCACTGCACAATAATGCACACTGGATAATGCACACCTCGCTGTCTGGCATTTTCCTGCTCACCCAGAAATGATGGCAATCTTCTTTGAAAACAAAAATAACAAATCAATAAAAATTTGGTCCATATGCTGCTGGGACCTGACTGTCTATTTAGGCCTGAACCTCGTAGAGGTTGCGGGTGCAGGTTTCCAGAAGGGAGGGAAAGAACCAGACTCGGCTGATAGGTGCGTTAAACAGTGTCCTAACACCATGGCAACGAGAACAAATCCCTGCCTACCTGCTTTTCTGCATGCCCTCTCAAGCTTGCTGCCGTGTAACCCTGCTGCCTGCCAGGCAGTGTGTGTACTCCGCTGTGGGGCTGCAACAGCGGCCTCCTGGAACGCTATGGAAGTTATTTTGCCCTCAAGCAAGAGTAATCTGCACGGGGTTTTGTTTGACTACCCTTCTCTAACTATAAAGAACCACAGTATTTATACAAACAGTCCTTAAAAGACACAATCAACGTTTCTTAAAAAAAAATAAAAATATCACTTCTCTGGCTTTCAGTGATGCTGTTATTATGTGATACTTTAAAAGACGTTAAATAAAACAATTCTATAAATACATAATTTTTAGATCTTTTGTTTGCTTTATGGTTTGAACGGCACTTTGTGCTTCTGTTTGTGCAGCTCTGCAATGTAATAGCAGAGGAGAGAGAAGGGAGTAGTAGTAGACTAAAAGTAATTGTGACTTAAAAACCTAGCCAAAAGATTAAGGGGAGTGCCCTAAGTGAGACTATTTTTAACTCTTACTTTAATATTTGATTATACTTCATGGCCTATCTACATTTTTGAAGAGAGAAAAAGATTTTGCTGCACTTTTACATATTGCTTCATCATCTTACCCCAAATGCTGTTACTGATGGTGCTTCGCCAATAGCTGCCTTCTGTCCTTTTTAGCAACTTACCTTAGTAAGTTTGGAAAATCAGTAGTAGGAAGTAGCACGTCTGAGATACTTCCATTTCCTCACTGGTTTTGCAGACCCAACCATCTCCCTGTATGTTTTTGCCCTAAGCCAAGGAAAAAGAGCCCTGCTGACCACAGGACTCACAGAATCTCGCTGCTCCCAGCATTACCATCAGGGCAGCAAAGATCAGAGGGCTGGAGCACCTCTGCTATGGATACAGGCTGAGAGAGTTGGGCTTGTTCAGTCTGGAGAAGGGTCCAGGGAGACCTTACTGCAGCCTTCCAGTACTTGAAGGGACCTACAGGAAATCTGCAGAGGGACTGTTTGTCAGGGAGTGTAGTGATAGGATAAGGGGTCATGGCCTTAAACTGAAGTAGAACAGATTTAAATGAGATTTGGAAGAAAGTCTTTGCCGGAGGGTGGCGAGGCCCTGGCACAGGCTGCCCAGAGAAGCTGTGGCTGCCCCCTCCCTGGCAGTGTTCAAGGCCAGGTTGGATGGGGCTTTGGGCAACCTGGTCTAGTGGAGGGTGTCCCTGCCCATGGCAGGGGGTTGGAACCAGGTATCTTGGAGGTCCCTTCAAATCCAAACCATTGTGTGACTCTGTGATTCTGGAGTGGATCCAGACCCCCACTTTGGCATGGACTTTAGACAAACATATCTAACAAAGCGAGTGTCACTGAACAGACACAATGCTAGAGGTCACCATGCCCCCACACAGAGGAAGCCAAAGCTGGTGATGTGGACACAAGTCAGGCTCACAGGATGTGCTGAAACTTAGCTCCTGTTCCCCTGCTTTGCAACATAGAAGAAACTCTGCTTTTGAATCCAATTATTCACATTCATAAGCTTTGGGAGGAAACAATAAATCTTGCATTGACAGAGACGCAACTATTAAACAAAAACAACTCTTGATTTTCATTTATGGCGCATTTGCATTTTTTTTTAATTCATGCACTGGGATGTGGTGGTTTCTCGCTCCCCAAATCCCTTCAAAAGCATGTTAATGTGTCGGTTTTCTTAATGTAAGGGAAGTAAAACCAGACAAGATTCAGCAAATCCAATACTACTCTGAAAGAAGTGACATTAACTAAATAGGGCACCATCAGCAACAATTACCATAATGTGTAAGTACAACCACATCTGTCTGCTGTTAGCATGAAAGGTAAGTATAAGGAGTAGCACTGTGATGCACGTAAAAGCCTTTCTAGAGAAACCTTTAAGGAAAATGTGACTACAAACAGAGGGTACGCCACAGTGCTGGTTTTTACGTGACTGGAACCGAAGCGAGCCTGACTTCCCTGCTGGGAGTGTGGTACATACTCACACAGGCAGCACAAGGCAAGATGGGAGAAGGCAGAATGACACAGGCAATCTGAAATCGATAGGGTTGTAGAGTAATGATCGTGTTTCAGTGAACTTGGTGGCTGTGCAGTGCATGAAGCACTCTCCAGTGTCCGAACGAGGGCACTGCAACAGGACACCTGAATCGCTCCATCCCACAGTAAGATTAATTACTACAAATACCAATGTCCAAAAAGCTCCCAGTTTGCAAGTCAGGACCCTATCCGTAACACCCATGGCTTCTCTCATGGAGACTCGTTTACATGTGAAGTGTTGTGCAGGAAATGGAAGTGCATCCTGGCTAAAATTAGCTCATACGGTTGAGCGAGCTCACAGCTTCCTCGGGGAACCAGTTTGTTGCAATCTTCAGATAGGAAGCTTGAAACAGACTTCAAAATCACTGCAGCAACCCAATTCCCAAATCTAAAACCAGGAAGCAGTTTCACATGTGTCTCTTCAACCAGTATGCGGTGGGCACACCTAGAAGACCCGCTCCTGTGACCACCTTCTTTCCCTGAGCATGGCTTCGCAGGGGAGTGAGGTCCCTGGAAAGGCTCAGCTGCCCCTTTCATGTACAAAAAACCTGTCAAACCCAGCTAACAGCAACTGGAAAACAGAGGGTGAGAGAGAATAGGAAGCCCCCAGGAAAGGTATCACCCCTCAACTGGATCACGGGGGAATTCATCTGAGTTTGTAGGATGGGGTCAAGGCTGAAGCCAGGCATCTAGTTTGCCTTCTCCTGACATTTAGCAAACTGATTTCCCTTCAAAACATCTCATAAGGAGTTTTGGCACAAGAGATTCTGGCAGGAAAGACTGTAAGGAGTTAATCCATTCTGTTTCCAGGATTAATTTCCTACTTTCCTACTTTCCACAAACAAAAATGAATTCAATCTTCTCCTTGTGCTTTTCCACCCAAAAGAAAGAAGTTCCCTCTCCATTTGAGTAGACAAGCAGCCTTTTGCTCAGGAGAGGCCAGTGCAGGAAAGCGAAGGAGTGATGCTGATCACAAAAAGAGGCAAAACAGTCCCTGCCTTCCTGAGGAGACCTGCACAGTTCTTACAGCCACCACCCTGAGACAGCCTGGTGCTTCAGACAGAAGTGACTCTTAGGTGACGGTCCTTTGGATTGTGTTCCTGGATCATTTAAAACTACAGCATCAACCCAAACTGCATTCACTCTAAGTGAAACAGTACTTTTAACCACATTTGACTGAGTAAGGATGTTTCTTCATTAAACTCTAAAGGAAGTGCTCAAATTTTAGCAATTTCACTGTTGTTAATTTAGGCTCCAGCTTTAATATCAGCATGGAAAATCGAAAAGCATTCTCTTAAAAATCAGGTGATCAGCTTTGTTTTGGCTGTGTTTATTTTGTTTTTATCTGAATTTAACTACAGCTGTTTTTCTTTCAATAGCAATTATTTGGTATTTGTACCAGACAATCACCATGGCAAGGAGGCATCTGTAACTGTGAGCCCAACCCAACTGAGTGTTATCAAAATAGTTCTAGAAATGTATCACAGTTTATAAAATGCCACCTATGTCAATACTCAGGTCCCTACTTTTCCCCAAAACCAAAATAAACTGAAAAATAGTTTCTGCCTTAAGTCACAGATAAGGTTCAAAACATAACTGACCCACACCCCTCACCTCTTCCCCCAAGATACCCCCTTGCCCCTGAGCTCAAACCCAGCATTCAAACAGGAGTGTGCTCCCTCCACCTTCACACTTTGAGCTGACAGCCATGCAAAGGTTCTCCTTTCACCTTACAAGGATGAAACAGGACAAAAATGATAAAACAGATTTTTGATTTTACTGCTTGTGAAAGGTGAGCTGAGACATCTGGGAAGCCAGATCTCCCAGTGCCATGACACATTTCACCTAATGGCTGTCCTAAAACCTACTTCTGTATGCTGCTGTCTTCCCTCACAGGCTGTCAGTCACCTGGTAAATGAGTTGTATCTAATCGCATCTCACTTCACCCACATCCTCAAATTTCCCACACCAGTTCTACTAAAAGGTGCATGCCAGTGTGAACCCGTGGGAAAGACCAGAACTCCACAACAGTGCATGCACTACCCAACCCTGTGAAAATTCCCCCTTTTGCCTCTGCTCTGAGAAACCAACTTTTTGAAAGGGTAGACAATGGCAGGACAAGGAGGAATGGATTGAAGCTAAAGGAAGGAACGTTTAGATTACAGCGAGAGTGATGAGGTGCTGGAACAGGCTGCCCAGAGAGGTGGTGGATGCCCCATCCCTGGAGTTGTTTAAGGCCAGGTTGGATGAGGCCCTGGGCAACCTTCTGTAAATCCAGGCCTGGAGGTTGGTGGTGCTGCCTGTGGCAGGGGGGTTGGAATTCTCTGATCCTTGGGGTCCCTTCCAACCCAGACCATTCTATGAGATCACCTTTTATTTCCTGTGTACATTGCATGTGGGAAGAGAGGCTAGCTCCCCAGCACTCCCTTCCTCACACCTGAGAGACGCTTCAAGTCCCTGACTCTGAGCAGCAGCCTGAGGATGGGCTGATATATTCCCCTCCAGGTCCAGCCCTTTTCGGAGAACAGGGGACCTTCCAGCCCCAGAGTTAGTGCTGTGAAAGCCGTCACCTCGAGTCCTGCTTCCCTGGCACACAGATGTGCAAGGCACATTGGCACTTCTGCCCACAGGGCACTGCTGAAATTCCTCCCCCTAGTTCATGCAAGGACATTCTTCCCTTTCTTCTGGATGTAAACCAACATCAGGCATTACAGGAAGGATTTCTCTCTGCTACTACTCACCTGCAATGAAAGCTCTGAAGTGCCCCTAAAATACCCTCTAAAGCCCATACCTACCCTGAGCTTTGTGGGATCCATTTGTCCTTACCCAGTTCTGAACACCTTAAGAGCTGCATCTGTCCTCATCCCACTACAGAACTGCATGCACCTCATTCTCCTCCCTAAAGCACCTCTTCAGCAATTTTGGACAAAAGAGAACCTGCGTCACTGGATGTTTGCGTAATGGGGAGAGGATGTTCATGAGGCACAAGAATCCTGTTGTATTTTGACCTGCAAGGGGGAAAGGATGGAGCCTTTCAGGTGACTACCAGCTTCCTGTTCTCAGTGATGAGTCTCCACATCAAGCACCACAGCAGAAAACCCTCTGTGACCTGATGAGTGAAGTGCACTGTGACCAAGGCGACAGAGGTGACTCTGCCCTCTTGGGATTCAAGCACAGGGAAAAATGCCTGATGAATTACACTGTGGACCTCCAAATGAAGCACTTGGGTAAATATAATCTTGACATTATTCTTATCTATCTTTACAGCTATTATTAATGTATCTAAAGATAAATGTTGGGGGAAGATAGCTAGGAATTTGTATTCAAAGCAGTTAACTTGGATACAGCTGCAAACCAGTTTTAATTTAACTAGTACTGAGACAGTCGATCAGTAACTTGGGAGCAAGAATGCAAATAAAATGTTTGCTTGTCCTGTAAGACTGAGAGCTGGGACTCCTGGGCATCCCAGGACTCCTGGGCATCCTAGGTCTCCTGGGCACCCTGGGTCTTCTGGCCGTCCCACTGGTGCAGCCAAGGCAGCAGTCGCTACAGAAGCACCAGCCTGGCTGAAGTGCTTGCAGATGGCAAAGAAAGCACAGCTGACATGAGTGAGACAGGTCATTCAGCTGTGGTAAAAAGACATATAAGGGAACAGATACAGACTCCTGCGCTTCAGAATGAAAGCCTTCTGGGGTGGAGAAGTAATTTATCTCATTATACTGTATGAGAGGGGACAAATATAAATGATACCAACTCACTCTTAGCCCAATGTATAAGTAATGTCAGCCTACATCCATCCTGACTGTCATCAGGTAGCATCGGCCCAAAAAACACCTGTTGACTTTGTGATGGGTTCCTACTATGACAAACTACGGCAAACTTTTCAAAGATGTAATAATCTAAAATTAGTTTTCAAAGGATCTATGTGTGAAAATACCACATTCATCTAATTATTCAAAAATCAAAGCTACTCATGCTCAGGAAAAGCTGTAGATGTCTTACTTTCCCTTTTGAACACTCTCCTCCTGAGCTTGTCCCACCTGACACCAAGCCCACTGTTCCTCTTCAGTTTAGTAGCAACGAGGTTGGTCCCAGCAAGGAAATTACTTTAATAGTAAAACACACTGGACCCTCTGTGTAAATACTTGATAATGAAATGTGCCTTTTACATTAAAGCCAATTATTATTTATATTCTAATATCACTGAAAATGTTTTATTTTAAAAACTGTTCCAGAGAGAGATGAGATGCAAGCTGTGAAGTCTGTAAGGAATACAATAAAAGCAACATCATTCATAACTGGGTACATTACTTTTGGCTTACAGCAGGAAATTGGTTTCAGAAAAAAAATTGCAAAAGGACACTAACGTTAGAAATAATTTGTATTCAACAGTATTTGAAATAAATACTTCAAACTAGTAGTTGAATGTGGAGGAAACTTCACAGTTCTGGTGCCATTCTTTATTTTTGCTGGCCTGCCTACAATTTTACCAGATAAACAGGACTCAAATTCTCTTGTGCCTGGAGGAGTGAGTGGGGAGGTACACCTAGGACTTGTCTCCAGCCTCCTGATGCTCACCAGGTAGACACATAGCACGGGCAAGTTTCACAGAGTGTGCTAGGCTCCTGGATGCCTTACCTAGTCTGCAGAGATGAAATGCCTCACAGAGAGAGCATCAGAAAGCCCAGGTAGGTCTGATTTTCCAAACGTGAAACTTCACTAGTTCTTCTGTTTGGTCCGTTTGTTGCTCAGCACAGTTGGGAGAAAGGAGAATGAAGGGGAACCAGGACTAGTCTCTCTGTTGTGCAGTCAGCACACTCCTGACACTATCTGGAGCTCAGTACTGCAACCTCTGTTTCCCCTGAGAGCATCTCAAAATCTTTGTTCAGTTCCTGATTTATTCTCCTGTGAGGGCAGAGTTTAAACCTTTAGTCTCCCAGCAGTGATTAGCTTCACTTACTTTTGGTACAGTTAAATCCAGCACCGATACCTTAAAGAAATGCCAGTCTGTTTTTTGGGTTTGAAATAATGCTGAGCTGAAAACAAACAGAAAGCAATCAAATGAAAGATAACTGAAACCAACTCATCTGCTCAGACAGAGCAGCAAGCATTGCTAACAGAGTTCAGAACTTGCACATGAAAGATGGTAACATTTCTTAACAATATGGTGTGAAAAGCCAAGCTGGCTGGGACTTCTTCCAACAGGAATTTGTAAGAAGAAACTGCTGATTTATCAAACACCACAGCCATCATCTGCATACCCTAGTTTTGATAGCGGTGTTGTTGGCAAGGTTTCTCAGGTCCAGGGTAGAATTTTAATTCAAAGCTCAAAAAAGGCCCATGCGTTCCCATTAGTTGGGGCTCTAATAGTGACTGAGAAGGCAGCTGTCACCTAGCTCCTAGCTCTGTCACCATAGCTCAGGAGCCTTGAAACTAGAATGCCACTCTCCTGTATTCTGGGCTATTACAATGTATGTGTGTAGCAACCCACCTGTGTGTGATATTTAAAAAATCACAGAATCACAAGGTTGGAAAAGACCTTTGAGATCATCAAGTGCAACTGTACCTGTCCTCTACTGAATCATATCCCTGTGCACCTCATCTATACGTCTTTTAAATACATCCAGGGTTGGTGACTCAACCACCTCCCTGGGCAGCCTGTTCCAATGCCCAATAACCTTTTTGGTGAAGAACTTTTTCCTCATGTGTAATGTGAACCTGTCCTGGTGCAGCTTGAGTCCATTCCCCCTCGTCCTATCACCTGTCGCTTGGGTGAAGGGATCAACACCCATCTCTCTATAACCTCTTCTCAGGTAGCTCTGGGCAGTGATAAGGTTCCCCCTCAGCCTCCTCTTCTCCAGGCGAAACAACCCCAGTTCCCTCAGCTGCTCCTTTTAAGGTTTGCTCTCCAGCCCCTTCACCAGCCTGGTTGCCCTTCTCTGGACATGTTCCAGGGCCTCGATGTCCTTCTTGTAGTGAGGGGCCCAAAACTGAACACAGTACTGGAGGTGCAGCCTCACTAGTGCTGAGTACAGGGGCACAATCACCACCCTGGACCTGAAACTTAACATGGTTAATGAAAATATGAGCCATCAGTGTGCCCAGATGGCCAAGGCAGCCAACAGCATCCTGGCCAGCATCAGAAATAGTGTGGTCATCAGGTCTAGGGAAGGGATCATCCCTCTGGGCTAAGCACTGGTGAGGCTGCACCTCGAGTGCTGTGTTCAGTTTAGGGCCTCTCACAAGAAAGACATTGAGGTGCTGGAGTGTGACCAGAGAAGGGCAATGAAGCTGGTGAAGGGTCTAGAGAACAAGTCTGATGAGAAGCAGCTGAGGGAACTGGGAGTGGGTTGGGGTGAAGAAGAGGAGACTGAGGGGAGACCTTACCACTCTCTACAACTCCCTGAAAGGAGGTTGTAGCCAGGCAGGTGTTGGTCTCTTCTCCCAGGTAACAAGTGATAGGACAAGGGGAAATGGCCTCAAGTTGTTCCAGGGGAGGTTTAGATTGGATGTTAGTAAAAACTTCACTGCAAGGATTGCCAAGCACTGGAACAGGCTGCCCAGGGAAGTGGCTGAGTCACCATCCTTGGAGGTACGTGTAGATGTGTTGCTTCTGGACATGGTTTAGTGGTGGACTCAGCACTGCTAGGTAATGGTTGGACTTGATGGTCTTAGAGGTCTTTTCCAACCTAAATGATTGTATGAAAAAAAAGATCCACAATCAATACTGACAGATTTCAACATGAAGAGAACAAGACTGGACACTTCCAATAACAACATAATTCCCAAACTCCTTCCTCCCTCTCCCAACAGTCACTCTCCAAACCTGAACAGCCTTATGACTATGCTGGTTCCCTCCACTTCTCACATTCTTTTGCCACTGTGTCTAGAAAACATGTCCAGGCAAAACGAAACAAAGCACATGTTCATAAAGATGGCATTATTGTACCTTTGTAATTCAGGAGAATTCCTGGCATAATTCACTAGTTGTTCTGATCTCAGTCCCCTCTATAAAACAGGATTAATAGCACATGCCATCTCACTGCATTTTTCTGGGGACACAAGACATTTATGAGCCTGATGTGATAAGATGATCATAGACCTTTGCCAGATCACACCTTGCTAGCACTGACAGTAGTTCCTGGAGCTGCCCAGGAAACCCAGCCAGAGTCAGCTCAGGGTTTAATGCAGGTTTTCTCAGAAGCTTCAGTGCATGTGTTGTTCCTTGTGTCTCGTAACTGAACAACACCTGCCCCATCAGCTCCAAGCAGCCTGAGTACGACACATTTCCCACTCCACACAAACACACAACTAATTTATCCCATGTGATACACAGAATACATCTCCCTGAAGAGTAGCTCCCTAGTGTCAAATACCTTTCCTTCTTAACCAAAGGCATCACTCCCACCATCGGCATCAACAGAAAGACTGGCTGCAAAGACTGTAATTGTGGGAAGTGGATTGATCACTTGATTTGCACCCACCACTCGCATGATACGTACCCTGAACGCTCAGCCCTTAGTATTTCATCACTTACATTCACAGAATCACAGAATCACAGAACTGTAGGGGTTGGAAGGGACCTCGAGAGATCATCGGGTCCAACCCCCCTGCCAGAGCAGCTCCCTAGCTCATATTGCACAGATAGTCACCCAGACAGGTCTTGAATATCTCCAGAGAAGGAAACTCCACCACCTCTCTCTAAACTACCACATAAATAAGGAGATAAGAAAATAGAAACCAGTTTTGCAACATGCCTTGGATTTCACTGCTCACTGTGAAAACATAAATGACCGCACATAAAGGCCAAGCTGGAGAGGGCACCTTCCTTCTCTCCCTAACTCACTCAGACAGCATAAAAGCTTTCAAACATTTCTTTCCCAGACATGAAAAGGAAAAAGCAGCTGCTAACACAGGCTGTTATTTGTGAGGCTGTTAATAGAAATCAGGCAGAAATGTATAGCTCTCCCTGCCTCTCACACACCATTGTCAGGACACAGTCAAATAATTGAGCAATAAATCAAGTGAACCAAAAGTCTAAACATCCCTCCGGCTCCCTAAAGCAACCACACCAGCTTTCATCCTTCTGGTTCACAGCGCTTAACTCTCACCCAAGTGACATGAAAGGCTTCATCTTCTGAGGAAGGCAAGGATTTCCTAAGGAATTCACACAAGTATACGCTACAGCCACTATTACAGACTCTGTGTGTGGGGGGGGAATCTCTTCCTTAGTGATTCTGACAGACTGAAAATGTATTTACTAGAACAATAAATAAAGATGTGTTGTATAGGGCCTTTACAGGATATTGTAGTAATTCCCAGCATTTGTGGCCAGTAAGTCTAGGGAGGTAATTGTGCCCCTGTACTCAGCATTGGTGGGGCTCCACCTCGAGTGCTGTGTGCAGTTCTGGGCTCCCCACCATAAGAAGGACATTGAGGTCCTCAAGCAAGTCCAGAGAAGGGCAACCAGGCTGGTGAAGGGGCTCGAGTGCAAATCATATGAGGAGCACCTGAGAGAGCTGGGGCTGTTTAGCCTGGAGAAGAGGAGGCTGAAGGAGACCTTATCACCACCTACTACAACTGCCTGAAAGGAGGTTGTAGAGAGATGGGCAATGGTCTCTTCAGCCACGTGACAGGAGATAGGACAAGGGGAAATCGCACAAAGCTGTGCCAGGGCAGGTTCAGATTACATGTTAGGAAAAACTTTTTTACTGAAAGTGTTGTTAGGGCCTGGAACAGGCTGCCCAGGGTGGGGGTTGAGTCACCTTCCCTGGATGTATTTAAAAAAAGGGGTAGATCAGGTACTTAGGGATATGGTTTAGCATAGGAGAGGAATGGTTGGACTTGGTGATCTTAAAGGTCTTTTCCAATCTTGTAATTCTGTGCTTCTGTGATCTTATTGCACTATCCAACCCACCCACTTCAATAATGAAATGCATTAGACATGAATCAACATCCCATTTTACATGTCAGAGCCCTTCCGATACCATTTCTAAACCGAGCAGCTGCAAGAGCCCCTGGGAAAACCTTAGCTTGCTGCCCATAGTTTGATTTGGTTCTTCCTGGATGTCGTATTTTTCACCAGCTATCGAGTACCTCAGCACTTCAAACACATGACAAGTAGCACTCGCTGCTCTTTTTATAGACCAGGCTTCCCCCTGTCCCAGCCCCCAGAGTTTCAAAGAAATACTGTTCAGAGACCTGTTATTATGTTCTTGTTATTTCCACTAAGGCCTTCAAATTGCACTGCTCTCTGGCCACAGAGTGAAGCCAAAACGAAGGTTCTTCTCCAAAACTCAAAGAGGAGCTGGCTGCAGGACTTACTGAGCCAACACCTGGAGCACCTGCCCTACAAAGAGAGGCTGAGGGAACTGGGCTTGTTCAGCCTGGAGAAGAGAAGGCTGTGGGGGGACCTCATTGCAGCCTTCCAGTACCTGAAGGGAGTTTATAGGCAGGACTTTTTAAAAGAGCAGATAATGGCAGGACAAGGGGGAATGGACTAAAGCTAAAGGAGGGAAGGTTTAGATTAGATATTAGGGGGAAGTTTTTTACAGAAAGAGTGGTGAGATGCTGGAACAGGCTGCCCAGAGAGGTAGTGGATTCCCCGTCCCTGGAGGTGTTCAAGGCCAGGCTGGATGGGGCCCTGGGCAGCCTTGTGTAGATCCAGGCCTGGAGATTGGTGTCCCTGCCTGTGGCAGGGGGGTTGGAGCTCTATGATCCTTGGGGTCCCTTCCAACCCAGACCATTCTATGATTCTATGATTCTATGAACACACCCCCAGAGGCAAGTGGCCCCGGCTCTTTATTCACAGCAGTGTCAACAGGGTGATTGTACTGGTCTTGCATGTCTGGATGTTTCCAGACCAGCAGGACTGAGCCAACTGGCTGCCAACTTCCAAAGTGAAGGTTTTTCTCAAGATTAAAAAAAAAGATAAAAGTCAGATTTAAAATGTCTGTGCTTATTAGAATGGACAATTAATATATTTTTTTAAAACTCCTTATAAATGAGGGATAGAGAGACATAAACAACCACAGATATGCTATAACACTGTGTACCATCATGGCGGCACTGCTGAGACACACTGAATTATGCACAACGCTGAAGATGAGATTCTTACCTCAGAGTAAAAAAAAAAATCAGTCTTTAAATGGAGGTCACACGTTTCTGTGCTGGTTGTAAGACCCAGGACAAGAGGAAAGGACAGCTTTTCCCTTTGGGATGGGTTTTCTCCCCCTGTCGTTGGCGATGACATCCTAGCTTCAGCTCAGGAGTGGAGAGAGTGGCTTTGAGCCGCTGTTTGAGTGCTGTTTGCAGGGCTTTGAGCTGCTCTCTCCACTCCTGAGCTGAAGCTAGGATGTCATCGCTGTTAAAGCAGCCTGTGGCTGACACGTCACCCAGCAGCACAGACCTGACCTGCAGCCAAGACCCTCACGTAAGCACGCTGGTGTCAAACCCGCCTCGGCACACACCCTGCAGCTTGTGTTGCCACAACACCACGTACGGGAGGGCACCCCAGCAGCACATTTTGGAGCAGCTCTGAGCCCGCAGAGCCGGGAAAGGGTGTTTGGCCACCTCTTCCTCTGCTGCTAGGTGTTAGGTGCCCCAAGGCTGGCTCTGGGAGACAAAAGCCTGATGTGCTGTTCTGTCAAATGGCATCTAGGGAGAAGGTGTTCAATACCTGCAGAAGGATGCCACTGATGCTGCTTGCTCTCTTTGGCACAATACAGCTCCATGGCTCTTTGCTTTTTACTCTTGATCCAAGACATGTTTCTGGACAACAGTCATCGTCTGTGGCCAGTAAGGGGAGGCATTTCAGTTACTTGTTTCCTGATCACTGGAAATGGCAGAGGACAGGCCTCCACAATGGAGGTTCTCCCTCCCATGTCAATGTTTGCACAGCTGCAGCTGGCTATGCTGCCATCTGGCTATAGCCTGGGCAATATGATGGGTACAGTTATATCCAATTTGCATTTTACAGTCCAACTTTGCTCAGCCAGGCTTAGGCAGTCCTGGGTGCAGCAGGAGAACAAGGTAGATATCGGACTCCAGCAGTGTCTTTGCATTTTGTCAGGGAGAGAAAAAAGGCCACCTTAACCACAGACAAGTCTGGCTCAGGGCACGAAGCCTGGGGACATTGACACCACCATCTCACCACACCCTCATGCTGTTAAAACATGGAGACCTCACCTTTAGCTCAAAAAATCCTCAAGCCACAGATGTCTCTGTGCTGGGAAAATATTTTAGGTGATCATCAGTATTTTTTCCAGACCTCTTGCATCCCTGATGGCTACACATGTGACACTCCAGGGCTGTTTGCAAGCTCTTACAACCACACAGAGTGCAGCTGTACATAAATGCTCCTCCAGCAGCAGATGTGGTATGGCAGCAACCTGGCAGCCAGACGGATAAAGGAGACATGTCTGTGAGGATGGTGACCCTGGCATGATGTGGAGCATGGGATGGAGAAGGAGATCTGCTACCGACAGTGTAGTAAGATGGACCCACAGCCTCCAAAGCTGTGCTGCCAGCTCAGGGTAGCTTTTGTCACTGCTTATTAAATGGAGAATATGACACCTGTCTCAGGATGCGCCCCTGACTGTTAGCTACCATCACACACCTCAAGCAGACGTTTCAGACTGTACAGCCTGACAAATTTCCCCATGGACTAGAAAAACAAATCTATTCCTTTCCCCCTGCCAAGTGCCGCCTTGTCTTTGTTTTAAAGAAAAAAAGGAACTCTTGTTCTTCTGCTGAATAAGACACCTGGTATTCAGCAGGAACTTGCTTGTTCTGGGGGCAGCAGAAAGGGCTTGGGATGAACTCACTATGTTTTAGCACAGTTCAAAATACACAGGATGCCTCTTCAAAAGCTGTGTACAACCTCTCTTAGAGAGTGGAGCCAATACTTTTACATATTACTGCATTGTTTCCAGGGAGGCTATGTCTATTCTGTCTGCTAGGAGGTCCATAAGCTAAGGTATGAAACCAGGAATATTTTTAGAAAAATACAGGCTGGTAGGGGAGTCAGCAGAGACGCAAAAGCCTTTCTTGGCAATGGATCTTGTCTCCCCGGGGCTTAGAGGATATGGCTGCAACAAGACCTTTTTGTGCACAAAAACCAGGAAAAAATCTGGCTCAGCCAGTCTTATTTTCCATGGCATTCTCCTCTTCTCCTTCTATGGTCCAGTTTGATACTCTGCTCAATAAGCAGCTAATGCACAGGTCCCTTGGTTTCAAAAGCAAAGTCCCAAGCAATATTAATTTTTAAAAGTTATTTGCATTTCTGTGGACATCCTAGCATTCTACCTTGGATGGTCTCAAAACGGCTTTCTCAAAAGGAACGACTTCTCACCTGCTCTTTGATAGAAAAAAACCCTTCCTTACCTATTACTAAAAGCTGCATGCTGAGAGGGTCTCTGCTGCCTGATCCTATTCACACAAACAGGAAAAAAAAAACAGAATGAGCTAATAAATCCATTAGCTAAAATTATGTACTGCCAGTAAGAGCTCTCTGTCTCTTGGGAAGTCATCCTGGAAGTCCTTGCCACCCATCCAGGAGAAGGCAAGCCTACAAGAAGCAGGCCTCTGCTGTACGGCAAGAAGCAGGCCTCTGCTGTACGGCAAGAAGCAGGCCTCTGCTGTACGGCAGGTTAACACTTCACTTGAAAACAATGGATCCAAAATGAGTCCCTGCTTCTAGTACAAAGCAGAATGAATTATAAATCATGTGGCTTCTGAACTCCTTTCAGGCACTAAAAGACTGAATGGTTTCACTGACAGAAGATCTGGATATTTGCAGTGCACAGACAACTGAGCTTTCAGGAGTAGCTCGGGGGTCTAATTTGTGCCAAATTTCTGTTATAAGCTTGGCTTGGGCAAGACATGGCCCACCCATCTAGCTCCCAAGCCTTCCCAAATCCCACGGGTTTAAACCCAAAAAGTTTTAAAAAATTTGGTCACTCCTTGCCCACCACAGCTGGGAGACCATTCAGACTTCCCTTCCTAGCTATGCCACTGGTTAAGACAACTAACCCCATTTTTTTTCAGACACAAATGCTCCTTTCAAAGCTAACCTCAGACATCCCAGCTAGATGACATACAACAGGCCCAGCAACTGCAAGCACCCTTCTTTGCAGTTTGGGATGCTGCACTATTCAGATGTCCTGGAGAGTAACGGCCAGCCTTCCTCACTGCAAAGGGGTTTCAAAATAGGTCCCATGGCTCATTATCTTCAAACTGAAAATCCCATTTTCTGTCTTTTTTTCTGTTTGTTGGTTTGTCCCAACAATTCAGGCACTAGCAACACAGAGAGAAAGGCGATCCCCAAAGAAAATGAAGCCCAAACAGAAACTGGCAGGTTACAATGCAGCACTCAACTGCAAAAAGAAACAAGCTGGAAAACAATGTAAATTCAACATAATACGGTTGATGTTTCTTTTAAATATGTTTCTCTGCAGCAGCTGAAGTTTTGTTGACCATATAAGAACTATAAAGGCAGAGCAATACACAGACACATGCTAGCCAAATCCCATTTAAGCTTAAGGCTCCTCCAAGAATCAGGAGGAGCTGTAGTCAGTGTGCTTTATCTGTCGGAGGCTTTTTAAGTAGGTAAGTTAGAAAGTGGGCAAACAACACCATTTTTATCCTTGACTGCACAAAATCAGGAGTAACTTTTTCTTCTACATGCAGAAGTAAAAGAAGTGGAACTTCAGATATATATTCACCTGACTTCAACAAATCTAAGAGACTGCACTTTAAGAAGGATCCAGGAGAAACGTCTTAGTATAAATCACAGTGTTCTCCTTTCTGGCAACACCTGAAAATAGATCTCTGAGGGGGAGTGAAAACTGGGGTGTCTCATGAAGATGTTGCCTCCAGACTTTTGTTAGATACATCTTTCATTCTGGTCTTAACCTACGGAGTCCTAGGTTTAATCTAACTGCGTTTCCCAATCCTATATCTAAAATTAAAACTGCTGTTACCTAACCATATGTATGATTTTTGTGCTCTGCACAGAAGTTTTCAAAAAGAGCCTGTCATGCTTCCACTATATATGGTCCCTGATCTCACAAAAACTTTCCACAGAATGCCATTTGGAACACCAGTAATTGCTATATATTAGTTTAGTAAGGATAGCAAGAGGAAAAGAATCACTAATAGCATTTCACTACCACTGGGCCCCATGATCAAAGCAGTAGCAAGTGTGAGGCAAGTCCCACGTTGGGTTTGTTCAGCTTCCTTCGCAAACTGGGCCCTCGCAAACATCTTGGACACACAGAGTACCTGTGAAGTTTGGTATGCATCTGTGTGAATACAAAATGCTTGGGTAATCCCCCATGAGTGGGGAGCACTTGAATGTGTCAGGTCACCCAACACAGAGAGGCCTACCTAGATCTAGGGCCAAGAAGAGGATTGGTATATTCAGGTACCGACAATGCTTTTACATCACTGTTTAAGCCAAGCCACAGTTATTTCTCTGTAACAAATGCCTGGATGGAAAGTCTCAATCAGTATTTTAGATGGTAAAATCAGTATTTTAGATGTTTTTTTCCTGCCTGCATGGCGGCAGACGCACAACAGTATATAGCAAGCACTAAATCACGGTTTCCTTGCTTTTGGCCCTTGTGTGTTCTTCAAGTTGTTTGTAGAGCTCTGCTCACTTGTCCTTGCTTTCTTTGTGACCTTGAGAAACAATTGGTTTACAATGGAACAGAGCAAGGAGTTGATAAGTTGCCACTTTACCGTTAACTTCTGGTTTTTTTGAAGGTTACTTTTGATTCTCATCATTCCTGTACAGGGAGAGCCTCTCACTTTATTTGAAGAGCCGTGTCCCTCCTGCCTGTTCTTTGGCTTTGCCCTTTGGCAGGCAAGACACCCTAAAATAATCTGATGGACCGAAACACAATTGCTTTTACAAGCACAATACTTCATTATGTATTTGTGTTGAAAACAGCTTCCAGAGCCTAGTGTATGTCAGCAAAAGCCAGAGAAAGAGTGTTGATGTTGTTATAAGGTCAGCTCTTCAGAGACGGTAGGCAGCAGTGTTGGCACGCTGTCAAATTATCACCATGGCAAAGATGGCAGCTCACAGGCAGTGATTCAAGCTGCTTTGACAATACCAAGGCTCCAGCTAAATGTGAAGATAAGTTACTCATACTCCCTCGCACGCACACGCAGGCTCGCATGCACTCTACCTTGGGAGATTCTTAACGCCTTTCTTTCTTTTTTTTTTTATAAAATGAAGTCACAGTGCTGAAGAAGGGTTAGATGCAATGTGGTTAAGGCTGACAGACCACAGTGAAAGCTCCTCACACACACGGGCTGCATGCATATATACACATTCCTTCCTATAGACAGTATATTACTATAAACAAGGTTTTCCTTAAGTAGTTGAAACAGTGAAACCTGATTCTGAAAAGACTTCCTTCCTTTGTATCTCATTTCCAGCTTCCTCCCTCGTTGATGTAATGACTCGGGCACCTTTGGTTGTGGGGACAGAGGCTGCAACAGCCTCCCCAGGAAGAGCCAGCAGACCCAGTGGCTTGTCAGAGGCCATGCACATGTGGGCAGTTCGGCCCCCACAGCCAACAACGTGTAACTGCTCAGTCTTGCTCCCCTTCTGCTCTCTGGAGCACGCATTTTGGCTTCTCCCCTCTGCTCACTTGCCAATATTTTTATGATAGTAACAGGAGTTTAATAATTCCAGAAATCTTTTTTACACGTACTTTGTCCTCTTGCTGGTACACAATGAATGTTTGCATCTGTAATGCTAACAATTCCACCTACGATACTTCAAATATGTCCCTGTACTCCATACAGTAGACTCTTACTGATGGAGGGAGATGCTTAAAGGCAATGCATAAATTGTAAGTCCTCTTAAAACTAGAATGACTGGCAGGCTTTTGGGAGCTGCTCTGTAAAAATGTACAAATTTCACTTGAGTTTTTTTATTGGGATGTTTCTTCGTGAAGTCACTGCTTTTGTTTAATTCTGAGGATCTGGGAGGACGATTTAAAATAGGCAGGAATGAAAACCAGCTTGAGATAAACTACCTCCAGTAAACACTGCAGGGTTGTTAGGAGACAATGCCAGCACTATTTGCTCCGAAAAGTCTTTTAACAGGCTGAAGCCAGCTATAAACTTCACTTTGCTATACAAGGTGCTTTGTTCTTAGTTTTGATCTTAAAAAAAAAAAAAAAAGCTTTTGTATCTGCGTGTGCCCTGCAGCCATGTCCTCACTCCATGTTAGGGCAAGAACAGGGTGTGCATCAGCTGCCTCCTCTCTCTGCCTTGGCCTGTACCCAGTAAGTCACAGCTTTTCCAGAGGAAAGGAAACCCAGCGTGGGCAGCTCCTGTGCACCCTTCACCAGGCTCCAGCTGGGCCCAGGTGGGCAGGACTCAAGCTTCCATTTGCCCTCCAAAATGTGTTCTTCCAGCCAAATTAATTCAGCGTTTCCATGTGAGCAGGTTTCTACCCAGGAAAGGTACAGGCTACTCGCCTGTACGGTGGTGTACGCCCAAGGGCTGGGCACGAGGACAGCCCTGCAACTTAGTTGGGTGATGGACCAGCCCACATGAAGCAGAGAGGGTACAGTGGAGGCTGTGCTGCCTCCTTGCCCAGAGGAGCCAAGGAAAGATTTTTCTTTCTGAAGCAGAATCATGACACAACTGATCAGCCCCAGGGCGAATGCAGGTCCCCCTTGCTCTCTCCCCACAGTGGCCCTCAGACTCTGTAGTGGGTATAGAGCGTGAAGCAGGAGTATGCAGACACCTGGCTCCTTATGAAAGCAGCAGCATTAACAGGGCTTTCCTAGCAGTCCCTAATTCCAGGAAGTCTCCACATTTTCCTAAGAAGAGCTGTTAAGAAAGGAACATCACTCAGTCTTTTGAAACATAAGGATTTCTTTCTACAAGTACTGGGGTCTTTGAATGCTTCAGAGCTCTCAGGAACAAATCACTGTTTAATGATGATAAGCATCTTTGTGTGCTTATCCATCTGACACAACATGGAAAGCAGATATTTGGCACTAAGTGCTCCTGCACCAACATTTTTTGTGTGGCTCGCTGCAAGTCTCCATCCTTTGCAATTGGAGGTCACGCAGCCATGAACTTGCTGCCTTTTTGCTTCTTTAACCTTTGGTGGTTTGGGTGCTTATGAACAGAACAGGCTGCAGACAAGCAACGTTGTACCTGAGTGCTGTGCCAATCTGCCTACCTCCTCCCCTGGCTGCTCTCCTCAGGAGGCCTTTCCAGGCAGACCCGGACCTCTCCGGATTGATGAGTGTGGGTTGCAGGAAAGTCTCAGTTTGCTCGGGTACAAGAAGCACGGGAGGGTAGGCAAGAAGCCAAGTCCGCTTCCACACTTGGCTGTCTTTCCAAAGGAGAGATTATCACTTTTTTCTTCCCCTTTCAAAAAGACACTTGTCAAGGGAATATTAGTGGAAAATGAAAGACAGAAGCTGTGTTCCTGCGCGTGTGATCAGGTATGATTACAGAGAGGAAAGATAAATGCACTTTCAGGGAGTACAAGGGCCACTGTCAGAGCTACAGGAAAGGGGGAAGGCATTCGCCCATTAGGGGACTACATAAAAGGCAGGAGAGAAAAGAAGTGAGCCAGGCAGTGTTTTCAAAATGAGAACGTACATATGGATGCGGGAGTCTAATTTTAATCATCCACGTATGAAATGTTTGGCCCAGCTCCCAATCTTGTCTGAGCGGGAGCAGTTGTTTAGGATTCCCTTTCCTGGCAGGTGTGTAGGCTGTTCCCTCTCCTCCGCAGCGGGGTCCAAATAAACACTCCTGGTTCTTCTCAAGGGGAAAAGAGACGCACAAAGGAGAAGCTTGCCGTGCAGCAGAGCGGCGTTGGTTCCCCTCCGGCAGTGAAAACAGACATCAATCAACACTCGCGGCTCGCTGGCGGGTGGATTTCCCTCCCACCGCCATCGCTGCTCCTCAAGCAGGTGGCCAGGTCTGGAGGAAGCCTTATTTCCCGTCACCCACACGCACACCGCTCGGCACAGGGATGCCAGTAATTTTCTTTTATGAGGGTGGGAAGCGATTACTAACTCCTTAAGCTAGGGAAGAGTCTCTTGAGAGGCATGACTTCTTCCTTGCTAGCACTGCCATATGCTGCCTTTTACTTCAGCAAACTGTAAATGCACAAAAAAAGGCCCATTCCTTTTTTTTTTTTTAACCTGACACCTATTTATCTCTGCCACGCTGTTCAACATGCACTATTCAGAGGCAACAGCATTAGGCCTCTCCCCATGCCATAAGGAGGGGAAAAGATACTACAAGTAACGAGAAACTGCACTGTCCAGATGCAGAGCTTCACCTTTTGTTATCATTGGGCATCAGTCTGAAGATCGGCAGAAGAGTGTTTGCCAAAAATTGATAATGGCTGTCTTCCCGTTTTATCCTTAATACAACGCCTTGCACATCGTCTCACCCATCTGGGATGACGACACCTCTCATTTCACTGCTGCTGACACTGTTCTGCTACCTCACAGGAAAGGAAAGCCAGGAAAATAGAGCAGGCAGAATCACAGAATCACAAGGTTGGAAAAGACCTTTTAAGATCACCAAGTCCAATCATTCCTCTCCTATGCTAAACCATATCCCTAAGTAACTCACCTACCCTTTTTTTTGAACACATCCAGGGAAGGTGACTCAACCACATCCCTGGGCAGCCTGTTCCAGGCCCTGACAAGTCTTTCAGTAAAGAAAGACTCCCAAGGAGGTTAAAGATGCTTTGGAGGTGTCTGTTTACCCAAGAGTGCTGGATGAGAGGTGTGAGTATTGACCAGCAACACCTTGCAACCCCACTCATTACCCAGCTGCCGGAAAATGAAGTATCATAAATATTTCATTGATCTTTGAGGAACCTAAACAATGCGCCATGGCACTGAAATTCAGAGATCAAGGAGGAAGGTAGAAGGAAATGTGAGAGAGGTTTTGTTCAGCACGAAACATAAATGAGTAGCTCATCCCGTCTCTGCTTTGAGACTTAAGGCCCAGTCACAGCAGTGCTATTGAAATCCAGGATGAAAATAATCCTTCAGAAAAATTTAAGAACTGCATATAAATTAATGGGAGCCAAAATCAAAGCAAATGGCAACAAAAGCAACCCTGCAATAAAAATCTGCAAATGCTCATGACTTCCTGAAAGCAAAACGTGCCCGACTGTACACTGCGAATCACAAATCACTGCCAGCAGCAGAAAGGATTTTAACACTCTACTGATTCTGGAGTTTGGAATCAGTTCTACTGAAAATTTTATAGGGGAAAAACAGTTCCAGTAATTCCCCTTTGTAAAAATAAATTTTCATAGCCAGGCAAGTCTTGGGTTAACTAGCTCCAAGACTGCAGATCCTGCCTCAGTGAGAACATTTTCGGAGATGAGAGATAAAGTAACATTAAATAACTCTTCCCTTGCAAGCTAAAAATAAAACACGTGAATTCCTGCTTCCTTTCAAGATGCTAAAACAAGCCTTCAAACAGTTACTTGAGACAGTGTTTCACTGATTCGTGCTACAACTCATCCTTCCCTTCAATTTATTTACTGTCTGTCCTTGGCAATTGTTACAGAAAGTTTAAGAAAAAATAAAGACTGGCCTGGGTACTGGTTCCCTATGGAAAATATAATCCCTCTCAACAAACAACTTGCTACACTTGTTGTATTACTGGACACAGAAAGGACAACCCAGCTCCCTGATTCAGGGATACATTTTGCTGGTGGCCTAGCAACTTAGGCCAGCAAGGCTTCCCTCCCTCCACACCGTGCCTACCCTGCTCTCCATGCACATGCAGGTCGGGAGTTGCTACATGATCCAATACTTCCCTCATCAGGTCCCCACTGATGAGAACAGAGCTGGATCCTGCCCTGTGTGACCAGGCCTAGCAACTCAGTACTGCCCCTGGACTACACCAGATATGCCTTTCCCAACCAGTAACGCCTTGTTTGTGTGCAAAGCGGTGTTTTAAAGCTGTTTCCAGCCTGGTGATGTAGCTGAGGGAGGATTGTTTTTGCTGAAATCCAGCAAGGGAGTCTCTCATCAGCTGCATTGATGCAAGGAGCATCTGCCTGCCTGCCTGCCAGCAGGGCCCAGGGCAGACAGAAGAGCTGGAGACAGCTGTGGGTTTGCCCTGGCTTACTGCTGCCAAACAAGCAGGATCCTGCCCAAAACAAAGTGAATAAACCCAGCAGCCATCAAAGAGGTTGATCTCTCAGCTAGGAGATCTCCTCCGTTCACGACAGGACAGGAGGACAGGGTTCAAGGCAAGGAAAGAGCTATGGTGTATCATCTGCTCAAGACTGTGACAGAGGAACAGTCATGCCAGCACTCAGCCCTGCCAGCCCCACGGGGATGGATCCAACTCCTGGGGGTGCTCGGGGAGCCAGTGTATTGGGCAGCAGATTTATGAGGAGGTGGAGGCGGCACCGTGTGTATGCTCCGAGGAGATAAACCCTAGTACAATCCTGATTCATAGGCAAGGTAGTAAGAAGCGTTCCAGGGCTGAACGTGGGTTGGAGATGATTCTCCTTAATCGCCTATTTTGCCTGTTAGAAGTACTCTGTCAAGAGAAAGGCTGAATTGCAAAACCCCTTATCTGTGTTTTTCAAAAATGTCGGATTACTTATGGGACTGGTTAATTTTGCTTTTCACTCCAAGTATGCAATCACAGCCACTTCACCCCTAAGACCACTTAAGCACATTCACTGCCCAAGACCATTCTAGAACAGGCTGAGCTAGAGCCCTGAACCCAAAGCCTGGTGAGTAGACTATACAATTCCATTTAAGCTGACGTTAAAAATGAATAACTAAATTATTTTAATTTCCAACTAGCTAAGACTTAAAGAAAATATATTTGAACTTGATGCTAAGCTTTACTGTATAACTGTAATAACAACAACAACAATAATAATAATAAATCTTCGGGCTTACTTGCTGTAACTTGAAAGGTACTTGGAAATACTTGGAAAACTAAACTGCACCAAGAGTCAAAATCCTCACAGGAGGCACAGAATATCCACCTCTCCTGTCTTCTCAGTAATTACCTGTAGCCAAACTTTGGCTTTTTTTCTGGTACACTGGAACAACTATGTTTCATAGAATCACAGAACATTAGGAGTTGGAAGGCGCCTTGAAAGATCATCTAGCCCAACCCCTTGCCAGAGCAGGATCACCTAGACTAAATCACACAGGAACGCGTCCAGGCAGGGTCTGAATGTCTCCAGAGAAGGAGACTCCACAACCTCTCAGGGCAGTGTGTTCAAGTGCTCCATCACCCTCACAGTGAAAAAATGTCACCTTACATTCACATGGAACTGTCTATGGCTCCAGTTTGCACCCATTGCCCCTTGTCCTATCTCTGGCCATCACTGAGAAGAGCCTGGCTCCATCCTCCTGACTCTCACCCTTTACATATTTATAAACATTAGTAAGGCCACCCCTCAGTCTCCTCCAAGCTCAAGAGGCCCAGCTCCCTCAGCCTCTCCTCCTAAGGAAGATGTTCCCCTCCCTTAATCACCTTGGTGGCCCTGCGCTGGACTCTTTCAAGGAGTTCCCTGTCCTTCTTGAACTGAGGGGCCCAGAACTGGACACCTATAAAAGATATAGGTTTAATCACCTATAAAAGAAATTTTCTACCAAATTCTTTCAATAATGACTTCCATTAAATGACAATGATGGTTCTAGCATTCTTACATATAGTTATTGTGCACCAAATCTTTCCATTGAGAAACAATGAAGAATGGGATCTGTGGATGACTGGTTTTGATCAATCACTTTGTTATCTTGTAGGTTGTATACAGGACCATGAACTGAGGTATCTGTGAATGACGTTTCCTAGTAAGAGTCTTCTCATTCAAGGAATCTGAGGAGGAAACAAGATGTTTAGGAAATGCTACAGAACACTTCTTTACCAGGCAGAGTTAATTACCTGGCCAGAGAAAAGCACATGCCTGCATGCTTACAAGACCATTGGTGAGGACATTAAGAAAAATGAAACGACAACCTATGACGTTGCAGTACCCCAGGGTAACAGAACTAAGTGATGGCTGGACAAAATGAAGAACTATCCTGCCATTTTCAAGTACTACACAGACAAACAAATTTTAACTTTTTTTGAAATTTTTTTTTTTTATTTAACTCACTCTTCCCTCCTTTTTCCCTGCTAGTTTTCTGGAGTGTCTCACAGTCTTCAGAGTGAGCTAGGTCTCCCTCCAAAGTATTTATCTGTTAGGAATGTAGTATGTTCAGTGGTGTTCAGTCTGGGTGTAAAGGTATACGAAGAAGAGAATGAAATGATGAGAGAAGTAGTCCAAGATTAAATTAGATCCCTGTAAGTTCCATTAAGTTTCACTAAAGTCCTAAATGCAGTGCATTCCCACAAATCATTTACTCTTCAAGGGTTAATTACCTACTTTCTTACAGAAGATTAAGTTTCATATATAAAAAAAAAATAAACTCTGACATCTTCAAAACAATTAACTCGGGGAATTCTGCCAGGGATAGCAGCAGAAAGAATCTTCTATCTTGATCAAAAAAATCTACATACACTTTTCTGGTCTGAGGTCCTGCTCTCTGGTGGGTGGGTGGGTGTCACTCCTATGCTTGGCCTTGCTAGCAATTAGGCAGTTTGTGTAATGACCTTGATGCTGTTGAAGATTAAATTCTGAGCACATCAACTCTAGGAAGTCTGGCAAACCTCTGGAGCTAATTCAGTCCTCCGGAAAACAAGCAGGTTGTGTAGTTACCTGGTGACTGCCTGGTGACTCTCTGGAGCAGAACAGGGGAGACCTAGTGAGCTGGTTACCAGCTCTGGCCATCAGTGACAAAACTAAACAAGAGAATCCTTCCTATCAAAGGGCATCGGGTGAAGTGGAGAAACCAGACTCTTCCCTCCGGACCTTCCATTTAAAACACCACCACAGGGCCAGAAATAACATTCAGAGGGAATGCCTTTTTTTTTTTTTTCCTTTCTGAACTCTACTTTTTATAGAAAGTAGAAAGCACTGCTTCGATTCCTAAGACCCACGGGACTTTTCCTACAGATATTACTTGTTAAAACCACTGAGGTGGGCAGCTGTGTAATGTCCAGATCTCCCACCATGTGCTAAGCCACACTGGAGAACGCTAAGGCTTCCTGAGGAGACACCACCACCATGCACGTCTAGAGTGGCACTGATGAGAGATTTTGACTTTTAATGAACTTCCTTGGCAGCTACGAACAATGGAAAAATGAATCAGTCTGATTCTGGTGGTCAACAAGCGTGTTCAGGTAACTGCTCTCACAGGAACAGGAGCATCATCATGGAGACAGCAAGTGAGCTGTGTCACTGACTGGCAGCGGCTGGCATTGGAAGGGATCTATGGAGGTCATCTGCTCCAACCCCCTGCTCAAGCAGGGCCACCTGGAGATGCCTGCCCAGGACTGCAGAGGCCCTACCTGGGAGCTGCTCCGCTCTCTCTCCTGTGATAGTATTACATTTACAAAACCATTCACAGAGCAAACTTGAAAAGCCGGGAATTTCTAAACGCCAGGACAAAGAGCAACATTAAAAAAGAGTGAAACCGACCCTCAAACTGCAGCTTTCAAGTAAACCACCCCTGTGACAGTGCCACAGTTCTGCTAGGTGGCTGTGTATAGATGCAACAAAAAGCTGAAACACTAATTCTCTGTTTTGAAAAAAAATCTTGCTATGGAAGTTAAATAGTTGAACCACAGAGAGCCCAGGAAACAGGACAGTCTATTTAGAGCATTAACTACATTTTGTTTACTGCTTAGGATGAATTCATCATGCAAACGGTCCAAAGTGAGATCCTGGCAGGCTCCGAGAGGCTGTGAGGCCAGAGACATTCTACATCCATATTAGGCTGTGGATCAAGTCCTGAGCTGGATTCAAGAGTTCTGCTTTGCCCGAGACTTCAGAAACGCAACGATGGCAAGTTACATGCAGAATCACCCCTGTCTGAACATCTTAAAATGCATCTGGTGACACTGTGGGAGTACTAGCTATGGAAGCATGAAACTACGAACACTGAACTGGAAACCAAAGCTCCCATATTAAAAGACTCAAGAAAGATGAGTAGAAGGACTCTTGTCCCTAAGGAAAATGACAATATTTGCAAATTAAACCAGAAACTTTACCCCAAAGCATGAATCTAATATGTATCTCAAATCAAATTTCGATTTATATTAAAGAAACTACAGAACTAGCCTGCTTACTCAGCACAGAATTTATTTCTAAGGAAAGAAATAAATCTACCTCCCTAAAAATGTCACTGTGTTTATTGCTATTATTAAACTGCAGGGTGCTCAGCACTTTCAGCTGGCCTACACAGAAGTGGGTTTTTTTTCCTCATGCTTTTGGTACTGTGGATGCCATCAATGAATCAGGTAGAAACAGAATGATGTGTCCTTCTACTACATTTAAGCTTTCCCAGGATGCCCATGATTATGGTATTTAATACACCTACTTTAACAAGTTGGGCAGCCAGCACACAGATCTTCCCTGTCCTGGTTTCAGTCAGGATGGAGTTAACTTCTTTTGTAGCAGCGGATGGAATGCTGTGTTTGGGTGTTACAATGAAAGCAGTGCTGATAACACCCTGATGTTTTTAGTTGCTGTCAGGCAGACAAGGACTTTCTCAGCTCTTCATATTTCTCTATTCATGAGAAAGGAGGGGCGAAGCCAGGACAGGTGACTCAAACGGGCCAAAGAGAGTATTCCATGCCAATTACGTCATGCTCAGTGTAACGGGGGGCTGATGGGAGGAGGGGGGCGGCTCCAGGATGCACGGTTTTTGGGGGACAGTCGGGTTCCGGGACGGCTCTGGGTGGCACAGCCCGAGTTGTGGGTTCGGTGAGAAACTGCATTGTGTATCAACAGCTTCATAGATTTTTTGCTCTAAAGTCCTGTTAGCATTATTATATTTTCTTTCTGCTATTTTAGTAAACTATCCTTATCCCAACCCACGGGCTTTTGGTTTCTTGGTTTTGGGGTTGTTATTTGCCCCTTCCTTTTCCCTTTCCTTGCCTCACCCCTCCCCCCCTCTTCTTCCTCTCCTCTTTTCCTTTAAAGAGCAGGCAGCTGCGTGGATCTCGGCTCTCAGCCGGGGTAAAACCACGACATTCACCTAAGTCAGAGATGGATACAAACTTTATGCACCTAATTTTAAGAGTTTGTGTGGAAGTAACAATCTGGTTAGTATAGTGCATGTGAACAAATGTTTCCTTTATAACCACTACTGAGAAAACCTTCCTCTGCAAAGCAATCTCCTGATTGTGATTACTCTCACACCTTGTGTGTACAAGCACATCCCAACACAATTTGGATCAATTTGGACTGAAGGTGATAACCCTGAGAGCCTGGCATCATTCTGAAACCAAATTACCTACCCAGCAAAATTTGTTCAGCCTTGAGAAAAGAAAATTTGTTCAGCCTTGAGGAAAGAAGACTGAGAGGGGATCTTATTAATGTTTATAAACATCTCAAGTGTGGCACACGGGGGGAAATGGCCAGCCTCTTTTCAGTGGTCTGTGGTGACAGGACAAGGGGCAATGGCCTCAAGTTGGAGCACAGGAAGTTCCGCACCAATATATGGAAGAACTTTTTCCCAGTGAGGGTGACAGAGCCCTGGGACAGGGTGCCCAGGGGGGTTGTGGAGTCTCCTTCTCTGGAGATATTCCAAGACCCGTCTGGACACCTCCCTGTGAGACCTGTCCTAGGGAACCTGCTCTGGCAGGGGGGGTTGGACTCGATGATCTCTGGAGGTCCCTTCCAACCCCCTACGGTTCTGTGATTCTGTGACTGTTTAGGTCTCTGCACACATGCACCAGTAACATCGGGCACCTCCGGGATGGCAGAGCTACATGTCACTACTTAAACCACAGTAACATCACCACAACATTCTTATAAAACAGAAGAAAATGCAATGCCAGATGTAGAGGAATTTGAAAAAATAAAAAAAACTTCCAGAAATTGTGGCATCAGTGACTTACTGCTGCTCACCCACTATAGTGATGGGCCCAGGAGACACGCGTTGTGTATCCAATGGCAAGATTTCCCCCCAAATATCTTCCTCGCTTTTGAAAGCAAATGTGTCATCTCTTGTAAAACCTGGCTGACAGCAAGATCCTGCTCAGCAGAAGACAAGCAGTCAGGCTGGGCTCTGGTGTTTCCCAAGGCAGGTTTGTCCCAGCTTAACTCGGGGGCTGTTAGGGAGGCAGCTTGCCCATAGTTATTGAATAATCTATTACAGAGCACAACAGGGTTCGTCATCGATGTTTTGCAACACTGTGGTGAGTGATGGCAATGAAATCACTACTTCTTTATCTAGTTCCACCTCCCTGATAAGACTGTGACTATGCTAGTGAGTGAAAGGAGGCATGGGAGCACTCCTGGGAGCTGGAGCTGTTACACACACCGCTACAGCACTGCAACAGTCCCTGGCACGGTTTTGGCCTGAAACAGCCCTCCTTCCTCCTGGGCACAGTTTGGGCATTTGCAGGGCCTGAGACACTTCCAGCAGGCTGTTTGTTTGTGGCCCCCCTGCACTGGAGACCAAGTTCAGTGGTATGGACACACGCTGTGCCATGCTAGTTTGTCTGGGTGCCAGAGGCATCTCTGCGGCGTGTTTACTAGAATAGATGCAGCCTCTGTGTTGCAGCCAGTGAGCTATTTAGCATCTTGAGGTCTCTACCTCTTCAGCTAAATACATGAATCTGGATGCCAGAGCTCCTTCCAAAATGATGCAGAACTGACATATTGCTTAGAAATGCTAGTTTAAAACAGGTCTTTTTCCATTAAAAAAAAAGAATGAAAAAAAGAACAATAATTAATTCAAAATTAGATGATTTATCTGGAAGAATTGTCAGTTTCTTTGCAATCCTGAATACAGACCCTCCACAGCCATAGGCAAGAATCTGGACAGAGGTTGCTAAATCTACTTTGATAAAGATCATATCCTTTAAGCTCTCTGTTTCAATGATACTTTTTTAAAAATTAAATGCACAGTAAGTTCCTCTCAGCAGCCAGAAACTGTCTTGATTGGGACAAACTCTGGCCTTTTTGTCTACCAATGACTATATGTCAGGAGCAAAAAATAAAGGCAAAACCCTTTCCCGTCCAAGAAATTCCAATTTTATGGGTTATGTACAAACAAAACCCTTTGGCAAGCCTAGACAATGCATAAACAGGACTCATAAAAAGCTGCTGTGCCTCATAAAAGGTGCTTGAGTTTTAATAGTTTCTCTAAGATTTAATATTTTACATTCGAGTATCCTTAATTCCAAGTAGAGGCTATTACATGAATAGAGGTGCTGCTAAGGTAGGGGAAATCCTAGGAGAATATGAAAGCAAAGATGCTCTCAAAAATGCTAGCATCTGTTCTCTAGTGCAGAAGGACTGACAGTACCACATCCTCGTAGCTAGAAAGAAAAACCTGAGACAACACAGTATTATTTTTCAAAGTAGTAGTTCTCCTGTATGTTGCTCTGCCTGTTAGCTGGTGATGTTAGCAATGGTGCTTTTTATGAATGAGCCCTATCTATTTCTTTGTGCAGCGCCAACAATGGGGTTTTTTTCTGTTCTGCTGCAACTTCCTGGGACAAGAAGCACATCTCATGGTATCAGGTATCCTGTGAACGACATATTTTATCTGGCAGCACAAGTTTTACTTCCTTTAGCATGCAGGCAGAGGCAAAACTGCATCTCTTAAGCTATGTCTAATATCAGTAGAGTGAGCCCACTTGGGCTGATACCCTAAATCCACTCCCCAGCTGATGGTCTGAATGGTTTTGCTGCTCGAAGGCTGCTTGATTCATATGACTGGAGGGGAACTGTCACAGACTTTACTCTGAATTACACAAACAAGGTTTAAATCTTCTTGCAATCTAGGTTTTAATTTTCTTTTGCTTTTAAGATGTTGTTTCTAACCCTGTTTGTACACAGCAACCTGAGTGTTGTTAGCAAACAAAGTGCTGTGGCAGGGCTCTGGTCAGGGCACCTGGTAGGTGGCAGGACAACAGCAGCGACATACGGCCTGTGCCCTGCACCCCTGTTCCCCTCTGCGGCCTCCAGGAAACATGGCGCCGCCCTCGCCCATCTGTCACCTCTCATCGCGGGCACAGAGGGATCCGTCTCTCTGCTGCTCTTTCTGTAAAGAAGCCGCCCGTACCCTGTATTGTGTTTCAGACATCAAAGCAGTCGCTGCTAGGCTAGGCCTATGCCAACAGCTACGTCAGTTCTGGGGGAAGCGCTGGCAACCTCAGCACCATCCAAGCAGAGGAGATGACTTTGGCACCCGGCCTGGCCTGCACAGCAGTTATTTCTGTACACACAAAACCACTTGCAGCAGCAATATAAGTTCACAGTTGCTTGTATCTGCACATCAGCTCGTTTGGTTCAGCACCTTTCCTTTTTGTAACACAAAATCCACGATTTTCATACATGATCTAAAACTTGGGAAACACATTTGTCCGTGGAGCTGACCAGTTACTCTCCTGTCTTAATTAAAGTAGCTTTGTCTGAGCAGCTGGTAATCCATTTATTCAGGTAGTAAAGCCCAGAGCATATTTAAACAATGGCTGAGCTCAGAATAGCTTTCTGAGCCCCTTAGTATGTCGCTAGAACAAGGCCTGTGGTTTAACATGTAAATTATAGTATGTGAATTACAGGCTGTTCCCTGCAGAAGTCAGGAAGGCAACCTTTGTCTAGAGCAAGCTGCTGGGATGTGGGACTTCTTGTTCTTATTTGCTTCCAAACATCAATTTCCCCATAGGGTAAAAATCTTCCTTACATTAATAGAAGCCCATGGCTTTAGGAAGCCTCTTAACTGTGGGGTTTATTTCTTTTTTAGTTGTTAAGCTGATGTATTATTTCATAACTTTGGAAACCGTTTGTATAGGTAAGAGTCACCAAGATGTATTCATACCCTCTCCATGTTCTTTATGCCTTGGCCAAAATATTTCTTATTGAGCAGTCAAGAAACACAAGGGATAGTGAGGAAGGAGGGCAGGAGAAGCAAGCACAGAAAACCTTGTGAAAAAGAGCAGAAAAAAAATCTTAAAGTCTTTTTATTATTGATAACTGAGAGGAAGACTTAGTGATGTACGTAACTCTATAAGATGCCACCACTCCCATATGCCTGAATTTTGTTTGTGTTTTCAACAGGTACAAGTTGTCTTTGTAAAAAACACTGGTTTTCTGCAAACTTTGCCTATTATTTACCCTTAAGCCATCACTACCAGGGAGGAAACCAGAGCAGGAGCAGTGAGCGTGAAAGCAAGAAAGAACTATATAAATAAGACATTCTGAGGGGAAAGTGATCTCACAGCGTTATAAATTGCAAAGTTATTTCCCATGATAAAGAATTTACTTAGGCAGACATAAGAGGATTGGGGGATCAATAGAGAAATGTATCCAAAAGTATTATGTAGCACAGTAAGATATATTAACTCTTTGCTTCCCCCCATCATGCAACATTTACATTGTTCTCAAGCAAACTTATTCACATTGATGAATACAGGAAGTGTGGGGCATTTAGTAAGTGGGAAATAACATTTATCTGACCACACTGAACAAAACAGAAACTGCATGAAAAGGCTGTTCCTGAAGACAAGGGAGATTGCTAAAAGAGAACAGCAACAATAAAAAATGCAGAGCCAAAGAGAGGTATAATTCTAACATCAAACAGACTGATGACAGCAAGATTATTTTCTACTCAATATCGGCCAATGGTCCATAACCACAGTTTCAAACTGTTCATGTATTTATTTTCCTTCTTTTTTTTTTCCTCTGCTCTGAGATCTGTTTAGATAAAACTCAGACATATGCCAGGCCTGGAGGTTGGTGTCCCTGCCTGTGGCAGGGGGGCTGGAACTCTATGATCCTCGGGGTCCCTTCCAACCCAGACCATTCTATGATTCTATGATATGGTAGAAACCTAGAAGTTTTGAAAAGCACTTTTCATAAACCAAAACGGAAATGAACTTTCCCTTTCTTTCCCTTGAGATGGTGCTGCCCAGGGTGCTGCCCACTCCCCCTCCCTGCCCTCCGGCTGGAGGGTTGCAAGAAGTGTGTAGGGTACACACACAGGTATGATACATGTACCTCATGTGGGTAATACCTCAGAGTACTTCAGGATCCTCGAGCAAGGTTGTTTAGAACGCTAAGGGCTGTAACGACTACAAGCACAGTACAACTACTACAAAGCACTGGAGATTCTGCCACCTTCACTCAACAAAACATGGAGCAAAGCCACGTTACATACAGTTATTCCAGAGGAATTAGGTAACAAAACTGTTAGGTTTTGTTCTGTAAAGGGGAGGTTGACCATGAAAATGTAGTACTGCCCTTGTTGTGAAGAAAGAGTTGTGGGTACAGCCGTGGCCTCCTCGGTACACATTGCCTTGCACCACCACTGCCTCACTCAGTGCACCCCACTGTTGTAAGCCACAGACTGGAGCTCCCTGCCTCCTCAACCTGTGTGAAGATGAATACAACAGAAAGCTTGCCAGATGCTCCAGGACTAAGTAGGACTTAGGACTCAGGAGCAGGCACGGAGGCTCTCCAGCATGTGCAGAGGGTCTGGATCCATCAGAGATCTTCACCCACAGCCAGTTTCCAGCATGGGCAAGCTACTCTGGCTGTATTTTACCCCCGAGAGTCACTGTACTGGCCAAATGTGGGCTGATTTGTAATGGGACAAATAGCAGAGTGCTCCTCATGCAAAGGTCACGTGCTCTGCTGAAGTTTACATCCTTACTCCAAACTAGAATACGAAAGCACACCCAAGAAAATACCTCAGATTTTCTTTTAAGGTGAAGGAAGAAACTTGTTTTCATGCTAGCCTTGTTCTCAGTCTTACTGAATCACTTGAGCCGAAATATTCCAAAAATACTTAGCCTGAGGAAAACAGCTGGCCTGAAAAATTTCAGCTTGAACATGAAAAGTTTCACAAATACCCTGAAAACCAGAGTACTACAATGAGAACTGCTGGGAAACTTTCCTAATTGGTGGAGCTACCAACTCATTACATGGCCAGGCCTTCATGTGTTTTATTTATCACAGACCACATTATGAATTCAGCTCTGGTGAGCCGAAAATAAGAAGAAAAATAAGAAGAGGAGGGAAGCACGACGGAGGCAGAGCTGCCAGCTGAACTTGTGTGAGCCCCAAAAAACTGTTCTGTGGCCAGTCTGGGCAGTGAGAGACTGTTTCTTCCATCTGCCCCGGCTGACGTTGGGCACATGCACCTCACTGCGCTAGAGGAGGCTGTCACAACACGAACAGTCTCTACCTCTCCCAGGGTTTGGTGCCGGCAGCCCGCAGCCAGTCAGACTGCTGCTTAACCGCGAGTGGAGACGCACAGGCTGCCCAGATAAAATTATCACAGCCATTATTTCGGTAGATGAAAAAAGGAACCTGAGATGTGGGCTCAGATTACATGCAAGAAAGAGGATACCTGGACAAGCAACAGGCAACTCTGTTTGTGTGCAGAAAAGAAACCTGGAGCAGTTTTCGCACAGACCGACCTTTAGGGAAAGAGGAGCAGAACAAAATTCCCTCTTCTGAAGTAGCAAACGAGCATTTCCAGTGCCATGCAGGGGCAGTATGGTGAGGACTGTTCCTCAGATCTGTCTTTGGGACTATGAGGAGATCTCCGCACTGAATCTCCTTTCCTAATCCATGGGATAAATTTAGCATGTTTCTGCAACGACAGGCATAGGGCACAAAAGATCCCGTCTAGGAGCCAACCTCCGAACAGACGCTCTGCAGTTCTCTGGACAACTCAATGACATGAAAACTGGTGGAGGTTTAACAGCTTGACTTTTTATCTTCTGCTAACTCTAAAATTAAAAATGACAAACAAGTAGCTTGGAACATGTTCTCAGCCACTTCACTGTGGTTATGTCTGTGTCAGCTACAAAGCAAAGGCAAACTGTTAGAATGTTTCGGCGTCCACTGGATAATAAATAGTGGGTATTACAGAAATTTTAGTATCTTCAGGCAAGGAAAGACTAGATTTAGAATCACAATAATGCATTTAATTTCCTAAGGTCATGAAGTTAAGCTGTAAAGTTCTTACACTGGGTCAAGAGAACTCCTGGCACACCAGAAACTCTTTACTTCACAAAGAATTACGGTCAGATAGAGCTGTCATCTAGAAGATTATAATACCAACGTCCTACTCAATAATATTACTTGCACAGGATGTTGCTTTTAAATTTGTAAGTGGTTTTTTGCACCTCTTACCAGTAGTAATGTGTGATCCTATCTTTGGACTGCCTGTTACACTAATATGAAGTGACACTTCTTCACCAAGGGTCCATATTTTACTTGACCTTCCATTCTGCCCTGGACAGGTGAATGAATCGGACTGTCAATTTTGTAATAACTAGTTGAATTTTACTTTTAATAAGATTTCCAGTGGAGATGATTTTCCAAGCATCTCTATCCATCAATTTTCTATAGGGTCAGAAGAACTGTTGTTCTGGATCATGAATTGCATATGACAGCATAAACCAAGGATAAATTACAAGTGGAACATGGAATAAACAGGAGATAAAAGATAAGGAGTTCATTTTTTAATAAAGAGTTGAACTGCAAGTACTGAGGTCTGGCATTGAAAGCAAAACAGGAGGAACCTGGCAAAAAGAGATACACTTTAATAGAGTGATTCCCATGTACACATTCTATGGACTTCATTCAGAGCTACAGCTCTCAGCATCTCTCACAATTGGACGCAAATGGTGGGATTTCATTTAAAGCTATGGAAAACATATGTGTGCAGTGCACTGTCCACCATCACACATATTTCTAGAGCATGAAACAGCTATTTCGTGAATGAAATATGAATGAAATTATGAATGAATGTATGGATGGATGGAGGGATGTCCTTTCCCAAAAAGGCACAAGGGCAGAGGGCTGAAGAGTGTCAGAAAAGTGAGGGTTTCCTTTCCTAACATTCAGCCTCATCTCCTTTGGAGTGTGACCCTATGAGGAAGGCTGAATTACAAAGTGGTCTTGGGTTACCTTCACATTGGTCTCCATCAAAGACGATCTCCCCTTCCTGCCTCCCAACCACACGCATCCAGTTTATTCAAGACTGCAAAAAGAGGAAATGCCATTCCTCTCATCAATTGTCAATCAGAGGGGCTCTGAAGGGCACATATGGGTCGCACCTTGGTCTACAGAGAGGTCATGGAAAAGGCAGAAACAGAAGAATCACTACATATCAGTCTGGAAGCACAGAGCATTAGCCACCTGTTTGTTATTTGCTTTTTCTTTTTTTTTTTTCCCAACAACAGGGTTCAGGGTTACATCAGAGCTAAAAATAAATTGTAAAGGTATCATCAAGCTGGTGTGTCAGTTTTAGCAAAGTCTCACCAGACAAACTCCAATTTAAATATGCCAGTCGTTTTAAATACTGCAAAAAGAATCACAACTGCTGTATTTTCTACTATGAAGAGTAGAAGGGATTTAGGTGGGAACCAACTGTTCCATCATACAGACCTTTCTTCCTACGACAACTGCAATCTCTTTTAACCAAACCTTAGTGCTTAGAAAAGAAGATAATTTACCAGCATTAAATCTGTTCTCTCCCACTGCTTTTGTCCCTTCCTGCAATATTTGGAAAATCCTGTGAAGTTACTGGATGTGACTATTAATTTCCCAACCCAACTCTCCTTTCTGATTTGTTGCCTGCATCAACAAGGGAATTTAAAGTGACAAAGAGCTGGTCTGAGCTCCAGCAGTTGCCAACATGCTGTGTATCATCACTGGGCATTGGAGCACATCCCACCAACCAGGGGAAGGGACAGAGGGGAGCTCCTGTTGCTGCTGCAGACACATGTCCTGGGTCTGACCCTTCTCCATTCCTTCCTTTTCTCTCTTTTGTTATGGCTGACATTTAGAAATATTTATGTCTGAAGCCAAAGCAGGGATCAAGTCCTGTAAAGAAACAATAGCTCAGCTAGCTTTATCAGTTATGTTCAGTTTATGTTTTATCAGTTATGTTTGAGAGATGAGCTTACAATGACCACAGATCCTGACCGTGAACGTGTCTAAGCAGACAAAACCCCTTGCCCGTGAGCTCTGCTGAAATGAAGAAGCACCAAGTACACTGTGGACATCCCTTAGAGACAAAAGCCTGTAGCAATGGGCCCAAAATACACAGTCCCATATGTGTACAGATACATATACATACGTATGTGTATATACACATGCACATATATATATATGTATATATATACTCTTACACTCTAGAGGCACCTCAATACGGAATCACCCAAACCAACATATTTGAGCTCTTCCTTTCTGAATTTGTGACAAGAGTGTGATGATGGAAACTTAAGAAAGTTTCAAAACCATCTTCAGTGAAAAGGCTTTTTCACATCATCTTTGTACTTGATGTACAGTATTAAAAAAATCATTTTAATAGCTGACTCCTTATAAATCATTAATGTATTGTATTGCATATAAGTGCTCTCCTGTTTCTAGGAACATCTACTGGGGTAATATTTTCATTTGTGATTCATATTCTTTTATAATTACAGTGAAATAACAGTTTCTGTGGAAGTGGTTTTTAAAAGTATGCCGGGTCTTGCAGGAGAAGATCAAAGCACAATCAAACTTGCACGGAAGCAAAAATCGTGCATGAATAATGGTACCAGCTTTAACAATGGACTGAACAAACACCTGTGATTCTAAACAGGATGGCCTGAATTTTTCATCCTGGCAATTACAGGCATAAGGCTACATGCAAACGAAGAGGCTGAGCAGATGATAAGCTCACACGCTATCGCCACAGCCGCTGGCTTCAGAAGTACACACAGAGACATGCCGGGGTTCCCGCCATCAGGGAAACTCTGACTGCAAGATGCCAACAGAGATCTTTGCACGTAGTGTTTGGGATCCTATACACAGAGCAAACACGCTGGTGGAAGCAGCCTCAGCAAACAGTAATGACTAAACCAGGCGGTCTTTATTTCAGTGAGCAGAGAGGCGGCCAGAGCAGCTGGAGTGACCTCAAGTTCATACCCTGGCACTATGAAGAAGCAGAAAACAACTGCAAAATGTGCCAGATATGGCACATCAGGACCTAGTCACCTGTTGTTTCACGTTAGTGAGGGAAGACACTGAGGCAGCGGCTGGGAATGACATTTTTCTTGGCTGCTTGAAATAAAAGGAAAGGCTTTCTGTAAGCATGTGGTAAGCAGAGCACAGAACATCTCTAACAGCAGCTCAACCCCAGGTTCAAGCAAAATTCCTCATAGTGACTGCAGCACTTCTACTACTGCCCGTGCAACCCTGGTGGGGGCTCCGAATCTCACCTGTCAGCGCTAAAAACTACAAAATAAATGGGCTTCCAGCTTAACCATCTGCATCTAGAAACAAATTGTTCAGCTCTGGGGCTTTTGCATTTATCTTAGTAAAAGTAAATTGCAAGTGCAGTGATCAGCTGGTGAGCAGTAGTCTTTGTGGAATTACTCGGCCGTCAGGCTGATCACAGAGCACACAAGTTTGCTTATTGCTTCCCAATATCAAATAAAAAATAAAAGCCAAAGAGGACAGCCTAAGTCTGACTTAAACAATAGAGGCAATGAGCACAGAATAAAACATGTCAGAAGTAAAGGTTTGGGTTTTTTCTCCCCAGAAAATTATACAGCCAGAATAAAAATTATAGAGTTGTTGAGAATAAAAGAACTGCAGCAAGTAACATATTTTACCCATACAAAGTTTATTTCTGAGCAATTGTACTGAAATGCAGTGCTTTGAAGGCAATATCTAAACATCACAATGCTCCCTTAATCCAGAGCTATATGAAATCTTATTTTGCCAAAATAAGCTAGAGAACAGAGAAATACCTTTGCAGCTTAAATTGCTCTGAGACTTGTGTATAGCCTCTTTGCAGAAATACTAACTGCAGTGTAATGTGAGAAAAGTGGCAACTAAGGAGATTCAGGCTGAATGTCTGTCTTTATTCCCATGTGAACAGAAAGCTCGATGACTTGTGTCCAAATATTTCGAAAGCGTCAGCGCAAGGTAGTGTCAGGTATTAAAGACACCTCATACCTTCCCCAATTATATGTGCTATCAGAATGAAGAAAGAAAATGTGCCTTTTCCCCCTCCCCCTCAAGATTTTTCTTTTCTTCCCCTCAACAGCAATCTAGCTTTCCATGGGATGGAATGGCACGTTAAAATCTGAAGTGTGAAGGTCATAAACCGAATTAACTCCCACGGCTAAAAAATAATTATAAAACCCTAGTAGCAGTGTTAATACAGCCGTTAAAATGACATAATCGTTAGGAAGTCTCTGTCACCGTCTGTGTATACGAAAGGCTGCAGGGGGATGGAAAATGTGAAAGATTTTCTCTGATGCTGATTGTAGCAGGATTTGAAGTGCCTTATAATCCTTGGGTGTCCTGCGAGGCCCTGCCTGTGCACTCAGGCACTGGGTGAGATCCCCAAGCGACTCACCAGCTAGGTCTCAGCTGGGGATGCCAGGAGCCCTGCCAGGTGCCTGTGTGCACGCCGAGCTGCCGACCCATGGCATGCCAGCGGCAGAACCAGGAGGGACCATCCCCACACCGTGCCCTTGCACTGCACCAGCAAAAAGGAAACCACGGTGTGTTCAACAGGCTCCCTGGCCTGGACAGCAAAGGGGCCAGGGTTATTGACAGCACTGCAAAAAGTACCTGCTGTGCTGCTTGGGCCTAGGCTGGGAGATGTGGGGGCTGTTCTCACCACCGCTGTGGGACTGCGGGTAAAGGGCGGCCTGTTCCTGTATTTCTGCCTGCCCTCTCGGATGTTTGCTCTCACCCATCCCTTGTGCAGTCACCAGGATCGCTTTCTCCCCATGTCTGTACAGTATGTGACTTCAGTGCTGCCCAGGGTTTCAAGATCTACTCTTATACAGTAAGAACAGTAAAGATTTTCTGCTGAGACAACAGTCAGTACAAAGCACTACTAGAAAACCCCCGAGCAAAAGCCACCCCCAACAACAAAAGAGAATTCAGGGTGCACAAAACAAGTCTGCCCTGTTAACAGCATTGTGTGAATAACTTCATAGCCCTTTCCTATCTCTACCCTCCGTGAAGTATTACCAAAAGGTTTTAAGAAGCACTCCAAACACCCGAGCCTGACCCTAAGAGGCTAAAAATCTTAACAGAAATTGCACGTGGAATTCCTTTTTTTTTTCATAAGCTTCAGAAACACTTTCTTTGAAATCCCCAGTGCTCTTCTGTCAAACAACGTGGAGGTGGATAAATGTAGCGAAGAGCAAAGGTATTATGGGGCAGATTCTTCTCTGCCATTCATTGCATTGTACAGTTGCTGCTCCCATCTGTACCACAAGTTCAAAGTTTGAAGAGAAACTCTGTCACTGTCTGACAAAGACTCTGTATCAAAAAGCACCCATTCATATTTTCAACAGTATTTTTTTCTCTCCAAGAAGAAACGTTCCAAACATAAATCATATCTCTCAAAGCCACTGCCAGTACCCAAGCACTCCCCACAAAGACAGTTAACTGCACCCTACCCGTAGAAATGATGCTCCTCCGATCGCTTGCTCTGTTCCCTGCTTCTTCTGCCTCAGAGTGCTCAGATCAGATCCTGCCCCAGAGAAAAAGCAGAGTCAAAGGCTTGGGATACTCAGAGCCGAGTCCTGAAGTCAGGCTGCAGGAGGATCAAGGAGTACTGGGCTGAAGCAGCGTGGAAGGGAGGCATATCAAAGTGTGCTATCGCTCAACCGTCACGCACAGGTAATTGAGAGCATCTTACGTTGAAACTGCTGTTCACCCACTGGTGATACAATAAGGAGACACCAAGCTTGGGCACACCAAGACATTTTACTTACACTACACAATGAAACCCATCGCCACCTCCGATTCATACTGTCATGTCTTTCCCAGCTTAGCAGTTTAATACAATGTGTGTTAGCTCTCCTTCTCCTTCGCTTCAACTGAAAGCTGATTTCATCTTTCCAACAGATTGCATAGCATGTACACATGCACATAACCTTCCAATTCAACAGGAAAGGGACTTCAGTGCAAAAGAGGGCAGCTAAGACCTACAAAGTTAGGCCACTCCAAAAAAACAGGCCTAGAAGACAGCCATTGGGATGAATAAATTAAACAATGCAGAATGAAAGGGTTAAAAAAAGGACTCTGGCTTTCTCCCTGTTTCACAACTCTCATGTGCATATCTATGAATCCTGGGACGAGGCAAAATTATTCCTAGTTGACCTTCAAAAGAGTGAATGATTTCCTAACACGGCAGCATGGTTTAAATACATTTTAAATATACATAACAGATTTAAACACCCAAAGTGCTTTGCTTCTAATTATTTTTGCTACATATGAAATATTGGAGGAAAATGTATACGATATCTTTAATGTGTTAATTACCAGCTGGCTCCTGCCGTGCATTATTAAGCTACTGTGGCAGTGACTAATGCCTCTGACAATACTAAATTACCAACAACACCTTGCGGGTGAATGTGACTTGAGTGGCCTGGAAAGGACTAGCTGCAGGTGTTCGTTTTCAGATAAAGATGGTTTATGAACCCAGGCATAAGACAGCAGACGTTACACAGTGCCTGCACAAGCCCTGAGGAGGAGGTGGGCACGTGTGCTGCTCACGCCACGGGACCACCGTGCCCCATGGCTGGAGTAACCCGGACACCTGCGTCCCATGCAGTTTGCTCACAGGACAGAAGCAAGAGTACCTGAGGTATTTCAGGTGTTGGGGGCCCCGCAGCCATGGCCCCCTGCTCAGTGACTTTGGTAGGAGGGCTGGATGTGCAGAGGCAGTGCCATACCATGCACTGATGTTCAGGACTCCTCCACTGCCAGCCTGGTGTTCCCAAAGACTGCACACCCACGCTCATACTGTTTTAGAGGCTCGGTGTCAGTGTGAGTTTGCACACCCCAACAGGGAAGGGCCCTGCACCATCCCTTCAGGCATTTCAGTAACTGGAAGCATGGGAGGGAACTCCTGCTGAAGCGACAGCAGGCTGCAGCCATTCCCTCCACATGCGAAGGGCAGATGCTCACCTGCGAGGGATGGCAGGTAGGCGCTCTGGGGGTCTTTGGAATGGGAGCAGCTTTGCATCTGGGAAGAAAAGGAAACACGACTGCCCATAAATGACTCCTCTGCACAGTGTGTCAGCCCAGGCACAGCCCCTCTCCTCGCACCACTGAATTATCAGTCTTCTTTTTTTGCTGCTTTTTTTTGGTTCAGTCAAAGCACTTCCTGCCAAATTGACTAGATTAATAACACTCCAGCTTGGACAGGAACTCAACACGTATTAGTGTGTTAAATAATGTTACTACCCTTTCCAAGTCCTCCCGGAGTGGGTAGGAAAGCCAGTCTTCTCTTGTGTGGCTGCATTATAAAATTGCTGAACAAACCTAGTCTGCTGTAAGGGGAAGGGACACATTTTCTTCCCTACTGTAAGTAGGTCAATGAAAACACGATGTTGTGAGGATGAAACCGTTTCCCTCTGTCTCTTCCCGCTAATGGCAGTTTCAAATCGTTCCAATTTAATGATGCTTCTAGTGTTAGCTGTAACACCATTGTAAGCTTATTAACAGCTGATATATTAGAGACCCTGAAGTTTGGGGTTTGTGCTTACCCTAGCCTCAGGTATTCGCACACAATTCTGGCACAGGGCACATCACTGCACAGCTAAGAAAAGCCCGCAGAGAAATCTGGATGAGCAATGCAAGAATACATGATGAGGCACAAAATCTTAACTCTCGGCTTTGAGATTCTCGTAGAGCTTCTTACATCAGTGAGACCTCGTTTGGAGGATGGAATTCTGACTACTCTAAATCTACTGTAGGTAGACTGAGAACAGCGAACTTGCTCTGAATTACTACCGGTATAAAGAAAGACGGAGTATTTTCAGTGGAACTCTTCCAATTCATAGCACATGGAGACTCCTCTGCACACATTTCATCAGGAGGGATTAACCAATACCTGGAGAAACATTTAACTTGCAGTTACAGCTGTCTGTATACAAAATAAAATTAAGGGCCATCAGCAATAAAAATACATTTTGGGTGAGAACTGCTTTCCCCAAAAGAGAAAAAGGAAAAAAAAACACATTACACTAAAGAGACTATAGAATGCCTAAAGCCTAATCACAAGAAGTTTTAAAAACCAAAATGGGTGTTGCTTTTATACTGACTGCCTCTCTCTAGTTTGGAACAGATGGTGTAAATTAGTTTTGTTGACATTATCTGAAAAAAGTAAAAAGTAATTAATTCACCTCACATCATGCCTGTTGTAAACTCTCACTCACCCACACAAGCACTCCAAAGGCCCCTTCTGCAAGCAAATGTTTGCCATAGCAAAGGTTACACTCTGTCCTCACTGTGAAATTTTTACCCTACAAAAAACCCGTGACTTCAAAGGGGACTCAGATTTCATCCTAAGAATCCAATTACGTGTTTCAAATTTAGGATGGACTGTCAAGTGCCAGCTGACAGAGTGATGTCCCCAAGTATTTCAGGACAATGATATCTGAGCTGAAATGCAAAGCCAGCTGTTCATGCCTTAACCACTTACCTAAGGAATATTTCAAAATGAGGAAATCATGTGATGATTAAGTGCTTCTGCACCTCAGCAAAACACACGCCACTCTACAAGAGAGATCTTTCCAACCTGAATTCAGAAAGCAGGTCCTTCATTAGGAAGACAATTCCATGTTCAGTACTATAACCACTATCTCCCAATCATGAGGGTAGAAAAGTTGTGTAACCCACCTCCCACTGAGAGTTAAAGTCAGGTACACTTCACTCGTGTTTATTAAAGCCATGCCTAACACCTCCAGTGATGAGACTCTGCATCCCCTAGCAATATACATAACAATTTCCTAGGGTTTACCTCCTCTTTTCTGCTTCACTCTAGACCTGTTTCTCTTTGTCTATGGCACAGGAAGTAGATTTCTGGCCTCCTCTTTGCAACAGCCTGTTCCGTGCTATCTCTGCTTAAAAAACTGCCTGTCTCCTACCTGCTCCCCAGCAGACTGCTCTTCTTTAGGCACAACCGATGTAAACCTTTCAGGTTTTTCCCCTGGGGAATTCCTCTGGACCAGAGATCCACAGCAACCCCTATCCTTTCCTGAAGAGCTCCGTCTCACCAGTTGTCCCCCAGACTAGAGTGGTCTCAGGACCTACCAGCATACAGCTCAGTGAACCCTCTGCAGCTACATGCCACCAGTGCTCACCTCCTCATGCCTGGTGAGGCTAGTGAGCATGCCCTTGCAATGCCACCTCACATAAGGCACACAGTTGTGTGTAGTTCTTAATTAGCACACAGTGAAAAATGCTGCAAATCCAGCAAGGACGGTGCTGGTATTTGCATAACCTTCTCCCCTTCTGCCCTATCTGCCAGGAGCAGGGTGGAAAAACAGCTAGGATTGCTTCCTTCAAGGCTGAGATACCCAACTTTATTTCCTTGCTTTGTGTTGAGTCTGTCAGTATATGTAGTCATGCCTAATACAAGCCCAAGCAGTCATCTACAGTGCTGTACAACAGAAAAAGGACAGGGCTAATGACCTGTGAAAGAGGTATAGGCAGACCTGGCTGGCCTGGGCTTGCTTTCTGGCAAAGCTTGGCTCCTCCTGGACATTACACAGTGATGACTTACTTACTACTTTACATCCACCCTTATAAAATCTGAGGCTTTTTGCACAAGGAATTTCTTTCCACTTTCAGGAAAAGTGAGTGACCTGAAAAATTATCAGTCTATTCACTTACTTGATGCCTTTTTCGTCCAGAACACACCGTTTCTATGTGGGTGGATATTAAAAAGCCTAAGAGCAAAGACCAGGCCCATCTAGTCCCAGTCACTGCTGAGGTATGAGTACGTGACTCCCAGCAGACACCTATTCACCTTCCAGTGAGAATGCACTGTCCCACAAAGAGTTCACCTAAGCCTGGAAACTATTGTTTAAAAAAAGGGCTTTCATCTCTAGCACTTCTACTTAGGAACACGTCACCAGATTTAATGTAGATTAAGAACTTATATTTGCTTGGATTCTTTCCAACCATCGGATACCTGATTTATTTATTTAGCTGTATGTTTTCTGAAACTGTATTTACTGTCCCCTAGACTCACATAACTGCTCCTTGCTGCCATCACTTCCGCATGTTTCCTCTGCTTACATCCACTTCCTACAGCTTTTCAGTTGCTCTTCTAAGTTTTATGCTTGACCTGAAATTTTACACACCAGGTGTTAAGAGTTAAGCTTAATGTATTATTGATGCATTTTCAGCACTTCTAAAAGCTAAAGTTATTGAAAATAAGTGGCTTTACCTGTGCTAAAAAAAAATATTAAAAATTAAATAAAATCCTTTGCTGAGAAGCATTCATTCCTCTGTGCTTTCACACAACTTCTTTAAGTCTGGTAGGCAGGTACAACTGTCACCTGTCTGCCTCCATCAGCAAACAGCCACTGCATTTATTAGCAAAAGGCATATTTCTTCCACATCCAAGGATGGTTCACAGGGACCTTTAGAGCTTACAAGTGTCAGCAGTCGCTCCACCAGCAAAGGTCTGAACCTGGCTGATGACTTCTCTTTTGAGCTGACACGGATGTGTGGGAGATAACACTCAAGAGGCTTCTTGCAAGCCACACACAACATCCTGTATTTGGAAATGTGCCTTTTCCAGAAATCCCCTCCCTAACTAAGACACTAAGGAGGTGGAGCGAGGGCTTTCTCTAAATTACCACTTCTGGATGCACTGCCAGCCTGCCCTGGTTGCTGTTAGTACGTGTTCAACGCGTCAGCCAAAAATACATCCAACTTTGTGACCAGCATTACCATTGGCCTGGCGGGTGGCAAGAGAGACCTGGGAAGCCAGGATGCAGAACAGGTTGTAGGGGAAGTAACGTGATAGTTGGCATTTTCAGAAGTGTTGTTGGTTGATTTTTAAAAAAGAAAAGCATGACCTGTTTATAGAATAGCCTGGCAGAGCACATGGCCTGACTCTCAGCTCTCCTTGCGTTCCTGTACCAGCATAATACGATTTGTACCTGCATTAAACTGCTGTGATTTATTTTCCCTAGTAAGACATGCAAATTGATCAAATTTTTAAAGGCAAAAATAAAACCATAAAACACATTGCATTTTGTTTGATCTGTTTGGAAACATTTTGTTTGTGGGTACTCAAAGAAAAGCGAAATATTTGTAATTGTAATAGCAATTAAAAATACCAAGATAAATGCTTTCAAACTTGGATCTCTGATGTGCCTTTTTTCCTGGGTCTTAAGTCTGCAAAAGACTGACAAGCTCTCCTAGATTAAACTTAATTTCTCAAGAAGGTGAGAAACCTTTTGGTTACACAAATTAGTTATGACTCCATGTTAAAAGAGTGAGAAGGTTTCAGAATTATCAACTCAAGAGTTAGAAAATGCTTAAATCATTGCTGATTGCCTTTGTAATAATTTTTTATTTTAGTAATTTTTTTCAGGTGTAAAGTTAATGGTCCTGAATTCAACTGATGGGATAAACAAGACTGATCTAGGAGTTTGGAATGGATGTATTTCCAGATCACACAAATGATACAGTAGCTGTCTTAATCCAATATAAATGAGTTGTATATTAAAAAAAAAGGGACACACACACACACACACGAGGGGACAGTACAGAACCAGGATAGCTAAATTACCATTGCTTTATAAATCTGGAAAGAATTTAAAGTGTTTCCTGATCTTGTTTGAAGGACAATGTTGGATTAAGAATGAACATGGTCCGGAGAGGTAGTAATTACTAGAAAGCATATACTCTCATTTAACTGTGTATTTAAAAAATGTAGCAGGAACAGATAAGATTAGTAAATGGTTCTGTCTGCAGCTGTTATTTGGTAATGACTACTCAAGGACAACGTCACTCCAAGCATGTTCTTCTGGGCTTTGCCTGTGCTCCCTTTCACAGAGTTTAAAAGGACTAGCCACTAGTTGTCATTGAATTGTTTTCAAAGTCTGTGTACTCACAGACTTCTCTATCCCTGCTTCATTTTTCTCTCTTTTTTTTTTTTTTTGAGGTTCCACTGAGAGCAAATGTTCTTACAAATAGACAAGGAGGTGGTTTATACCAGACTAGTCTTATCCTTACAAAAGATACAGAAGAAAATAACAATGCAGGACTTAGATAGCACTTTTCATCCCTTGATCTCAGCACACTTCACAGAACTGGGCATGTACTACTGTCACTGCTCTCAGGAAAGGATACGTCGAGTCCCCTGCATGACTTGTCAAAGACCACAGTCACAGAAGCTGATTCACTTCCCTCCACTGCCCTAGGGAGGGTTATGATCAGCAAACAGCTACCATCACATCTACAAATAAATTAATAAATGATGAATATTTATTTCCACTGCTCGTCTATCTCTGTATTACTGGGAGAGTACTCCCCAAGTCAGGTTTGAGAGTCAAATGAGGCAAGAGGTCATACAGTTGGTCCAGACACAGGAAAGATACAGTCAAACTTGGTTTCCTGTAATTATCCCGCCCCCCTGCCAGTCTTCTCCAGACTATTAGGTACTGGGCATTCTCTCAACTACCACAGCTGCAATTAGATGCATTTTTAAGCATCCTATTAGTGGGAAGTATCACTGTGTTTCCAGGTACAGTCACTTCATACAGTAATAATTAGCTCAGGAAACGCTTTGCTCCTTCATAGACCAGCAGCCAGAATCAATAGCAAGTGCAGGAGGTCCGACACGGCTCAGACTGGCCACTTCCCTGGATCTCCACTCGCAGGCTCAGGGAATAACATGGCTGCACAGGCCATCGTCATTTCATTTGGTTTGGTCCAGGGTGTTTTGGGGGTTCCTTTTTTTTTTTGTTTACAGAAATGACAAAATTACAGAATTGAGGCTTCCTACAGCGTGGTGCATTGTATAAGCCATTGCCTGTCACACTCTGCCAAAACAAATTAGCTGCCATCGCCGGGAGCAGATTCATTAGGACCCAAAGGAAATTATATAACTGTGAGCTCATTCTAGCTACTTTTCAGCTCAGAAAAATGCCAACATATTCTCAGGGAACCTTGGGGAAGCTGTCTTTAAGCTCTTTACCAAGTGATTCCCGATGACACTCCTATTTTCTTATTTTTGGCAGAAGAATAACTGCGAAAAGCTTGAAGATGGGGCTAGAAACAAAGATTTACAAAGGAAAAAAAAGATCATGACAGAAAGAAAGAACATGTGAACCATATACAATAACTGCAAAGTCTAACAAGGAAGGATTGTAACACCCATATGTGCATCCCTGCCACTGGTTTCATCAGGGTTTACAAAGAAAGAAGTGTAGGATTCACGAAGGAAAAAAATGTTGCAAACCCATTTTCACCTCAGAAAGCATGGAATTTCTCAACTCTTTGTGACAGAGTCACTCACAGCTTCATGGTAAGGGAAAGGGAGGGACCCTGATCTGCCTGCTCTGAGAGCAGACGTGTTACTAACTGTGACAAGGTAGGGCTTGCTCCTAAGCGACACCCAACAGTCAGCTCCTCGGAGCAGGAACACGTGGCACGCACTAGTGACGAACACTGTACCAGCATCAGAGTAGCACCTCATCCCCTCACACCATATCCAAAACCAGGAGGAACCAATGCTTCAGCTATAGGCCTGTCCTCCCCTCAGCAATGATCTCTCCCCTGCTTTATCTCCCTGAAGACCGGGGCCTCCATGAACTCTCCCCTCTCTGCAGCAGCAAGAGACAGGCTGAGGGCAGGCATGCTTTCACCCTCCTACCCCCTCCTAACCACTCCTCTGTCCCAGCAGCACTGCTCCATCTCCCCCTGCGTGGGGTAAGTGGGGGTCCTGGGAGAAGGGAGGGAGGGACCAGGAGATAGAGGAGAAAAGGGTGTCACCACCCCCAGCAACACCTTGGTACAAGAGCCTTTAAGAAGATGTGTGTCTCTCTCTCCTTCCTCTCTCCCCACTTCCCAACAAATCCCAGTCACCTGAGGAGTACAGGGCCGCTGAGGTTACTGGGGGACCCAAGAGCCTCAGCAGTATTGCACTGCAGTGTGGTACCATCATGGCTGAAAACATGCAGGACCCTCTTCACTCCAACTGTGCAAAATTCACCCCAACAGCTGGCCAAGGATTTTGTTTCAGAAAATATGCCAATGTTATAATAATATATAAACTAGGGCACACACATCAACATTTTCTACAGGAAAATACCAGTTTATGAAAGATTTTCCATTAATTGTTAGGACAATGGGAAGATATTATTTCAAGATACACCAGAATATGTTTTTTAAAATCAATCCAATACCACACTGTAGTCCCTTACCCTGGGAACTCCCTCTTCCTGGGTCAGATGCTCATTCCCTTCCAGGAACGAGGTTCCTCAGGCTGTTTTACTTCCCAGAATACAAAGCAGGTTTCCTTCTGACGAAGCTCTCCAGTGCCCCTTGGACATTTAATTATGGGAGAAGGGTCTCAGATAATGAAATGGGAACATCATGCTCCTGAACTATAACTTCTGAAAAGCAATTCACTGTGGTAGGGAAATGCAATTTAATTTTGAACTGACTCAGGAATTTCCCATGGAACATTAATTCTATTTTCTGCTCACCTCTGAATGTCAGTCTATTTTTCCAGTTTAGGAAGCTTATAAAAGGTGCAGCGAACCTCCACTTCCAAATCTGTGGATTCCTCCCCTCCCTCACGCCTTTTACCATAGCCCTGGGGAGGCTGTTGCGTCATCTGAGGACAGAAGCCTATTGTGCCAAGCCTTATCAGAGGCTATGCCTAGCCAGAGGAATGGCTATCTAGATACCTCACACAGAAAAGAAACAAAGGTATTTCTACCCCTTGAGGTTTGCAGAGAGGATCTGGGAGCTCACACGACCTGACCGAAGCTGCAGAGGATCCTGCACATGAGCCAGAAACTAAAGACAGCTTTAAAAGAGCCCCACTGCAAGTTTTCACTCATCTTGGCACATTTTGCCTCAAAGTTCTTCTACTTCAACACCAAAACCAGACATTAAAGTGATACCTTAATGCAAGTAACTATTGGCCTGGAAATTTTAGCATGGGATCAAAGTGTTTGGCTAGTCTGAGCTAGTGAAAAGAACACCCAACTAGTATGAACTGTAACAGGGCTGGCTTGAATGTCATTTCTGACCACCGCAGTTGTTTATTTCTACATTTACCTTAAAACTTACATATTTCTTTCTTGTCCACCCCATACATCTAACCACACAGAAAACACTTCACAGCAGATTTGCTCACTGAAATATACCCAGACGTTTTGCAAAATTCAACAGGGGTGAGCTCAATCTCATGGAAGAAAGATACCAAAACACACTGGATGCCTCATCTTTCCTTCAAAGAGAGGGAACGTTTCTATTTTAGTTCACCTGGTCCCACATATATTTTGCAAGGCACAGACCAACACTACGGGAGCCTCCTTGGCACTGACTGATAGCCAAAAATGTCAGGCGTTCCAGTTATCCACAGACAGCACCTACTTCCTACGGTTATTATGGGCAGTACTCACACGTCAGGAATTCTGAGTATGTTTGGGTGAAATGCCACCAAATCCAAAGTTAGGACCTCCTCTACTACGAGTGTAAAATGTGTGTGCCCAACATAAATGGTAAAAAAGACACTGGCATTTAGGTGATTCTCATTCAAAGCACAGACGTGGATGAAGCTCTCAGAATACAAGTTCCTACTATATAACAAATACTAGATCTAACTTTTGACTCAGCTGCTGATATTTCAAAGTCTTTTTGGTCATAGGAACATACCAACTTCACCAGAAATATTCGAGAAAGAGCCTGAAAATATCGTTGATCGATGAAGTGATGTACCTGCTAGATACTGAAATCACTCCTGGTAAATTGTAGGAAGAACACAAAAGCCTCAATCTTCTCATGACTCACAAAATCACTATCTAAAAGTGAGTACCTAGGGGGATGTGCACGTTTTTTAATTACTGATAGAAGGACTTTGTTCAGAGAAAACAAAAGGGTCAAAAGGTTGAAAAAAATCAAACCCAAATGCTGAATAAAAGGGTTATTTGGGAACAAACAAACCAAAAGGTTAAATTTAATTAACCCTGTGTTGTGATCCAATTCACACACTAGGAAATAGCAGGTAAGTGAAACGATGGCCAAACAAGCATGCAAAAACATTGATTACATCCTCTTTAACACAGAAAACAATTTGGTTTTCAACTTTGTAATAGTATGTAGCATTTCAAACATCATACCCCACTAATGAAGAGCAAAGGTATAGAACAGAATGCAGCTGAGAGGAAAAAAACCACTCAAAAGTAAGATTATTAAAGCTCAAGACTCCCCAAGGTACACCAAAACAAGTAACCTTGTGAGTTAACACTCCACTGAGGAATAAAGCTCGAATAATCCGTACGAGTAGAACGGGGGAATAAATCACACGGGGAAAGCACCACATGAATGTCTACCTCATCCTAGAGAACTGCCGAGTGATCCGAAAGCAGAGGCAAAGCCCTGAGCAGCCACTCTAGCAAACGTATGTAAAGGCAAGCTTCCTACTTACCCTAGGGTCTGCACCATGATCTCTTTTGCCACTTTAGTAATTCCAAAGAATCCAGAAGGATGTTATTTTTAAGGGAATATTAGAGCCGTTAGAGGAGACAGAGGCAAGCTGACCAGCAGAGCTTTGCAAGAAGCCAGGCAGAGAGGGATGAATTTAAACCCTGGCTCAAGATGCTGTGTATTCTGCGTCTATCTTTAACTTGTAAATGATTTGGTTTCACATTCCTCTGAAGTCCTGCTGGCAGATGCCTTTGAGGAGCTTTACCAATCGCAGGCACCCGGGCCCCCTCCCCTCCTCTCCCTCCCTCCTTCCCTCTCTCCTCCCCTCCCTCCCTCCCTCCCTCCCCTCTCCCCCAAGCCTGCCACTCCACCCCCAACTCCCCCATCCCCACCTCTCCTCTCTGCCACAGCACACACACAGACACACACACAGGGGGGCTGGGTTGGCAGGCGGGATTTCGCTGCTTTCCAGCCGCGGCTGCCCGCAGCAGGGAGGCTGCCAGCGCCTCCCCGCCAGCCCGGCCGCAGCGCCGGAGCCGCCGCCGGGCACCAGCGGCCGCAGCGCCGGGATCCCGCCGGCAGCTCCGCACCGTGACTGGGGAAAACTGCTGCGGCTCGGCCTGTTTCTGTTCCGTGCTGAAATTACCGCCCGTGCCCAGTGAGGCAGAGTCTCGGGGCCTGAATCCCCGAGTCGCCGGTTAAATCGCAGTGGGAAAGGGGCGGGCAAGGCAGGCTTTTCTGAGGGGTGCCCCGGGCGCTGCCAGCCTGAGGGGTGCCAGGGCCGGGGCCAGGGAGGTATCGAGAAGCATTTCACCCTCTCCATCCCAGCAAGCTCCCACCGAGACTCGTATTTGGATGTTTTCAGCACTTCTGCTTGTGCAGAGGGTTTTGCTGAGGAATGGTGCATTAAAAAAATATAAATACAATTACCAGATCATACACAGAAAGCTCTGAACATCCTCCAGGGTAAAGCTGTGGCCTCTTGCAGTAACCATGCCTTGCAATGCTGCTCAGAACTCAGACTGAAATAACCAGACTCCTGATGAACCGCAGCATTTAAGGTGACCGAAGTGGGAGGGGGAAATCCTTCCATGTAACCCACAAAGTCGGTATCACTACCAGAGCCTTCAGGAGTCATTTGTGTTGACACAAACCCCCTGGCTCTTAATACCAGCCTTCCGAAGCCGCCCTGGTTTTGGTTTGGAGGTGTGCATTCAGTGGCATACCGCTTGCCACCAGGGCTCCCCACCCCAGACACGGGTGGGAGTGAATTACTGAACGCTTGCTGTTGAAACTGGAAAATGCCAGCTGACGGTCCGACCAGTTCAAATGGAACCACGTGGTAAGTGTCGCTGATCTACAGTCCTCAGCCTTTGTCTGAGCTGCTGCCAACAGGATTCGTACCCAGGGAAGCAGCCAAGCAAGCAGCAAGCGCAGGGCAGGGCAGGAGGGGCAAGGTCAAGCTGTGCCTGGAATCACTTAAGATAAAAACCAGCTTTATAAATGCCTCCCCAATGCCCTACTTGATGAGGCGTTACACTTTTTAGAGCACAGGTGTGGAGAAGCTCTACTGATTTAGGAGTAAAAGTAAGCAAGCGTTTCCAAAGGAAACCGCTCAAACTTAGAAAGGCCTAAAATGGGGTAAAAGAGTGATCCAAAGGGCTGCACCCGAGTGGAGTGCCCATGAATCACAGATTCATAGAATCTTTTTTTGTTGGAAAAGACCTTTAGGATCTTCAAGTCCAACCATGAACCTAACAACTCAAGTCCACCACTAAACCATGTCCCTAAGCACCACCCCTAAGCATCTTTTTCAATACCTCCTGGGATGGTGACTCAACCACTTCCCTGGGCAGCCAGTTCCAATGACTGACAACTCTTTCAGTGAAGAAATTCTTCCTACTATCCAATCTAAACCTTGAGGCCATTTCCCCTTGTCCTACTGCTTGTTATTTGGGAGAAGTTACCAACACTAGAGAGCAGTAAGGTCTCCCCTCAGCCTCTTCTTCGGGCTAAATAACTCCAGTTCCCTCAGCTGCTCCTCATAAAACTTGTTCTCTAGACCCTTCACCAGCTTTGTCGTCCTTCTCTGGCCACGTCCCAGAACCTCAATGTCTATCTTGTTGTGTGGGGCCAAAACTGAACAGAGCACTTGAGGTGTGGCTTCACCAGTGCTGAGCACAGGGGGCCATTGGTCTCGGCCCATCGATCCAGCCTGTCCCAATCCCTCTGTAGAACCTTCCTGCCCTCAAGCAGATCAACAGTCCCACACAACTTGGTGTCATCTGAAAACTTACCAAGGGTGCGCTCGATCCCCTTGTCTGGACCACTGATAAAGACATTACCTAGAACTGGCCCCAGCACTGAGTCCAGGACAATACCACTTGTGACCAGTTGCCAACTGAATTTATCTCCATTCACCACAGCTCTTTGGGCCTGGACTGACAGACAGATTTTCACCCAGTGATGTGTATGCCTGTTCCAAGCTATGAGCAACCAGTTTCTCCAGGAGAGTGCTGTGGGAAATGGTGTCAAAGGCTTTACTAAAGCCCAGATAGACAACATCCACAGCTGTCCCACATCCACTAAGAGGAATAGAGTAAGCCTGCACTTTATCTCCTGCTACCTATCCATCATGATGCTGTCTTGTATATATAATATATAAACTTTGATAAAAACAGTAGCTCCACAGCCATTTTCATAATCTGATCCACAGGCCAGAAGGCAAGAGCTCTTCTTAACCTGGAGCCAGCAACGTACAAATATTAAAGAATAAACTAGCTGATGACTCCTGAAAAGTCAAAAGATTTATTTTGAATCACTAACCTTTGTTACTATTAGCAAAGCCAGGCCTCGGTATGTTTAATGCCTGCCTTCCAGAGCACTTCAGAAACTCCAGCAAGAGATAAACATGCCATGAACTTCCTCCCAGTCCCAGACAGGGAAGAAGTCACTTCAGTTCTCCTTTGCCTCCGGTCCTAAAGCTCTCAATTGCTGATGCAGTGGTTCAGGGAATGTGTCTGTCGCCCAGTTTTAGGAGCTGCAGTGAACTGCGGGAAGGCTGCCTGGCACCGCTTTCCAGCAGAGCCACTTTTAACACTGCCAGTTTACAAATCTCTCAGAGCAGAGAAAGTCACCGAGTCACACTTGTCTCCCATTCAAATGGAACAACTTCATATAATGCAATGAAAATATCATACCTAAATCAGGTGGGGTTTTTTCCAGTTGTTTTGTAAGGATATCAGACCTGAAGGGCAGATAATCACTAGAAGCAGAGACCAAATGCTAACATTAGGTCTTAAAAAGTGCAGTGCTTCAGATGTTCAGAGCAACAAAAGAGAAAGAACAAAGAAAAGCCATGCTTTTGTGGCCAGGGGCTCCTTTTTAATTAGGGCAACAAGGAAGGAAGGAAGAAGCTCCCCATGGAAGAAGGTGTGATGGACAAATGTGGTGATTCAGAAGTGCAGTCATGAACAGGAAGGATTAAGACTGTGCTGTTTCTAGGACTCCACTATACCTCTAGAGAGTGCTTAAATGTGGGGTAAAACAAAGGCAGGGAAATCCACACTTTTATCTAAACTTTTGTATTTCCCTTACTATGTGCAGGGAAAAAGAGATTGGGTTTTGGATCCTCTAAAATAACACTTAGAGTGTTTGCTTCCCATGTCTCTTAAGAGGTTATTTATAAACTTAAGAGTAGGAGAGGGGTGGGGTTTTGGAAAACAGGATGCTGGAGATTACCAGGAAACCTTAAGTGTCACCATGGGCAGTGTGATCCCATTCCCATGAATGGGACAGTCAGGTCCTATGTCCAAAACCTGTATCACATAAACCAAAGAGAAGACAGGTGTCCAGTTTCCTCAGCTGTGCAATGACGAAGTGAACGGGCACACACAGTGTGCAGCTGAGAGCGCTTTACCACAGCGCAGCCGGGTCTGTTGCTTAAAACCATCACCAAATGTAACAGATCAGGAACCTCTGTGGCATTAGATCTGAGACATATGAACCCAAGCTAACTAACAGTGTGTTCTTGTGGAGGAGCAGGAGTGGAGCTGGCATGGGAGCGGAGAGGAGGGCAGAGTAATTCGGTACCAGTGACAAGTGTAAATAGGTAACATATTTGGAGCCATGTGACTTCCTACCCATTCCCAATTTAGCCCAGTGCCTAAGAGGCATGGTCTGTCCCTTCATGTTTCGCTATTTTTAATGTGCACAGAATTTGCTCTCTGTCTTCCCTTGTCTGTCAGGGTCAAATTCATTCGTCTTGGCAGTCTTAACATTTGGGCTTTCTGGGACAAGAAATGTCTTCTACCCTATGGGCTCAGTCCTTCTGGGTCTTCCTCAAGAGTATTTCCTGCTCTCAGGAGTGATCTCGTTAACCTCTGCAGATGATCTGAGCACGCGTTGGAGAGCTTAGAGTCGGGGACTACCACTGCATCGTAGGAACACAGCTCCTGCCTGTCACAGTGGATCCAGCACGCTGACTTTATTCGGCATTATTCCATCTACACAGCTCCCCCCTCCCCACCCCTCCACCCCCCTCCCTACTTTTTTACTGGAAGAGATGGAAACAGTTGGCAGGCTTGGGGGGCTCTTGGCAGCACCCTCCAGTGCCCTGCTGTGCCCATGACACAGCCTCTGGCACGGTGGGCTGTGTATGCTCTGGAGGACTGAGATGGGTTCATGTGGGGCAAACCACTGCCCTGGTTCCCCAACATGGAGTCTGCTCCAAAGAAATTTATTCCAGCACCCTCCTTGCCTTTTCTAATCCTGCTGCTGTTTTCAGGAGGCTCAATGGATAACAGGAGGAAGCTTAGCCACTGGAAGTGTTCAGATGGGTTGGCTCCTCTATTTGCAAAACATACTCAGAGTGCTTGAATTCTCAGAATGTATAAAGTGCATGGGGAACGCTCTCAGTACGTACTCCATGAGCAGCAACAGAGGATTTTCTGTGCTGGCTCTTCTGTTCTTGATTTCTATGTTTCTGTGACTCAAGCTATGTGAGAAGAAGGGAGATCATCCATGGTCATAGATCTAAGCTCCAGGAAAAAAATTTATTTTCACTGAAGTCATTTTACTGAACAAAGAAAAAAATCCATTATTTGCTTTTGAACATTTCTTTCCTTTTTCCTACATCTTGTATTTATAGTTTGGTAGAGTTTTTTGGCCAAACTCATGGCTTAACCCAGTGTTTATCATACTATATAAGCACATCACATCTGCAAGACCCAGGATATTACGGCTTTGGCATTATTTTTGTACACAAGAACAAAGTATGAAGAATTAAGCAACTTAGAAGAAACTCTGTGCACTTGCCTTGTTCTCTGCAAAATAAAACCATTATTTACCAGATGCATTTTCCAGTTTACTTGAAAAATACCTAAGAGAACAAGAACAATTCTGCTTCCATTTCATAGAATCATAGGGGTTGGAAGGGACCTTGAGAGATCATCAGGTCCAACTCCAACCAGATTTCTGTTTAATCCAAACACTAAAGCCAGGAAGAAGACTACTCTTTTTTGTCTGATGTCCAAACTGGACAGCAAAATTAAGATCTCTGATATATAAAAACAGAGAACTTTGTAAGAAACAAATTTTTGTAGCTAAATGTTTTCATTTTACCACACTGAAAGGAAAAATATTTTTCTAACACAAAACCCTTAATTCCACACAGCGCTGAGCCCTGGAAAAGCCTTTCCTGGCCTGACAGCACTCTTGGATAAATAAAAAAGCTGTATCATCTATTATTGGTCCTCTACCTGAAAACACTGAACTTGAAAGGTTTGAAGTGACAGCTATAGTTCATTAAAGTTGCTTGGCAAGCAGTGAATGTAATGAAGATTGTTTTTCTAAGGATTTACAATCCTTTGTTATTTCCTGCTCCCAAGGACAGTAAACCCTGTTTGCTCTAAACTCTCACAACCACTCCTACCCCTCAGGACATGAGAAGTGCCCACCTACACCTTCAGCTCCCTTTAATGCAACCAACCTGTGCCACCATCTCCACAATAATCCTTTTCATTTCTCCAGGCCTCCACGACTGTCCTAACCACGTACTCCTGCTCCCTCCCACAAACCCTTTTGGCACCTTCTCCATACTTGGGGAAGAAGCAGCAAGCGGGTCATGCTGCTGGTTCAGAGCTGTGTGCGTGCTCGGCCAGCACACGTGGGAGCTGCTTCAAGAGGGGAATTTTGCCTGTCCTGTCCTTATTGGGAGTGCTATCTTGGATCCCACTTGATGAGAATCAAGAAGAATCCGCATGGCTTAGACTTCTTGCCCTGTGTTAAAATTCAGCAGGAGGTGTCTGAGGAGTTCAGAACTACTGGCTTGGTCCAGAAGCATTAGACTAACAAACACAGCATTACTGTGTTCCCTTAGAAAGCCAAACTCAGAAGGAAAATAAAATACACAAACACCCCACATGCCAGCCACAAAGATTGGTAATGCAGCCTTTGCTCCAGCATGGTACGGTCTTCTCCTCCACAATGGTAAGAACCCTCTACTGTTTGAAGGCTTCATGTCTGCTTTAACCCAGTATACAAAAGGTAGCAAAGACTGCTAATGAAGAGAGCTCATTTCAGCCTGTTCCTGGAAAGAATAACTGAAACACCTGTGAAAGTAAAGATTGAAGCGCCAACATTTGTCTTGTCACAACTTTCCCCTGAAATTAATGTCCTTGTTCCTGAAATTACAAAATTAATAGAGTATTTTTGTTATGGAAATGGCTCTGTTATCCTGCTTCACCCCAGCACCTTGGTTTCACTGCAACATTATATACTGGACTGAAAAAAGTTTCCAGTAAGCTATTTCATAAAAATACCACAAAAGTTATGTATTTATATTTGCCTGGACAGGCAACCACAGGCCTTTCGTGGAAATTTGGCCAGTGCCTAAGGTCTGCGTGCAGGCAGACATGCATGTGGATGGAGTGACCCACACGCTGTCTTCAGAACTGGAAGAGGAATAATCTGTGAAACAGATTCTCTGTTCGGGTGGGCCAAAGGTAGGAACAATCCCCTTTCATTCATCCCACACACCACTGAAAAACCCTCCTGCTCTAAAATAAAATGCACTTTATTCCGCCCTCCAGATGAAGAACCTGGGGAAAGAGGGGAATTTATTTTTTTCTTAAGAAAAAAATATATAGTAAGAACACAGAGGGAAGCCTGGAAATCTCAGAAACAGCTAATGAGAGCTGGAGCACTAATATATAGGCCAGCAACAGGAATCCCATCAGATCAGTTATGTAAACACAAGCAGAGTCTGACTTGCTCTGTGAAATGCATCAGTGCTCTGCAGGGGCTGGGGGGTGTCTGGCTCTTCTTCCCTCCCTGTCTTGGCTTGACGGCATGCACAGACCCCTCGGGCTTTTTTGGAGGTTTGGGTGCTGCCAGGGGGGTGTGGGTGTACAGGTACAGCCAGAAGAGGAGGTTACATCAGCTCGAGGGTCTGCGTGGGGGCGAGAGCACGCAGGGTGAGACAGCCTGGGAGAAGCTTGTCCTACTGCTCCCTCTGCTGTACCCATCCTGTGGAGAAATCCCAAATGTCAGGAGGAGAAGCCAGGAGAAGGGATGGCAGCTTTCAGCGAGCGATCTGCAGGTACCATAGACCCAGACAGACTTGGGAAAGGGACAAAGTCGCTGCCGATGAGGAAAAAAACTCACCACCACACTCAGGAGATGGCATGACACGGACCTTTGTGCATTTAACTATCAAATGTCTTTTGCTCTGCACCTGCCAGTGTTACCCTTATGCTTCCGGAACGGTGCAGGAAAATAATGCCTCTCCTTGGGCCTGATCCTATTCGCTTTGTAACATGTACTTAGATAATGATCTCACCTTAGGAGATGGATGGATGGATGGATGGATGGATGGATGGATGGATGGATGGATGATGGATGGGTGTCAGGACTGGCTGCAGAGAAGGGCCCACGAAGCTCCCCAGGCAGGCTTACGGGCACCAGCCCAGCGCAGGCAGCAAACACCTCCCGTGCCGTGGTGCGCCGGTACCCCACCTGCCAGTGACATCAGTGGCACACTCAATTTAAACAGCACGAAGCGCAGCCAGACCAGGGGAAAGGGGGAAAATGGCTGATGGAGTCAGTTCACCACATGGGAATGACCAATCAGATTGTTGGGGAGAGCGGGGATTTTTTAGCCCCTGATCACGTGAACACAACTCCAGGCAGTAATCCCACCGTGTATGCTGTTCCTGGGGGATAGATGGGTGGCACCTGTAAAAGACATCTGCAGCTGCTGTGAAGGCCTTTCTTTGAACACAGTGAAAACTTGTACCCCAAGAAAAATACGTATTTTCAAACACTCAAACATTACAATGTGCTTTTTTGCGATCTTTAGAGCAGTATTTCAGTTACTCTACACTCTCCTGTTAGCACTGATTTATGGAAATCCAGACTAGAGTGGAAACCACCTCAAAGGAAGGAACCCTTCTCCAGCATTTTTCTCTGAGAATGTGCACACTCATCAGAATAGGGGGGAATGATGCACCAGCTCCTTCAGGAAAAGCAGACAGGTTCCATAAGAAGAAAGTGGCTGAAGGGCTGGAATGCAACATCTAGTACTTGGTGACTTTGGAAGACGCATCATTCACTCATCTTAAACCTTCTGAAGAATTTCAGGAACTGTACACAACTTTTACTAGAAACAAACAAAAAAACCTGCCCTCCTAATACCAATATGAAATTTAAAAAAAAAAACCAGTGAATTTCAGAATGGCAATGTTAATAGATTAACTGCATTCCCCTTTTCTCCATGCCCTAAGTATTATTTTGTTTCATATTATAGAACATCTAGGAGCTAATGAAAATACTGGAAAGCAGACATGATGATATAACATACTGATAAAGTGAATTACATTTAAATGTCAATGGGATCTATGGAACAGAGCAAATTTGGAAGGAACTCATTCAGTAATTTTAAAGTTGTGAATAATTAGCACGGCATTTTCAAATGCACTTGGTCATGACCTAATTCTGCTCTAAATTCTTCAAATTTAGCTTCTGCAAAGCTATACGAGCCATTGGATGCCACAGCAGTACGAGAACGAGTGCTGCAGCAGTACTGAGTCCTGCTGAAATATGCCACCCAGCAAGGGAACGGGACATGACAATTTGGGGCAGAATCCAGCCCATTCTTTTCAAAGGCAGTACTCCAAATTTACATAAATGCAAACATGTCATGACTGACATACATGGACTCAATGTACCGAATTCACACTTGCCCAGTTTACATGGAGGAAGCTGGAATGGAGCTATAAATACAAAATAAACTAATAACTTCCACAGAAAAACTGAGGTACTGTAAAGTGTTTAATCTGTAGTTATGAGTAATAATTACAAATTATTTTGACATTGTCCTGTGAAGTGTTGTGACAAACAGTCCACTAATAAACAATGTGTATGGCGTAAAGACCAAGCACAGGTCTAGACATAATCTACTCTATGTTATCACAAAACTCCTTTGAGTAAACACATTCCTTTTTATAGCAATTCCACCCATCTCTCTGAATTCATCACATTTATCCTCAAATAAAAGAAATTCCTTTTTTTCTGCTTTTTTCAGAGTAGCATAGGCTTTATCTAAGAGCCTCAGACATGACAGCATAAATTGTTTGTACTTCTTGCTACACGAAGTCTTGCTCCAGGACTTTGTGACTGAACACTGACTACCTGAGGGAAATCAAATTAACAGCAGCTGAGACTGAACTATTATAGGCATGTTTTCCCCTATGCACAGTAGTCTGCTAACGTACCCACAGGCACCCAGAGGGTGAGGATAAAGCAAGGACATTTCTCTCAACCATCGCTATCTTTCACATTACTGTCTATTTTTGTGAAGGAGCCGTGGATGTAGTGATATTGATAGGCGCCGGGGTTCCTCAAGCCTCAACTCAAGCATGCCAGTTTTACAGCCATGCACACTGCAAAGACACTAGCTCCCAAAATAAATCAAGGAAGCTTTTTGTTAAAGGCTACAGAGGTAACTGCAAGGTTGTTTCTGGTTGTAAGTGTGGTGATGCAGGGAAGCGTTACACCAAAAGCCTGTCTCCCCTCCCCTCTCTCCCCTTGCCTGCAGCTCATGCCCCTGGGGAGGCACCATTCAGCCCCCAGGGAAGGGGAAGGGTCTGGGGTGGCACCTGGCCGCCTTCTGCACAACCTGCCAGATGCTCACAAACGAGCTGTCCTCACTCCCTGCATTAACGCCTCTGAAGGAGATGATACCTCTGCTGTCATCAGAGGAAGGCAGAGACACATGACCAAAATGTTCAGGGTGACGGCAACTGCTTTTGTAACTGGGAACACTGCTCTGAGCTGCAGGCAGTCATGGGGCACTCCTGTCACGGAGACCGCCACACCGTGCCCGTGGTGGTCAGGCATTACCCGAGGGGTGAATACGGCAGGGGCAGTGTGGGCTCGTGGTTCAACAGTGGTAGAGACTTCACTGGAATAGGCTGCCCAGGGAGGTGGTGGAGTCTCCATCTCTGGAGATGTTCAAGACCCGTCTGGATGCCTATCTGAGTGATATGTCCTAGGGAGCTGCTTTGGCAGGGGGGTTGGACCCGATGATCTCTAGAGGTCCCTTCCAACCCCTACAATTCTATGATTCTATGATTCTATGATCAGGTCTCAGCTCTGCCACAGATTTGTTCTGTGAATTTGGGAATTTACAGATTTGTTTCCTCCCTCCCACTTTTTATCTGTCTTGCCTATCTAGTCTTGAGTGGTTTTCTGATGGGCATCACGTCACAAGGTGCTGAGAGCAACTAAACCCTTGAGCGGGGACCTCCTAGCACTACTGTGACTACTAGTATTGAAAATTGTTTAGGGAGCATTTTTATTCCATTTAGCAATTGGAAAAAATAACTAAGTAAAAGAAGAAAAAAACGCAGCTTCCTTCAAAAGCCTCTTTAATCAGCCCCAGAATCTGAATCAATGCTGAGAGCAAAGAATGAAATTTGGCTTAATGAAAACTGAATAGACAAAAAAAAACCCCAAAACAACAAAAGAAGTCTCTTAACAAAAGGTATGGATTCAACCTAGCTGGTAAATAATTAAAGCCCCTCTCTGTTCCCTTCCACTTTCTATTTTAAGGCTTTTCATTATATGGGATCAAAGTCAGCTTGAGTTGGAGAGAGTTAGACAAATCCATCACAGAGACAGAACGAATGTATGATCTCATCCCCTGTGACAGCAGCCCGACGGTACCACCTGTTGGAACTCCGGCTCGTACCACTTTCTGATGACACCGGCAATGTCAAGTCTACTGCTCGAAATTCAAGGGGGGGGGTGGAAACTCTCTCCACCTACACAGACAAAGTGAAAAGGACTGTAAATATGGCATCAGGGATGCTACAGGCAGTGCTGGCCACGGGGCTGCAAGGAGAGCAGCCACGGAAAGGGACCAGACCCTGGAAACATAAACCCTGGTGAGGCATCTCAGGAAACCAGCTGTACAAGGAAGGACTGATTTTTGTCCAGAGAAGAGGCATATGAGATTATGAGTGTAGGATCACAGAATCATAGAATCATAGAATGGTCTGGGTTGGAAGGGACCCCAAGGATCATAGAGCTCCAACCCCCCTGCCACAGGCAGGGCCACCAACCTCCAGGCCTGGATCTACACAAGGTTGCCCAGGGCCCCATCCAACCTGGCCTTGAACACCTCCAGGGACGGGGAATCCACCACCTCTCTCTCTGGGCTGCCTGTTCCAGCACCTCACCACTCTCTCTATGTCTCACTTCCCCCTAATATCTAATTTAAACCTTCCCTCCTTTAGTTTTAATCCATCCCCCCTTGTCCTGCCATTGTCTGTCCTTTTAAAAGGTTGTTTCCCCTCCTGTTTATAAGCTCCCTTCAGGTACTGGAAGGCTGCAACGAGGTCCCCCCACAGCCTTCTCTTCTCCAGGCTGAACAAGCCCAGCTCCCTCAGCCTCTCTTCGTAGGGGAGGTGCTCCAGCCCTCTAATCAGGATAGCTGTATAAAATTTGTTAAGTATTAAATAAAAGGGAAATAAAACATTCTTCTTTATTTTCTCAGAAGAAAAAGAACGTGCTACAGCCAAAGACAAAATAATTAATGAGACATGGAAGAAAAGTTAGGGAGTTTAATACTGACAGGCAAATTTAAAAGGGATTAAGGAAAATTCTCTTCTACCTTTTTAAACTTAAGGCATAGTTTACCCTGTGGAGTTTTCTGCAGCATAATATAATTGGGACCAAAAAGGGCTATAAAAAAATATTAATTAGATTGTTAATGAATTCCTGCATGTTCCCATTAGAAACTCATTTGTTTTAAAAAGAAAGAATATAATCCTTAATGAACCTTGCTTTTTTTAAGCAATAGAAGACAAACATTTATACTTCCTGACACAATGATTAAATGTCAGGGATTAAGACATTCCCCTAGAGGGGAATCCCCAAGGATTAAGAAAATTCCCCTTTTGTCACATTCCACAACTGGCCAGTTCCTGAGCACTGTCAGGAACAATGTACTCAGTCAGAACCAACACACCAATGCTTGGTTAACGCTGAAGTTCAATCAAGAGATTTCTGTCTCAAACTTTTGTTTAAGAAAAAAGATTGCAGCCTTGGGAGTGCACCATAAAACTTTGCTTTCTAAACCGTTTTTTGCTCTGACTTCCAGTAGCTAGCAGCACTGAAGGCAGCAAGCATACATCAACTCTGCTTGCTTTGGTGTGTAAAAACATTTTGGCCTAGATTTGAGCCAAGATACATCATTTCACTTCTTTGAGCTGCTTGACATGTTCATTGCAAGCTTGACTTCTGGTCTGCCAGTGCATTAGGGGTATTTGCAGTTCTAGGAGTTGCAGGGTCTTCTGGCTGATGAATCTTGCCACTGCACTGTGGCAGGAGTCAAACTGCAAAATTACTACAGATATATACGAAAATAAATCTCACTCCTGTGAAATTCATGCATTTCTTAGAGTCTACTAAGATGAAAACAAAGAAACCATTTAGCACATTTCCAGCGGAAAGAGCTATTTCAAGTCATGCTCTAGATTAAGATTGCGTATCAGGACCTTTTCCCAGTGAGAAAATGCACCCTGGGGACGAGTAGAGGCCCCAAACAGCAGTGTTCTCCTGGGTGACCTCATTAGCATCTGATGTGTGGGAACACCTTCTTTATACGTGTGATTCTCCTGTTTACTTTGATATGATTCTTTAATCAAACTCATAAAATTACTTCCATTTGGTACCAGACAGATAAATAAATCCACATTATTCAGGCCCAACAGCTTTTTTAAATGAAGGGGGAAAAAAAAGCCAAAAAAAAAAAAAAAAGCCTGCAATAAAAAATTAGATTGGAAAGGTTTTTGATGCTTTATGTGGGAGTTAGCTGTATGCAGAACTGAACTGTATTTTCTTGGTTTAGCTGAACTAAGCTGTACTGACAAGAGCATGCTGAATTAGATCCGGTTGTAACCTGAGGTGAACCTGCAGGATAAACCTTACGTCATTGTATCGCTGCAGTTCTTTCTCTTTTCCATGAGCAACCGTGGCTCACTTCCCTCAGTCTCTGAAATGCCACATCGGGTGTGCTGGCCATGGGGCAGGAGTCTAAATAGAGCATGTTGGGATTTATTCGTTTCAGGCCTCTGGGAATGGAACCCAGCTACTAGGAGAGGCTGAAGTAAGAAGGCCACAAAAGGCATGAAGGAGGCAAAAGTGAAGATCTTTTAAAGTTCTTTTAAAGATAGCAGGGGATGTGTTGAAAGACATTTACCCACATTTCTGATTTGGACTTTGGGATTTTTGCCTGGCCGGGGCAAACCCAGCCCACCTCACCCCCAACCCAGCGTGTAGAGACATCCTGCCTTGAATCGCAGGGCAAGTGGAACTCCCTGGTGATGATGCCAAGCCCTTTCTTGCTAAAATACAACAAAAATACTTCATAGTACAGCACTGTTGACAGGACTTTGTGGAATAAGATGTAATTCTTTTACAAGACGCTGAGGATTCCTCAGCAGGAAGGCCAATGAGGATATAAGGTACTTGGCACGGCAATCCCCTCTGCCAAATTTCCATGACTGTGCTGGTGCTTCTGAGACATAAGTGAGCATAACTCTGCTTCTTACACTCCACCTTATGGCCAGACCTCCAAAACGTGCTCCATGTTCCGCCTTCAGACACATTTCTGAGCACAAATCTACCTCACCTCTGTCAGAGTCAGCTGGAAGCCTTGGTGGCACAAAGTAAACAAGCACATAACTGTGTCAACTCAGTACGTAAGAAGCTCCTCTTTCTGTTATGATTCTCACTGATTTTCTGTGGCACAGCCGACCACAGAGGTGCCCTTCCTGGATTAATCTGTACGCTTATATGAAAATCAACTCTCTTTGTAGTAGCACTAGGTAGGTAATAGGCCGAGCTCTGCTCCATCGTGCAAGCTCTGTGCCTGCACAGCCCTGGAAGGAGTCCTCTCCCCGCCCAGTGGGAACGGTAGGATGCTGTAAAATTGATTCAGTACATAGGTTTGGAAAGGTGAGGAAAACAGTCATTCAGTGTACACCACTACTGACTGCAAAACCTGGATCACAACCCCACGGGCTGATACACTTTCTGCCTTCATCATAAAACAAGTCAGCTGGTGAGCAGGGGGCGTGCAGCAAGGACAGGGGATGTAGCTGGTCTGGGCCAAGCCTGTGGCCAAGCCACTAAGCACATTTACAAGGGAAGCCCACAAGTTGGATTTTGCTGTCTCCAAATTGGTAAGGATGATATTCCAGGTGTTTTCTTTACTCAAAACCTGGCTTTTGTTTCCTTTATGCTGGCAGTGGACAACACAGAGTATGCTTTGAGGGCCTTCCACATTGTCAGGAATTACCTCTCCTTCCTAAGAGCTACAGTGCTAGATGTTATTTTCCAACCCTGTACAATATATTTTTTAAAAGAAATTCAGCTCCATAACTTTGGTAATGATTTTTCTCATGGATATTCAAGCTCATATGCAATGGAGATGTTCTGGAGACACCATGATTTTGCTTAATAAAAATATAAATCTCTCCAATTTCCTCTCTTCAGGCCCTGAATAACTGGAAATCTTCCTCCTACATAATTTGTCATGATTTCCTCTGTATGAGTTCAATATAAGAAGTGCATAGCTAAATTATGCAGGACTATAAACTTAGGTATCTCTTTGTAAAGACAGAAGAACATAAAAAATAAAGCAGCTTTAGTAGTTAGGAATATAGAAAAGCCTAACAGAGCTGAGGGAAAGATAATTTATAATTTGTCCTTTAGGTGGACAGGTTTACTGGGATTTAATTAGTATAAATAGAAGTAAATCTGAGACTACACTGTCATTCCTTAAGACACACGGAAATCAAGAGCTGGCAGAACTAATTATGAACAAACATAAACATAATATATAGAAAGGTCAATTTACATTAAGTCATCACCTATCTCTTGCCTTAGTTTCCCCTCTGGGAAAACAGTGGATGTAGCCACATGGCTCACTGATAACACTCGTGCTCAATCTGGAGTATTAGGCACCCACAGCAAGCATAGGTAATTTCTTACCAGAAGGTTCATCAATAGACCACCCTTTAAGTGTCTTGTTAGTCTGCAGTCTCCTTCTTCTCTTGGACTAGACTCTCACATTTACCCATGCTGCCTTCTCCTACTCTGAACACAAAAATCAGAAGGGAAATAAATCCCACCAATCCTCTCCTTGGCTTATTAAATCTGTCTCGCACTGTTCATCATTCCCTGGAGCCCTGCAACTTGAGCTCTCCACTTGCAAAGAACTCTTTAATCCTTTAGCTTCCTATCTGGATGGCTATGGGCAGATCCCACCACACTTCACCCAACTCCTGGAATCTTTTTCAGTCCCTGATAAGAATCTTTGCTCTCACCAGTCACTTCTACCTCTGCTGAAACAGCAAAAAGCCTATTACAAGGTCACAGATACACCTTTAGTCAGGCGTTTTTGACTTACAATGAAAACCACGGGATAGCACAACTGAACCCAGAGTTCACGATGCAAGGCACTGACATTATAAATTATAGATACAACCAGAAATGGGGATGCAAGTGGGTTCATTAGCAACCATCAGCTTTTCAGCATACTCCAAGCATGTGTATTTGGAAAGTCTTGTCGCTGTACCTCATGCAAATTAAGAGTTTGCGGCTCCCTTGCACTGTTCTCCCATTAGGTGTGTGAATGAAGCATTGAAACAATTTGTTTTATCGCCTCCACTCTCACAAAAGAATTAAATTAAAAATAGCAATAAGGCATCACATTTAACAGGACAGTAAAACAGAACTGTAATGACCACAGGCTCACTCCTTCCTTCCCTCTATAGCAAATCCTGGAATGGGAGGGAGGCTGCAGCTCTGCCTGGGATCCTCCTACCAGATTTTGCCCTGAGAAAAGGTTTATTGCGAGGGAAGTCACTGTGACAATAAATGTCAAAACCCCAGTCTGTCCTCTCAATCCTCAGGCCATTTGGTTGGAGGAGATGATAATCTGCTTTTCTGTTCCATCTTGCTGACAGCTCTTTTCCATGGTGATGTTCTTCTAGAGACACTTGCCAGCCAAGTATGATGGGCACCCATTTTGTTGAGAATACTCCTCAGTTTATAGGAGCTTTACTGTAAATCTAAGGCTGAGGGGAGACCTTATCACCACCTACAGTTACCTGAGAGGAGGTTGTAGAGAGGTGGGCAATGGTCTCTTCAGCCAAGTGATAGGACAAGGGGGAATGGCACAAAGCTGTGCCAGGGCAGGTTCAGATTGGATGTTAGGAAAAAAAATTTCGCTGAAAGAGTTGTTGGGATGTGGAACAGGCTGCCCAGGGAGGGGGTTGAGTCACCATCCCTGGGTGGGTTTAAAAAAAACAGTAGATGAGGTACTTAGAGATATGGTTTAGCATAGGACGGGAACAGTTGGACTTGATGATCTTAAAGGTCCTTCCCAAACCAGTTACTCTGTGATTCTGTATGAATCAAGTCCCTGCAAACCCCTAAACATTAATCTGAGCCTTAAAAATCTAAGGGACTGCAGATGTCACAGAAACATCTCTGTGCAACAATTCCTATTAAGCAAATATTGTGGTAATACTAGCAGAAGGGAAAAAGATACTGTCTGCAGTATGCAAGTTCTGCTCAGCTAATAAAACTCCTCAGTTGGTCCCTAAGATGCATGAACCTGTGCTCACTATTGGATTTCCAAAATGCACAAAAAAATGCATCTGCTTATCTTAAATTGCTGTAAAATCTAAAGTGCAGGCAACTGGGGATAAAAAATGGGGGATGGTGACAATCTGGATAGGAATTCAGTGTTTTGGCTTATTTAATGTGAACACTTTACACTTAAGAATATATTTGGCCCCTGGTATTTAAGGGGTTTCCCTATAGATCACTCAGGTAACGCTGACAGTAAATCCTACACGAAACATACGTGTGCCACTTTCATCAATGTTATTGGATTTACAGGTGAGGTGAGGTTCACCCCTGTTCACAACTGTGGCACAAAGGCCCTTTGCTTCATGGAGGACAATGAATGCATGGAGCTTTTCCATTTAATACAGACACAAATTAAACTTCAATAACCCTGAATTTTGTTACCAGGAAAAACAATAATGAAACAATACAAGTTTTCCTAAAGCTTCTGCCACATGCAGAGTAAGCACAGTTGTGAAGGCTGTGTGCTCAGGATGTGTTAATTGCCATGTCCCAGGCACATTCCCCCCTTAATCTACTCCACATCTTCCTATATAAAAGCCTTTCCTACAGTGTGATGCCAGTCACTGACCCGTATTTTGAAAGTAGATTATCGCAGTTTAAGTTTATAACATAATCATTAAGTATAAGGTCATTTCTTAATAGAACTCTGCTGTGTCTTTACTTACTATGGTTCTGCACCAGTAATAAATATTTACTTACCTTTAAATTACCCTGAAAATATTTTTTATATGATTACACCAGGTCCTTTTCACTAGGACACAAGTATTTTTCGGCTGAAAGCTAATGAAGATGGCAATTAGAAATTTATCCGTATCCTAAAACCTTCTTAGCTGCCATTTATTTAAAAAGTATTTTGAACAAGCCAAAGAACACTGCCAACCCAGCCCTTTAGCTCTCTGTTCTGCATCTCTGTTGGACAAACAGTATCAGGACATGAAAGCCATTAACCTCTTTTGTTAAGGGTCACTGCATTTATGACATGACAGAAGTACCAGCAAAAGGAATCACATACCCTTAATTGTACAGGCTATTTGCACATAAAATAACCACATGGTCAAACTAAAATAGCTTGCCAAAACTCTCTATCTGTAGTCTATACATTGCCACACAACTATCAGGAAATTGCACTCTTAACTTGCTAGGAACAGTTCAGAATAGTTTTCAAACTCACAGAGGTTTAGAAAAGAGAGATGAGGAGGTAAGAAAGAAAATTGTTTTTTATATAGGAAAATGTGACACTTCATTAGTATGTGACAGAATGGATTTCTCTCCTTGCTAAAAAAGGCTTGCTTTTCTGTAGAGAGTCAGGTTGGAGACTGCTTTAATTGTTCCACTATGAAGTTACGTAGTATTTTAAGGAGAATTTTCCTGGGGCAAACTAAGAGAAGAAATTATCTTATGAGCAATTTTTTCTTGAAGCATTTTGCTCTTTGGGTTGTAGATAAACATTCCTTCATTACTGCAGTTCTCAACTCGAACCTTTCCCTTACACCTCCAGTCGTGTCACTGTCCTGGAGTATTTTAATATCTTACTGCTGTCAGGTCACAAATTTTTTATCACCTGACATCACCACAGGACCTCCTGAGGATCCAGTCATGACATCAGAACACAATAGCTACATCGTTCCCTGGTTAGGAACCTCAGCTCTGTACACTTTTCCAGACGTATTCCTGCTGCCTTGTTGAATTTTTGCTGTTTTCTCTGAGCTGTTAAATCATTCATCTGCCAACAGAAATGTATAGTTCATAATATAAATCCAAAAGGTCACCGTTTTCAGACAGCACATTCAAAGCCAAATTCATGTATAGGCTTTATATAGATAATTAAACCTGCAGAGCAAAACACACGATATACCACAAGCATGGTAGTATATGGTAGGCCTTACACTGAAAGTAAACACTGAGTAGCACACTATTCTAGCCTACTAATAGGTTACTTTTTAATGTAAGGCTTCCATTCTGGTTTGCAAAGCCAATTCCTGCTTCTGTCTCAGCTGATACAACTCTAAAAGTGAAGTTCATCTCAACAAATGTACCTATTCCAGCGCATCAGAAATCTTACTTTCTCTGTACTAATCTCTGCTGTCCATGCAGTGCAGCTACTTCATACCTGCTATTTTCAAAGGCAATTAACAGGGACTTATCTCTTACTAAGAAGTCTACAGATCTGCGTGAGGCAACATTACGGTATGACAAAATACTCCCAGAACACCCAACGAGTAGTTTTACCTATTCAGCACAGATCCTGGTAGGACTGTTAAATATACGGAATTTCTGTACATTCTGCTCACCCAGACTTCAGTGAGAATAAAGGGGACAAAAGACTAATTTGTCAGGGTTTAATTTACTACATGAATTTTATGCATGGTCAGTTACACTACATAAAATAACCCTAAAGCTGATTCATGCATTTTGCACAGTCAGCTTTAACAGATAGAAGTCTGAGGATCCAATTAAAACATTAAAATAATGATTACCTTGGAAAAAACCCAGTTTGAGTTAACAAAAGCAAGTCTGATCATTCAGTGACATTAAGATCATATTCTAGGTAAAGACAGCCTGAGCAGAGTAACCTTAGCAATGCCAGTTAGAGGAAATACTGGGACAAAACCCAAAAGACTGAGTCAGCTTTGATGTTAATTTTATTCCATTTTTATGAAATAAAATGGCACACTGGCTTTTGAAAAGGAGCTAAGAAAGTACATTAAGATTTGTTATCTCAGAAGATGGTGTCTCCCTTACATTACCCAGCTTTTGTGAGTAACCTGGCAAAGACTGAAGAAGTCAGGATGCCCAGTTTTTCTCAACTGTATGATCTTTTGTCTTGTTGCCCTCCTATGGCCTCTCTGGATATTTAGACAGGAGCACTGAATACACCAAAACACCAGGAGATGTCATCTGCAGTCTTCTCATTTACTTGAAAGGACTGATAAACTGGCCATTTAAGATTCAGGTATTTCAGGAAGTGAGAGATACTGTTGAGCAAAGGGCAAAGTCATGATTGTCGTCTTAGTTCTCTGCATTGCAGGTATTTACTTTGTCCTCCATAGAGCAGATGCCACAACTACAGAACGTATCCTGTACAATCACGTTCTATTTATGCTCTTGCCCACATCTAGTCTCAGTTAGAAAACATTTCCTTTTCAAAATCCTTGAGTTCTACTGTAAGAGTTTTCATGGGAAATACTATCATAATAAAACATAGTCACTTCCTGTGAAAACAATGACAGCTCCTTAATAAAACTGATGAGCAATAAAAGAACAAGGTCTCTATATCCTAACCTGCTATACCAGCTGGCATCCAGGGCAAGACATCATGGCTGAATCTTTGTCCAAAGCAGGTGAGGGAGTGTTGTGGACCAGAATTAAATAGGAAATACAGCAGAAAGAAGGCTGGCAGTCAGGACAAGGTCAGTACAAATTGTCCAAGACCAGGTGAGAGAGCAAACAGATGGATGCTAGAAGCATGCAATCCACCTAAAAGTTCCTAATTCAACTGATACCCATTATAAATATCTTCTGTGGAAGCTAGCCGGGAGGCAGTATCGCTGCTCGGAAGCAGACTGGGCATCTTCCACATGTGGTGTTACATTTGTGCATCACTTGTATTATTGCTGTTATTAATGTTGCTCTTCCTTTGTTATCCTATTAAACTTCCTATCTCAACCTGGTTTTTTAGCTTTTCCATGCTCCTCCCCATCCCCTTGGGGAAAGGGGGAGGTGAGTGAGCAGCTGCGTGGTGCTCAGCTACTGGGTAGCGCTAAACCACGACAAAAGTGTCGTCAGGTGAGTGAGTGCCTGATGAGTTTTGACCTATCTTGTGCTAAGCTACTGTCCCTTACCTGAAGTAACAAAGATAGTTTTAATACTAAACAGAGAGGTGTGTATTAAACCCCCATCTGGTATCATGCACTTAGGAGTTGTAAGTACTTTTCATCCATTTCAGGGCAGAAATAACAAGCAGCACAAGCCAACTCTGCCTTTGGTTGAAGTTTGTACTGGCATGGCCAAGGGAAGCTCACACTGGAGCATACCTCCATTGGGAAACTGTAAATTCTTCAGCTGTCTGGAGTATCCTACCAATCCTCTAGCTAAAGCAGGTAATTCAAACCAAAATCAACATCTACACAAGGTTTTACCTTCATTTAACTGCTTACATTCAGATAGTGCAACCACCCTTGTAAAAAGTGGCCTAGGAAATCAGCTTTCAGCTCACATGAAGTTTTTAGCTGTTGTTTGTAATTACTTCTGGAGCTCTTGCAAAGACGTGTTGCTGTAAAATGAACCAATTAATTTTAGCAGTTTTATTGCCTTACTCCTGTTAAACACAGGCCGAATTTATAAGCCTGTAGAGGTTAATTTTTACCCCTTCATACGCACATATAGTAGCTGAAAATAAACAAGGCACATTTGTAGGGTGCAAAGCCTGAAGTTTCCAAGTGAGATCATGGGGAAATGCACAGAAGACAGTAGTTGGTGTAATGAAATGAAGTTAATAAAGGAAAAATTAACATTGAGAAATGAGTATATTTCTTGACAGTAGCTCTATTATGCTCTGGAACATTTTCCTGGGGGAAGCTGTAGGAGCTCCATTTCTTTGATAATTTAAAATTAGACTGACAAAAAAGTGGTGAATGTACAGGACAATATAGAATAATTCTATACAGAAAGGGCAATGAAGTAGATGACTAATAAGCCTTTCTTTCTAACAGCTGTGAATCATACAAGCACACTTGTGGCTTGACAGTGGAGTATCTATGCATGGGTGGTAACACAGGCTCTCACAGGGTACTAGTTGGTAATGGTTGGAGGAACCAGTGCTTCATATGCAACAAACCATAAATAAACATGGTGTTAGAGAGTGTCTGCCAAAACTCTACAGAGGCTTCACGTAACAATGCTTTACTTACAATCCCCTCTTCCCCAAAGAATACAAGCAATGCTGATGTGATTACTGAATTGTCTCGGCTCTCAGCTGGGGTAAAACCACAACATGAATGAATGCACACTCCTTTTCCTGGGACAGAACTTCCTCAGCTAATACATTGTAGCTAACTTCTGAACTAAATGTGTAACCAGAGGTAAGTATTTTTGGTCACAGGGTAACACCATGTTTTACTTGAGTTTAATTCATCCTCTATTCAAAAGCACATTTAAGACAAACATTTGATCTTTTGAGTATGCATCCAGTATTTTCACGCAGGAATTGTGGAAAAGAAAGAAGCACAGGCTTTTTATTTGGTTCTTCTGTTTTCCAGTATTTTCTCTAGGGCTGCTGATAGGGAAGTGTTACCTGAACTAATCTGCCCAGGCCAAGCTGCCTGACCCAAGCACTTTGCTGCAGCTACGTGACATTCAGGCGTTAGAGCAGTGACATGCTCTCAGGAGTACAGACCAGGGGTTAAACACTGGCCAGCACAGCAGTAGTTTGCAAATCAAAAGAGGAGAGATTCACAGCTTAAACTATATACAGGGTGGTATCTTGAGTAAACCTCAACATGATGTGACTTAATTTTCTAGAAAAGCAAGCTTGGCCAAAACAAAGGCACTTTTTCTGAAGGACCACAGACAGTGAAACTTATGTGGTGCGTATTTTGCTTTTTAAATAAAATAATCACCTCCAGCTATAAATTTGCAAAGAACACACCAAAGAACAAAGGTAGGACTTTTCCTCAAACTCCCTAGCAATTAGGGAGTAGGACAGTATGTTCATTTAATCCTTGCATTTCACTGCTTTTGGAAAAATTATGCTCACAGAAAGAAAACCCTCCCATACTTCTTCAAAGATACTGTCACTGGAGCCGGCAGAGGATGGTCCTTCATATCTGATGTCTTCATAGAAAGTAGCTTAATGCTCAGGAGAAGCAGAGCAACAACTGCTGCTTCTTGCACTTCTGAAACATCTGTTTCTTGTGCAGGCAGGTTATTTTGTCTTTCAAGTTTCTTCCCAAAGAATCTAGGCTCTCTATGGAATATTATTCTTCCACCACCTTGACTGGCTATGTATGGGTATAAATGGGTACAAACGGCTCTTCAAGCCATTTCATGATCAGAAAATGATACATTCAGCTGTGGTACTGAATTGAGCTTGAAAGTGATGCACAGACATTGCTGTGGATGCAACACAGGATAAGCCACAAAATGTTGGTTTTCTTCCTCATAGGAAAACACGTACCAGCACATAGTAACTAAGTCTTTTGTGCTCTCATGGTAGCCCAAGAAAGCTGAAATAACACAAAAATCACCACTACACTATTTACCCACATTTTCTTTCTCAGGACTTTGGTGGAAATCCACTTCAATGCACATGGGGATAGTAGTTTAGCCAGGTAGGTTTGAAAAAATAAATGATCTTGATTTGGATTCCATCTAGCTCTTTTTTTTATATAGTTGGGTTCTGTGTATTTTTTTTAAAAACCAATCCATACTGCCACCAGGAAAGCAAAAAGAAAATAGAATGGCTATTGATTTGAGATTAACAGAGAGAACAGACACATCATTAGAGTTAGGACAGCACTGTTATGGGGCTGTACGTGTTTCAGAAACTTTATGTTTCTTAAAATTTATAAATAAAATCAATTAGAGAACCTTCAAACCATTTTGGTCAGTGGACACAGATTCACAATTCAAACTCTTTTAGTCTCAGAACACAGTGACTTTTCACTTAGAGCACTGGCCAAAGCAGATCTGGTTCTTTCATCTAATTAAAGCAAAAAGTCATGGCATAGAGAATTAAGGTTTGATGCAGCTACCTGCTTTGAGAGATAATCAGCTATGGGACCATTTGTAACGTGTGCATAACTGTTGCAGGTTTGCATGGCAAGGTTTTGGTGGTGGTGCTGGGGCTGCAGAGGTGGCTTCTGCAAGAGGTTGCTAGAAGCTTCTCAGCCCCAACAGAGCAACCACCAGCTGGGCTCAAGGATGGACCCACCACTGATCAAGGCCGAGCCAGTCAGCAATGGTCATAGTGCCTCTGTGATAACATATTCAAGAAGGAAAAAAAACCTCAATGCATGTTGACGCTTTTTTTGCCACCAGAGAAGAGAGTGAAAAGATGTAAGAAACTCTGTGGACACCAAGGTCAGTGAAGAAGGGGCAGATGAGGTGCTCCAGGTGCCAGAGAGAAAGATTCCCCTGCAGCCTGTGGAGAGGACCATGGTGAAGCATGTTGTCTCCCTGCAGCCCATGAAAGATGACAGTGAGTAGAGATTCCACCTGCAGCCCATGGAGGACCCCACAGTAGCACAGATGGAGACTCATGAAGGAAACTGTTGACCCCATGGGAAGCCCACACTGGAACAAGTTCCTGGCAGGACCTGCAGCCTGTGGAGAGAGGCCCACACCAGAGGAGGTTTGCTGGAGGAACTTGTCACCTTAGCAGTAAAGGCCAATGCAAAGCCAGCATTCAGTAACTCTGCCTTCTCTGCAGCCTCCACCACCAGGATACACACCTCATTCAGCAGTGGGCCCACGTCTTCCCTGGTCTTGCTTTTGCTGTCTTGTACTTAGAGGAAGGATTGTTAGAGGTTCTCACACCAGCCAGTAAGTGCTTAAAGGCCCACCTTCAATTGAGCTGCAGACTTCTGCTGCACACACAAGTATGTGAGGACAACTTTACCCATGCAAGATGCCGAGTACCTTTATGAAATCTAAACATCCCTTTAATTCCTTTGCCATAGCAGGACCTGAAGACATCTCAGCATTTCCTGATAGTGTGTCTGATGTCACTATCATGCTAAAGAAGAGAAGGAAATGTCAAACAGCTTAAAAAATTCAGGCCTGCACAAAGCAAACAGGTGAAAATGAAGGGGTGAAATCTCAGCCTGACCTAAGTGGCACAACCCACTGACTTCAGCCAGCTGGTCACAAAAGCAGCAAAACAATTTCTAGTGATTAACCAGAAAGGCAGCTTTCAGTGTCATGAGCTCTGGTACCTCTCTCATACTTGCACTGGTGATTTTGATTATCTGACCATAGCTTTCTCCTATGTGAACAGCTTTCAAGGTACTGATCACTCAAACTCACTTATTTTTATGGACACGAGCAATCCCATGCTGTTTGGCGTAGTTACTGAAATTAACAAGTGATTGTAGGATCACGGTTTTGGGGTTGTGACTAGTCACTGGTTTCTCAGTCCTTAACAGGGCATTGATAAACTGCAGTTTCCTTCACATCTGTCAGAGAGCTACGAAGGTACACATATATCACTGTCATTTTTCTGTTACGACTCTTTAAAATGCAGAATCAGATTTAAAGGGCAATCAATAGCAATCCAGTTGCAAGCACCTCTAATGAAGCACAGCAGGAACAATTTGGTATTAGATTTTCACCTAAAAGGTCTGAGAAAGAAGTTTTTCTCAGCGCCACTTTGCCTGTCCAAAAAGAAGATCGAGGTGTTTACCCCAGGCTCTGAGCCAGGGAGCACACACACATATACTGAACCTTGCACCCAGCAAGAAACTCCACTGGGCTGCATAGAATGGCTCTTTGCATAGAGTCAGTTCTGTCACTGATTGTTTGTCCTACTCACATCTTCAAGTATATATTCCTACAACTCTAATTATAATTAATTAGAGCTGAAAGGACAATGATAATTTTAAGTTTTTAAAAGTATTTCTAAAAGGAACTAAACAAAAAAAAATTGTAAAAATTTAAAGCCTCTGCTAGGATACCCTGTCTATATATCTGTTGTATTTTTAACTTATGTTTGTGAATAATAATAGACTGGCAGCAGTGATATGGGTCAAGTTCAGTGCAAATTTTTCCACACCACTCTGACAAAGCATGGCAGCTCTCCCTGGTCCCTGGCTCCTGGTCCATCTTCAGCAAAGTCTGGAAGTCACACTAGATTCATCCTATTTTGTCAAACACCAAAGAATGCCATTAATTAGGAATTCTCTTCCTCCCGCTGTGGGAGCTAAAGGCAGAATGAAACCTAGTACATCAGTTGAATGAGCCTGTTTCCAGTTTTCTTTCTTGAATCAATTTTCCAAACACACTTATATAATAATTCTCTGCAATGCAAACCATCCTATTCACAAGGCAGCTCACAAGGAAGAGTTAGCAGTGATTTTCACTTGCCTTCTAAAATATGATTATTACTTTTTTTGGGTTTAGATGCTCAGTGAACATCCAATGATCCTTGAAAACCAATGTGATTACCATTTTCAGATACACAAGCTAGAAGAAGAGGAAGGAATCAAATTGTGCCATAATTTTCTTAACAAAAGTATGAAAAATACCAATAAGCATACGCTGATATAAATTGGCTCATATCTCCTACACCCCAACTAAAAATCCATTCTCTTTGCTCACAAAAGTAGATTTATGCACTTGACTTCCACTTCCTTGAATCAATCAATTCAGATTAAGGGACACTGCTACATATGCAACTCTAATCCAAACTGCTGTTCCTAACTGGTAAAAATTACTTTATTAAGCCCTAGCCTTCAAATAGGTCTGTAGTACAGCAGTACTGAAAGGCTCCAGATGAGCTACCTCTTTGCTGCCTGAGCTAATTGCAGATAAAAAAATGTGTTTGACACTAACTGTATTTTCAAAAGAAAATAGAGGGTATCAACACAAATCACCCCGAAATCACAGTAGGGCTCAAAAATTGTGTTTTCCAATTGCTGGGGTTTTAATATACTTAATTTCCAAGGTTTTCTATAATACCATAAGGGATAACATTGTTTTAATTGAAAATCTTGTACCATCTATAAGCTAGCTGTCTGTTACAAAAAAAGTCCAGTGTTCAGAGGGTTGGTAGTGTTGGAACAGAGCCTGAAAACTTAAACTCCCTTGTGGAGAAGCCAGGAAGAGTAACACCCTAAGTTTCTGAATCCAGAACCCTAATTCACCACTAAAGCTTTCACGGAAGCTGTTTGCTTACAGAGCACCAGTGCAACAAAGCCCCAGGTTGTCCCAACTGGTCTTCCAAGGCACCACAGAGTTCCACAGTCACTCCAGAGCCAGATCTCGGCAGGCTGGGAACTGCTAGCAACACTGCCATGGAGGCTCTTTCCCTGATTTAAAGGCCAAAGTCTTTTGGATACGTCCACTCAGTAGAAGAGTCTTCACCAGCAGTTCTCTGAGGTGACAGGCTAGGACCAAGAGCCAGCAGATGTCCTTCTACAGAGTGCACAGAGCAGTGTGTTTTCTTACAGCTGACACAGAGAACCGAAGGGAGGACAGAGCCGTGCACCGACACAACCCATCTTCTTGTGCTGGAATCAGGACCACCCTTCTTCATACAGCTTCAAACCAGCAACAGCCACCAGCTTCACAGGAACCAGAGAAAGGCAGGAGTGACTGCAGGTCAGAAAGGCCTGCTGATTTAGTTTTGCCAGCAACCAAACATGTTTCCAAATGCGCAGCAGCAACAGACTGAGCAGCTCTGAGAAGCATCTGCCAGGTCCAGCGTCCACAAGAAGAACCACAGAGAGGCAAATCTTGGAAGGGTTCACGTACCTCCCTTTCCGAGACAGGAGTGGCTTGTAGCAGTGGGAGAGTGGGATCAATCAGGCAGTGGACTCTTACCCTGGATCTACTGAGAGACAGCACAGGCCTTGAAAAGACAGCAGCACTCATGAACAGGTTTCCAAGTGGAAAGTTGCAGGATTTTTATAGAAATGACTTCATTTTTAATACATGGGCTTGCACTGGCCCCGAAGAAGACAGAATAGCAGCAAAACACAAAGGAGAAAAAAAGAATGATAGAACTTAATTCAAAAAGAAAAATCCCTTAAATCTAGATTTAATGAAAACACTGAGAGAAGTCACATACAGACGGCAAATCTTCGGAATTTATCTTGCAGATCAGAGTCAGGAGCAGAAGAAATGCTGTTCCTCAAAATGTTATTTAGAATGAAAACAAAACCTCAGTTGTAGTAAACTGACAGTTAAAGCAAAAGCCAAAATGAAATGAGCTGCCCTTCTACATATTTTGCTGCCATCAAAAGCTTTCAATATATTTATCAGCCTTTTCTTCTCCAGCTGAAATTTCACTTTTCAGCTTTCCTTAATTCCAGCTTTCCACACACCCTTTCTTGGATCTTAATTGCTCTCATCCCACTTTCAACTCACATTTTCTGTTGCCCTGGAAGAAACATTGCTTGCTTAACAAGAAGAGCCACAAAAGGATTTTTAGCCTATTCTAAAACAACGCTGCACTATTTCTACCTTGTTTTTTTCTTCCATGAATTGCCTTTACAAAGGTCATTAAAAATATATTATGTCCTACGTCAAAGGAAAACTAGTCCATCAAAGAAAACGCTAATAGGCACATAGCCAGAATATTAAGATTGCAAAAATTACCACATTCTCTGTGGTTCACATTTATTTGCATGCAGTCACTCATTCAGCACGATTCTCTGCTGCAGCTTCATGACTTAAAGGTAAATGCAGTGCTACAGTGGTGACAGGGTTTGGGAGATCGCACAGTATAGGGGGTGAGGCCAAGAAAAGGATGCGTGTGGGTCTGGTCACATCACACATGGGGCAGGGAACAGGTTTTATTTTCCTGGGACTCTCTGCACAAGCTCCTCAGCTAGAAGGTGGGGGCCAGGTCTGAAAGCCTGTCACAGAACCATCAGTTCCATAGAGTACTGATGAGATGTTCTTGGCATCTGGGGGAGGTCTGTAGCTCATTCTGCCTTGCAGAAAGGTTCAGCAGCTGTGGTGTGGGTAGGGTCATTAGTAATGCTGCATTCATGACTCATCTGTGGGTTAGTGCCTTAAATACACACACAGAGGCAGGAATTTTTGCTTCTCTGGGCTTCAAGTTGGTCAGGACCTTCAACATAAATGTGTGTATCAGTCTGCAAGAAAATTCATCATCTGACCTTGACATGTTTCTTCCACTTTGAGAAGCAGCACTGGTTTCACAGTTCCCTACTTGTAACAAGAGGCAGTGCATCTCAGAAGAAGGGAACCCATCAGTCACATCAAGGATGTTTCCCAGTCACATCAAGGATATTTCCCAGTTACAATCCATGCAAATGAAGAATAAAGAGCATCTCAGAAGAGAGCTGGTCAGCAGAACGAAACTGAACAGCGGGTGTTTTAGCACGGAAGTGCTTTAACTTGAGCTGAAAACTGAAATCTTCCATCAGCAAAATCCAAATGAAGCACTTCATTAAAAGCCAAGTGTAATTCATGCAGAAAAAAAAATGTATCACTTTCAAAACAGACTGAGTGTTTTGTTTAGGGACTAAGCTGTGTCTCTCTGGGCTGGAGTACCTCACTGGACTTCTAATTTTGGTACCTTGTGGACTGGACTGTGGGGCTGCTTTTGAGAAAAGCACCATCTCAGCAGTAAATACAACTTCCCCAGGGGACACAGAAGTTGCATCCTGGTGACACACCATGAAAGATGTATCTCTGGGCTGGACAGTCTGATGTAATGGGAGACATGGGGGAGGGATGAAGGGCTGCAGTAGCTCAGGAATTAAAAATCAAAATTCAGATTCAGGCAAAAGTGTGGTGGGTTGACCCAGGCTGGAGGCCATGTGCCCACCAAAGCTGGTCTATCATTCCCCTCCTCAGTAGGACAGGGGACAGAAAGTCTAACAAAAGTCTTCTGGGTTAAGATAAGGACAGAAGAGATCACTCAGCAATTACCATCACTGGCAAAACAGATTCAACTAGGGGAAATTTTAATTTCAAATCAGAGTATGAGAATAAGAAATAAAAACTAAGTCTTAAAACAACTTTCCCCCACCCCTTCCTTTTTCCTGGGCTAAACTTTACTCTCAAATTCTCTACCTCCTCCCCTCCAGTGGTAGATGGGGAGGGAGAATGGGAGTTACGGTCAGTTCACACGTTGTCTCTGCTGCTCCTTCCTCCTCAGTGGGAGGACTCCTCACACTCTTCCCCTGCTCCACCATGGGGTCCCTCCCATAGCAGACAGGCCTCTGCCAACTTCTCCAACCTGAGTCCTTTCCATGGGCTGCAGTTCCTCACAACCTGCTCCAGTGTGGCTCCCTTCCAGGGGGTGCAGACCTTCAGGGCCAGACTGCTCCAGTGTGGGTCCCACATGGGGCCACAAGTCCTCCCAGCAAACCTGCTGCAGCCCACGCTCCTCTTGCCACGGGCTGCGTGTCCTCCCAGGATACCAATTCAGGGTGGGCTTCCCACAGGGTCACAACCTCCTTTGGTCCTCCAAGGGCTGCAGGTGAGTATCTCCGCAGGCTGCAGGCCTGCTTCACCATGGTCTTCTCCAGGGGCTGCAGAGGAATCTGCTCTGCCACCTGGAATACCTCTTTCCCCTCTTCTTCACTGCCCTTGGTGCCTGCAGGGCTGTTCCTCTCACATCTTCTCACTCCTGTCTTCTGCCTGATGCTGGTGTTGCACAGGTTTTACCCAGAGGCTCTACCACTGTCACTGATTTGACCTTAGCCAGCAGCAGATCTGTCTCGGAGCCGGCTGATACTGACTGGTCAGACATAGCTTCTGGCAGCTTCTCACAGAAGCCACCTCTGTAGCCCCTCCTCTACTAAAACCTTGACATACAAATGCAATACAGAAAGAAAACAATTTGGAAATGTTGAAATGTTTTGTTTCAATCATGAATTTTTAAATGAAATGTTATTAGATTTATAAATTGGAAGTTTCAGTTTCAGCTACAGGTTTTTTTTCTTGGTCAGTTGTTTCCACAGAAAGCAAATACTTTTTGCAAAACATTTCACAGAACTGAAAATTATTTTTTTCATTATTTCAGTGATGCCAATTTTCTGCTTTATGGATCAAATCCTAAACAAGCTATGCTATGATAAAAAGCAGCACAACAAAGTCTATCTTCATGTTCACTGATACAAGAGAGTAAAATTTAGACTGGTCAGTCCTGATGCTTCTTAACACTTAAAAAGCAGTTTTTTTTATTTTTCCATATCAATATGACACACCTAAAATTCACTATACTGAATATAAAAGCATGTCTGTACAACAAGGGAAAATTCCCTGGTTTATCCTCTATGAAACCCCACAAAAGTAAGAAATGCAAGTCGGGACTGAATTCAAATTTACACGTTCTTAGACTCACAAGTGTCATTGTTAATTGTCTAAAATATGAATAGTACCTCAAAAAAATTTAACTGGTCTATTTCTGCTGTTTTTCAAAGATAACACACGGCAAATTGTTGGTTTTTTCCTACCCTGACAATGTGGGTTTGGTTCTTTAAAGCTCTGTGTTTTGTATGTGTGAGTTTTTCTTCCTCTCTTTTCATAACAGCTGCTTTTTTCTTTGCCTTGCTTTTGAGAACAAGCTATGCAATTTTTAGAAAATAAGCACTGCAAATGAATCATCAAATGATAGTAGTTAAGCTCCAGCCATTGTGGATGCTCCTGCTGAGGGGGAGCACAAGGGTTTTACTCAGGCGCTCGGTACCGTATGGGTGGGTGACCCTTGGTACGGGCTGTACCCATTCAGGAGGTGCCTCTTCCACAGGTTAAGAGCATCCTGCAGAGGAGCACAAAGCGCAGATGGGCACCTCTCATCAAGCTCACGTACTTTTGGTCAAGACAAGCTTTGGGAGAGCAATCAAAAGCAAAACACCTGCAGGGAACAGACACTGGAAGAGGCATGATGAAGTTATCCCCCGGCTCCTCAGGAGCCTTGCAGGGGTGTGAACAGCAAGGTCACCCTCAGTTTAGCTGGGACTGCATGAAAGCAGGACGCAATGGATTCCTTTCAACCCCACTAATATCTTTGCATGCAAAGGGGATTGTAGAGACTTTCTGCAGACACAAACCTCTCCTTGTATATTTTACAACCAAATCCCGTATCTGGATTTAGCTCAGCATAAGCTAACATAATCTTAAAGTCCTGATATATGCAGCAAAGCAAAAAAAAAAAAATCTTATTATGTCGGTAAAATCATGGCTGAGGTAAATACATCCAGCATCTCTGCTTTCAGACATTTGTAACCTACTGAAAAATACTGTCCTTTGGTCTAAGGATTTCACGTCTTGTCAGTTCAAAAGACTACTTAGAAACAAGCGAAAAATGTTTGCCAGTATTTTTTGATCATCTGAAGTGCTCAGATAGGAAAATAAAAGAGGATATAAGTGTACAAAACATGGGAGGTCATAACTTATTACAGTTCAGCTTTGAGAAGCCTTCCCTCTGCAACCAGGGGCTAACTCGGCACTTGAATCACACTAAGCCAGCTGGGCTTGCACACAGAGATTTCCGTGGGAAGCCAGCTCTAGTATCATCTCCCAAAGTTCTTCTGATGTCGTTTCTTCCTACTTATGTTGAAAAAGTTACAAAGGAGGTGTATTGACACAAACAGAAACACTTGTTATTTGGTAGTGTTACTAAACAGATCTAAGTCTGACAAAACTGAATCATGACTTCTAGCAGTGGGCAGTGTTATCAAGGATGCAGCAGTTAAATACTGAAGGAGACACATTCACTTGGCTGGTAAATAAACCAGTGGATGGACTCCAACCTGTCTGGGACTTGAAGTCCTGCAGAGAGAAATGGGCTGACAATACTACTCCAACTGAAAGTGGGAATTGTGTTCATCCTCAGCCAAATCAGTAGAAGATCGGAGTAATTCCTGGTGTTCAAAATACTCCCTCTTTCTGAAACAAGTCACTTTGAGATTAATGCAGGCATGGACTCCACACCATCTGAAAGGGCCTCTGATCATTTCAATCCATGTTCTTAGGACTTTGACCTTCTCTTTGTTGTTGTGTCTTTGTGATACACTGTACGAGTAATTAAAAAAGGCTTCCCGGATATTAACTCCTTACCTCTCCCTCTGCCACCTATTATTATTGTCTTACCCCACCAATACACTAAGAAATCTAATCACTCCACCTCTGCAGACATACATGTATCTATACAGTCAGGATTTCCCTCCTCTAACGCATGTGTCGCTTGCTCCTACCTCAGCATACGTGCTGGGTGCTACATCATGAGGAGCTTCAGAGGGAGAAGGCTCAGAGTCAGGGTAGATCCTTTCAGTACAGCTGTATGAATCTGGAGTTAGGGACCTATCGTGTCGATCGTGTACTACACACTCCTCTTGTGCAAGGCCAAGATTAGCTGTACTGGTTGGTATTTTGCTGTAAAGGCTTCTGGACTGGGCTGATTTTTTTGGGTGCATTTCTGAAGAACTGTCCTATGCATTTTCTTTTAAAAAGGGAGATTTAAAAATAGAATATTAAAAAAAACTAACGATAACAATACAGTTACCAGTTACAAATGCTTCAGTTTTAGAAGCAACTGCCATAGGTGCTTCTGCTGAGTGTATTTGCTAATTAGAAGAAACGCAATAGTTAAGAAGCCAGTTAATACAGATGCACAGGCCACGCAGAACAGAGCCTTATATCTCACAATCCAGTGAAACACCTTAATATCTAATGACACTGATGATTCACAAATAGTATGCAAGTGGGTGATACCACTTTCCAAAACAAAGTCGCATCAAACACTCAGCTGTTGCAAGGTAGAGGAGGATTGTCTTATTTAAAAGGGACAAAAAAAAAGTTATAAACTGTGAAAAATAAGCTGCAAAAAATAGTAAAGGTTCTCTCAAGGTCTGAGTTTCTAACCTAACTGCTCATGTAACAGACACTAACAAATGTTTTGATACTCAAGGACTGTGTACAAGTGCATACTAGAGCTTCAATTTAAACACAACATTTAAGAACATTTCATAAATTATGTTCCAATTGCAGGTATCTTCTACCCAAACACAAGCAGAACTATTAAGTAAAGCATAAAGAGCAAAAATACTTAATTTTTAACCCCTTGTTAACAAAAGAGTCATTTGACTTAGCCAAGCAGACAGCAAGAAGCCCAGGAAGTTTCACTGGTGTGAGGCTGCCAAAGACAAGAAGTGATAAAACCCCCTCCTTTCAGTTTGGGGCTTCGCAAACAAAGCAAGAAACTGTTGTTCTTTACTGCATTTGACAACTACCAGGAAAATGTAGCTTGTCTCTGTAGTCCTTAAATGAAAATAGATGCATGAAGAGACAACTACAACACGCAAGCCTCCCTGTCATTAAGAAGCTGGTAAAACAAAAAGCAAGGAAAGCAAAAATACCACCATGAAAAACTAAACACCTTTTTCCCCCTCTTGAAGATCCATGAGAGTCATCCAACTGGATGCTGGCAATTTTGGATAACTAGATCTGTCGAAACAAGTTTGTTTGTAGCGTAACAAAAATAAAAGTCTTGGTATCAACAAACTGGAATGTAAATCATAATACCAATGGGACTAACATGGGTCTTTCTGTTAGACAGGGCCACAGAGAGTCCCCCTGGGAAAAGCAGTATAAAATTCAAGTGCTCTGGACTTGGTTGGTTTGAGAGCAGCTAACACAGGAGAGCTAAAATCAGGTCCTCTATCCCCCACTCTCCTCCTCTACATTCGGAGCGCAGCAGTGTGCCACAGGACCCACTGCGCCAGTCAATACCTTCTCCTTTCAATTATCCCTGCTTGAGAAACAGCACTTTGGGTGAACAAAACAGAAGGAAAGGGGTGGCAGAAGGAAAGGGGGCAGCAGAAGGAAAGGGGGCAGCCCACCTGCCGCTATCAAAGGAAGGACAGGCCTGCACCCTGCCCTCTGCGGTAAATCCCCACCTGGCGAAAGGGGGAGCGGCCTGCGCGGTGCCGGATACCTGCCTGCACACCACAGCTCTGCGGTTTCAATCTGCGGCACCGTAGTGCATGAAATTAAAGCTTCTGGTCAGCTCTGGGTAACCGTGACCATCTAGCAGATTTGGCAACAGTTTTCAAGCTCTCCTCCCATGGTGCAATTTCAAGGTCTTGCAAAACACATGTCAGTGCAAGTAAGGGGAATTTGGGTTTCAAGGACAAATCTTCTCTGCAGCTGAGTAGTAAGATGAGATTGACTCATAGGCATAAAGTCTGCTGTGAAAGACAACTTCGGTTTTCAATATTTTTCCTCAGTTTTGAGCAGCGAATGGCATAATGATATGGGACTACTAAGGTTTTCACTAGTGTTATTTTCTTTCTGGTTGTTGTTGGTCGGGTTTTTTTCCAAGCTACCATGTTTTCCTAAGCCACGTCCTTAATTGGATGTTCAGACTAATGTGAGAGACATATTAAAAAAACATAAACACTGGGATCATCAAACAGAGTATATGCAAAATGGTAGATTTTAGAAATATTCCCTGCTAAAATTTCAACTGTTAAATGTGTTTTGGTAGGCAGAGAAGACTCTGCAGCTTTTTTTGAACATGAGGAAATCCAAAGGATTACATCAAATCATGTTACAGGCACTGACAGATACAGGCTTTCAAGCAAAACAGCTGTCATTAAAGCTCCTGTGACTGCTTAGAATACATTGCTGCAGTCTCCTAAAAAACAAAAAAATAGTACCTTTAATCTATACTTTAGCTTCAGAACAGTGATTGCAGCTCCATGTTTCTTCCTCTTCCTACAAGCAAACAAAAGCAATATGAACCATTTCTATGCCTGTGGTCATCAGCACAGTACGACCTCCAACAAGCATACCCCCTCTTAGCAGTGACTGCAATCTCACACGTGCATTCCCAGGACCAACCACACTTACTGCGGTGTCCATATTCACTGTATGTTACATCAAGGTGTTCTGGATACAACATGATTTCCTACTTTCCAAACATTCGTGCTACTTGAAATGAAGACTGCAAGCACTGGGTAAGAAGCCCGAAACAGCATCCAGCATCAATACAGCTGCTAAAATGCTGTTGTGTCACTCCTTTCCTCGGGCACTCATAAAAGCTGTCCCTGCACATCTCCTGTAACAACAGCAGCCTGCCAGAGCCACCCAGGTTTGTGTTGTTCTGTGTGACAACTACTACAAATTATTTACTGAGATAATTTGCATGCTTGTACGCCATCCATGCATGAGCAGCACTGGCTGAGATAAGACATAGCTGCTTAAATCCAGGTGCTGCTGCAGGAGGGAAGGGAAGAAGATGGTTGGGCTTGTAGAGGAGACCTCACACAAGAGCAGCCTGGCTGTTCTCTGGAGTGTTCGCGTGGGGAGCTGGCAAGACAAAAAAACAGTTTGTTCCAGGACACATGTAGAGACAACTGAAGGTCACAGAGAACTACCTAGAAGGAAGTGCCATGTCTAAACCAGCCTTTCTGCTGAACGTCCGGTTACCCTCATGGCCTGAAGGTGGTCAGTGCTGATTCAACGTTCATGTCATTATACAGCACAGGAAGAGGACACAGCTAATGATTTTTCTAAATCTCAGCTCTCAAAAGCATCACTCAGGCCTGGCATTATCTATTCTTACACTCAAATGACAGGGTTGCCAACTTGCATAGATCCCAATTTTATTTATGCCATAATACTTGCACAGAAATACCAAATACACATTAATGCCTTTAAAAAGTAGTTTTCGTGGGAAATGAAAAACGGATCTAGCCTTACACATCTTAGACTTTCCCTGTTCACATTCTGCCCAGAAAATCAGAGTCATTTATTGGGAAGCGCATGACTCCTCTCCCTGTCTCCCCAAGGTCAGTATTCTCAAAGCCTTTCTTCCAGTTCTTCCATCTGGCTACTTGGTGAACTCCAGAGGCATTTGCATTGATGGCGCAGGACTCAGTACTAGATCTGTCATATATGGTTAAGCTGCTGCTGGGCTAAGCTCCCTTTTTTATCCTGAGTGGTATTTTCTCTTTGAACTTTAGGAATTTATACAGTGTTTTATCCTTTCAAGTATCTCTACAAATTCTTCATAGGATCTACAGCACAGACAGGGCCTTTTTATGACAGAAAGACACAGTAGGTTTCCATGCTTTGCAGTCACTGTAATATAGCCTGCTGCTTCCCTAAGCCCACTAACATTACATTAATTATTTGGAACAGAGCTTATGGTAAAGAAGCCGTGGTCGTTTGTTCTGATAGTCAAGCACACTATCAAAAGTCTGATTGCCTACAACAAATCAAGAGTTTTATAATGCCCTACCACACGCTTTCATGTGCTGAAAGCAAAAAAGAAAAAAAAAAAAAAGCAGCAGAAATTGCACAGGAATAATTACCTTTCCCCTAGCTTGTTTTTTAAAGTATGATGGCAACATTTAAGTGTAAATAGCAGCGATAATATAGGGCTCTTAACGTATCAGAAATGTAGCATTCACTGTGAAGACGCAGCAGAGCATTAGGATGCGACAAATGAAATATACCCTTCACCAAAACCTGAAGGTATTCTACCTATTCTTCTACCTACGAAGGATGACTGGCTAATCTATGGTGCAAAGAACTGTACAAAACAGCTTGCATTTCAAGTTACAAATCTTGTACATCAGTTACTGTTTATCTCTTCTGAGCAACCAAGTTTCTCACGGTTGTCCATGGTGATGTTTGGTCTTAACATGACAAGATTAAATGAGGGCCAGGAAGGAAAAAAAAAAACCAGCAAAGTGCATTTTCAGGTAGACTGATGCACTGTTCATAAACACTGTTTGCTTTTAAATCTCCTCTATCTGTCTAAAGAAACAGGGCCCACAAAAGTAATGCCTCTAACATCACAGGGTTTGACAGTGTGTATCACCTTTCTTTGCAGAAGGTTATAAAGAGCACGGTGTGATGCGGTTCCGCTTCCAACGTGCCTAAAACATACAGCGACTGACTCTCCGCTTTTCAGTGCCAGCACTTAGCTGAGAACAAATACATTCCTACCTCAGCAGACTCACTAATAAAAAGGAAATCAGTGTCCTGTCTGTTACAGCTTGACCCTGCTACCGCTCACCTTAGCCTTCTCCTTCTTCTCTGTCCCAGCCTCCTCTTTTAACAACCCTCCTCCCTCCATCCTGTTTTTTCTTCCACTTTGCCCTCTCACAGTCCTTTGGAGGGCTGTACCTGTGTTTTTTCTAATGGTCCCACCAGAAGCAGCTGAATGCAGGTGATAAGAAAACTGGTAAAAAACACTTGAGACTTAAGGGCTGTGTTGCCCCTAGGCTACACAAAGAGGGATGCTAGATGTGGGCTAAGGAGATGGGGGTGAAATGAGTCGAAACTTGCAGAATTCCCACAGAGGAATTTAGAATTTGCATAGTTCCCATTAAGTAGCGTACACCACCATTAAGTTGCTTGTTCTGGTTATTATTTAGGAAGGGGAAAATGAGCAGAGACACATGATAAACACATCTGAAAGACTGAAAAGAAGAAGAAAGAAAACCATGTGCATGCCAGCCATTATACTCAGACCAGAGCACATCCTTCCATTTGACAAGCAGAACGCACCCTGAATACTCTTGTCATTTGCATTATCGGAGCAAAGACCGGCCTCTCAAACCCACAGGAGCTTTTAATCGTCTTTTGAAGTCTAGGCCCTAAGAAATGACCTCGTTAATCCCCCTCTTCCAAACAGTCCCTTCATCATACTCGTTTTGGACGCCTTGGCAGGTTGGTTAGCCCCCATCAAAAGCCTGGTCCCATCCTTTAAACCAAAACCTACTCTCTAGGCCTGCTGGCTCATTTAGTGCTGGCTTGCAGAACTTCTCCGCGCACCGCGTGTGCTCTACAAGCCAGCAACTGGAATACTTGACTTTGGAGTCACACAGACAACTGCCATGTCTTTAGGTGAAGTGTAAAGGGATTACTTTAGATCTGGTAAATATAATTTACTTCCAGGATCTGGGAGAAGATTTTTTTCCTTAATTCCCTTTAATCTAATTTAAGGGTCCTGGAAACATAAAGCTGAGTCTCTACCTTTATACTGAGGGCATCCAGAGTTCATTACAGACTTTGCCAAAAATCACAGATCCTTCGTCTACCCTATCAACAGCTCAAGGTAAAGTGCACCCATAGGCCTTCCAGAATTTTAATCGGAGCCTGGGGCAATTTCCAGCTGGTTGTGCGATGCCATTCATCCTGTGATCCACTAGTGCTCCCTCCCAGTAAGGAGAGCTGTACCTTCAAGCAAGGTATCTGTGTGATACCTCTGAGACAGCAAGGCCAGGCAATTCTCCAGCATCACACTGATAAAATTAAGGAAACGGGCTTCTGCAATCAAATCTCTGTGCAGACAAGCTCAAGTCACCTAGCTTTTCTGTGTCCCTTCTGCAGAGACACAACCAACATTCAGGTCTTTGAAAGACTTAAAGGTGTTTAATTATCAATTATTGTATGTCCTGCATGCATTCGTTAGCTGAGTGCCATCCATGGAAGGGGCTGAGCATTTACCCGCTACCTAAGTACACACAAAGATTCGGAAGTAATGACCTACAGAGAAAGTGTTGTTACCCTCTCTGCTGGTAACTGATTTCCATGTAACTCCTGCTCAGGGAAGTATTTCATATTTCAAAACATAACTCCAAACAGAAAGCATGGCATGCACAGACTTCCACTGCTCTCAAGCTGCACTAGCGAGCACGTTGGTAGAATCTGAGCTGGTACCAAGCTTCAAGCGGTTTGTAAGGGGACTCACCGCAGCTCAGCATCATTTTCCACATTCTCAGTTGTAGCAACAAGCCTGCCTGGATTCAAAAGGCTAAATAGCCTCCTTTGTTTATTACATAATCTGCAAAACTGCAAGCAGAGAGCAACAAGGAAAGCACAGATCCTTCTTCTGAGCGCTCTGCCATGCCCCCTCCCCAAAAGACAACTCATCGCTTTCAGTACTCAGACTTTTTGCTTTGGTAACTTCTTTTTTTTTTTTCCCCTTCAAATTTGCAAGGCCCCCTATTTATTATGCCCATACATACAATTATCTGCATCTACACGTATGTACGTGTTTTGCTGGCTGCCCACATTCAGGCCCATCTGTTAGGCTGGCGCTCTGCCCACCGAGAAGTTGGTCGGTCCGTTTTACTAAAGCGTAACTGTCAAGCCGTGATGGGCTTTGGTGGGCGGCCAAGAGCCCTTCTTTCTACAGGGAGGCAAAGCCTCCCAGCACAACTCAAGTTTGTGTTGCACACCACATGACCACGCTCGGCACATGCCAAAGCAAAGAAGATTTGAAAGAGGAAAGAAAAGAGGAGAGCTGACTGGTGCTTCAGACTATGATCAAGACCTACTTTGTGGTGGTGATTACTGTGGACAATGCTTCTGTGGCTAAGCACAGGCCAGCCATCATTTAACTTTAACTCTGGCACCAATCAAGTACAACAGGGCAATTGTGAGAAAACTCAATAGATGTAAATAGCCACTATACTGGGCAATTCTGGGAGGCATAAGGGCACATACACAGGCCCTACAAAAGGCAGCTCCTTTCACACGCGTCCAGACCTTGTGAGTAACTGTGTAGCTACCCAGGAATAAGGGGTTCAAGATCAGAACAACGTGCATCAGATCTTCAATTTGGCTCAGAGCTTTCCAGGAAGTTCATACCCCCATCCTGCACACATCACTTCTCCCTCTTACACTGCTGATGAAAGCCGATCTTGCCTTTTCTACTTGCACTGTGTGTTTCATCGTTATGGCTTGAAGGCAGAGGTGGGCTGTGGTTAGCTTTTTGGGTTTCACCTTTTAACTGGAATAATTACATTCCGGAAAATCTTGCATTTTCATCTCCTTTCTTCCCCTCCAGTCACCTGTGAACTCAGCCACCAGGAAGCTGCTTTGGGACCACCCGATCTCTTCCTCCTCACCTGTCCTGCCTGGTGCCAAGGGTGGTGCAAGCGCAGTTCCACCTTCCCCACACGAGCCAAGAGAAACAGTTCAACATGGTGTCACTCTACATCGGATCAATTCACCCCTAAGTATGACAAGCAAATTCCAGTCCTAAACCAGCAGCTCCTCTGTTTGGCAGGAAGGCCCAAGGGCAAAATTGTATCAGGCTTTTCCTTAAACCAACATGGTCAAACTTCACTACAGAGGAGTTTTCCCAGTTAAAGGAGCCTCCACTTGTGTGAGGAGTCGGCAATCTGGGGGAAGCTCTTGCTGAGCTTCTGAAAAGCTGTGGGATAATCCTGAAAGATTTCCTCCCCACTGTTAATTTTCATCATGTCAGAAAAATCTTACGTTATGATTCTTACATCACAAAACAGTTTATAGAAGTCGCTGTCACATCACATTTTAATTGCTGCTACCTCTTTAGACAACAAAGCCAAGGCAGAGCTTGTCAACGCCAGAGAAAAGAAAATCAAGTGTGCTTCTGAAGTCTGAATTTCATTTTAAGCAAAATAAGGAGAGGCACCCAGACCACTACATGAGGAAATTCCACATGAATCTTCTACTCCATTTTTGTAGATCTCCACCCCTGGCTCTTTTGACATCTCCTCCAGCTAAGAAGATTAAAAAAGCCGAAATCATATGAGATACTGCATTGCTTCTTGGCATCAATCTGGTAGAGGATTTAACTGAAAAGAGCCTTTATTTTTGTACTTTGCACATTATAGGATGGATTTCTGCTAAGTTGTAATCTCTTTTGAACAATTGTAAAAATCGCAGTGTTTCCCTTCACAGGCTGTTCTGGTTACACAGAGCATCCTTATACAAACGCAGCCTCTGTACAATGAAAGATCCAGCTCAAGATTTCCCTCTGGGAACCTGTGGCACATGCACAGGTATGTGAACTGTCAGTGGCACTTCTCACATAATCAGTATAAACGCAGTGCTTACAGGAGGAGAAGATGACATCACACATTTTACGGCAAAGGTTTTGCACAGCATCAAATAATTACGTTCCCTAGTAGCAGTCGTGGATCTGCTGTGGATAGGCTGTGATCTCTTTCTCTCTTGTGAGGACTGAGTTTACCTCATAAATGAGAGAAGGATTTATCCCCATACATTTCAGTCCTATCTGAAGTAGCAGGGCAAAACCCTGGCTCTACTGAAGTCAATAGCAGAATGCTATTGATTTCCAGGGGGCATGATATTACCTCAAGGCTTCATGTGCTCCATTTCTATGGTAACCGAATCCAAACAAGAGGTATTTGAAGGCTTTTCTTAGATCCCCATCTCTCTACAGTTGAGATTGGTTTCTCTGGAGATTTCCAGTTCCGGTATCACTTTCTTCATCTGTGCAACTTGTGTCAAGTTTGTCGATCTCCATGCCAGGAGACAAAGACCACTGAAACTCCTGAGCTCTTCCATGTGGCTTGACACTCATCTCAGTTGCAGAGACTGGTAAACCCTCCCTGCACTTGATTTCTTCACACATCACATTCTAGATATCACATCCAGGGAATGCAATAGGCACATCTAACTTCAATAGTGCATTTACACTTTAATTGGAATTGGTAGGTTTTAGACATCAACTGGCACATCTTTGCTGCCTGTTTTCTAACGTGTCTTCATTGTAACAAGTTTCCCAACTTAATGCAAGGTGAGAAGACAGAAGCTTTTTTTGCAAAACCATTAACCGCCCCCCTTGCCCCCCCAAAAAAAAACCCAAACAAGTAGTGCAAACCTCTGTGCTGATCACAAAACAGTTACTAGTTACATTCAAGAGATTTAAAAAATACGCAGATCAGTAATGTCCTTGTATGAGTTTCAAATAAAAACCTCATGTACTTTTATTCCCACACATAGTCCCTCTAGTAACTTCTGTAACAAAAGTAGGAGGGGGAGGGAGCCATTCCATTAAACTTTCCAGGTCACTCCAGTTGCCCCTGCCCCCCCCACACACACATTTTAGGCAAAAGCATCAGTCCTGTGCTGTTTGTGCAAGTGGACAGAATTTCATGCATCTCCTCCCAAATGATTATAAATCAAGGAGCTTTCATGCTCAGCTAGCCTGAGAAGATGGTGTTATTAATGATTGCTACTCAAGGAAGTTTGGAGTAAGTGTTTAAGTGAAGGCATCTCTGATAGAAGGCTTTGTTTTGTTCCTGAAAACAGCTGAGTGAGCAGTCTTCGCTCTCACTGTTTAACATATTTCTGAGGCTACCACCTCTAAGAAATTTCAGTTATTTTCATTAGCTTGGCAATAACAGCAGCTTCCTCTGGAATCAGAAACAATACTACCATTCCACAGCAACCCACATTAGTCATTCAGTTTCGGCAAAACACTGGGGCCTGGGAAGATGCAGCACTGCTCCTACACCTCTGCTCTTCTATCCAGTCTCAGAGGTCTGAAAAAGCCAGCACGAATCTACAGCGCAGCAAGTGTGAGTAAGCATTAGGTCATACTACTGCTGGATGTGAAACAATGCAAGAGATGAATGCATATGGTCTCGCGTCAGACCCGATTTGCTCGGCAAGTTAACACACTCTGATTTCCCACGTGATCCCAGCCAACAGCCTTTCATCTCAACAGACGCAGGACCGACCAACCCCTCAAGGAAAAGGCATCCCAGAGTCAGGGGGACTGACTGAGGTTTTCACCTGCTAGTTACCTGCCTAGGTGCACAAGGAACGCCGTGCACCCCGTGCACGAACACCACAGACCACCAAATTTAAAGGTAAGAGGTCTGACTCATCACTACACCGCACCAGTTTTGTGCCTTCGGGGCTCCATGCTCTTCCATGGTGACTCAGTCCCTAGACTCCCCTCTCTCCAGGAAAAACATGACAAGTCACACAGTACATGTCAGACTTACCCATCAACTATAATCCCCATTTGCACGGCAGAACTAATTGGAACGTAACATTCCATACCACTTACACTTTGCTGTTGCGCCTAGAGATAGGAACATGTATAATTAATGTAAAGAGCAGCAGTTTAAAACACAGTTGTTAGAATTAACCCTCTGACACCTGGCAACTCGCTTAAGGAGCCCTGTTTAAGAAAACAGTCCTTGCCAAACGTTAACAGCGTGGATATGGGCGTGCTGAGATTAACAGCACAGAATTAAGGAGAAGGAGATTAGCCACGGGGACAGAAAGTTTCTCCAGAACAGTTCCCACTCCAAGACCGCTGCCTGCACTTTCTTAACCCAAAGCTGCTAAAACAGAAGAAACTTTTTGGACAACTGTTAAGACAGGCATTGACTATTTCTTCTGAAAGAACATGCCGTGTTTATGAGAGCTATTTCTGGCTTTCAGCTGTACAAGTATAAAACACCACGAGCCCGATTTTCTTCTCGCTGGTTCAGGTCGGTATATATCCATTGATTTCAGCGCAATTATATCTGATTATTTGCCTGGCGTGGAAGTTAGACAGATCAGTGCTGACCCTTATAGGCAGTTCTGAACAGACTTACACTGGGCAAAACGGACAGGAGGAGACAATCTATTCTACAGTCCCTGACAGCATGCAACTGGAAGAAATCAAGGAAATCATTAACAAAGGACTAAACCTTCAAGAGCTGAACAAAACAAACCAAAAAATAATTCCACCCTTTACCTTCCACTAAGCCTTAACAGATTGCTATCTGGCAGCTTACCATAATGTGCTTTTTTACTGTTGATCAGCTGTGGGGTAGGTTACCCTAGTGTGCAGAGATCACAGCCACATGCTTGTTTTCAGGATTGGGTCCTGAGGAACCTCCCAAAGAGAGATGAATCTAGCACCATGGCTGAGCCTGCAGAGTTTAGCCAACCTGGGCATCACTGCTCACAACCATTAACATACTGAAAACTGCTTGTGGGAATGATTACAGGCCGCTGGGTGTGTATACAGAGTGTTACATGCATGACTTAGCTGCCTGTGATCACAGCAAAATACGTGTGTGTGCACCCTATTTACTACTACCACTGTTAAGACTACAGCACCTCATTCTGATTACAGCTATATCTCATTGAGAGGTCAAATCAGGAGCTGGTATTTCATGTGTGACTTATTATAGGAAGGAAAGATTTCTTTTTAGGCCTTCAGTTCTTTGAATTTTTAAAGAAACAAATAAAACTCACACAAATCCCCCAAAACATCTAGTGTATTAAATACAGACTTTTAATAAATATGAAACTTGACTGCTGGCTGCAACAGAAGGGTGAAACCCAAAAATGTGTCAGTAGGCTCATTCTCTTTTGAGGAGCAACACAAAGACGTGAACTTAAAATAGACATGCCATGGGCTTTTATCGCATGCTCACTTACCCTTTGTCAACCAGAAACCAGCGTGACTTAAAAATCTAGCACTCGCTGCTCTCTAGTTGCCATCGTTGAGGTAGTGAATAGGTGCCCAGTCACGTGCACTTACGCTGCTGTGAGAGACAACCTGGCGTTCGGGTAAAAGTTACGGAAACAGCTCCATGGCTACGATAGGGCTAAACCACAGAATCCATGACTTTACTCCGTGCCCAGAATCCGTGCCTTTACTCTCCCTGTCCCCCATTATTACTCATCTACTTCTATACCCCAATAGCAAGGGGAAGAGCAGAGGTACAGTGCTCAGAAGTGCACAGCGAAGTTACAAAACTTCAAGCAAGGCACAATATATCGGAAACCCACAAGCACCAGGTTTGCGACTCCACTTCTCACTGGGTGAAGCCCTCACTTTGAACGTCTTCTGGGCCACCAGCAACTACTGAGGGCTACCAGGCAACGCCGATTCCCGCTGGCGTGGAAGGTACTACCTAAAAACATGGCCCGTGCTGGGCTGCGGATCCCGTGAGGGGCCAGGCCAGGCTGACCACCGCAGCTGCCAGCAAGCCTCGATCTTAGGCGGTTGCTACCCTTCGGCATGGGAGTGCGGTGCCAGCCAAGTTGAGCTGCAATGACTAAGATTTTCACCGCCAATTACCAAAGTTTGCCAACGAGTCGGCGAACGCACAGGTAAAGGCAGCGCTGCTGCACTACTGGGGGGAGGAGGAAAGGGGGGGGGGGGGTGCCGTCCTTCCATCCCTTTTTACCTCAAGCTGTTCCTAAGACGTGGCCGCAGCCGAACTGGGATAACCGGGGAGCCCAGCGGGTTCCCTCTCTCCGTTGCCGAGGGGCCCGAAGACCCGCTGAATGGAGCGTCTGGGTGGGTCACTGGGAGACAGCCCGGCCGCGCCGCATGCCTGTGCACCCTGGCACACACCTGCCAAGGGCCCGGAGCGCCTCAGAGGGCAGCGCCAACCCGCCCTGAGGACAAGCGGGAGAGCGGGACGACCCCCCCCCCGCCCCACCGGGGTGGGGAGGGCGGGGAGTGGGGGGACGACCCGGGACGGCGGGCGCCGTCCCGGGTCGTCCCCCCACTCCCCGCCCTCCCCACCCCGTCGAGACTCCCCCCCGCCCCCCAAAAAACACAGGCGCCCCCCGCCCGCTGCCCCACACAGGTAAAAGGCAACAGGCGGCGGCGTCGCCCCCCCCTACCCGCGTCCGGTCCCACTCACCCCCTTGCCCCGGCCGGGATCGCTACCTGGGGAAAGCTCTATAAGGCTCCCACCGCCGCCTGCTCCCGCCGCCGGGGCGGATCAGCTGATATTTACCTGTGAGGTAATGCACGCTCCGTAAGGTCACCGTGCACCCGCCGGCACACGGTGCCAGGCAGGAGGAGGGACGCCGGGAGCGGGAGTTGTTCCTTCGCCGCTGCCGCTGCCGCCGCCGCGCACGGCGCCGGAGCGGGGCGGCCGCGCCGCGCAGAGGCAGAGGCGGCCGCTGCCGCTGCAGCTCCTGGCACATGCTGCAGGTGTCAGCGCAGGAGCTGCCCCGCCGCCCGCCCCGCCGCGCCCGCCCCCCGCCCCTCGCTGCGCATGCGCCTCCGCCCCACCGCGCCGGCGCGACGCTACTGCGCCGGCGCGCTGCGGTGGTTGAAGCCGACGCGAAGCCGTTGCCCGGCTCCGGCGCTCCCCTCGGGGGACGCTTCTCCGCCTGCACCGCCGCGCGCGGAGGGGGGGCGGGAGGGGGGAGGAGGAGGAGGAGGGGGCGACGGGAGGGATGACGTAGTGGGGTGTGGGGCAGGGGCGAGGCCAGGCGGCGGACCGGGACCGCGGCAAACGCACGCGTGCGCCCCCCCCACCCCGGACCCTCTCGATGGGGCAAAGCTCCGCGAAGGGGGGTGCGGGCGCGACCCCCGCCCCCCCCCCCCTCCAACCGGGGTGGCGGGCGGGCCGGGGGAACGGCTCCACGAGCGTGTGGGGAGGGATGATGTCATCCCCTTCTCCCGCGGAGGGGCGGGGCAGGGCGGGGACGGGGCTTCTCCCGGGGCGGGGCGCGGCGCGGCGCCCCCCGGGGCTGGGCGGGGGTAGCGGGCAGCTTGTCAACCTCCGACGGTGTCAAACCCCCCGCAGCGTGCAGCGCGCTGCCCCGGGCGGGGTGGGTGCCGCGACCGCGGAGGGGAGCGGTCGCTTCCCCCGTGCCGCAGCGGCGGGCGCGCTGGGGCTGGGCGGTGGCGAGGTGAAAGCATCCGAAATGGGGAAGGGAAGGGAAGGCGGGGGGAGGGGGTGCTTCCCTGAGCCCCTTTCCTTTAAACGAAGGGAGCCCAGCGCGGTCGGTCCCCGCCATCCCGGCGCGTAAGGGCCAGGGCGCAGAGCAGACCGCAACTTTGGCACCGTCACACAGGGCGCGGTGACGTATTGGGGAGCAGGACGTTAGCTCTGAGGCTCTCCTCGGGATTTGGGTTCCGCGGGTGCAGGCGGCTGTCTGCGTGTGCTCAGCCTTAATACGCCTCGCCGCTGAAGAGCAGGGGTTGGGGGGTGTTTGGGGGGGTGGGACCCTTGGCTCACGATAGGTGGCTGGGCTGTGGGGAGTGATGAACAAAAGCTGCTGCTGATCCTGCGGCTCTCAAAAAATCAGCACGTTTGGGCTCGGGGAAGGAATTGAGTTGTCTCTAGTGCTAAAGTTCTGTGACCCGCTTTTTTTGTTGTTACTATTATTTTCCCCCAGCTCTGGTCAGATAAACCACGGGGGTTTAACAGGCACACAGGATGCACAGGTGCCTGGGGAGGCATTTCAGCACGTCCTGGAGAAGCAGCCTCCTGTTTGCTTCCAGCCATCGTGCATCACCTGGAAATAAGTGACTCTTTTATTTTTAATTTGAAATGCGGTGCTGTATCTGTTAAAATGATGCAATTTCATGCATTTCAGCTTTCATGCTGAAATGACCCTTTCAGCTTTCATGCGTTTTCCCATATGCTTATGAAAGTAATTAACAGCCTATGTAAGTTCAGCTGTGGTACTTCCCCGCGAGCTTGGGTGACACTTAAGGGTCCAAGTCCTGCTCATCACATGGTTTCAGGAAGGCTGAAGGGCTTTGGGGGTGCTGCGATGTCGGTCCTGTGTCAGGGCTGATGCTTTGACTAATTTGAAAACAGCATGAGGAGTCCCCAGCTGTGACTGGAAAAAAAGCAGGGAAGCGAAAAGGGGGAAGACTTCATCATGCTGGAGACTCAAATATGCCTCGTTAACGGTATCCATCTGCATGCAAATATTTAATAATCCTAATTTAATAGCTGTCTGAGGGGCTGAGCACAGGAGAAAGGCATTGCACAGACCGCACTGTGCCCTGTTACACCACTTTGCAGTTGCTGTCTGCCTCGTGCTGCTGAAGCAGTGGGAAGGTGAAGTGAGAAGAGGTTGAGAATGCACTTCAAGTATAGTAGATACCCCAGAGAGTGGCCTGATGGAAGTCTTGGTGTAAGGTACTGGGAATGTTGGGGAGATGGAGTGCGTGAGAGCTGAGGCAGCAGCTGAAGTAAGGTGAGAGGTTGTGGAGGACACAGAGGTTGAAAAGGGAGCTTGAGATGAGGTGCAGTAGGTGATGGAGAGCCATTGAAGTGCTTCTCTCTGTGTGATGTTGGTCATGGAAGTTTATTACTAGCAAAGTATAGTCGAAAAGTGCAGGGAAAAGGTAGCATCATAAAGGATGAGAAGAGTGAGCCTGCAATAAGGAATTGTGCCACTGCAGTGACAAGGTAAAGGAAGACTTGGTGTGTCAACAAGGATTTTGAAGTGACAGTAACCTTACTGAAAAGGACGTGTGACACATAAAGGAGATCAGACCACTAGAGAACCTGTCCTTAAAAATCTCTGTTTCCACCTCCCACGAGAACATACCTGGAGCCCTTGATGCTCAGTAGGGATCCAGTTAAGATGTTAATAGGATTGAGGGTGTTCTTAGCTCTCTGGGCTGATGACCGGGGGCGGGGGGAGCACTATAAACTGTAGCTTCTGAGGCTTCATCAGGGGGTGTGGTTTCATTTCTTGAAATTATGCACTAGATTCATCACTGTTTTAACATGGCACTGAATTATTTGCACTTACAGGCAGGTGCACCACAATAAACCATTATCTTTCCTTCTATAGAGCATGCCTTTCCAAGGCTGAGTGGCCGAAGGATTGCCCTGCTCTATGGGGCACAGACCTGGCTGTGACAATTTTTGCCTGGCGGGAGACATAATGTTTTCAAGGGGGATTGAGGCTAGAGTTAGCAGGCTGCTTTTCAACAAGCTATCTTCACATAGAAAGTGGCAAAATTCCCATAGAAAAATCCTTTGATTCCTGACAGAGCACCACAGAACAGGATATCAGGGCTTAATGCTGCTCTAGCTGGTGTTATCAGTCTTGTGACAGACAAGTGTGCCTGCCTGACTCTGCTGCTGTCATGTCGGGAAGGTGGTGTGGCTTTGTGTGGCAAGAGGTTTCTTTTGGGGGCAGGGGGTGGCTTCTGCAAGTAGCAGTGAGAAGTTTCCCCTAGGCCTGACAGAGCAAACACCAGCCAGCTCAAGGCCAGACCCGCTGCTGAGCAAGGCCGAGCCCATCAGCAATGGTCACAGCACCTCTGGGAATCACATTTAGGAGAAAAAAAACCCACAAGCAGCTGCATTTTGCCACCAGAGCAGGGAGTGAGGAGATGTAAGGAACTGTGCAGGCACCAAGGCCAGGGAAGTTCCCCCCGCCACCCCTGGGGCAGCGAGGAGGCACCCCAAGTGCCAGAGAGAAAGATGCCCTGCAGCCCATGGGGAAACCCATGGTGGAGCAGGTGTCTCCCTGCAGCCCATGAAAGAGGGTGGGGAGCAGAGACCCCCACCTGCAGCCCGTGGAGACAGACACATGCACCCCCAAACCCCATATACCTCCCCACAGTGCTACCTGTACGTCAGAAGAAGGGAGAGAAATTAATAAAGTCTGTAAAGAAGGGGGGGAGGCGTTTTAAGATCTGGTTGTACTTCTCATTGTCTGACTCTGGTGTCACTGGGTGTGTGTAATAAATCAGATGATTGTTAAAAGTGTTTTATTCTGTGTTGAGTCTGTTTTGGCTGTGACACTGCTTGCAGGATGATCTCTCCCTGTCCTTATCTCAACTCTAAAGCCTTCCAATATATATTTTCTCCCCTGTCCAGCTGAAAAGGGGAGTGATAGAGTGGCTTTGGTGTGCATCTGGCCTCCAACCAGGGTCAAACCACCACACAAGGTTATTTTTTTAGGGTGTACTGTACATTAGCAAGCTTTAAGTTTTCCTCAAATGTCCTGTTTGCAGGAAAACAATGTGTTTGTTGGGTTTGCTTGAAATAGATGAAAACTAAACAAAAGCCAAACCAAACATGGAAGCCTCTGCTAAGTGAAAATCCCTCTTTTTGACCAGTGTCATGGAGGTGCGGATGTTACAAATTCAGATGCAGAGTTGTTACAGGGCAGTCTGTGTTGCCTCCAACTGTGTAGTTCAGACATCTGTCCCTCGCAGGAGAGGGATGGACCTGTGTCTGCCAGAGCAGGCTGCTTTCTGCAATCAAAAGCCTAAAAGCTCTTGTCCCTTCATTAATTCTTGTGCCTGCAAAGCAAGACATACTGTTTGCTGATCCTTTATAGGTATCTTTGGGAGCTGTTCCTCCAGAAGTTGTCTCTTAATGTGAATTCATTGGATTGTTTTACAAGATAGAAAATACTCTGAAGTTTTTTCGCTCCACCTGTGCTTGTCATCAACACTAGTCAAGTACGAACATTAATAAAATTAAAGGTTCATTCCTGCCAGGCGTAAGGTCAAGCTCCTAATTACAAGGCTGGAAAGCAAGAATGACCAGGAGTCATTTAAACTTAAAATGTAATTCTAGAGAGGCCTTACTTCACAACAGGTTCTTCCTTAGCTGCTCTATTATCTTTCAACTTGAGGTTTTTAAGATATTTAATTCCTATAAGGAACAGGAGTGTAATTTGCACCTACACCACGTGTCTTGTCTTGTCCCAGCACACGGGAAGTGTCTCAGGTGTGGCCAGCTGTGGTTTTGTTTGAAGTTCAAAGCAGTTCCTTCACTCCTGACCCTTTTTCCTGTCTCACCTTGGAAGCAAACTGTCCTACCACATATTGACCAGCTCTCCCTCCCAGCCAGTAAGTCACAGAGCAGTTTACAAACCCTTTACTGGCTTTCCTACGTTCTACGTTTAATTACATTTAAAACTATGAGCTCCGTAAGAGTCCTCTCAAGTTTTCCATATGTAGCTGATTCCCTCGTGGGTAACATAAACAGTGCTTTAACAATTGAGGTGACAGACATGATAATGACATATTTTGACCAAGCTGCTCTCCTACCATTTGGTGTCAGCTTCCGGGGTTCCTAATTTGACATCTCTCCACCACAACCCCCCCCCGCCCCCATTGCTGAAGAATGAGAGGAGGTCACACCTCCTACACCTAAGGGAGTGTGAGGAGAGCAGGAATTGCAGTAGATAGTGCTGATCTTAATGTCACCATTAACAAATCTAATCTTTCCCTAGTTCATCTATCACTGTGCCAACTAGGCATCATTTTGTATGATTAAGTGCCTGTGAAATCGAATAATAAACTGAATTTGTTCCATTTGGGTACATCATCCAAACTGGACTTTTGGATACATCATCATTACTATGATCTTTAACTCGTTGGAAATGCCAGAATACAGATAATAACAGTAAAAATATTGACACTGGATGTTAGTGGTTTCCTGGTCTCATTACAAAAAAGAGAATAAAGTCCATACTACCCTCTGGAAAAATGCAGCGCTTAACACTGAGTTGTCACAGAAAAAAATAAGGTTTCTGCTACATGGAAAGAAAAGATTTTAGTGGGTAATGTGCTGGCAGAGAACCACAGAACAGTTTATACACCATGCTATTCTTATTTTTTTCATGAATAATTTTATTTATTCTCTCCTTAGAAGAAGGAAACAGTATTGACTATTCAGTGCCAGATTACATATGTATCTCCAAGGCTTTCTTAATGATCTGGAAGTTAGAACTGTGATTAAGTCTGCTGCTAAATTAGTAGCTTTGTGGTAGCCACGTGAGTTTTATTCAGAATACGGTGGCAGACCCAGAGAGGTCACACTGTACCCGAAATACATCGCAGCAGACATTTGTTTGCTTGCAGAATGAGGGGACTATTCACATCTAACACTTCTAAAGCATCTTCTGAGAGTATTGCTTGCCCTACTCCAAGAGGAGTTTAAATGCATGTTACTAACCATTACTCCTAACTGGTGAAGCTGGGAGACGTCTGCCTTCCCTGGGACTGATACTGCTGTGGTGTGACTGCCACTCAGCTGAGCTCCAGAGAGCTCCCACCCTCACCATACAAGTCCAGCCTGTCTGCCAGGGAAAATAATGGGCTCGAAGGGAATCTGAGGGAAGCGCAGCTGGTTTCGTGGGAAAGACGGGAGGTTGTGAGGAAGCCGAGTGATTTTTCACCCAACGGGACTCTCTCAGACAATCAGATTTCAGGTTGTCTGAGCAGATGAAACTGTACAGGTCGCCAGTTACAACAGTAAAAGATTTCCTTCCCTTTTTGGTTTTGTCTTCAATAAATAAGGCATTCTAGCAGTGGCAGTAATCTTTTGAGAGAGGGAAAACATCACGCTACACAATTATTGTCAGCCGATCCGTGCAAGGTTTAGGACTGTTATTTGCATTAATGTAGTGCGTGGTGTATTACTGTGCTGTTGTACTCTGCGTCATGCAAATGCAGAAGCTTTAACTTTAAAGAGTTTGGAAGCTGGATATTGTAATGATACTTTGGAGTGATATAAAGCTTTAGAGAGACTGTAATTTCATTAGCACATTGCTGCCGGCTGTGCCAAACAGCTAAACAGCATGCAGCATTTTAAAACGGAAGGGGGGGTTAGACATGTGTATCATCAAGACCTCTACACATACTGAGGGACATCAGCAGTTCATCTGTGGAGATAATGTGATGCTGTGGCAAGAATGTGGGATGGGAATTTGGCCACTCACGTCCTAACCTAGACAGAGCTGAGCGTTGCCTTGAGCACAGCCCGTTCCTTTCCGTACCTCGGTTTTTCCACCTGCAAAAGGAAAGAGTGGGTTCACTTGTAAATGCTTTAAGGTCTGCAAAGGGCAAATGGGAGTTACCCTTATGGGTAGATCTATACACATCTAATTGCGTTTCAAGGAAAGGTCTTTATGGGAGCAGACACTAGAAACAACAATGACCTGCACTTGCAGGGTGTATGAAGCAGTATGATCTTGAGAGGACAACATGTCACTGAATTAGAGGACAAGATGTCACTGAATTAATCGGCTGTTGGCTCTAAAGAAGCCAAAACTGCTTTATTCATTGTGCATATGCTACATCGTGTGACAGGGAACTACAAGTGTGTCTGCAAAGTCTCCTTTCTGTCATCATGACAGCAATGAGCCCTGGGAACACAGAAATACCCCACCGCATTGTCAGGTTCACCTTATAAAGTAAGTAACTCTGGGATCAAACAAAAGCAACAGTGGAGAAAGAGATACAGGGACAAAGGGTGGCTGAATAGGAAGGACACAGAAAGGCTAAGGCACAAAATGAGTCATAAGGGACAAATTTTAATGATAGGTTTGAAAGGATGTTACAAATGGGGGAAGGCTGAAGGAAGATCTGAAGAATGAGAAGAAAAGCAGGTGACATAGAGCCTGACATATTCAGTGGTTTTCAGTCACAATCCAGGTGCTGGTACCTAGAAACTTAGCATGCCTCATTTTAACACATGTATAGAAAAGTCCGAAATCAAGTACAGAACACACTTTAAATGTCTAAGAAATGGAGATACATTGAAATCAGCCAGGCCTGCTGAGCTCTACGCTGGTACATTTAAAGCAGTGGAGCAGCCTCGGAAGCACTAACAATAATCTTTGACAGCTGCCAGGAGAAAAATCCTGGTGGATAAACATAGCACCTGCCATTAAAAAGGAGAAAAATGAAGAAAATAAAGACTTTCTGAGGAGTCAGGCTAAGACTGTCACTGAAAACATGAAAAAACCACCGAATACAGTTTGTCCTAAACATGTAGGATACAGTCAGACAGCAAAGACTTTTGAAGGGCAAATCCTATTAAAGGGATCCAATCTCTTCCTCAGGACAAACAGCCTAGTGCCATGGGCACCTACCTCTATTTCTGCCACTGATGTGCTGTCCATGGGGGACATGCAGCGGCTGCCCCCATTTCCTCTTCTGTTACGGAAAGTCTGTCCCCACAAAACACTTTGTGTCTGCAACAGCCCATTCCTCTCTCTGGGTTCTGGATTTACTGGGAAAGCGCTACAAGGATCCTGTGTGCAGGCAAATCCCTCCCCACCGTCTGATGGTGTCTGGGGGAACGTGATCAGTTGAAGCCCTGCTGCTGTGTAGTTAGGACAAGGTCATTTGCTGCCTCTGTAGGTAGGGCGGGTGCCTGGCAGTTGACTATGGGCTACATGACTATCAGTGCATAAACTCTGTGCATTGGGAATCCTGGGCACCAACACGCAGCAGAACTTTTTCACGGTGAGGGTGACAGAGCCCTGGGACAGGCTGCCCAGGGGGGTTGTGGAGTCTCCTTCTCTGGAGATATGCAAGACCCATCTGGATACCTACCTGTGTGACGTGTAGGGAACCTGTTTTGGCAGAGGGGTTGGACTCTGATCTCTGGAGGTCCCTTCCAACCCCTACAATTCTGTGATTCTGTGATACTGTGGTATATGGCAAGCATCAGACATGAGTAAGGCTTCCTAAAAGCTCATGATGTCGCCCCATGTGATGTTGTTACATGCTGAACTAAAATCAAATGAAGCCAGACTGAAATCACTGCACAGTCTGGTAGGTGCACAAGTGGTTGAAATACCACTTGTCCAGAGTAATTATCAATGATTCACTGTCAAAGCAGGGGAACATTGTAAGTGAGGTCCTGCAAGGGTCTGTCTGGGGTCAGTTTTACTCAATGCTTTCATTAATGACTCAAATGAGAGTAATGATTTGTGCAGAGAGTAAAATTTGTGGATGGTATCAAGATGGAAAGGTTTGTGAGCACTTTGGCGAACAGGATTGGAATTTAAAATAGTCCTGCTGCACTGGTGAAATGGTGGTGGAAATCAATAAGATCAAACTCAATAAAGAATGTAAAGGACTCATCTTAGGGGGGGAGAAGTCAAATACAGAGGTGCAAAGTGGAGAAGAGCTGGCTAGGCAGCTGGAGGGAAGGTTCTGGGTCCTACAGTCAGTCACAAAGTGAGGATGAGTCCACAATACAACGCTGCTAAAAAAACATTTGCCCCTCACAACAACTTTACTGCCTCATAAGCCAAGTAAATATAATTCTGATGAATGTAAGGATAATTACTCTGCACTACTCTGCACTAATTACTAGGGTTGTGTGCCCAGCTTGGAGTGCTGTAAGAAAAAAATAATAAGGCAAGAATGACCATAGAAAGGGAAAGGGAATAAAATTTGTTTGATCAACACCAAAAAATACAGGAAACTGAGCAGTCATCTGGTTGCATTCTTCACCTGTGTAAAAGACTTGCAGACAAAAATTAAGTCTTGTACACCAACAAAAAGTAAGATGAGAATTAATTTGCAGCACAAAAGATACATTAGAGGATCCTTTTCTCAGTGTAGCTCAGCATTTGAAGGGGTTTCCTAAAGAATTCCCATCATCAAAGTTTTTGAAGAACAAAACAGGTAAAATTCATTCAGGAACATAGTATGCAGAGATAATTCTTTCTCAAAGCAGATAGGACCTTTATATTTCTTCCAACCTTATGTATCTGTGATTTCTGTCTAACGGTTTAAATCACAAGAGATAACACAATTCTTAATAACATGATTCTGCAGTTCAGTATTGAAGTGTGCAGTCAGTGCCAGTCAATTAATTCTGAGCTCTTGCAAGATAGCGGTGTACAGAGCCAGGGAACTAATATACCATAGTATTTTGCTATGGCACAGATTCTTCTCAATGAAGGGCTCAGTCCTAAGGATCTTCACAAGTGTCTTCGTACAACTATGTTACCTTCACTCTGTGTTAAATAGACGGATCGGGCTTCTTTATGTATCACCAGCGCCCGTCAGGCCGGTGTCATATGTCATTGGCTGGTTTCCATTGGTACCTGCGGCCTGGCTCCATCTAAACCCAAATATCGATCCGATCCCACGTGTGGCCTTTCGCAGGGGTGCAGCTCGTGCTGGCTGCTGCCGTGCAGGGCGGCCCGGTGCCGGCGGCTGCGAGGAGGGCAGAGCAGCTGGGCCGCCAGCCCCGGCTCTGCGCAGCTCTGCCGGGCACGGGACTCGCTCGGGTCGCAGCAGCTGAGGATCCGGCCTGCAGCATCTCCAGAGCACTGTTTGGCAGCTCTGGTAATAGCATCGTGAAAGGAGGCAATTTATTTTTGCCATGTACACTCTGTTCTAGCATTTTGCCTCCGTCTATTCCCAGAATCCTTGACTCCAGAGGAGAAGAAATGCTGTAAAATGAAGCAAGCTGCAATGAGAGGCTGCTTATTCATTCACTGGTTGGTTTCCCCTTTTTCTACTAGCAGTTGTTTGGTTTTGGAGACCAGGTAAGTGCATCAAGAGACACTTGAGAACTCCAGAGACCTCTCCAGAGATTTGAGATTTCCAGTCAGTTATGCAGTGACTAGGGACAAGTCCAAAGGATCTGCACTGTTGGGTCAGTATGAAACCTTGTCCTTCCCCTAAGTTTATTTTTACCATTTCTTCTCTCCTGAGGAAGTTCCAGAAGAAAAAGAGCTGGGAAATTTTGCCTAAGGGTGAGTATATGGAATGAGAAAGACTTTAATTTAGAGGCAAAACGTTGAGAGCTGTAGAACCAACTCTCCTTCGAGGCAGTCTGGGTCATGGATGAAGAGTCACCCTAGGGCTAGGGGTTAGGGGTTTAGGCTACAGGTTCAGGTAGAAAAAAGCACAGAGCTACCTGCTGCTCTGGGGGGAGCGAGGCAGGGGCTGTGACAGGGTTAGGGTTCAGGTTCAGGTAAGGGAAGAGGAGGAGGAGCCGGGTCATAGTTGGGTTGAGACTGGCAGGCAGCTACCAAGGGAAACTAAAGGCTGCAAAATTTCTCCACTGAGGAATTCCCTGCCTGGGGCACAGCTAATCCTAACCTTCAGGAGAGGACAAATAGCAGAACCCACCTTGTTGGGAGAAAGCTGAACAGGAAGAATTAGTACTGTGAGGGTGGCTGGAAAGAGCCTCGGAGCTAAGACTTGAATTTCTCCTAGCCTCATGGAGCAGGGCTTAGGGTTGGGGTAGGGTGGCCACAGGGGCTCTGAGAAGGAGGAACAACCAGTTCCATCTGAGCAGAAACCCGCAGTTATCTCCACAGGTTACTCAAAATCCTGCAGGAACCTGGGCTCTACCCCACACCCTTTCTCTAACCCTGAAGACAGAGGTTGGCAGAAGGAACTGGGCAGACATGAACCAATCCATTCTGCAGTCTGGGGGTTGGCCATCTTGAAGCTAACCTTCACCCTGCCTCTGCCTCTTGAGCCTTCTGCTTCCCTTCCTTCATCCTGACCTTCTTGCTTACTGTAGTCTGGAAGGTCAAGTCTGGCTAAGTGCAGGTGGTAAGTGCTGCTGTAGATCTACTTGTCCACCTCTTATATCCATTACAATCATATAGTACTTAAGAGAAAAGTCATCTGACACTGTAAAAGAAAGAGAGCAGTGGTAAGACATGGGAGTCTAGTATCAACATCTATTTGGCTTTGGAGAGCAGTTGGCTCAGTGACTGAACAAAGTGGATTTAATTTTATGAAGAGATTGCTTTTGATGGAGACACCAAACTGTTCACTGGGGGAAAGATGGTACAGTTATATCTGCTCTGAGACATGGCTAGAGTATTCCCTATCCAATGCTAGTGCCACGTGTGCGGTACAGGTGGGTAGTGGAAAGGCGGCTCTATTTTCTCTAACAAATTGCATTAAGGTTACCACAGAAGGGGGTGAATGGCGCAAGGATACATTCAGTATCTCACAAAGTTAAGGTCAGCTGAAGTGCACAGCATTTTATATTTCCTCTTGTGAAAACAGAAGAAACAGATACAGATAAACGGAGCTCCAGGGGCTAGATATCGTTAGCATCTGACAGGAGCAGCAAGGAGGTTAACAGCTAATCACACAGGAGCTGGTTAGTGTTATTACACCAGTGAGTATCTCCCCCTGGCCACTACAGCTTTGGCTGAGAGCTGCAATCCCAGCTTCTCCTGTTTTATTCTACATGATGCCAAGTGCACACCTACTTGGCTATAGAAGAGAACCAGTCTTTGGGCTCATCTCAAAGAGCAGCTTGTTCATGGATGACACTGTTGACTTTAGTCATAGCACTCAGACAAGTAGAGACTCCATCATCCAACTGTCCATGGAAGGAAAGTAATGGGATTGTTTCCCTTCCCTGATTTATGGAGAAAACAGCAAAACCCTGACTTATAAAAACAAAACAAGTATTTCTCAAAAATAAAGAATTGTAGAACTTCACTCAGCCAAGCATTTCTCAAACTACAAGAAAACAAAGAAGTAGGAAGAAGAGACTATGAATCAAATAAATTATTTTTTATATCTCTCTGTTGCTGTATCTGTTCCTTCCATCTGCAAGAAGCTCTTTCCTGTTCAGCTCTTCAGTTTGTGGAACAGAAACATTCAAAAGGCTGACTAAATTGAAGAATGTTAGACTTCAGTTTAAAAAATGCCTGTAATACCCCCTTTCTTTCTTTTTTTTTTAACTACCCAGCAACTAGTTCAAATACTTTGCATAGGGTACATTTATTTTGTTGAAGTCTTTATCAGACCAGTGACAAATTATGGTGAATATTGTTCTTTTGCTTTTATTCTGTGGGGAAGAGTTTTCCCCAAAGGCAGAATTTGCTCAGATTATAATTTAGGCCAGAAAGTTGTGTAAAATTCAGCTGCCAGTCACTGACTGCTTTTCTGAGGATTGAACAGAAATGACAAAGTACAAAATAAAGTCAAACAAGAATTAGACTTCAAGTAATTAGCAACAAAAATCAAATATGATATTTGACAGTAAGGGAGCAGGAAGAGAAGCAAATGCACAAGATGCTTCTTAAATGATAGCAGCACCTTAACCTTTCCAGAGCTTCTGGCAGGCAGAGAGAGATTCACGAGTGATATGAGAAGACCCTACATACTCTTCTCAGACTCTGTCCTTTGTATTTTTTACAGGTCAACAGATCTGCTTCCATTCCCCTTCTTCCTTTTCCTTTCAAATGATACATTTTTTTCTTCAGTGAAATCAGGCCTTCAATTTTGGACTTTCAGTGACCCCCCCCCGAAATGTTATACTTGGAAGTTCTTCGTTCACTTCCACCTCTCAACTCTCACTAAATTACCTGATTCTCCAGGTCCTGTCTTCCAAGATCCCTCTATTTTTTCTTTGCTCTTCTTGAAGAGTTCATTAGTGGAAAATAAGGGCTAAATATACATTCAAATCAGTCGCAACATGAGCCAGCTTTTCTCTAGCATGACTGCAGTTGTGTTTATGCAGTGCTGGGGCCAAGCAAACAAACTTTGCTAGAATCTAGCTGCATTTTCTGCAGCCACTCAAATGTTTGTCCATCACTCTGCCAGCTGCAATGGAGCTTATTGGCTCTGGTGGAGGCCTGTGCAAGGATTGTAATCCTTGTTCTAGAGCTGAGCAGACTTCATTAATTTGCCCTCCTATGGGAGATACGTTACTCAGGAAAAAGGAGGAACAGGGGAGGTGGTGCCTAGACAGCTGAGCTCGACCTGTTTTAGTGAGGGTTAAATTTGGAAGCAACAGTATTGTCTCTAGTGTAATCAGCCAAAGACACGGGTGAGACTCTTCCATTTTCTGAAGTTTCCAAACCCCACAATACCTGGGTGATGAAGAGTTGGCAGCATACATCTAGATGTCAGAGGTTTACATCTAGCATTCAATAGTGCATAGATTCTTAAAGGTTTTAACATGTACTGGTGTTAAAAACAGGCCCTGAAGTACAATCAGCAAATGATGTCAATAAAAAACCAGGGAAAGTGCAACAGTAAAAAGAAAAAACACATAGATGTGAAAAATTGAGCACCAAACTGCACATATTTCTGAGTCAAGAAAAAATGCACTTAGTTTCATCCCTCAGGTGTTTGCAGGACATTAAATTAGAAGCATAATTATTCTGTGCATTGTTTACAGTGGAGAGAAGCAAAGAGAGAACCCCATTTAGTGCTAACAGAGCAACTGGCCATCAGTAAGCTGTGCTGACCTTCCAGCAATGCAGTGATATCCAGTGTGCCTGCTGGAAAACAGCATCACCAAAGAGGTACCTCTCGCTACCAGTCCCAGTGGTGATACAAAAGTGCAACACTTATTTTTTTTTTTAGCTAATATTTAAACCTATTCACTAAGACTTACAAAACAGCCCCTGATATTTTCATGCCTCACAGAGACATAGCACTTGAGATGCCGGACCTGTGGCGCACAGCTTTGCTTCTACTGGGAGAACATTATCACCACCAGCAGCAGCCTTATGTTACTTACAAAGCCCTGCTTCTTGGCAAACTCCTGTATTATTCACACACCCGCAGCAGGCAGGGCCAGGGCCAGCAGCAGTGTGTCAGGGAGGACACACATCTTCTGTTTCAGAGCAGGAGTGGGGACAGCCTGCTGTCCAGCAGCCTCCCCGGTGCACCAGCTGAATTGCTCTGAAGGAGAGAGATTATATGCAACGGGATGAGCCTTCAGAGTTTATCAGTTCCATAGTAAAGCAGTTGGATTTAAAAGAATTGAAGACTAATTGTCTTAAATTGTGGTTCCAAGAGAAACCATGCGAGGCTTTAGGTACCTAGCGATGGGGCATTAAAGTGCTGCAGCTGGATGATGAAGAGCACTCCAAGTAGTACAACTCACTCGACTGCTTCAGATTTGTTAGAGAAATTCTGAAGGCAGAACTTTGTTTGCACAGACTGGATGCCAGATCGGGTATTTACTGTCCTCTTTGCACTGGTACTGGGTGAGGAATAACTCAGAGAGGCAGTATGCAGTATCATCAGTGTGAATCATGTTTTGGGTGCTCCAGCTAACTGGGCAGAAATGTAATTTCCTCCCTGATCCCGATCAGCTTTCTGTTCCCCAGTGCTGTAATGCTCCAGTATTAATAACAGGGAAAGGGAGCCACACAGACAGCCAATAGATTGGGTGAACTTAATAAAGGAGTTCATAACGACCCACCAGAAATCACAACAGAATTTGGGTACAGTAGTTTCAATACTAAAATAAGGCTGCGACTGTTTGTGTCAGCTGATCAATGGACACCAATGATATAAATGATTTCAGCTTCATTTAGCCTTTTCACCGTTACCACTTCTAGAACCCCAGGGGTAATTGTATTTCAAGAAAACAAGTAAACCTTTCCAGTACTTGACAAAGTGAGATCTCTTTTGAAAAGACAGTCCTTTTCAAAAGCAATCACAGCTCTAAGCTTGAGGTGGTGGCTCATAACATTCTTACAAAAAGCCTTTTAAAATTGACTGGCAGATTCAGCCCCACCTCATTCAATTATAAGCAAGCAAATGGGCTGCAAAGAAATCCTTCTTTAAAAAGTCTCTCAGCAGGCACTTTGGTTACTACCCAGTGTGAGTTACAAATTAGGTAATAGGAAAAGCAAAGAAATAACAGGCTTTAATAACGTTAGGCCGAAGCTAGTATTAGTCCATTTCTTATTAGAATCATATTAACACAAAGACAAAACCTTAACGTGGCTTACTTGAACAAAGGGAGCTACATGGGAATGTAGACTTCAGAACAGTAAATCACATCACTCTGTGATCTCTCTTTAAAAACCACAGCCATCAGAGTCTTCAGTACGCAAACACAAGTAAGGTACTTTTGAAAGCATCAGAACTCAATCAGACTAACAAAACTCATTTAAAGACTCACCTGCTTAAATACGAGTGTTAATTCTTGAGTACAGGTAGACTGTATTTAGTGTTCATGCTGAGCATACCCTTCCTCTTCCCCCTCCTGTGCTTTTATAGTTGAATAAACACTACTGAGTTAAATCATGAATAACCAAGAGCGAGAGACTTGGCGGAAAAGGCAGATCTCACAGAAAGCTGTGAGAATCTTCTTGTGCACGTGGTTTTGCAAGGATTTGGCTGGTCCGTGCATTAATGCAATGCATCTTTTTGGTCATGCTTGCTTGCTCCTGAACACCTTCTTCCCGTCTTTCGGAGGCCACAGGATTTGCAGGCAGGGCTGAGCTACATTCTCTTTGCCAATGGCTCTCTTCACCAAAACACCACTAGTCCCAGGCTGGAGGTTTCCACCTGGCAGCAAAGCTAGCAAAGGGGCTCCTCAGATTCACCCATTCAAAGGTGTCTGCATGCAGCTGGTTTGAAGCTGGGCCGTGCTAATGTTGGTGAGTTTTACACTAAAGTGGATTGAGAAATGCTCACGCGTGTCTGCCTGGTGGTTCTGTGTGGGGAGTCACAATAATGTCCTCAAGTGGCAATGCTGGGAGCAGAAGAGTGCTACTCTTGGTGCTGTCAGCCTAAGGGTAGCGATACGGCATCTCTGCACTCATCTACTGTGTAAAGGTACATGCTTAAATCAATTTTGCTTTCCTGTTCTTCAGCTATCTGAGCCTTCCTGTCAGCTATCACCTTTAACAGCTGTAAGTGCAGTAAAACAGCTGGCAAAAGGTTATTTGGGTTTGTACCCCATTCATCAGATTAACTACTTTGAAGCTGTTTCACTTACGGTAAAGCAGCGGCTGTTACCTTGCCTTGTGGGTTTCAGGCAGCAAAATCAAGCACTGGGTAATTAAGGGGGTTGCACTGCTTTCAGTCACAGGCAGCAACATCTGCCAGTTTGCTGAGTTGGCATTATTGGCAATAATATATACAATCATGTCACCTGACGGACATGAACACAACAGCATGGATGGAGGTAAGAGACTCAAGCTGAGTACTCTGGGTTTATAACAAAGCGGCTTGGGTGATGCCTGCAGAAGATGGGCTCTGACTTTGATTCCACAAATTCCTTCCTGCTTTCCTGTCCTGAAACAGCCTTCTTGGGCAATACTGGAGATGCTTTTGAATACCCTGGAGTGATTAATCCCACCAAATGTTGACTGTATGACCCATTAACCCAGCAAAGATTTTAGCACAGGGGTGCCATTTTAATGAAGAACAAAATGTAATCATCAGCCACAAGGATATGAGGAAGAGTAGGAAGACCATTAATCACTTCATTTACACAGAAGAATATTTAGAAATTACCCCAAAGTAATTTGATGTCTATTTTGTAGCCTGTCCCTTTTTTCTGCAGTGTGATCTGTCTGTCTTTGTAGGATTAGATTTGGATTAGATTTGCCATCCTGGATAAAATCCTCTGCATCGTGTCTTCCTAACATGCAAGTTTAGTAGAGCATAAACCTTGGCTCTGTACAGTCCTGGCGCCTACATAAGGGACATCTTTTCTAATCAGGGTCTCTAGTTGCCTTTCCAATATTATACTGACCTTATGATGACAATAAAAAGAACTTGATGGCCTTAGGCCTCGTGGAGGTCTATCTGACAAGGGAAAATTTGGGAATTAAAAAACCCCCACAGGTTAAATTCATGAGAGAGAGGATTTCCATTGAAATGAGATGTAGCTCTGTAACTGCTTCACATTATCTGTTCTGGCATAGGTAGAGATAAAGAAGCAGTGGGCTTTTATCTTGCTGTAAGTCATTGCTCCATTGTGGTGGTGATCTCTTTCAAAGTACTCCCTCAGTACTTCGAACTAGAATTTTGTGCTCCTTGGAGATGATGGAAGACATGGTGCATTTTGAGATTGTGCCACTGGAATTAGAAGCATATTTTGTTGATGGTCATTGTAAATCTTTATTTTCCATATGCTCTTATATAAGTGCAAAATTGCCATGGTTTGTCTTTTTCCAGACGACTTCTTCATTGCCTGGCTCCATTTGTGGCGTAGGATAAAAGAACAATTCATGGGATATGGATACAGTACATACCTCTCCTAGGTACCCTGTTTCTGAGCAGTCAGAAGGCTGTGGCAGCATCTCCTAGCTTATCCACACTGGATCTTACCAAAGCAAAGGTCTGGAAGGGACATCAAGGTTCATCTGAGCTACCTGCCCTTCCCCCAGTTCAACTGTCCTATTGACTCAAGCCTTCTAAAGACCTTCATTGGTGAGAACTCCATAGCAAGAGAACAAGAAAGAAAATGGCAACAAGAATTGGAGGTGTACCTTATCTCTGAAAAACTTCATGTTGGGTCTGGCTCTTTCCAGGATCAGGGAACGCAGGAACAGAAGCAGGTCAAAAGGCTAGGTCAAAAGTTTGGCTAGGTCTATGCTGTATACCTAAAATGTTGAAATGGGGCACGTGTGTTGAAAAAGGCCTGATAAGGAATTTCTCCTCTGATGCAGACTGTATTCAGACTATCTTGCTTATAAACATCAATAGGTCTATTTTTCATTAAACTCATAATTCCTTTTCAAAACTGTTTATGCTTTTTAACTGCACCATATCCTGTGCTAATAAGGTTCATCACTCAGTTCTGAGCTACATGGAAAAAGATTCCTTCATTTTGTTTATTTGAAATTAGAGCCCTGAAGCCCTTGTGCTATTGGATTGGGAAAAACTGTGAAAGGCTGCTCTCTGCTCACCTTTCACAAGCCATTTGGAAGCTGAAGACTCCCCCAGCATGCAGTCTGCCATCAGTGGGAACCACTCTATGCATTTATTGTTCTGACACCTTCCTCTTTCCTTCCTGTGCTCTTTGTGAAAGGCAGCGATCAGAAATATCTGCTGTATTCAAGATGGGCACGTGACAGATTTTTACAGAGGTATGACCATTTTACTGTTCCTGCTGCTGCTGCTTTTCTAACAATGCTAATTTGCAATTTGCTTTTTTTGACTACTTAAAATTGCTCCAAGTCCACTTTCCTAAGAGGTAATAGCTGATTTGTGTCCCATCACTATCTGTGTGTAGTTCATTTTTCCTGCATGTGTTATGTTGCCTGCATTGGCATTGAGTTTCATCTGTGGTTTTGTCTCCAATTAATAAAATATAAGAAGAATCCTTTTTGCACACATCTGCAGTCAGCTTTACTCCAAACACCTGTGCCATCTGCAGATATTGCAACTTCCCTCTCTGCCCTTTTGCTATATAACTTGTAAACATCTGGTACAGCACAAGCCCTAGCATATATTTCTGTAGTAATACCTGGTAACTACACTCTGCTGCAAAACCTGGCCATTTATTCCTGTCTTGTATTTCCCACTTTTTAACTGGGGGTTGTGTGTGACAGTCTATTAGGACACCTCCTCTCTTTTCAAGAGGCTTAGCTTCTTTGAGAAGCTGTTTGAAACTTTAGCCATCAAAGTGTACTACATCAAATAAATCATTCTTGTTTACATGCTCATTGACTTCAAAAAAAAGACCCTAATAAATTGGTAACTCAAAAATTCCATTTGTAACATGCATTTCAGCCTTCTCCCAGTGTGTCATGTTTTGGCTTTATGCCTGTTAAATGTATTAATTATCTTAGTTTCTACTAATTTACCTTGCACAGGCAGAAGTGGAGATTGGTTAGAGAGGATGTTGCAGCAAAGTTGGGATGAGCAGTGATGGCTGAATGACTTCAGACTATGAAAGGATATTTCCTGGAAATAAGCACACAGGGAAGCTCACAATGTCTAGTTGGTTCTAATTAGTTACAAGGAGATCAGTACTGAACGGTCTACTGTGGTTGTGTTGTGTGCTGCCATGAAGAGGTATCTTCTCTGCCTATCATAAGGGTTGTCCCACCATGGACAGTCAGAGACAGCCCTGCAAAAATGCTGATCCCTGTTTTCAGCACATACTATTTGTCTCTATATTGACTCACTGAGTTTAGAAACAAAAGGAATATTTTGTCTTCTTATCCTTCTACAATCATGGCTAAGGAAACCTTTCCTCAGGCAGGAAAAAAATAACCCCTATGTCACCACGACCGAAGCATCTGCAGCGTGACAGGAGGTATTCTCTTTAGGGATTACAACTCAGAGCTGTGCCCCATGTAAAGCTGAGGCCAAAGGTTAGAGCTCAAGGTTGCCCAACAGAGGTTTGGAGACTTTCAGGACAGGTTGAACAGCCCACAGACTGCCCTCCTGACCAACAGCTGCCAGCAGCCCGCAACACCTGGCACACCAGTTCCAAGAGGGGAGGGAGGCCTTGGTTTTGAAAGGCTACTTGGAAAATTTTAAGTTCCTTTGGTGTGCTACCCGTGTCTGGGTGAGCACTAAAATGGAACAACGTGTGCCAACCCACCGGGGCTCTGCAGGATGATGGGTCAGGCGGATCATTTTCCAGCCTAGCCGTGCCTTCATGAATGTCAATCATTGCTCACCTGTAGCGCGGTGGGGATGATCGATGTGAGAGCTGTAACTGACAGGCCCAGAAAGGTTTTCTGTGCACTGTGTCCAGGTTTCTACCCCTCAGTAAGATTTTACTCTTCCTTTCAAACTCAGTGTGAACGCTTTGCCTTTCAGAACCAGCAGCTTTGTTATCTGTTCAGGTTTGTTACAAGTTTTAGAAACAGCTAATGAGGAAAACGTCAAGGATGCTTAATCAGTAAGCAAGTTGTGGCTTCACTAAGTAAATAAAATGAGAATCTGTTGTCCTTGATGTGCATCAAAACAAGTATCACCACAGGTGCATACTGACATTTTTGAGACCATTTTGAATTGTGCAAAGAGGGGAATGAAGGGGGTCAGTGGTAGGAATGTGGTATTGTAGGGTGAGTTAAATTTAATATAAGATTTTTTTTGTGGGAAGGCTTAGGGTCTGGGGGACAATCTTTCTTATGGGGATCACCCACATATTGAGGGTCTGTATCAGATTCATAGCATCTCTGGGAGCAGTTTGGTCTCTGCCAGACCAAGCTATGTTGTGGCTGGGGAGCCAAATGCCAAATGCCTTTTCCTGGCAGAGTAAGTACTAGAGGCTCGTAGGCTCCAGGCATGCAGAGTTTTGTGATATATGTTTTGAGGTGCCTGAGGGGACACAAAGAATGGCAGCTTTACTATTCCTTACCATAGTAATAATGACCCACTGCTATGCCCCTGTACTGCCACACTGTCTCCACAGTCACTAGGTGCCCTCTCTGTTCTGGCCAGACTGTGCTCTGTTATCTTGAGGCTGTTTTCTGGTAGCTGCCAGGTGGGCCTGAAACCCTCTTTCTTTCTCTAGTACTTCTATACATTCCCTTCACGGGCCCAGGTGGACCTAATGAGGTTCAACACTGCCAAGTGTAAGGTGTTGCACTTGGGCCAGAAGAATCCCAGACACAGATACAGACTGGGAGAAGAGCTCCTTGAGAGTAGCCCTGCTGAGAAGGACCTGGGTGTCATGGTGGACAAAGGCAGAAAAGTCAGAAAGCAATGGGCATCAAAAAACTCTGGTCACACTGCCTCTGCTCTCTCCACATGTGCCTCATTGCTCATTGGCTATTAAGCTCTCTAAAAGAAGTACTGTACAAGCCCATTCAAATAAATGGAAAGGTAAATACGGCCTGGTCAACTATACTGTACACTTTGTGCAGAGGGAATTAGTTCCTGATGCATGGGCCTATTTGGTTTTATGTTACTGAAATGAAAGAGAAGCCAGTATTAAGCAACCAACTAAGTAAAGGATTTAGACAGTGACAGTCCTGATATGATTTCAGTGGCTAAGCAATGAAAAGGCCACCCCTCTGCTGCCATAGATGGGAATAGCTCCACTGAAGCTGAGCATCAATTTTTGCAAGACAGAAGAAAGAAATAGTCAAAGACTCAGGGTGAATGAAGTAAGAGACTTCTTAGGGATTGGTTTATTCATGTTGGTAGCCTCATTGCTAACACAGTTGATATGTGTTTGCTTAGTCCACCAGGATGCGTAAATTAGCTTTAAGCATGTACTTAATATGCAGAATACTACTACCTGCAGTGTTTGCAGGTGGAGTAGCCGTTCACTGCATTAGGAGCCTGGATGCTCCAGCCAATACACAACAGCAATTGCTCATCTTGTCCTAAGAAGTTTGCAGTGGTTTAGGTCCCTTTCTCACTGACACTGGAAATTAAGAGGCAAGTAGAGAGGTACAGCATCAGTGGTACGCTAGGTTATGCCACAGATTCTGAATTAGTATTGCTTGTTTGACACAGGAAATGGGAGTTTACAGTACTGCTGACAAAAAGGTTGAGGCATCCAGTGCCAACATAAACTATCCTGGCTTTTACTGACAGTGCCCTTTCTTCATTTCCAGAGAAGCATTTCCAAGAGAGAAGATTTGTATCTCACTGCTACATGCTTTCTACACACAGTGCTTAAGGGATAATCCCCAATGCACTGTAGTATACGAAGCAATAAATGGCTGCTGAGATTAATAGACCAAGCAAAGCTGAAGCATTTAATCAATCTCCAAAAAGTACTCATTGCCAGAATATTGCAGGCAAGAGATTTTATTCCTCGTGTACAACAAACCTTAATAGGGAACAGCAAAATTTCTGTTCATCAGTGAGAACTTACAGTGCCGAGCTGAGGACACCTCAGTGTGGGGTGGAGATGAGGGGACTGACTGCAGCCATAAGCAAGCAGGGGACATGTACAGGTTTAGATGTGACTGGATAAATGGGTAGGTAAGGGTTTCCATGCTATATGTCTTAGCGATAATATCCTATTTCTTTGTGTCATGGTATCTTTATTTAAGACAGAAGAGTAACAGCAAGTACTAGAGCCTCTTGCTGGTGTAGGAAAGAGCAGAATACAAGGACACTTCAGATCGTATTGATCCAGCCCAGTTTAGATATAATTTACAGCAGTTGCCAGGCTGCTGCAATTTACAGCATTTCTTTGAAGTTCTTAACTGTGCATCAGGAGGGATTACTGATATTAAATTTACTCTGATGGACCTCGATGAACACCTTCCAGCATCTAGGTGGTAGAACACTAACAAGAGTAAGAAGCTCCTTTCCAGCCAGGATGTCTTGTATCAACACATGACCTATGTATGCCTTACCAGCACAGAGGTCAGTGGTCAGGCTTTCTGACTTCAAAAGTTGTCTGTAGGCTCCCAGTTTTGTGCAGAAACACATTCAGTGACCTGGATCGCAATCCTCTTCCTGGCCTGAGCCACCAAAACATTCTATAAGGTTCAGCAAGGTTCTTTCAAAAGAAACTAATATTTCATGATAATAGTTTTCCTATACTTGCCCTCTTCACTCAGACACTTCCTTACCTTGTATGTAAGGAAGGATATGTATAATGTGTCCTTACATTACATATTTATTTGTACTTTACCAATATCTGATCAAATGAAGAGTTGGAATTTTCACTCTGAAAACACTTGTGATTTAACCTGGTCTAAAAATGCTGGTGCATGGGTTGGATGCTCTGGGAAATGCTGGTACTGCATGCTGTTGTGGTTTTGTGTGGCTGGGTTCTGGTGAAGGACACACTTGGCTTCTGCAAGAAGCAGCAAGAAGCTTCCCCTGGGCCTGACAGAGAAAATACCAGCTGGGATCAAGGACAGACCTGCTGCTGACCAAGGCCAAGCCCATCAGCCATGGTCACAGTGCCTCTGTGAATCACATTTAAGAGAAAAAAAAATGCTACCAGCCACTTTTTGTTGCCGGAGAAGGGAGTGAGAAGATGTAAGAAACTGTGCCGGCACCAAGGCCAGGGAAGAAGTGGGGGAGGAGGAGCCCTGGTGCCGGGAAGAGAGAGATTCCCTGCAGCCTGTGCAGAAACCCATGGTGGAGCAGGTGTCCCCCTGCAGCGCATAGAAGATGATGGGGAGCAGAGACCCCACCTGCAGCCTGTGGAGACACTCCATGCTGGAGTGGGTGGAGGCATAAGGAAGACACCATGACCCGCGTTAGAGCAAGCTCCTGGAAGGACCTGCAGCCCATGGAGAGGGGCCCACACCGGAGTAGGATTTCTGGGGGGGGCTTGTGACTCTGTGGGGAACCAGATTGGAGCAGTCTGGGTCTGAGAAACTGAGAGACATTGTGTGATTTATGACTGTACCCCATCTTGGGGCAGCTGTTGAAGAGCTGAAGCCCTGTGGGAAAGGACTCGAACCATAGAATGGGTTAGGTTGGAAGAGACCTTAAAGATCATCAAGTTCCAACCCCCTGCCATGGGCAGGGACACCTCGCACTAGACCAGGCTGCTCAAAGCCCCATCCAACCTGGCTTTGAACACCTCCAGGGAGGGGACAACCACCCACCTCCCTGGTCAACCTGTGCCAGTGCCTCACCACCCTCAGAGTGAAGAATGTATTCCTAATACCCAATCTAAATCTATCCCCTTCCAATTTAAAGCTGTTCCCCCTCATCACTACATGTGCTTCTAAAATGTCCCTCCCCAGCTTTCTTGTAGGCCCCTTCAGGTCCTGAAAGGCCACTATAAGGTCCCTCCTGAGCCTTCTCTTCTCCAGGCTGAACAGCCCAACTCTCTCACCCTGTCTTCATAGGAGAGATGCTGCAACCCTCCAATCTTCCTGGCCCTCCTTGGAACCTGTTCCAACAGTTCCATGTCCTTCTTATGTTGGGGACTCCAGAACTGGACACAGTACTCCAGGTGGGGTGTCACAAGAGGGGAGAAAATGGGCATTGGAGAAATTTGTGGAGGACTGTCTCCCATGGGTGGGACTCCATGCCAGAGCAGGAGAAGAGTGTAAGGAATGCCCCCTCCACTAAGAAGGAAAATAAAGCATGAGAAACTGACTGAAACCCCCGCTTCCCCCTTGTGCCACCCTGGAGGAGGGGGGATGAAGGGAGAGAAATCATGAACAAAGTTAAGTCTGCAAAGAAGGGAGGGGTGAGGAGAGGTGTTTTAAGATCTGGTTGTATATCCTACTCTGATTTCACTCTGTGTGTGTGTATATATAATAAATTAGATGCTTTTTTTTTTTCTTTTTAGTCCATGTTGAGTCTGTTTTGCCCGTGACACTAATAGCAGAATGATCTCTCCCTGTCCTTATCTCGACTCCTAAGACTGTCAGTATATATGTTCTTCCCTGTCCAGATGAAAAGGGGAGTGATGGAGTGGCTCTGGTGGGCATCTGGCCTCCAGCCAGGGTCAAACCACCACACATGCCATCTCACGTTGGACGCTTAACTCACCTCTGTTTGCACCTCTTCTCTGGGTGCAATACATTTTCCTCCTCCTCTCCTTCTCCAGACTATTGCTGTTGGTTGACCCAGATGTACATCCTCTAGCACAATGTCTCCCAGCCTTCCTTATAATTCTCAGAAGGTCATTGCTAAACACTTCCAGGAAAATCATACAAGTTAAAGGAAATACATAATCAGTGGTCACTTGAGAATCTTCTCCTACATGACCCATTGATGCTTGCTAGATGTTGTGTGAGAATGCAGATGAAGAAGTTTCCCCACTTCAAGCTCAGGTGTTTCAAAAAGCAGCTCAATAGACTGGATTGGATCTGAATTAGGTTTCTAATACTAATCTTTTCAACTTCATGGAGAGGGGAAAACTATAGAAGCACAATAAAGAAGATAATTGCTGTTCATTTGTAAGGACTTTGAAAACAAACAAACAGACAATAAGCAAAACCAGATTTAGCTTGCCATAAATCCAAGGTAATCTGCTTTTCTCTAGTATCTTTGTAATGAATTCTCATTAGTTTACGGATGGGGTAGTGGCACTTAAGCACATAATATTCCATGCCATCGTTTATCTTGCTTCACTGATCTGATGGATGCCTATGATGTCCCTGGGGTGATCTTACTTTTGAACTCTGCACAACTAAAACATGTATTAACTTTCCATCATTCATATAATGTTGTAAAGTCACGATGGTTTCTAATGAGTGCAATTAAGAAATAAGTTCTATGAACAATACACCTAGTAACCTGAACTGAATATTAATAGACAATTGTCCTAGTAAGTTAGACAGGAGGAAGGACTTATTTGAGGCTTTATTCCAGGTTCCATTTAGACATGCTCTATGCTGCAGGGATTCTCTAGGACTTTATTTACATCAGCAAACTTGGAATAAGGGCAGTATCAGGTACTTTATGCTTCCATCAGTAGAATATGCTCTTCAGAAACATTTCCAGAGCAGAAGGAACTCTACATACTTACCTTTTATGACTGTTGTACAGTAAGAATAGTCAAGAATTGTTGGTTTTTTTCATGAGAAACATATGGAAAGCCTTTAGGAGTCTTCGGGACCCTATTAAGTTCATCAATCCCTGTCACTCCCAGTTCCAAGACTTTTAAGGGATAAGTTAGAGCTATTGGCATTGCAAACTTAAAGACAATGACCTAATGTTATATTTTTAATTTTCTATTTCTTATAACTACATTTAAGCCCTGTTCAGATGTGTATTTAATAGGTTTTCTGAAAAACTGTCATCAAAATTTACATAAGTTGCCATGAGAAGTTAAAGGATGGAAAATATACTAATATAAAGAAACAGGTTTTGACCGTGACAGTCCATAACTAATATGAAGGAATATTACCAATTAGTTTAAACTTGAAGCTTGACCTGCCTCAAAAATGTTTTGCTATGACAAAAAATGCGGTTTTCATCTTAAAAAAATCACATTTTAATGTTTTGCTTGTTTTTTTTTTAAAGAACTGCCTTTACTCTGAAAAATAGAATAAGCTCCAACAGAGTAACCATTCCAATGCATGATATCTGAAGTAGTGTTGCAAAGAGAAGATCTATCCATGTGGATAAAACAAATTAATAAATCGGAATCCAGTCCAATTCTGTATTCTGTTGATCAGTAAAGATATTTAGACGAGACTGTACATTCTATTTCCAGACCACTGTTGACTTTAGAGATTACATTGCAGACATTAATGAAAAAAAACCCTGAAGTAAAGCACATCATATGCTTTTGGCATGTGATCCATACAAAATGTAGAAGGAGGAAAATATTATTGCTATTGACTTCACTGAGAAGAGGCATTAGGTATTTAAAAGAATAGATAACAGTGTCAGAACTGTCACTCAGTCCTTTCACATGTATTTAAAGCAGAGTCTTGCCTTTTTACAAAACTGTCATTTTTCTGATTTCTTTAAACTGTAGTTAAGTATCTCCAGCAAAAGAAGTGGATTTGATATTTCCACATGCAGAAATTGACAACATAGTAAAACAAGCGCGAAGCTCACTGCAGTCAGAGTGCAGTCAGAGTCCCTTTATTCTGACTGCATATTAGCATCTTATGCCACTTTGCAAAGATGTAATACAGTGGGTACAGGATGATGTAGGCACCAGAGATATTTCCCAATTAGTTGCTTTTAGATTCAACAATCCAAGAACAAGTCCCATTCCGTGCTAGGACAACCCATTTCCAATAGGGGTTTGCTCTGACAGAGTAATGGAAACTTTCTAAAAATTGAAACCCATCTTTCCCAGCTTTTGTTTTGGTAGGTACATGACCATCTAGTTGCTCCATGAAGAGGGTTTTTTTTTCAGAACTGAACTGTGCTGTACAGTTCACACAGCACAGAAGAGCCAAACACAGCATAGAAGAGCCAAAAAGAAGGGAAACAAAATGTTGGGAAAGCACATGTAAACTAAGTTAGAGGAATTAGAGGTGATACCATCTAACGCCACCAGGTGAAAAGGATCCTTCTTGAGCAAACTCAAAAGTTTCCCAGCATGACAATCCAAGCCGAATTTACCTCCTTGGGGCTGGGAGACCACAGCCTGCCTTGGCCAGCAATCACCTTGAAGAGAAAACGGGAGAGGGTTGTCATTGAAATACAGTGTATGGGATGGGGGAAAGTCAGCAGCTTGCAGGTTCATCCTCTCCCCTTCCTTCTGCTGCCTCAGGCAACCTTCCACCTCCCCTGGTAGCACCAGGTCCAAAGCTTGTGGTTTGCAGGTCTTTTACCATTACTAGTTTACTAGCAAGAGCTCCCTTTGCCTAGAACTGGCCATGCTTCTGCATACATGAGAGCTCAGAATGGCAATACAGACCTGTTCAGACCCATTCATGTCTGAACCTTCAGAAACATACATCGGGGAGATTTTCCAGCTGCTCTTCACCTTCCTGCTTCTTCTGCTTGAGCTTGAAACATTGGTTTGAGCAGGCCATACCCAAGCAGTGACCCAACAGCCAAATGCCCTTTCTACACATCAGGTCGGTTTGGCTTGTGCAGCATATATAACCTTTAACAGAAGAGCAAGAGGGAAAAAAGTCTAAAATAATAGGAAATAAAGTACTGTCAGCAACTGCTGTAACTCAGTGGAGTTTCATATGCAGAAGCAATAGAGAGCAAGCCTGAGTGCATGGCTGAGAGTCATCCAGCTACCGTGTTCTGTGAGAAACAGACTGAAAGAAGGTCATCTTTGACCTGCGTAGATGCACTGTATGTGATTTTTCTAACTCCTCCATCTTTGGTATTATGGCAAAGCTTGCACTGAGATCCAGGCCTTACCCAAACTGGAGGGCAGTCGCCCCTTCTCCATTTACCCCATTGGCAATGGAATGGCAGACCTCTGCAGAGGACAAAACAGGCTTTCCTGAAAAAAAAGTGTTTCTAATGAGCATGACTGGAAACCACGTGAAAAGTGTCACAACATTTGCACACCACATTATAGAGGACATAATTCAGCCACCAATTAAAAAGGATTTTATCAGGCTTATTCAGAGAGATGCAGGTTTTACCACAGAGATACTTCTCCCCAGAAGCGAGCAAGGAAAAAATGCTCTAGGTAAGGACACAGGAAACTCTGATAAATATGTTTCCTAGACTATAACCATCAAGAGTATTACTCTAATTAGGTTTTCTTTGGAGGGCATTATAGCTTCTTGCATATTTTCAAACCATAGAAACGTCAAGCAACATAAGATATTTCACCACTGCCTCATCAAGAGATCAATCTGCTCCCCTCGGCCACTGAGCAATGTTCCTGTGAGAGCCCTTACGTCTGTGCCACTGCAGGTCTTTCCATTTAACCCCTTCTGGAAGCTCATCAGAAACTGCTGCTTTCAGGGAAGGTAGAAGCACGCTCACCTGTCTCAGCAGACCTCCAGTGTTTTCAGCTCTCCAGTAGCCATTTAATCTTCAGGTCCTCAGGAGATGGGAATCCAGCTGTTTTGGAGCAGACTCCCCAAATTGTCTCTGTTAATATTACTATTGTGTGCTTAGGCCCCAGGTGGAGATCTATGCAGCATTCAGCAGAAAGAACTCAGTGCTCTCCTTGGGGCAAAGGTACAGGGAACAGAAATACACAGCAAATTACTGGCATTTGTTACTTGGTATTATGTTTGTAAGGTTGCTGCCTGACCCTTTGCAGCCTGCTACGGGCACAGACCAACCCTGCCACTATTACCTTCATCAGTCTAGAGAAGGGGTGACACCACCAGTTAAAGACACCCACTAAGGTAAAAGGGTTTGTATTAAACATGTCTCTGCCCAGGGATGGATTTAAGTATCTTCCAGTCTGCCACAGCAAACGTTGCAGCCCCACTGGTGGTGATGTTAAAGTTTTCCCCCTAAACTGGGCACAGGGAGAGCTGCAGTTACGAATAGCAGCTCAGGCAATCAGTTCCAATTAAAGAGTAATTCAGTGATGAATAAAACTCCAGGCATTACTGAGTTCCCTTTTTAGTGAAAGGGAAAAAAAAACCCAAAAAAACCTTCCAAATATATCAGATCTACTTACATTATTTCATTATTATTAATTAGGATACTCAGGCAAAGCCCACCAAGCCTTTATTGGCTGAAACAGCAGTTTGCCAGCGACCAGAGTTTTATTTCTCATTGATTAAGCAATAGATAGAAGCTGAACCAGTAACCTCATGTGAAGGGTATTAGAGCTGAATGCCTACCAGATTTGTGGGAAGTCTTATGGCCACGGGACAGATGGATCTATATGTGTTGCTCAGGGTAAAACTGCATGAATGACTCTGAAAGGAGAAGGCTGCTGCATCACATCATGGCAAATAATTGTTAGTTCAACTTAATGCGAAATCTTTTTAAACCCCATGTAAAATAAGCCACTTTTGTGGGAAGGTTGAATCAAGAATATCCCCTTTCAGTGTGTTGATGGGGTTAAGTGCTGCCTTTTGTGTGGAAAAGATGAACAGTTGTTCAGTGGACTTCAGAGAAGAACCTGCCCTTCCTTTCCTATTTCCCCTCTCTGCCAGAAATACAGAGCAGGTACCTGAACAAACATCCTGCCACAGATGATGCCACCCAGTCCTACACCCACTGGCTGCACAGCACATACAGAGGAGCTTTGGCAAATCCAGTCCTGCCATCCCTAGATGTCAACCTTGCCCCAGTGCCTAGAATCAACACTTCTGTAGAGAAGCTGGAAGAAGAAAACATTTGCTCACAGTCTGGTGCAAATATACAGGTTCAAATCTCTGATGAAGATGAATTTACAGTGATACGTCTGCTCTGGCATTGCAGTGGCTGAGGTTCAAACATTTTATTGCTGACACTGCTGTGAGAGAACTAATCTGCAAAACAGAGCATCCTCAACCACAGCAGCTCTCCGCCTCAGGGAATGTTGAGTCAGGGTGCTTAGATTGCACTGGTTTCTATTAATTGCCTACTTAACTCCAAAGAGCCAGACACGGCTGTTCCATTTAAACTTACATTTTTGCAAACTTAAAATAGAGTAAACTACAGGTAGCAAGAGTTATCTAAAAAACTCATTAAACTTCATTTCCCCATGTTGTAATAGGATGTGAGAGTGAAGTGATGGCAAAGAACCTCTCGCACATTCCCTTTGCCCAACGTCCTGGCTTTACGTTTGACGTGAATGGCAAGGTCTTCACAGAACAGATCTTACCCAAAAGGTTCAAGCTCTGTCTTGCAGAAGCATAAAAAGAAATGATAATTAACTCTTCATAAACTAGAAAGCTTACACTTTGTCCTGCTTCATTTTCCTAAAAACCCAAGAATGCAAATACCCAGCTAGATGTTAAGAGGGTTTGAAATGGCTACAGGAGAGATTTCCGGGGCAAACTGAGGCATGCTCTCTATTTGTGGATGGTGAATTTTTCTCTCATATAAACTCCATAGCTGGGGCCAGCTATAGCAGAAAACAGTTATTAAAATCTGCTCTGTGCTTCAGAGAATGCATGATCTTGGTCAGTACCACTTGGGACTTTGTTTTATTGTGTGCTGCATAAGCAGCCTGGGATGGAAGCAGACTGGTGAGGCAGAAAGCAGGTATTTTCTCTGTATTTGATTTATTGGTCTTTGCGTGGCAATTAGTGGATCCTAGTTTGCCTCACGATTTCCAAGTGAAATTCTCCTTAAGAGAAGCTGAATCTGTATGTGAGTATAATGACCTGTGCAAACACCGGCAGAATTTCACACTGCAAAAAAGAGCCTCCCATGAGCTGTTAAGAGCTGTGGCTGTTGAAAACAAACACTGGAAGCAATTTTGGAATGCCTGAAGATACATTATTGAAATTTTGAAAGTCATAAAATCATAGAATCATAGAATGGTCTGGGTTGGAAGGGACCCCAAGGATCATAGAGCTCCAACCCCCCTGCCACAGGCAGGGACACCAACCTCCAGGCCTGGATCTACACAAGGCTGACCAGGGCCCCATCCAACCTGGCCTTGAACACCTCCAGGGACAGGGCATCCACCACCTCTCAGGGCAACCTGTTCCAGTGATCCACCACCCTCATATTGAGGAACTTTTTCCTGATATCCAACCTAGTGACTGGCTGTGGTGGTGCTGTGTGAGAACACAGAACATTTCACTGCAAAAATCCCTTCCCCTGGGCTGAACAGGGACTCCCGGTGCACTTCTACAGCGATTTGGGAATTGAGCCCGACAGCAGTGCAAGGTCTGTTCAACTTCATTTCCTGCAGCAAAGACTGAAACAATATTCAAAGCAGACTGCAGTGGCCTGTAGGAAACCCACAGCATTGCTTTATTTATTTCCCCCCCCCCCCACTGCCTGCCAAAGCCCCTGATGGTCCAACTTTACCCCAACAGGGAGACAGAGGAAGCAGAGGGAGATGTAATGGCAGATGGCAACCCACAAGGAGGTGAGAACTGCAGGCTGCACTTTGGCACTCCGTGACAAGGACAACTTTACAGTAATCTAGTTTGCTTATACATTGCATGAGGATAGTTTGCCACTTTTTTTCCCCCATTTTCAGTCAGATCATCACAAGACACGCTCCAAAAAAAAAATTAATTAATTGACTTAGCTCTGGGAAGCTGTATTTCTAATGCTGACATGACAGAAGAGAACTGATTATAATATAGTTAAGCCAGATATTGTTGTGTTATTTCAGGCTTTGATACAATTTCAGTGTGTAGATGAGCTGGGGAACAAATTTCCTTAACCAGTAAAGCACCAATGAGTTGCTCAGTCATCACCATTACCTGGCCTGAATGTCCCAGAAACCTGCAGAAATTCCACAGAGCTTTCCCTGTGCTTTCTGCTTGTCTCTGCCTTCAAACAAAAGCGTGTTCGATGGAGGTAGACAACAAGTAAGGGGAAAGGAAATTTGATTTTCTCATAGTTTTCCGAAAAACATTTCTCCCGTTTGCTTCTACCCATTAAAATTAACTTGCTATCTAAATGGATCTTGTCTAAATTAATTGCACTGTCTCTGTGTAGCATTTCCCCAAGGAATGCACTGAAATACTGTTATGTCTTTGCCTGTTCTTGGCTGATTGAGATATTAATTAATTATATGGATAAGCCTCGGAAAATAAAAGTAGGTTTCTGTCTTAAGTCATGTGAGTAACGGGGGGTAATACCTCAGGCGTGGAGCTTGCTAGTGGTTGCTTTGCTGTGTGACCCAGTCCACTGCTCCACGGTGCCCTAGTTGGTTGGGGCAGATGCAAAGAAGAAACCGAGTCACACAGAGAGGGGAGAGATGTGTGCATGATGTGGGGCATCACAGCCAGCTCCTAGCAAGCGTCATACAGGGGCCAGAGCTGTGGCAGGCTCAGGTACCCTCTTAGGTCCTGGCCTCAGGGTTGTCCTCTTCGTGCAGTGCTGGTCTGGGGTTAATTCAGCCTGATTGGGAAGAGTTAGACTCGGCTTAGTGCACTAATGCTGCTACCTTGCTTTTTGCTCAGGGCTCACTCGTTAGGTGATCTTTTGGGACGTCTACCCTGCCCTGCGCTGCTACATCCTGCACGTGCCAGAGCCTGGCAGAAAGACTTTGGACAGGCAAAGAGCCTCCGAGTTCAACTTGTTGCTTTTTTTGAAACCCCTTTTCTGGTCCAGCAAATGGAAATATGAATGCTCTGCAGTACTAACATACTCTTTATGACTGAGATGGACATAGCAGCTTTCTTTTCTACTTGGTTGGTTGGTTGCTCATTTTGCAAGGTCTCTCTGGGATGGATTTTTTAGCTACAGGAGAAACTTCCCTATTGACACTCCTTTTCTTCCCACGGTGTGGAAAGCAAAGGCAGGGATCGTGTAAGCTTGGCTTGGCTCTAAACTAAGGGGAAGGTAAATGTACTTCTTCTGTGCCACTAGATTCTTTACATTATATATCTGCGTGTAAAATCGTACATCTTTAGCTGGAACCACAAATGAGTACTTAGTATTGTTTAGGAATGCTAAGATTGCAAACCTGATAGTTGCAATGGCTATTTTGTGCTGCTCATCAGTGAAGGCTTTATGGCCCTGCAATATGTGTGTTTCCAGTGTGTCAAAAAAAACCCCTATCCCCCCCCCAAACCTTTAAATGTTTGAAAACCAGAATTTACTTTGTAATTTAGCTATGACTGGTGCATTTACATTTCCAAACTCACACTTGATTTGAAAATAACCATATTCCAAGGAAAGTAGGTGTTAAAATTGCTTCTATGTTCAGTCCAAACTTTCTATCCCTGTATGCTCTTCAAGCTTGTGTAATTCATGTTTAGACGGATACACTGAGAAGGGTTCAGGTATTTACTTCTCACAACCTGAGAAATTCTTTCAGACTCAGCTGGGATTTACCAAGTCCCAAGCGAGTTCCCTGTTGTGGGGTTGGTGGAGCCCAGAGCCTGTGGGAAGGAAGTGTCATTGTTTGTAACACCTGAACGCCTCCAAAATGCTCAGGCTTTGCTGTCCACTAAACAACTGTTCTCTGCTGTTGACTTCTCTGAATTAAATGCAGAGCAGCTCATTGACTTCGATGGAGCTGCCTTGCATCGGCCCTGACTGACTGAGAGCATGACTTGGTTCTGTGTAACCGTCACCTTGCTGATTTTGCACAATCCTTTTGCTGGAAACGGTGAATAATGTCTGGATAGTGTCAATTCCCCTGGACCACAGCAGATGCTATCAGGTCTGCCAGTGATATAGAGTCATCTGGGAAATTCTTTTATTTCCATACTTTACACTTGAACACTTTGACACTTGATTGCTAAGGATTTTGCTTTAAGAGACTGCAAATTTCAGGAGACACACAGCACTGACGTTTTCCCAGACAGTTAATAATAAAGACTGAAGAGATTGATGAACAGGAAGGATATTTGCCTTTCTGTAGCCTACACAAAGAAAAAACAGATTTGACTCAGCATTAGCATTCAATATCTATTTTTCATATGCCATCTATTGACCGTGGCAGGGAGATCCTGACTTTGAACCAGATGCCCCACATCCCACAGGCAGCTCTTATTTTTGTGAAGAGTAAAAACATATTCAAGCCCTGACAGCCCTGCAACTTCGCTTAGGAGTGCTGTAATTTGAGCTTGTGTGTGTCTCTGCTTCGAATTTCAAATCTGCTTAGCAAACCTGGAAGCTTGGCTCTAAACCCAGCATTCATGTTAAGATGCTGTGCTAGTTACACTCTAGATTTGTCAAAACAATCTAACCAACTCTGATAGGAAACCAGAAACAAGAAGGAAAGATCTGGCCAAATTCCTATATCCAAATATTTTTACAGCATGAGAAATTGAACTAATAATGCTTCTGTCTGGTTAACAGCTGTCAAAGGATGAAAAATAAGCTACTGGGAATGTAGTCAATCACTCACTCCTTTTAATGTGGTGTGAAATCCATAAAGGCATTTATACTGAATCTTAATGTGTTTTGTAGAAAAATCACTGGTAGCTTTGTGGAAGAGATGCCAATTTTTAACAAGCAGTGGCTGGTGCTTTCCGGGCTGCTCCAAGCACGTGTGCTCTGTAAGGAAAGAGGAGTTCGCACTGTGGTTGCCTCTGGGAATTCGTGTTTAGTAACGTTGCCTCTCTTCCCGCTCTGCTTGAGGCAGATCACCGGGACATAACCTTCATTCGCAAACACCCATCTGAGCTTCACCCAGTTCCTCTCTGCCAGCCGCTGCAGCTTTTACCTGCACGCAGCATGGCAGCTCCTCTCCAGGCAAAGCTCACACGCTGGGGACATGGCAGCCCCCCGGGGGGTACAGCCATGACAAGGCCTACTGATTTTGCGTGACACGCCCTAGTGGTTCTCCGAGGCTGTTCTTCCCAGGCCGCAGAGCTGGTGCATCACCGTTTGCGGGGCTGTGGCCCGAAGTTGTGAGCTGCATTCTCCAACCAGCGGGTAACTCTCACACCTCCCTGCATGGCACAATGAGATATTAACGCGTGCGAAGAGCTCGGCGCTGAGCCTCACACACAGAACAGCCTATATATAGCCGCGGGTAGCAGCTCTGCAAATGGGGATGGCAATTTTCATGACCGATAGCGCTGGGAAATGAAGTGTTCAGCCACTGTGCACAGGGAACGCGTGGCGCGGGTCGGTGAAGGATTTGTGTTTCCCTGCGGCCCTGCTCTTCACTGGCGTTTGTTGGATGGCTGCAGCTGGATACAGCTGGATAGAGCTGTGATGGTCACGGTCTGTGCTGTCTTCCTCATCCAGCCCCAGAGGAGGTATACTGTACCAGGTGGTGCTAATGTATGGGCTAAAGCCCCCTTTGGTCACCCTCCTCCCCCTCGGCAGACCCATGGCAGGTTTTAGGCTGGTGAGTCCTGGGTGACTGCAGAGAAGCACATCCTGCCCAAAGCACTTAAGAACGAAAAGCGAGCCAGGCCCAAGGTGTTTTGTCAGTGTTAAAGGTGAAAGTACCATGTGAAACACAACTCACAACTCTCCCCTCTCTGTATCTCCGCCAGTTCATCTGACTATCAAAATCAGGCTAGCCATTTAGGGACAGTGGTAGTTTTACACTACATAAATCTACAGTCAGGGCCCTGAGTAGGTGACAGCTCATTCCCCATACACCTACAACCACTGAACCTCATTCCCCATTCTCAGAGCACAGACTTATGCTGAGGTCTGAGGCTCACCTAGTGTGCTCAGTCCAGGTGCTGTTTTTAATTATTTTTATAAGGAGACTGGAACAGAAACATGGCAGTACCCCAACTATAAACTGGCATATAACTTCCATGCATGAGAATGGGAAAAAAACCAGAAAAATACTGAGCAGTCCTGCTGCTTGCTTTTGTGTTGCTTACCTTTACTCAGTGATCTGTAGAGGTGAGTAGTTATTATTCCTCAAATCCATCATTTACTCAGTTTCATAAGGTATCTTTCACTTGTGAGTTAAGGCTCCGATCCTTGCTTTCTCACAGCTCCTCAATGCAAATTATACAAATCGAAGCCACAGGAATGTTTAGTGGTGGGATTGCACTCAGAGTATCTTCCTGATGTCTTGTCACATTGAATTCTCTTTTCCAAACTGGGAAAGGCACAGCTGTAGTCATAACTGGCCAATCCAAGGTAGAAAAGTAAGTGGCTCAGGGTGGCTATAGAGCCATGTCATGGTTCTGGCCCAGTGTGATGCCATCATGTGTGGGTTTTGGTGGGATAGGGTTAATTTTCTTCATAGTAGCTGATATGAGGCTATGGTTTTGATTTGTGCTGACAACAGTGCTGACAACACAGGGATGTTTTCATTCCTGCTGAGCAGCGCTGACACAGAGCCAAGGCCTTCTCTGCCCCTCACCCCACCCCAACAGCACGCAGGCTAGGGGTGCACAAGGAGGTTGGAGGGGAAACAGCCAGGACAGCTGACCCCAACTGACCAAAGTTCCACACCATGTGACATCATGCTCAGCATTTAAAGCTGGGGAAGAAGGAGGAAGTGGATGATGACAGGAGTGATGGCGGTTGACTTCCCAAGTAACCATTACGTATGATGGAGCCCTGGGGATGGCTGGACACCTGCCTGCCCATGGGACATGGGGAAGGAATTCCTCATGTTGCTTTGCTTGCATGCACATCTTTTGCCTTACCTATTAATCTGAAGTTTTCTCACTTTCACTCTTCCGATTCTCTCCCCATCCCACTTGGGGAGGGTGACAGCGTGGCTGCGCGGTGCTTAGTGGCTGGCTGGGGTTAAGCCGTGGCACACCGGTACAATCAAAGCCGTGGTTTCAGCTGAGCTCCTTCCAGACATTAGTTCAGAGTGCAAAAACTATCCAGCGGAAGCAGGCTCCACGGAGGAAATGGCCAGGGCTGAACAAGCACGATGGTTAACCCCACTCAAAAAGAAGGTCACCTGTAAGGCAAATACACATTATACAGCTGTCTGCAGCCTGCTAAGCCAGTGAACAAATAGTCCTGTTGGACTTCCAGTCCCTTAGCTCTCAGAAACATAACTTCCTGAATTGTTTCTGAATTTATGTGCTGCGTAGCACGCAACTACTGCAAAATTTAACATACCAAGCCAGCAGAGCAGGATCATGAGCAATAAAAACAAATCTTTAAACACCTTTCTCTTATCCCTCTTTTCTTCCTGAGCTCAACTTCCCTCCTGATTTCTCTCCCTCCTCCTCCTCTCCAGCAGCACAAGGGAATGGAGAATGGGAGTTACAGTCAGTTCATCATGTGTTGTCTTTGCTGCTCCTTCCTCCCCAAGGAAAGGTCTCCTCACACTCTTCCTATACCCCAGCATGGGGTCCCTCCCATGGCAGACAGTCCTCCACCAACTTCTTCAACACTAGTCCTTCTCACTGGGGCTTCAGTGAGCTCTCTTCTACAGGGTACAGACTTTCAGGAACAGACTGCTCCAGCATGGGTCCCCTACGGGGTCACGAGTCCTGCCAGGAAACCTGCTCCAGCATGGGCTCCTCTCTCCATGGGGCCACAGGTCTTGCCAGAAGCCTGCTCCAGGATGGGCTTTCCACAGAGTCACAGGCTCCTTTGGGTGTCTCCACCTGTTCCAGCGTAGGGTCTTCCAAGGTCTGTAGGTGAATATCTGCTCCACCATGGAAATCTCTGCTCTGGCACCTGTAACACCACCTCCCTATCTTTCTGCACTGACCTTGGTGTCCGCATAGTTCTTCTTCTCACATCTTCTCACTCCTCTGGCTGGCTGAAATTATTCCTTGATTTTTTTTTATTATTTTTTCCCCCTTCTTAACTCTGTTATCCCAGAGGCACTACCACTGCCACTGATGGGCTCAGCCTTGTGCAGGGGTGGGTCTGTCTTGGACCCGTCTGGCATTGGCTCTGTCAGACATAGGGGAAGCTTCTAGCAACTTCTTACAGAAGCACCCTGCTACCAAAACCTTTCTATGCAAACCCAATACAGGTCTCAAGAAGAATCTGTTTTCTATTTCTTACCACGATAACATATTTTGACACACTATTACGCTCAGCTGTTTCATCTTTAACCCACTACAAGGAAGAGGGAAGCCAGCCTGCTGTACCGAATGTCACGAGCGAGAACCATCCCTGAGAGGCATTTCTGCAAATCATCTAGACCCATTTTTATATGAAACATGCGATGCCCCTGCTTCCTGAGATCTCTTTCACGTTTCCAAGGAAGCTCTGACTAGGGGTTAGGCAGCCAGTGAAGCGTCCGGGCTCACACACTCCCAAACAGAAGTTTTGCTGTACTACTGGGGGGATGCCTATTAGGTACCCCAGGGCGTGAGCATCCTTAAGGAGCACAGGGACCCACTTACACACCACAAAATCTCCTGAAGACCAATGTTGACCAGAAATTTTATACACCCACGTGTTATCTTCCCCTGAATGCATCCTTTTAATGTTTGGTTGGAATTATTATTGTTTTTAGTCTATGGTTTCTCTTTCATTTAACCCGAATCTTTTTATCCATTCCAGCATCATGGCTACAGTACTGAACACTTCCTTGTCATTACTGCAGTTAGTTTTGCTTTCCTAGCTTTGATTAATTTTTGGAATTTATCTACATTATTCCTTAGAGTGTTTGTGATAATAAATCATTGGCTAGTTGTTAGTTTCCCCCCTCGAATCAGATACTAAAGCAGCAGGTGTTCTGGAAATGACTGTGAACATAATGCTTGTGATGGGTACATATATATGGAATTGTGCTCCCAGTGATCAGCAGGACGAGCTTATTGCATGTAGGACAATTGAATTAATTCGATCAGCCCCGGAGACACCTGGCTGCAGACACCCTGGCCAGCAAGAGTTCCCACGCTCAGGAGCCTCCAAAAGTCCTGTACGGAGAGAGGAACAGGCAGCAAACCCTTCTATGCACATTAAGGGTGAACCATCATCATTCTGCTACTAACTCTGATTAATCTCCTTCATCTGACCACTGAGAATGGCCCAAACACTAATTCTTGCTTCCCATCACCTCAGAGCGGATTCGCAGCAGCGACACAACCCCCTTTTATCCTGCCCCATCCCCTCAAGAGCTCCCACCGCCTAACACAGCCCAGGGCGGAGATACCCCTGGAGCCTTAAGCCGAGCCCTCTCATCTCTGCTTCTTTACACCTTCATCTTCCACCACGAAGTCTCGTCCGAGGGCGATGGAGAGCAGAAGCGCCCTCCCTCCCCACCTCCCTGCCCCCGCCTGCTCTCCCCGCGGTCCCTCCGGGCTGCGCAGGCTGCTGCGGCTGCGGGGGGGAGGGAGGGGGGGCGGGAAGGGAGCGGGGATGGGCGGGGGCTGGGGAAGGGATTCCCTCCGCCGGTGCTTTGCCCTTTTTACCAGGAGAGGGAGCAGATATCTTCACAACCCCCGGCGCTTTTGTTCAACCTCTCGACAGCCTCGCCAAGCTCCGCGTCTGCCCAAGGCTCCCTCACACCCGCAAGCGGCTTGTGAGCAGCCCCTAAGCCGCGGTACACACAGTCCCGGCGCCCTTCCTCATGATCCCGCGTTTCACAAAGGATTTCCCCGGAACCTGGGTGCTTCCTTTGTGAAGAAGGAGAATTCCTGGGATTTAAAGCCGGCGGGAGCAGGTTTCCTGAAGCTTGCAAAGGAGAAGTCTTGCACATCTTTAGTTTCAGCAGGCAGAAGGTAACGTGCTCGATTCCTGAATGAGGACAAAAAGATAAATAAGAACGTTTTTTGGAAGATCATGGAAAAAAAACAGCCACTCCAAGAGGAAATAAAGATTTTTTTCCGTAAGAATGTGAGGACAGCTGGGTTCAGGCAGCAACGCAGCCGCAAAGGCTGGTGCTGCTGTTCACAGGAGCAAGTGCTGTGTGGTACAGCCCCTCTTAAACGCAGTTTTACACAACGCACAAGGTATTATTTGCCTTTCAGATGTGAGGGGTAGAAAGCTCTCCTTGTTCGAGGTGCTACCTGTAATAGCGTCGCACAGAAGGCAGCCTCTCTGGAAGGGAAGCTGTTACTGTGGCTGGCAGCGCTCCCACAGCGTGCGGGCGGGACGGTGGGCAGTCTGGCCAAGTCATTCCTAATCACACATGGCAAAGTAATACTGTCAAAGACAATAAGGCCTGTTTGAGCTCAGGCAGCTTCATGAGCCCCCAACAACTGCACTTCATTTTTGTCTGCCCTGGGGAGTAGGTTTTCTCTCTGCGGCCTATGTGCCACGTAAAAGCACCCAGCCTTTGTTTATATGGGTACAATTTCCTTTAGATTAATAATCAGCTCAGTGAGCTGGAAAATGCTAGCATCGCCATGAATCTTTATATCTTGTGACAATTTCACCTGCAAGACTTACAGGGCAGACTATGACTCGGAGTCCGAAGAGGAGGCAGCTCCACTCCCAGACCTTTTGTGCTCCTGGCAAGGTCATGCCAAGGCCCAGAAACTGCAGGAGCAGCTCCAGCACTGCCACATGGCCACCCCTGCTGAGGAGTGTTGCAGTCCCTAAAACACAGCCTTTTCCCAAGTGATAAGGGTGTCAGAGCACTGGAATAGGCTGCCCAGGGATTGTGGAGTCTCCATCTCTGGAGATACTTAAGAGGATATCTGGAGATACTCTAGAGATATTCAAGACCTGTCTGGACGCCTACCTGTGCAATATGTCCTAAGGAACCTGCTTTGGCAGGGGTATTGCACCCAATAATCTCTCCAGGTCCCTTCCAATCCCTACAATTGTGTGATTCTGTGATACCACCCGATGCCCTGGGGCAATTCAGGCAGGTTAGCACTGCAAGGGTAGGGAAACAGAGAAGCCCCCACCTCCCTACTACGATTCCCTGTCCATATAATGGCAGCTCTTCCACAACTGTTTGGTTTCATTTCTGTACCCAGACTTCCATCTTCAGAAATCTTAGCTGGGCAAGATCAGCCAGACCTAAGGACTGTGAGGATGTCTGCATAGCCCTGTGTCTGTGAACACTGATGGGGGAGAGCAGAAGCTGTGTATAAACTGCAGCAACTCTGCTGCCTGGAGATGACTTCATGCCTGAAGAACTCCTGTAACCTTTTTCACTTGATGCCTTTCATCTTCTCTTGGATGAATGTCACGTAAGGACATGTACTACTTTATATGAATGTCAGAGATAACTGCCCAGCAATTGCGCTTCCCTTTTACTTCCTTTTTTTCCTCAAAAGCGAGTCTTTCCTTTTTGCTGCATGTGAACAAAAATGGGTTTTGATGATAAAACCTAATCCCCAATCAAGTCCTTCTTTACCAGTAAAAATTTTCAGGCGAGATGATAAGCAGATGCACAAGTGCAGCTCTTTGCTGTGATGATCACAGAGGAGTATAATGAAGATTAATCATCACTTTATCAAGCGGTATCTATTTTTTTAAGCACCTTGATTAAACAACAGTTTAAATTCTGTAGAAGTGGCCGTGCCAAAGATGTGCCATGGAGATGAGCTGGTGTCTTCTCTTCCCTGGGAGCCCAAGGACAAATTCTCACCGTAGAGGAGCCAGAAGCAGTAGCACAGCAGTTAGCTTAATTCCCACTTCTCTGCTAAGGGCATTGCTGCACTGGGAGTCATCCCCAATTAACTACCTTCAATTAGTTTCCTGAGTAGATGGTCTTATTTTGGAGCAAGCACACCTACTTGTGAGTTGGCATAGCTCATTTTGTGCACAGATATGAAGTAGATACTCCTACGTAATATACGTGCAATGCCGTATCACCCATGCATGCCTGTGTACGAGGCAGTGGGTACAGATGGGACCAGGCACACAATGAAATTAGGGCAGGCTGCTCAGGCTAACGAGGAGATGTTTGAGGCCAGGCAGCATCTGCAGCTCCCTGTTATCCTCATTCCCACATTATTTGTAAAATCGTCTGGAGGTGGAGGAGGGGAAGCAGCTGGGTCCCAAGGGAACCCTTGCACAGCACTACAGGTGATCCAGACCCTCTGTCCCCCGGGCTCCCTGACAGCTTTATTTCACACTGTGGGCACCCTCCCAGGGTGAGGTAGCTCCTGCTGCACTCCCACACCCCAGCAGGACCTTGCTGCTGCATGGGCATGCAGCAGGTAACACCTCTCCCCAAAGAATATCTTGCAAAAAGGAACACATCTTGGAGCTATGAGCTCAAAATCTACCCAGGTGACAGATAAGGAGACAGGTTGATTCCCAAGCATGAAGTTCCTCGGCCATAAAATCTTCAAAACACCGTTTCTGCTCATTCTTGCCAATGGCCTTACTCAGGTGGGCAACACACAGTCCTCTCACTTTCCCTGTAACTGGCTTGGCTGGTGGGCAGTTCCTTAAGACCCAAGTTTTCAGGCCTTCAGCATTTATTTACTGTCATCGTGACTCCTGAAGCACATGGGCAAGCATGTTGTTGAGGAGCTGGGCTGCAGCACGGGCAGGCACACGCAGATGGAGAGTACCTGAACACAAACAGTTGCTACACCAAATCTGGTGTGTGCAAACCAGACCGAGCCCTTGTCCTCTTGCACCACTGAGTCACATACAGGCTGACTACAGATGCCTTTTTTCTGGAGGCTTCAGTTGGACAGTCCCTAAGGGAGCAGAAAGGCTTCTGCTGCGTCTACCCCTTGTTGGTATCCCTCCTCGAGCATCTGTCATGACCCCCAGAGGGGCAGGAACCATGGGCAAGCCAGAGCGGCTGTCCCAGTGCTCTTCCCACCAAAGCCTATGGGATGCCTTCCTGAAATATATGTCTCTCTACTTGTTGTGGGATATTTTGGTCTGCTTGCTTCTGCTTGGATCTGAAATAACTTCTCCAGCAAACACTTGCTCTAGAAGTATTTGGAGATTTGCCTGACTGAGAACTGACTAAAAAATGAAGATTTTGGTCCTCATTTTTTACATCTAACAGATCATTTAACTAATTCATATTTCTGTCTCTCTCTGTGATCATATACTACAATTGGAGACTTGAAAATGGAAAAGCATAAGTGCTCTGAGAGATATCTCAACCTTCTGACATGGCCATTTTCAAAGTAATATTAGGATACAATGGGAAGTATAATCATTAAATACCTGGTAATGATGTCAGACCTTCTGTTCTCTTGGGTTAATGTATGGTTTAATCACCACAAAGTGACTAAACTATACATTAACCCAAGAGAGCAGAAGTCTTCAATATTCCCATTTACTGGGACTAAGTTCTGGTTTCATTTTGACCATTAAGACTTCAAACAAATACAGTGGTCTATAGGCATAATCTGGTAATTGTGATAACTTGAAATCGAGAAAGATACTGATGATTATACGTAGCCAAAACGGCTAATGTCATCCACCCGATAGCATCCCATGTTTCACTGATGGACAGCACTAGTTAATAAAACTCCTGCCAACCTCTTCTTCTCTGGAGATATTCAAGACCTGTCCGGACACCAATCTGTGCAATATGTCCTAGGGAACCTGCTTTGGCAGAGGGGATTGGACTTGATGATCTCTTGAGTTCCCTTCCAACCCCTACGATTCTGTGATTCTGTAATTCCATGACTTAAATCTTGCCTATGCCTTATCTTAAGATAGAGAAAGCACAAACCAAGCTGTCAATGTTCCACATCTCAGATGTAACACAGCTGGCTGGCATTTTTGGCACAATGTATGTGCAGACACATCACAAAGCAGCCAAACTCACCCTGAAGCCCAGGGCCGCGCACACTGCAGGCAAAGAGTGAACCATCCCTTTATGCTGTGACTCCAAGGCCCTAGAAAACTCCTGTGTTTTCTCCTACAGCTTCCTTTCTTTAGCTCATCTTTACTTAAAGCTTACTCCACTAAATGGGCACTGATTTCTCTTATTAGCAGCACTGCAGAAAACAGAAGGAAAGCTCAAGCCAGCACAAGTTCACCTTGCTTTACTGCTGGCTTTCTGTATATCAGAGTGTGTCTCATGCCTGAGGAGCTGACAGTGCTGGAGCCCCGCAGCCAGTGAGCCTGCCAAGCCGCTGGCCCCACAAACCGCTGGCCTGCCGGATCCCCATCATGGGCTGAGACAGCAGCTCGCTCGGGTCTATCCTCACCACTGTGGCTAATTGTGGTGTAGACAGTTGTCAGCAGGACTTAAACCAAAAACATCGACTCCTTTCCCTGGGTTAGGGTTTTACAGGCAGATAACAAGTTATGGTCACTTTTGACAAGGACCAGATGTGAAGCAGCGACCCGGAGTTGAAAGGTAATGCCTCCTATTACCAACCCACATCTGACTGCTGCCTTGCAAGCCTCCCCTCGCACTTGCAGATGTCTTATTAGCTGCCATCCTTAAGTGGCTTTTGTCACCCTGTCAACCTTGAAATAACACAGGGAAGGGGGCACAACGATGGCCAAACCCGAGCTGCTAGACAGTTTAAATAGCAAAAGGAAAGACACTGGTGTTTAGAAAAAGCAAAATGCACAGAAATATCTTTTTCTAGCTTTGTAGACAATGAGGCAGTAAGACTTGCACCCTGTTATCGCTGATTCTTAAAATGGGAGGTGCTGCTACTAAGGACGGATGGAGTAAAGAAAGCAAATTTGGGGTAATGCTCATCACCCATACATTTATAAAATGTGTAGTTAGTATAAAGCCTATCTATCTGACAGATAACATACCCTCTGTCCTAGCATCTAATTTAATTGATACTTTAGGAATGTGGATGCCCATGCAGACTTCTCACTTGGCTGCTTGAAAGATATTCTTCGTATCACCGAAAATCACTCTTTTGAGTCAAGGGATTAATTTTCTGGGGCTGAGATAAAGCCTTTGATCCCTCTTTTCTGTCCCTAAGAAGGAAGGCAGGTGAAGCAGAAGCTGTCACTGAGCTAATCTCAGGCTCTCCTGGTGCCATGTGCATTTCAAAACTGAGGAGGAGCACACCCAGCTCGTGACAGAGCAGCCAGGGCACAGAAAAGGCTGGTGGCTCCATCATGGGGGACAAGCTGGGTGATGAGGGCACCCACAGCACAAGACATGTGCTTAGCAGTGGGGTGCAGGCCCACAGGCTCCAGCAACGGCGGGTCTATTGACGGCTCCAGGAAGGGCAAGCAACGAGCCAGGTCTGGAGTCCTGTCAGTGAGGCCTGGGCACCTGGTCTGGCATTTGCCAAATCTTTTCACCCATAGAAGATATTATTCATGCTGAGAGAAGGTTTGTGGCTGTTGGGCAAATTGTTCCTCTGGTGCCAGAGAGGGCTATGACCGTGCATGTTCTTGAAGGAAAAACTATCATCAAGGAAGCAAATTAATGATGGAGTTGCTCTGGGATCAGACTTAACACTGCCCTTGTTCTGCTTCAGTTGTAGAAGAGGAAGGCAAGAGGTAAAGCAAGAACACTGTTGACACCAAGCTGGGAGGCACTGCCAACACAGCGAGGGCTGGACTTTCTCATGAAGGCGTAAGGCATGAGAGTGAGGAACAGTGGGGTGGAAATAGAAATTTATCTAACAACAAACTAATAGTCTCTATGTTTTGGGATTAATCGTGGAAATTTCTTTGAGTTCCTCAGCTGTGAATGACAGAGGAAGAGTAAGCCTTGGTTTTATTAATCACAAGGTGACAATGAGCCACTGAGATGTGTTGGCTGTGAAGGAAAAAAAGGTGACCACAAAATCTATTAGGCCAGGTACTTCCTACAGAGAGCAAGACTTATTAATACCATCAGGCAAATCTCTGGAGAGATGTCATCCCTGCTGCTTTACACTGGCTGGTCTCCATCAGGAAAGACGTGGGCAGCCTGGAGCAGAGACAAAGGTGATGGCTGGGGGCAGTCGCTTTCCTGTGAGGGAATATGCACAGGAGTAATTAGCTCAGCAAAAGACTGTGGAGCTTATATGATCGCTCTTCATAAGTAATTCAGAAGAGTTAGTAGCAGGAAGGGGAAAGGGCTATTTAAGTTAAGCTAAAAAGCAGTTTTGGCACAAGAGTGAGTGGTGTGAGAGGCTGTGGGGATCCCACCGTGCCAGCGAGGGAGCTGAGGGAAGTGAGAAACGCCATTAACCTTCCCGGCCGTCCTTGGCTATGGGCTGAGTAAACCGGCTCAGCGGCGGGGGACTTGGTGGGCTTTAAAAGGGGACTGGGAGGTTAATGACAAGTTCTTCGGAAGAGCAAGCGCAGTTCTGGGTAGCTAGGGGCTTCGGGCTGGGGTAATTAGCAGATAACATAAGCTGATGTTTGCTTTTCTAATAGGATATGGATATTTTGAGATGCTGAGAAGTTTGTGATAGTGAAAAGGGTGGAACTCGATCTGGCCTGTGCTGAAGAGGAAAGTTGTAAAGCTGAAGTGGAAGCTGGCAGTAAAAACACAACCTTCTTGTCTGCCCCTGTGCCTAGTGAATGAATACTGGAAAGGGTGGGGGAAATACAAATGACAAAATTAGTGTGTATGTTGAGAGCAAAGAAGAAAAGTTCCTCATTCACACTTTCAAGTTTAGAGTTACTATGGCCAGAGTTCAGCTGCTGGTAACTTCAGACATGCATAGGCTTGAATTCTCTCATCCTCTCTGTCAGGAACAGCCTCCTCAGATACTTAACACAGTAGAAGCTCTGTGGGAGAGTAGCACAGAGGACAACATCCACTCTGCAAATCTGTGTGCTGTCTTCAGCTGTGCGCACTTCCAGCCTCCAGAACTGCCATTACCTCTCCTTCTTATGCAGGCAAAGTCAAGGAAGACGACTTCATTAGCACCAAGTTGAGTTATGTTTGTGGTGGGGAGTCTTGCACTTGTCTATGCTGCGGTGATCTGAAACTGGGAAATTGTTAAAAGGTGAGCTCAGGAGTCCCTGTGTCCTTTTTGGGTGATACTATAATACCTCTTGAATGTCTTCCTAACTGGTTTCAGAAATTTCCAGGGCAATATCTGTACTTACAGAAGTGCCCTCAGACACGCACCAAGGAACAAACACCAAATACATTAGATTTTTTTTGAGCTCTCCACCACACACACACAATACCCTTCAGAGTTCTAAGGATGCTTATGCAAACCCCCATGGCAGAAGGAAGCCCATTCTCTGTGGCACAAGGAAGCCTGTTCTCTGTACCAGCACAGCCTCCATGGTGCAGTGCAAAGCTGGCTTCAAAAGTTTGATGGTTGCTGCAGCGGAGGTGTTGATCAGGTGTAAGACACAGGCAGACAAGTATTCTTTTTTCTGTGTTAACAGAGAGAGGGTTTTTTTGTCTTTGACTAACCTGAGAACTGCCACTGCTGTTCCCCACGATGGCTGGAGTACGGTACATACAGCTCTGTGTGGGAAGTAGAGATCCCGAGTACTAAATGCTGCCTCAGGAAAAAAACCCAAACAAATGGGATGCCTCCTGGTAACTTTATCTCTTCCCTTCCAACACCCCTCCCCCCATTTATTTTTGCAACAGAAAATCAAAAGTCAGAGAGCAAGCCCAGTGTAAAACTTCATTGCATTAAATCACAGCAGGATGGCCACTATCTTGGCACCTCTGGTTGCCTTCTGAAAGCAAATACTTGCTCTCACTTAATCATAGAATCATAGAATGGTCTGGGTTGGAACGGACCCCAAGGATCATAGAGTTCCAATGCCCCTGCCATAGGCAGGGCCACCAACCTCCAGGCCTGGATCTACACAAGGTTACCCAGGGCCCCATCCAACCTAGCCATGAACACCTCCAGAGACAGGGTATCCACCATGTCTCTGGGCAGCCAGTTCCAGCACCTCATTACTCTCTCTATGTAAAGAACTTCCCCCTAATATCTAATCTAAACCCTCCCTCCTTTAGCTTCAGTCCATTCCCTTTTGTCCTGCCATTGTCTACCCTTTAAAAAAGTTGTTTCCCCTCCTGTTTGTGTGTTCTCTTCAGGTACTGGAAGGCTGCAATGAGGTCCCCCCGCAGCCTTCTCTTCTCTAAGCTGAACAAGCCCAGCTCCCTCAGCCTTAGTACTTGCTCTCTTGCTCTAGCCTGAATATAAGGTGTCAGAATTGAAGATTAGCTTGGTATGTTGACACAGAAGATGTCCTAACATAGGAAGACAGGGTGGGAGAGTGACAGAAGGTGATCAAGGACAATCCGCCCTAGCGAATGAGCATTAAAAGCTGATGGAGAAGCCTGAACTTGATAGGGATGGGGGAGGAAGGAGCTGGAAAAAACACTGATTGAGGTCAAGAAGATTTCCCTTTTAAAAGGAGAGAGACAGAGGAACATTAAACAGGTAATGACAAAGTAAATGGAGGAAAGCTACTGTGCAGTACAGCTGCATGATAATCAGGAGAGGTTATACATGTATTCACTAGCTATTTGCACTGATCAGCCCAGGGACTTGGATCATGATGGTATCTGAGCATACAACAATAAAAGGAGATTTCCCAGGTGATTGTGGGCATGATCCAAAATGAACTACCTGCAGCTCTGTGGCCATGCTGTAATGCAATACTGCAGGGTACCAAATAACATATCCAGGAGTTCAAAGGCATACTCTGGACGCTGTCCACCTCCATTCCCTGGGAAGCAGAGGGAATGCATTTAAGGAGAAAAATCATGTGAAAATCAGCTCTGTACAGCTCTCCTTCTTAGAGACAAACAGCTTCCACTAAGATCAGTGGGACCTAGTCATAAGGGGGTCTTGAATTGAAATCCTTTAAAATAAGTGGGAGTCCATAGCCCTTCTATTCGCTTCAGCTGTGCTTTGTTGTGTATTCCTTCTGAGTTGAGGATACAAGACCTCTATTACTTCAGGTCTGGAGAGAAGTGATATTTGTATTTCTATTAGTGTTAAAAATTGCTTTCAGTGTTAAAAAAAAAAACAAACCCTAACTGTGTAAACTGTACTTCATAAATACTGCCTTTTGGTCTAGGCAGGACTAAGACAGACTTGTTAACGTCATTGTTTGTAAAAGAACCCTTTCAGTGCTTCAGCATGAAAGCAGCCTGCCTTAGAATACACATCTGCATCCTCTCATCTGCACCACCATGCTACAGCAGAGCCTGGCAAATTTAATTACCGCACAGAGCTCTGTTTTCTCCCAAAGAGAGGAGAAATTTGTTTGCCTCTTGCCCTGGGTTTTCGCGTGTTGCTCAGAAAGCTCCCGTGCACCAGCACGGCCTGGGCGAGAGCTCTGCGCGCGCAGGCCTGCTGCCAGGAAAGCGGCCTCCAGCTCTGCTGCTCTCACTCCTGAGATCTCAGCCCCCCTCTTCCAGGGGCGCAGAGCTGTCGGGGGGGGCAGCCAGAGCTGCACCACTCTGCTGCCCTCTTGTAATTACAGCATATCCAGGCTGTTAGGAATGCCTTTATTAAAGGAGTGCTGCCGAGGTGGCTCTCCCTGTGAATGCAGTGACGTTGCTCCGCTTTCATCCTGAGTGATTTGGGAGCAGCGGCCGTGGTGTAGCTGTATCAGTCGCTGTTGCTGTCAGCAGCGCAGGTGGAAGGGTGGGAAAGAGCCTGAAGCTGATCCAGAAGAAGGCCTGCATTGATAGCACTTTTCCTGTCTCTGTGATGTGGGAATTGACAGGATGCCAACGACTCTGCTCCTTTTGAACATCTTCTAGCGAAAGAGACTTCTGGTTTCTGTTCCAGTTGAAATGTTTCCACTGGTTTCTCTTGGTTCCACGTGAAAAATAGGCTTTAGATCAGAGTGTTTGGGGGAACTGGTTTTCTGGGCATGTTATGGATACCTGGGGCCGTGGTTCACCTGTGGAAAGTCCAGGAAGATTCTGGTGGCATGTCATCTGTGAAAGGTGAACTTGACCTGAAAAGAGATTTCAGTTTCAAATATAAAAATGAACTTCCTGGGCAGAGACTCTGTCTTTGTGATGGTCAAGAAAAAGCAGTGCAGGAGGCACTAGCCAGAGCTTTTTGTGCTCTCAGAACCTGCCTCAGTACTCCCCCTTCTGCCCTTTAGTGCACCTGTGTCCAGTTGATGTCATCCACCCATGGCCCTAACGAGCACATTCACACCAGCCACGGTTCAAAGTGGCAATACCTGTATTTTTGCAGCAGTGCCTCACATCTGGCAGTGAGTACGGATTAGCAGGAATCCTGCAGTAACCTCACATCTCCTGGGGGTTTTCCAGGGCTGAAGACTTCTCCTATGATTAAACACACTTAACGGTTGCTTTGTGTTATCACAACACAGAGTAGTACCATGACCAGGCCAGAGGATTGTACAGAGGCCCAACCCACAGTACTTCTGTTCACAGTCCACTATGTGGAACTATGCCTCAATCTTAAAATCAGGCTCAAAATATTTCTAGTTTGTAGAATTACAATTCAAAGAATATTAAACTATGTTTGCATTAATTTAGAAGAAAAGAGATTTAATCCAACTAGAAGAATAACAAATCCTGACTTGAGGAAGGGAGTCACTGATCAGTTTTTAGCATACAAAGCTCTCTGCCAGTTTCTGCTAAGAGTCACCGTACTTCACACAAAACCCACTGCTGAAAATCAGAAGACCAAATAACTTTCCCAATTATTTGGACAGAAGAGCCTGTTGGGACATTTCTGGTTCTGTGAATTTGTAGGCTAAGGAATTAGCAGGGACATAAAATGAAGGCACTTGGATAGGATAAGAAACTCAAGTCACTTTTACCAATATGCAATGAGATAGACTCAGCTGTCACCTCGCTGGAGCCTTTTTTTAACTGGAATTTATTCTTCATAGGTTAAAGCTGCTTTGAGTGCTCCAGCCTTATCAATTGGCTTGAAGGTGAGTATTTCCTTCAGAATAAGAAATTTTCATTTAGATGGTCCAGGGTCAGTGCAGCTGCTTCAATCCTGACTTCCAGTACAGCAGGCTGAGGCTGTGCAGGAGAACAGGGTCCTACAAAAGACAGCTTTATGTCCTACACTGTCCCTTCTCCTTACACATGAAGAAGTTAGTCAGGATTTGTTTTTTGACCTGGCACACATGTGGTTTATCAAGTGAGCACCAAGTCCTTGTCCAAGGCCATATAGGGTGGCATTGACTCTCACCTGCACTGAGTATAGACCAGGAACACTACAGAGGAGCTTGTTGCCCGACAGTGTTTAACTTGTAGAAAAGTATTTAACGCTATGTGTATACATCTGTAAAACCTAAGTTGTTCTAAGCCACTGTCTGGTTTAAGAAGGACATCACTGGCAAGGACTGCGCTTCCTGGGCTAGCAGGTTAGATTCTGGTCATCCTTGACACCCAAGGAAGTGAAAATAAGGGAATGAGAAGTCCCAAGCCCTCTATCCTCTGGTGATAGAGACCTCACAGAGGCTACAGCGTACTTTTTGTTTTACTGGCTCCAGTGGATGATCCTTTCTCCATAGCTTCGTCGTACAGAACAACATGAATATCAGTTGACTTGTTTTAACGTCCTTAGACTGACTCGGACCACATGCTGAGACTTTTTGTTGCCAGAACCCAAATGGTTCCCTTCAAACCCAGGGGTTATACCATGCCAGGCTCCGATCTTGCCAGTAAACCTAACAGACAGCCAACCCTATGAAGTCAGTGGGGCCACTCATGCATTTGCAGCTATGGATGCGTGCACATCAGCAGGACCTGGGTCTTCTTTTTCCCCATTTCTTTCAACTTCCTGGTTTACTGGCAGTCTTTATGCATGTGGCAGGTGGCTTTTCCTTACCTTATTTAGACGAGACTCCTGAGATAAGCCTGAGTATGTAAGCAAGGTGATTTCTAGAGAGCTCTGTGCAAACATAGGGACTGTTTAGCTTTCTGGGAAGTACCCGTACCTCAGTGCTTTGCTCAAGCGTTGTTGATCACCTTCTTAGGAAGCAGTGCTCTCTAATTCCTGGCCTTTACCAGGGAAACCACTGATCTAACTGGCAGCTCGAATTTATCAGATACTGATCAGATGCACGTTTGCTGAAGCAAAGGTCTTTTTGATCAACTGCATTGGGAATTTTACCTGGAATTCAGTGGTCTCTGCAGGCAAAGATACTGGCCAGGTTTTATCCTGAAGTACAAATATCCTTTTCAGTGTAATTGTTTTACTAATTTACAGTCATGTCTTCTTCATACGTGGACAAGATTTCTAAGTAAGGGCAGGTTACCAAGATCAGATTCTAGCAATGATTATGCTGCTGGTTCCTTTCCTGCTTACAGCATGTAGCCTTTTTTCTCTTCCCTCCTGAAAGGGATTTAGTTCTAAGAGACCCCTTTGTACTGAAACAGTAATTATTCTATCGTCTGTAGTTCACTTATTAATGTTGTTAATTCTCTCCAGGCATATTTTTCTCTTTTTGGCTGGTGCCTTAACACTTCACTTTGCAATTTGCTTGCTGTTTTCTTCAATCTTATTGCAAACTAGAATATTAATTGCTGAGTTGAAGAATATAAATCCAACTTCCTGAAAGGAAAAAAAAAAAAGAGATATTTTATAGTTTATTTGATATTTAGAGATAATAAACTCAAGAGACTAGAGAATGCTTTTCATTTCTTAAAATTAAGCTTTAAATTTTCTTCATTGAGTTTGAAGTTGTATAGACATTTACTTGATTTTCTGGAGGTCTTCACATCACGTGCATTAAAATGGAGCCAAACCTACATTGCATACCCAGGGTAAAGGAGTGAGGGTCATTCCTGCAGAATAGACAGTCACATCTTGGTAGACAGCAGCATGGAAGAAGATATGAGGGTCCTATGAAACAGGGAACATAGCAGGAGCTCTCAGTGCCCTCCCTTGGTGATGGGTACTGCGTATGAACTGCCACTTTGTGAGGAGAAGGGACTTTACCCTCTAAGTAGGGCACTGGGGTCACCATTACTGGTGCTTTAAAAAAGAAAACACAGGAAACGAAGAGGAAAAACCCTGAACTAAAAAGGACAAGGACGGGCTCTGGGTGAATGCTTTGAAAGGTGGAGGAACTGCCTTGCAGTGAGACACTGAGAACTCAGTCTGCTCAGCTGAGCAAAGAGAAGACCGAGAAGTGACTTGGTATCACTGCAAAGCACCTTTACAGAGCAGGAACAGAAATCCAAAAGCCTTTAACCTAGATGAGGAGGCAGGAGAAGGAATGAGGCTGGTGGAGCAAGGGAAGCCCAAGACAGGAAGGTCCCAAACCAGGCATTTTTGTAAAGCTGCAGAACACTAACTGTTTGGACAAGGAGTATTAAAAGGATAAAAGGGTACTTCTGCCTTGGATAAAAGGCCACAGCATTAAAAATTTTGTATTTGCTCTGGTATAAATCCATGTGTATTTCCAGCTGTGGTGGAACAGGAGGCAGACTGAAACATTTGCTTCCTGCCGTCTTCTGAGTATCAGCAGGTAACCCACAATGGGGAGAAGCACCACACCTATTTTCACCATTAGAACAATCACAGGGGTGCAGTAAGCCAGCACTGAAACTTACTCCCTTGCCACTCTATCCTAGGGAATACAGTTGTTTTACAAGATTATTTTAAAAACCCATTTATGTGGCATTAATTACCTGCTGTAACTGCTGTGCGAGAGGATTGTTTCTCAGAGAACAGTGACTACACAAACCCTCGTCTGAGAATTGCCGCAGTGGAGGTTTGAGGTGCTCTGGAAGTGTAACCTATGCCAGATTTGCTACTAAATTATTCTTGGCTGCTTAGAACGGTCTCAAACACAGGTCTCATTTGAGTCCTAGCTAAGAGAAGAGCCAAGAGCTATGAAGTTATTTTCTATTTCACTTTGATGATTTGGAATTGAGAGGGAATATTCCCCAAGGAGAGGGGAAATCATGGCTACAGTTCAGGGGTGGACGTTTATTGCTTTTGGTTTATTGCGGGTAGGAGTTCCTGCCTACACTACAATGCAGCATGCAGAAGCTACATCGTGGTAGGATACTGCTTGTAGAAAATACTATTGCTTTTGTGTTCCTGTAAAAAGAGCTTCTCTGATAAGCGATATCCTGAAGAAAAGTATTCCTGTGCTATTGAAGCTTGTTCTGGACCCATCCTTGACTGTTTGCAAGTTGTGCTATTTTCTGTTCTTTTTTAAAAACAGAATTATCTGCCACACAGTCAATGGCTTTGCTAACGAGCCAAGTGATCTTCTTGAGCTTTGCAATCACAAGTTGGTCAGATGTCCCACAGAATATCTTTTCTCCCTTGATTTGTTTTTTCCTGTGCACATCGGTTTTAAACCAATTCAGATAGATAGTTTGAAAGCAGCAAAAATTTTCTCATTGCCCTTTCATATTTGGTCAATCACATTTAAAAGGTTCCTTAGTTGTCACCTAAAAGTTTGAGGCGGGGGATATCTATGGTCAGTTAGGCCAGTACTAGTTTTCTGAGGAGGAGTTTTCTCCAGTATGATAAACTATGAACACTGGGAAGAAGTTAAGTCTAGCAGATAAGAATTGCACTGTCTTTAATGCTACTTTGAAAACCTAATGCAGAGAAAAATCTCACGTTTGGCCCTTCTTGTTTGTTTAATTAGTTTAATTTTATTTGCTTCATAAAATTTGGTCCTTATCATTTTAGTGCAGATAAGTATTGCATCGGTTTAGGTGCTCCAGTGAAGTGTTTCTTAATGGCGCAGATTTATCTCAGCTGCTGGGACACTTAAAATAGCAAATATGAGCTTCTGCAAGGAAGAAAACATTAAGGAGAATGCTATTTCCACAGCCAACAAACATAAGACTCCTGTTACGTGTTCTGCCTCCCCGTCTCCTTCGCATTCACATCCATACGCACGCAGAAAGAAAGGGAGAAAACTGGGAGGGGGGGGGGAAGCACCATTAAGACCACCGAAACCATCTGCACTCAGATTTCTTACGTGTGTGCATGCCAACCGTTTGTACACAACGCCACATTTGGAGGAAGGACTTGAGGAAATGTGCAGCCCCCGGCAGCGAGTGCCTGGAAAACATTTGCAATGCCTAGTTTTCACTTAATGCGTGCTTGCGGGTTTCTGAGCGTCTCCAGCCAAGACCGCTACCCTCTTGCCAAGATCTCCTCAGAGCCAGCACAGATACGAGATACAGATTAAAGCTGCACCTTTTTTTTTTAATAAGATACAAGTCCCTTTTCACATCAGAAGTCCATCTCCTTTGGGGGTAGTTGTGACATCCTGCTTCAACTCTTCCTGTTTTCAGGAATGACGGAACAAGGCAGAATGAGGCTGGCATTGTCTCCACGCTGGGGAGCATCCTCATTTATAAAGGCAGCTAGCTTTGCACTTTGTGGCTTCATCATTTAAGACAAATAGCTCATTGTTAACTGACTGTGGTGTTTTGACCCTGGCTGGAGGCCAGATGCCCACCAAAGCTGCTCTGGCACTCCCCTCCTCAGCTGGGGAGGGGAGAGAAAATACAACGAAAGGCTGTTGAGAGGACAGGGAGAGATCCTTCAGCGATTACCGTCACGGGCAAAACAGACTCAACTAGGGGAAAAATAATTTATCAACAATCAGATCAGAGTAGCATCATGAGAAATAAAAACAAATCTTAAAACACCTTCCTCTTAAATCCTCTTTTCTTCCTGAGCAAAACTTCCCTCCTGCTTTCTCTCCCTCCTCCTCATCTCCAGAGGCACAGGGGGACTGGGAATGGGGGTTGTGGTCAGTTCATCATGTGTTGTCTCAGCTGCTCCTTCCTCCTCAAGGAAAGGTCTCCTCTCACTCTTCCCCTGTTCCAGCGTGGGATCCCTCCCATGGCAGACAGGTGCTGGGAAGAATAAGCATTGCCTATTTGCTGCACCTCAGCGTTTAACATGTTCCCTCTGATGGTGCTTCGCCGCCGCTGAGCAGACTCCACGCACCCAGGAATGAGCGTTTTGCTGGATAAGCAGGGGTTGGTCCTTTAACTAGGCACTTTTCCAGAAGCTCAATAACACACACACACAAAAAGCAAAATCTCTACGTTTCTATCTCCTGTGTTTCTATCAAAACAGCATTTTAATTCAGCACAGCTACCTAGCTAGTATAGGCCCCGAGAGACTCGCTTGAGCGAGCGTTATCTTTCTGAACGCACGCTTAAAGCTGTGGGGAGGATTTTCAAATGTTGATCACTTAGGCTACCAAAAAAAAAAAAAAAGTTATCGATTTCCGATGGTATTTACACCTGTAGGTCATTTAGAGAGAGATTTTTCAAGATGTATTTAAGTAGGTAAATATCTAACCGGATTAAGGGAAATCAAGAGTTTATATTCTCAAGGGCTCTTCAGTATTTGCAGTGGCCGGCATCTAGCTGCTCTGTTATTTAGTCCAACCTAGTCCAGGCCCAGGACCACCCCAATGTGACCGACACCAAGTTGGGGCACTCGAGCACAAGGATTCAGAAGGTTGGAGAGGGTTCAGAGGAGGGCCACGAATATGATTAGAGGGCTGGAGCACCTCCCCTACGAAGAGAGGCTGAGGGAGCTGGGCTTGTTCAGCCTGGAGAAGAGAAGGCTGTGGGGGGGACCTCGTTGCAGCCTTCCAGTACCTGAAGGGAGCTTATAAACAGGAGGGGAAACAACTTTTTAAAAGGGTAGGCAATGGCAGGACAAGGGGGGATGGACTGAAGCTAAAGGAGGGAGGGTTTAGATTAGATATTAGGGGGAAGTTCTTTACAGAGTGACTGGTGAGGTGTTGGAACAGGCTGCCCAGAGGGGTGGTGGATGCCCCGTCCCTACAGGTGTTCAAGGCCAGGTTGGATGGTGCGCTGAGCAACCTTGTGTAGATCCAGGCCTGGAAGTTGGTGGTCTTGCCTGTGGCAGGCGGATTGGAACTCTCTGATCCTTGGTGTCCCTTCCAACCCAGACCATTCTATGATTCTTCGATTATTTCCTTAGAATATTTTCCTTTCAAGTACATTCCTACAGTCGACAAACAGATACCATTTTACACAACAAATTGGATGCCAGGTGAAATATGTTAAACCCACCAATAAAACTTACTGTACCTAGTGTTAAAATGTATTTGTATTGCTTTAAATTAAGGTTTAGCAGGCTTCTGTCATCTACCTAACAAAGTTTATAGAAGAAAAATTCTCTTTACAATGCTGTGTTTGAGGCTGGCCATAAATTCCACAATGCTTAAAAATGTGACAGAACGAAGATTTGAAACCAAAATGTAAGTCCATTTCCTCACACAAGGCTCCTAAATTACCCATCTCTTACTAAATCTCTAGCCTGTAAACCCCTCAAACATATGAATATATTAATATCCAACTTTTCTTCAGTTTAATCGCACCAATGAGATTTAATATTTCATAAGTCAACATGTTATTCAGACAAAAAAAGCATCTTTTTGTTTGCTGAAAACAAAAGGATGAAAACTCTTCCAGACTTTAAATGAGATATTTCCCTGTTTTGTGTCCTTTGCCATGTTATGATTAAGGAGTATGAAGGGTTTTGTTGCATTTTAATGGCAGCAAAATTAAGTAACTCATGGAAATCTGATGCTCTTTTGGCAAATCAAAAATTTGACACACCTTTCTAGATCAAATGACTCCTCTCTACGGTTGTTTGTAGCATGATGAACAGTCCCACATCAGGGTTCTCTAACCAAATGCTTGTAGTTCCCTAAATATCTTCAGTGGAGAAAGCAGCACCAATACAAGAATATGCAGTACAGGAAACATAATGATATTGCTTGCTTTCCCCATTGATGTTTTTTGGGATGGCCAAGTTGTTCTGGCTTCACAAAGAGTATGGTTTTCGTTCTTCTTGACGTTAGCCTCATGGTTCCTAACTTTCCTTTGACAGCCTCCTCTCAGCTGCACAGACCAATTTCTCCCTTATTCAGTGTGTTTCCTCCCTGAGGGAAAGCTCCAATTCTCAAGTTTAGGCTCAAGCCAGGATGGAGAATTCCAGAAATCTTAATTTACTCTTTTGCTTATAAACCTGGTGTGGGATCTGCTCTGTAGCCACGCTGAAAGATTTAGTCTACACGTACTGCTTACTGAGCCACCAGAAAAAAACCCCAAACCAACCAACAAACAGTCCACAACATGTAATTAATTGTATTTTAAGTATTATTATGTACTTTTTAATTGTTCCCTGAAGTTTTCTTTCTTTCCCTGAAGTTTTCTTCCATTCATCTTATTTCATAATCTGGATTATGACTGTAAAAAAAAAAAAAACAAACCAGCATAACATTTTGGTGGGGAAGACTTGAAAACATAGCCATATCCATGAATTTTATGTCAGATGGGCAATTTGACATGGTTTAAGGGAGAAAACAAATGAGAACACTGTTTGGACACCAATAAAATTCAAGGTTGGGGTCTTCAAAATATATCATCAGCTGTGTCATCTTACCAAACCCAGGATCTGGAGTTGCACAGATGTATCTTTTAAATTAAACTGTCAGTATTAATTACTGTTAAATATCGTAACAGAAAAATAGGGCAGAAAGGGACTCCCTCTCAGTGGTTCAGGGAAGGATTAACTATACCTGTGAGATTTTTCCTCATGTCAGCCCTCAATCTTCCTTGCAACAATTTACATCCACTGCTCTTACCCGCCATATTTCAGGAGATAGCCCCTTCCTCTCTGAAATGCTCTGTATGGACTTGGAAATTGTAATCGTTCCTCTTCTCCCACTCCCAAGTTTTTCTTTCTTAATCTAGTTAACTTATTAAAAGTATATATAATCCTTTATTTGTAGGTCATGTTAAAGAACATGTTATTATCTTCTGGATGCTCTCCAAGTGTGCCACATTGCTCTTGAAGTATATCCAAAACCAGCCACAGTGCTCCAGCTGAGGCTTGATCAATGACGAGTGGGAAAAGGATCTTTCCATGTGTCTCGCAATCTATATTTCTGTCTGCATCTCCCACTCTTAGGAGATTTAGGGGGAGTGTTTGCAACAGCACAGTTACGATTTATGTTTAGTGTACTCCCAAGAGCCTCTTCGGGAAAAAAAAAATATGCTACAAGCCCACTTATTTTTCATCTTCTGTTGAGGAGGAATAATCAACTAGCAAATGTATTGCATCTTATTTATCTTTATTGAATCTCACCCAATATTTTTAATCGATTTTTCCTGATCTTTTAAATTCTAAATAGCCCTGGTGTGCACTTGCAGGCCCTCACGCCTCAAGTTATCTTCAAGTTTAACTCCCTGCTTCTCTTGCCCAAGTCAGAGACCAAACATATCAGCATTAAAATAACCAAGACATCTTTGATGCTTCACTTCAGCTAAAAGTCCCATTTCAGTGTTAGAGGAAACAAGGTGGCCTGACACTTCCGTGAGGAACCAGCACAGGTGACTATTTCTTTGTGATTCCCTCCCCGCCCATTACTTACCAGTCTTTTTATGTGTGTGTTCTTTGTAGGAACTGGCATCAGGCTGGGAAATCTACAGCTACCACAATCCTCTGCCTTTCCCATTATTTTTTTTTTCTTGAGGGCACTATCCCATTTTCTTTTTTCCAGAACTTTACCCACCGTCATCATGTTCCAACACAAACTTCAGTCAGTTATTAAGTGTTCTACACCCAGCTGTTTTCAAAATATCCTCCTTACTCCTGGAGGAGATCAGTACTTCAACTAGTAACTGCTTTTACAACACGCTTTGAAGCTATGCAAAAGGTATGCACCAGTCATGAAACTTGATGTTTGACTTTTGTAAGCATACACGGCATTTCCAGAAGTACATAAAATACTGGCGGGACCCTACACGCTCACGTTTTAGATATATCCAGCTATTTATGGGTGAGGGAAGGGCACAACACAGGATTGTTCACCAGCATTTGCCTTCCTCGCAAGGACTGGGCTTCAGAATTAGCTGAATACTGAGAGCAGAGAGCCAGTTGTTTACTGCAAAATCTATAGGCTGTCGATGAGAGCAGAGAGATTTGTTACTCTGCAGCTTGTGTGTGTGTGTGTGTCCCCGCCCTCGTACTTATCGACCAGTACCTAACAGCTGTATTATCACTCAGATTTCTTCCTTTGTGAAATGAATGATGTCTGCAGCAATTCTATCAATGCCCTTTATTTATTTATTTATTCACATTTTTATTTCCAGCCGTGAAAGAAGACGGGGGATGCTTAGCAAGAGCCAAAGCTGAGATCCGAACCCAGGCTCAACGTAAGTGTGCAGTCTCTGTCCAGCTCTGCTTCACCCATCCGTTCCGGCATGAGAGATGAGCTTAGCCCACGGCGGCCATCACCACCGCCCCGTGAGGTGGTTCGGAGCAGGCTTAGGCCCGATGGAGTCGCACCCGCAGAGGTTGCCCCAGGGCCGGACCCAGGGGCCGGAGGGAACGGAGCCGTGAGCAAGACGCCGGCATTGAGCAGCGCCACCTAGCGCAGCGCAGGTCCCGGCTCCCGCGCGGGGAGCCGCCGGCCTCCCGCCGCGGCTCAGCCTTGCGCTGCGCGGGAAGGAGCCGCGCAGCTAGGCCCGGCCCGCGCGCGCGCCACAGAAGGCCTTTGATGGCAAATAAAAGGAACAGATGCCAAAGCGCTTTTGTGCCTTTTCAGTTCTGCCTGATTTACACCCCGGTACCCAGATTTTTAGAGATTTTTTTTTTTTCCCCCTCTTTAATTTTGGATCTTTGCCTGAACTACAAAGAGGGGAGTGTGCCTGTGTAAGCCCCTCTGTAGATCCGAGCATTCATACTGCCAGATTAAGAGACCCGTTTGAGCGCTGCAATGACAGATGGCAGGAACTTGGTTGGAGGGAGCTACCAAACCAATTTGTGTAGAGCACCTGGCACCACCAGGCTTTAAGGGAAGCTCCAGTGAAATTTACAGCCCCCCATGGGACAGACGGTCTCACTAGTGAATGAGAAGAACTCCTGCAAGAGAGGTTAATGCACTCCTTAGTTTTAGGCACTGCTCATCCTACTCAGGGCCATACATTGCATGGTGGCAGAGTCTCTGCATTCCTATTAGAGCTCACAGTTGCAAAGTACTTCAGGGACAGAAATATTCCATGAGGTTGCATCCACAGCTGTTAAAAGACACTGGACATGCACCACAATGGAATACCTCACACAGGCCATGAAAAACTACCATAGTAAAACAACCTTTGCATCAGCTGAACATTTTCCACTCCGCAAGCTTTCCCTCAACCCTGTTTCCCTTGAGCAGGCTGGCAGACTAGCTACCTGAACCAAACACAGGCAATGCATTCTGATACTCTTCCTGAAGGGACTAAATCAATCACAAGCAAAGTGTCAGGTAAAACAGGGGCAAGCCAAATCTTACCACCTGACTCCTTCTGGCTCTCTACCATCACCTAGATAACAGGCAGATCTCCCAGATCTGCATACCAGATCCTCATACTTAATATGACCCAGTCCCTTCAGCTCTAGCAGGCTCCCTCCCTTAACTAAGCTGCTTGTTAGCCTTATCTCGTCAGCTGGGAGGCACATGATTAGTTACAGGTAAATGCTAAACCTGTCATCTGAAAGCCCCATCACACACGCGACCTGATGAATTATATTTTTTTTTTTTTAAGCACGTGGAAAATACCCATCTTCTTAAGAGCATCCATCAAGAATTACAGGTGAAATTATGTGTCCTGTGTCATACTGTGGGTTAGATGAGACAACGGCTTCTTCCTCCTTGAAAACTACGAATGTATTTTGATTTGAGCAGTACAAGAAGTGCTCCAACTTGTGCCTGAGTTGTAAAACTACACGCCCTACTACATAAGAGCATTATTGTCACAAAGAAACTGTCCCTTTAAAGGAATTAATTTATTTGAAAATGGTTATCTTTAGAAACAGACAAATTAAAGCCTTTGAAGCTTTCAATTCTCCATTGGGGCTTCTGAAGTAATCACCTCTGCAGATAAATACAGATGTATGTCTGTTGTTATTCACAAGATAAACATTCAGAAACGTACTGAAAAGTAGGAAAGAGTGGGAGCATAGGAAAAAGGGATGGGAAGGGAAGCACACAATGGCCAGAAACACCCTACCACCTACCATTTTGCCTCCAACCCCACCTCTGCCTCTGCATAGCAGGGAGCAAGAGGGGAGATTTCTTCCCTTCCCTCTGCTCTTCTGCTCCGCTATCATGGATTTTTGTAGATTTGCCTGGTCTCCAGAAGGCCTGATCTCTGTGTTGGAAAATGCTGTGTTAACACTTCACTGGCCTTGAGATGGGGAATGACAGCGTCACCAGCCTCTGGAGGGGGAGCGGCTGGCGCCTGCTTGCTCTGCAGCGGGTTTTCCAGCAGGTTGTGGGTGGTGGTGTGCGACCTGCCTCCCTGTCCCCACGGAGAAAGGCACATCCGTGCCTCTCTGCCTCATCCAGCTGGGAAGCTGCGGGGAAGGAACATGCCATGCGGTTCTCCCACGCCAGGCTCTTTACACCCATCTCTGGCTGAGGCTGGCGGTGAATATACAAAACCCCTGAAGAAAGCGGCCTCATTTTCCGTTGCCCTCTCATTAAAACCCCCCTCTTTTGCAGCAAGATCTTTGAAGAGCAATATGCCAGTATTTTTGGCAATATGTCATTGACTGAGAAATCATATTATTCCATCACAGATCCCATGTCAAAAACCCTATGATGAGGAAAGAGAGTCAATTAGCCCACGGTGGGCTCTGCCATGGCTAGAAGCTGCTCCTAAGAGCAGGTGGCTTTGCCCATCTTGATGCTTTGGGTACTGCCTGCTAGACGTGCCCTTAGATTTGGCCCTGTGTATAGATTTGAGGTGCAAGCTAATTGCGGTGGTGATTTTTACATTTTACCACTGTGTAATTTCAAACTGCTTTTTCAGAGCCTGTGTAAAGCAGCCAGGCATAGCATTCCCCTGGGAAATTTCACTGTACAGTAAATGATTTTTACCCATATTTGCTAGCAGCAATCCAGTTCCCAAAGCAGGTATGATAGAGGGGATGGAGGTCTCAGAATAGGCAAATCTCTCATTCCCAGTACACCTCTCTCACGGTATCGATAAACCTAAAGTGTAGGTTCGTCTAGCAACAGTGATTCACAGTAGAACCCGGAGGAAGCTCTGGGGCTGGGGGGAGTTGACTGCAAAACTCCCATTTAAAAAAAAAAAAAAAAAAAAAAAAAGTTGTTTTGAAAGTTAAATGTGAAGTGGTTCAGTAGCAGCAGTGCCAGAGTGCAGCCTAGCAGGGATCTGTGAGCACTGCCCTGCCTTGACGGCTCTTTTCCATGAACCAAAGGGTTATGAGTGACTCTATCTCGAACGTCCGTACTGCCGTCACCGCACGAAGCACCCCTCCCAAAGGAACAGCTGTTTCTCACTATTAGCAAAATTTCTGACCAAATATTTAGTGATCCCTCTCGAAAAAATTTGTCTGGAGAAATATAAAAATCAGGCCATTGCGGATGTCCCGAGCAAAATTACACAGGATGTCATGTCACAAGCAGGAACTACCCAACAGCACCCTGATCTGGGCTTGCTCTGTCATTACCTAATTGACACAACATTGCAGATAGATGAGGTTCTGGGTGGTTTTTTTTTATTTTATTTTTATTCTTAGTTGCTGTTACCTGTTAAATTGCACTGCAGATAGCAGCAATTTTCCCTCCTTCTCCCTCATCCTCCAAAAATCTCTGATGCTTTACAATGCATCGCCACTTACTGCTCATCCTGCCACCCGAACGCTGGCACAGAGCTGACTGACTAATCCCTGCTGTTAATGCACATCAGTGGTACTCTGATCGCTCATACACCTGAATCATTCCTGCCCTGTGCAAGCAGAGCCTCATTCAGGTGTTTAGTATGCAAGTCCAAGTGTAGCTCTACGTTACAGTCATTTAGTAAATGAGTGATTGTTTTGGTCTTCAGAAAGGAAGGTAGGAGAGGGGAGTGTGTTTGTTCTCTGTTACAGTGCTGCTGCCACTGAACAGAAGAACAAATGATATCCAGTGTCTGTTTTCTTCCCTTATCACAGAATCACAAGGTTGGAAAAGACCTTTAAGATCATCGAGTCCAACTGTTCCTATCCTATGCTAAACCATATCCCTAAGTACCTGACCTGCCCTTTTGTTAAACACATCCAGGGATGGTGACTCAACCCCCTCCCTGGGCAGCCTGTTCCACATCCTGACAACTCTTTCAGGGAAGAATTTTTTCCAAACATCTAATCTGGACCTGCCTTGGCACAGCTTTGTGACATTCCCCCTTGTCCTATCACCTGGCTGAAGAGACCATCGCTCACCTCTCTGCAACCTCCTTTCAGGCAGTTTTAGGTGGTGATAAGGTCTCCCCTCAACCTCCTCTTCTTCAGGCTAAACATCCCCAGCTCCCTCAGCCGCTCCTCATATGATTTGCCCTCCAGCCCCTTCACCAGCCTCATGGCCTTCCCTGGTTGCCCTTTTTGTTAGGTTAGAATTAAAGTGGGCTTTGGCTGGGGTTTTATTTGGTTTTGTTATTATTGTTTGGGTTTCTTTTTTTTTAACTTTTATTTAACTTTTCTTCTTTTAAAATTAACTTAATTATATTAAATAAAGTTTTCTTAACGAAGTTAAGAAAAATTGCTACGAGTTGATCCTTCTTCAGGGAAGAGATGGTGCAGGATTGTAGCAAATAGATTTCTACCCATCTGAACTTCCAGACCTAACGTGCAGGGAGAGGGAATTGTTCTTATAAACAAATTTGTCATCTCATTCTGTTAAAAAACCCCAAACAAGCAAAGAAACAGTGAGAATACCTCACAGTTAGTTGGTGTTCTCACCTTTGCTTTACAGCGCTTGTTTTCCTGTGTACGACCACTGCCTTTGCTTTATTTCTCAAGCACTCTGCTGTATGTAAAATCGGTTCCATTAACACCCAGGTTTAGGCAGAGTGGCAGCGCTGTGGTCACCACACAGAGACCGCAGCAAAAAGCAACTCACCTCTTTGACAACAACTGTTTCCCCAGCCTCAATAAAAGACACTCCCTGCCCTATCCCGACGCTTTTCTATAGCTATGTGTGTTGTACGGGCTTCGGATGAACTATGCAGAACTGCCCAGAGCTACGCTTTGAAGTAATGTTTATTTACAGTTCCCTGTACAGTTGGTCTCCATGACTTACCATCAAAATATTGGAAGGGTTCTTCTTTTCCTTGTGAGCAGTAATTTTCTAGGTCAAGTAACATTTGCATTGAGCACTGCTCAGAGACAGGCACTGCTGGATTTAGACAGTACGGTTCGATGCTGCAGCTGGGAAGCCTTTGGACAAGTATGGAGGCAAAACCATTTTTTTCTGCCTATTTTAAAGTAGATTTTTCCTTCTTATTTCACAGACCTCAGTGAAAGGTGGTCAGGAATAGAGATGTTCTGGTCAGAGAGGTCCAACTTTGTCCAGATCTGCAGCCCCCAATACAAGAAAGATGTGGAACTGTTGGAGAGGGTTCAGAGGAGGCCACAAATATGATTAGAGGGCTGGAGCACCTGCCCTACGAAGAGAGGCTGAGGGAACTGGGCTTGTTCAGCCTGGAGAAGAGAAGGCTGCGGGGGGACCTCATTGCAGCCTTCCAGTACCTGAAGGGAGCTTATAAACAGGAGGGGAACCAACTTTCTAAAAGGGTAGACAATGGCAGGACAAGGGGGAATGGATTGAAGCTAAAGAAGGGAAGGTTTAGATTAGGTATTAGGGGGAAGTTATTTACAGAGAGAGTGGTGAGGTGTTGGAACAGGCTGCCCAGAGAGGCGGTGGATGCCCCATCCCTGGAGGTGTTCAAGGCCAGGTTGGATGGGGCCCTGGGCAACCTTGTGTAGATCCAGGGCTGGAGGTTGGTGGCCCTGCCTGTGGCAGGGGGGTTGGAACTCTATGATCCTTGGGGTCCCTTCCAACCCCAGCCATTCTATGACTGATTCTATGTTTTTATGTTTAGTTCCACATAACTAAATCCATGGAGAACAATTAATCAACATTTTGGCAAATGCAGCATCATTTTGTCTCATCCAGTGTAATTCACTGAAATGAGAGTCAAGGTGTCTGCTGGCTGCAGCAGCTGCAGGACCTCATTCTTTAAATTGAGTTGGGGCTGTAATTTTACAAAAAGTCCTGGGAAAATTAGGAGCCTGCATTCCTCTGAGATGGACGAGGATCAACCAGCAAAATATAAACCACATACCTTTTGGAAACAACTGCTGTCAGTTAGATGTCAGCTCCTTGAGTAGTGGAGGAATGGTGGGGTGAAACGTGATGCTCTGCACTGGCGGTGCTTGGGTTATATGACAATTAGGAGCTTCCCAGCCTTAAAAATCTTTGAATCCCTGTGTCAGACATTGTCCCCCATGAACAACAAGCTTGTAGTTTATATTAAACTCCTTCACTGCACATTTCCAAAAAAACTGTAAATAAAGGTGAAAATGTTTGAATCATTTGAGTCCTCTAACTTACCAGTTACAGTAGAAGAGTATAAGACAGAGGCAGCTGTGCATTAGCTACTGGGTGCAAGTTTATAGATCATAAAGCTGGGAAGGCAATTTCTGATCATCTGTTTCTTTCCTGTACTATGCAGGTTACAGGACTTTCTTGAATTAAGTCCTGTAGGAACTAGAACATTTCTCTGAGAAAATCAATCATTTTCAACTTCAAAATGCCTAGTGATGGAGAATCCATTATAATCCTCGGTAAATGGTTCTAATAATTAATTACCTTCCATGTTAAAATGTATCTAATTTCAAATTTCACTGGTTCTTGTCAGACTTTTTTCCACTTGACTGAAATGCCATATATTATCAATTTTCTACTCTTTTATTTCTACAGGGAGACGGGAAATTTATAAATTATAACCAATTCTCCCCGTAACCTTGTCTTTGTTAAGCTAAATAGATTGATCTACTTAAGCCTCTCATTGAAAGACATCCCTTCCCCTCCTGTAGCCCTTCTCGGAACCTCTCTGTTGGCCACCAGTCCCCCATGGTGGAGCCAGGAGCCACTTCAGTCACAGTACAGAGAGCCAGGATGGCTTTACTCCGGGAAATCCTGCAGCAAATACAGGGCACCAACCCTTTGACTCACATCCCTAGACTGAAAATTTACATTTAGCAAATTATTCACCACTACTCTTGTTTTTTTAAACAATTTTTTTTTGTTGAGAGCCTTTATATACTTGGACAAGACCCCATTACTATAAATACATATATTGAGCCCTGATGCGACTCTGGAGATCCTAAGCATACTTATGCTCGGTGTGAAATAGGGCTGATCTGGCAAGAGTTGTGTGCCACAGAGAAATGGATGTCTTTTAAGGATTGTTTCTCTAGATACACTAAACTGGGCTTCAGACATGGAGAACAAAAAAACCCCATGGAGAACAAAATGCACTAACCCTCTTAACAGACTATTTCTTCTGTGCTCTGATTGTTCCTTAGTTTTCCAGACAGAATTTGAGATATTGGGATTTTTCTACATCACCCCAGGCCATCTTTTTGGATAGGTCCCTTGTCGTGTTTGGGTATGGCATCCACCATGGCCCACACAGCCAGCAATACCAGAGAGAGTTACAGAGTGATCTCTGGAAGTCTTCCTCCTTTAGTTATCTTTCAGGATATATTTGAAGTTCCCTTTTTAAAATGGACTGATAACGGAACTTCTGGTGGTGGTATCTGTACTCTGGGATGGTTTTGAGAACAGAAAAGGAATGATAGGGTATTCCTTCAATGCACCATGACTATTCCCTGCAATGAGTTTGCAAACCTTTTGTCTATTTTCTAGGGATACTGCACCTACATGTAGATACATTGTAATTCATTCTCACACACCTCTAGCGAGTGATGGGCTAAGAGATCACCTCTTTCATGAATCCAAATGTGTAAATGAAAACGATGGAAAAAAGCAAGGTGAAGAACTGGGCCAGGCAGCATGAGTCTGATGAACAGGTTTTGGCCTGGCCTTTGTCTTTTTTCTGTTTCCTCTGATTCATCAGTAAAATGGATGCACATTCTCCATTCTCCTTCATAGAATCTCCTGAGTTGGAAGGGGCACATAAGGATCATCGAGTCCAACTCCTGGCTCTGCACAGGGCCAGACAAGTCAGGGCATGGGACTGAGTGCAGTGTCCAGACGCTTCCTGAACTCAGCCAAGCTCGGTGCTGTGACCACTTCCCTGGGGAGCCTGTGCCAGTGCCTGACCACCCTCTCAGTAAAGAACCTCTTCCTAAAACCTAATCTAAACCTTCCCTGTCACAGCTTCATACTGCTCCCTCAGGTTCTATCGCTGGTCACCAAAGAGAGGTGATCGGCGCCTGCCCCCTCACTCCCTCTCATCAGGAAGCCATAGTGAAATAGAAAGTCACCAATATGGCAACAGGTACCTTTCCATTCACGCTAAGCACAACAGAGTGGGTTGTTACAGAGCAAGGAGTCTCTCAAATTTGGAGACGAAGGCTGAAGTGGACTTTTCCTTGCTATCAGAGACTGAGAAGCACCATGGCAGTACTTGATCTTACAGGGAGAGTAAATGCCTATTTTTTTAAAACAAAGCAACAACAAAACCTCAAAGACAGCAGAAACAGTAGAGTACCTTCCTAAGCTTCCCTGCCTATGGGCATGCACATCTCTACCTCCCTGGTCTCTGGCATGACTGAGAGTAGTGAAGGCAAGATGTTGCTTACGCAGTTGAGCGCATTACACAATAATTCCCCTACTGAGTCATCATTTCTGTAGCCTGTAGTATCTCTGTAACGAGTTGGCCAGAATTTCAACACTGCATATGGCTTTTTCACACATGAACACAATTTTTATCACATACTTGTTTGAATGGGGATACGAACTTCAGAAAACAAAGCACACCTCTGGTTCAAAAAATGTCTGTGGGAAGTACAGGGAGCTTCAGTTTTACTTTCTTTCACAAGAACCATTATGCCAAGTTCAATTGGAAATATATGGGAAGATATAGAGCTTAACACTGCAACGTTCAGTATGCGTTAAACAGAGTGAGGACTTTGCTAAGGCAGCACTGTTCTCGGTAGGCTAGTGGTCATAAATACAAATATTCATGCAATCCTTCACATTTCAGGCATACTGCTGTCACTCTCGAGCTACCTCACTAAGCATTTCTTTCTGTTTCAGAGCCTTGAAGCATTATTCAATAGGCTGGGTTTGGTTTTTTTTTCAGATAGTCTTTTCCTTTTGGGAAGTAAGAAATCTAAATTATGTAAGAGAACATGCTGGTTCAGGTGAATTCCTCAGGCTTCAGGAGCCATGCACAAACCCCAGAGGAACCTTGGAGGCTCGTAGGAATGCATAAGGTAAGGCACCGGGACCATTTTTGTTGAAGCCACTTTTGCACTGCTTTGTATAGTAGACAGTGGTCATCAAATGGTTGGGGACAGTGGGTGGAGAGGTGCCATTGCTTTAAACAAGTCCTTCCTGAAACAAAACAGGCATTTTTGCTGCTCATGCTCCATCTCTACTGCTCTTTCCATATCCCAGCTTGGAGTGAGGGGCTGTACCAAAGGGGGGTGCCTGGGCGGAGTGGTCACAGTGGCTCCATCTACACTTTTGTAAGATGCTGATTGTGGATTTTGTTATGAGTAATACAAATATGGGACTAAAGAAACACACAAGCACACTGAGGTCTTGAGGACTAAAGAAACCTGCTTCTAACAGCAAATAACCTGCATGGGCTTGGTATAGATAAACACTGTGATTCTGGCAAGCCTCCAGAGGCAGAGCACAGAGGGGCAGTCCTGGGCTCATACCTCGTTTAACTCCTGAGTGCTGTCATCTTTCACACTTAGTGCCTCCTTGCTGCACTGCTTGCGGGAGGGCACAGCTGGTTGGAAACCAGAGAGCCACAGCTATTTCCCTGCTGTTGCAAACTACTGTGGATTTTTGTCTCTCTCTGCAGGTTTCCAGAAGACGCAAAGGGCTGGGAGAGCCCTGAAGCGTGGGTGAAGTATGGAGCAGGTTCTCTGCAGGACATTCTTGACTACGTGTTACAAGGTACTTAGAGTAGGTGGGACCTGTCAGGAGGTTCTCTCCGGGCCTGTATGCCTAAGCTGGGAGATGTGCACGACACAATGACAACTACCTCCAGCTCCATATCTGGGGCAGTTCACAGATTTGCAGAATCGTAGGGGTTGGAAGGGACCTCCAGAGATCATCTAATCCAACCCCCCTGACAGAGCAGGTTCCCTAGGAATAGTGTCTATATATAATGACTCAAAGTTCTCTGCCTAATTGATTTGTGGCAGTGTACGCTGCCCTGCAGGTGGAAGGGTCCATCCTTGATCCTGTCTTCACTCCTGAGAGGTGAGGGGTAACCCAGTCAGGTAGAGCACACAGAGAGTAGCAGACAAACAAACAAACCCAACCAGCCAGGAGAATCCTCCAAAATGGCTTATTGGATCTGGAACAGTTTTACGTGCCATAAATATACATACCTGCACCTCACTTCTATCAGCACGATGGGAGAGAAGAGAGTTGGAAGGGTAAAAGTGAGAAAACTCATGATTTTGATAAGAACAGTTTAATTATTGAAATAAATTGGCAAGTCTCCGAGCAGCAGGTCCCCCAAACAACTTTCCCCCTACTTTATTTGACATGATATGGCATGTTGAGGTCAGCTGTCCCAGCTGTGTCCCCTCCTAATTCCTTGTGCAGCCCCAGCCTGCTCACTGGGGGAGTAGGGTAAGAAGCAGAAAAGGCCTTAGTTCTGTGTAAGCACTGCTCAGCAGTAACAAAAACATCTGTGTTATCAACACAAACCCAAAACCTATATCCCATACCACTGCTTCTTTTAAGGCTTGTCCTCCATCACAGAATCTCAGAACATTAGGGATTGGAGGGGACCTCGAAAGATCATCTATTCCAGCACCCTTGTCAGAGAAGGATCACCTGCAGCAGGTGACACAGGAATGCGTCCAAGTGGGTTTTGAACGTCTCCAGAGAAGGAGACTCCACAACCTCTCTGGGCAGCCTGTCCCAGTGCTCTGTCACTCTCACAGTAAAAAGGTTTTTCCTTATGTTTACATGGAACCTCCTGTGCTCCAGTTTGCACCCATGGCCCCTTGTCCTATCTCTGGCCATCACTGGGAAGAGCCTGGCTCCATCCTCCTGACACTCACCCTTTACATATTATAAACATCGATGAGGCCACCCCTCAGTCTCCTCTCCTCATGTGGTTCCTGCTGTAGTAATTCCCATGGGTTACAGTAATCTAAAGGTGCATCCATTTCAATCTCCACCCCTGGTTTCTCTGGGCCAGGTTATAGAATTTAACATTGCAATGAACTCCTCCCCTTGGTCCTAGCCTGGCTAGCAACCAGGGGTTTCTGCTATAGTAATTCCTATAACATGCAACTCAAATAATGAATTATTTTCCCCCAGGACTGAGATACACATTGGACTCCATCATCCTTCGGTATTACCCAGCAAGCAAACCCAGATCTTTGAGCAAAACCAGACCCACAAATAGGTTTGTCCTTCACTGAGGAAGAAGTAATCCAGACTGGTTTTCCCAAGAAGTTCCTTATATGAACTATGGGGATCTTATCTCCTCCACAGTGTGCAGGGTTTTGATTGGGCAGGGCCAGGTTAACTGTATTAATTTTCAAGTGCCTTCTGCTAAACATGTACCCCAATGTTTGAAGGTCCCACCACCCACTGCTCTCAGTGTAGTCTTTAGCAGCCCACTGTCTTGTTTGATTTCCCCAGAGGCAGGTGCATGACAGGGGGTGTGATACACCCACTCACTGCCATGCTCCCTGGCCCAGTGAGTGTTTCAGCAATGAGTCCCACTGTCTGACTCAATTCTTTCTGGGGTCCCATGTCACCACAGGACTTGCTTTTCAAGGCCCAGGATCATGTTCTGGGTGGTGGCATGGGGCACAGGCTCTGTTTCCAGCCAGCCAGCGGTTGCTTCCACCATTATAAGCACATAGCGCTGGCCTTGGTGGGTGTGTGGGAGTGTGATGCAAGCAACCTGCCAGGCCTCCCCAGCTCCCTGGGGCTGTTCAGTCTTGAGAAGAGAAGACTAAGGGGGGATCTAATTAATGTCTATAAGTATCTTAAGCATGTAATGCAGGGGGAATCAGTCAGCCCCTTTTCAGTGGTCTGTGGGGACAGGACAAGGGGCAATGGCTGCAAGTTGGAGCACAGGAAGTTCCGCACCAACATGCGGAAGAACTTTTTCACAGTGAGGGTGACAGAGCCCTGGGACAGGCTGCCCAGGGGGGTTGTGGAGTCTCCTTCTCTGGAGATATTCAAGACCTGTCTGGATGCTGACCTGTGCAATATGAGCTAGGGAGCTGCTTTGGCAGGGGGGTTGGACCCAGTGATCTCTCGAGGTCCCTTCCAACCCCTGTGATTCTGTGATTTATATTTTAGCCATAGTCCTCCATACCACAGAGGCTTTAACAGCCTGGCTTGCTTGATGCCAGTGCATGTTTCACATTCACATATAACCTGTGAGATAGTGTCCATGGTCAAGCTCGCCCCTTGATCACAAGCCAATCTATATGCTGCATTGCTTCCTTGATGGCCTGAGGTGTCATAGGCAGACCGAGCTATAAATAGCTCACCTTTGTGTTACCACATCCACCTAAGACACTTCAACTCCAGCAATCCAGTCCACCTGCTGGTTGTTTTGATGTTCCTCAGTGGCTCAACTCTGGGGTATGTGGGCACCTATGTGACATACTTACAGCCAGCTTCTCTAGGCAGGCAACAATAACGTGCCACAGTGGAGCAGCCCAGTTGTTTTATTTCCACTGCTGTAGCCGCCCCTGCAGAGCATTGGCCACCATCCATGAGTCAGTATAGTGATAAAGTACTGGCTGCTTTTCTCCATCAGCAATCCCTAAAGCCAGCTGGATGGATTTCACTTCCACAAAGTGACTTGATTCACCTTCTCCTTCAGCAGTTTCTGTGACTTGTCACGTAGGACTCCATACAGCAGCCTTCCACCTTCGACGTCTCCCCACAATACGACAGGACCTGTAAACATACAACATGCTCTGTAAACAGAGCATGTTGCTTCTCATTTTCTGGTAATTTATTATACGGTGGGGCCTCTTCAGCATGTCACCTCCTCTGGCAACACTCCAAAGTTTCAGCCCTCTGACCACCTCAGTCTGTGGTCAGTCCCAGAATCCCAGGGCAACTGGGGTTTCCTATTTGATCCCGTTGTGTGATCAGTGCAACCCACTTAGTCCATGTAGCACCAGTTGGATGATGTGTAGAGGGGACCCTCCCTTTGAACACCCAGCCCAGCACCAGCAGCTGGGGTGCCAGGAGGAGCTGGGCTTCAGTACCAAACACTTCTGAAGTGGTTTGAACTCATTCATATGCTGCCAATCTCCCCTTTTCAGTTGGAGTGTAATGGGCTTCCAATCCTTTGCAGCTCCAAAGTACCACGGGTCGATGTTGAGTCTCCCCTGGTGCTTTCTGCCAGAGCCCCAGTTAGGGCCATTCTCCTCAGCTGTGGTGTAGAGGATATTTTTAACATCTGGTCCTGCCTGGACTGGCCTAAGGGCTACTGCATAGAGTATCTCCTGTTTAATTTGTTCAAAGGCTTCTCAGGGCCCCATTCAAAGCTGTTCTTCAGTTGTTCTGACAGAGGGCTACAGTAAGACCACAACCTGGAATATGCATTCTCCAAAAAACCAACAACACCCAAGAAAGCTTGTATTTCCTTTGTGTTAGTTGGTGGAGGCATAGCTGCTGCACTGGGACCTGACAGCATCCATCCTGCCATTTTATTCCTAAAAGTTTGATCTCCTGTGCAGGTTTGCTTTATACCAAAACTAGCTTTCACAAGCTTCTGGATTACTCGTCTTCCCTTCTCACTTTTGCTGTGTTGTGCCATGCAATGACGTCATAAATATACTGCAGGTGCTGCAGAGCTTCACCCTGTTCCAGCGCAGGCTGGATCAGCCCACGGCAAATGGTGGGGGTGCGTTTCCACCCCTAGGGCAGGCTATTCCAGGTGTACTCGACACCCCTCCAAGTGAAAGCAAACTGTGGCTGTCACCCTGCTGCCAAAGGGATCAAGAAAAACGTGCTGGGGGTAGCACACCACTTGGCTGCCTTTGGCTCCATGGGAAGGACTGTGTCCCTCAACGGATGCCTGTGCCAGCGGATGTCTGCCTCAACGCTGCCGAAATGTTGCACCTCCTGCTATTACTGCTATTTTGTGATGCTTGTAAAGGGTTAAGGGGGCTTGCTAACGGGATGGTTTGAAGTGCCACAGTGAGTACATCAGGGGATGACCTTGCATAAACAATGTCTTGTTAGAATAGCTCATTTTTAGTAATTTAAAGTGAACCCAGGACTGATAAAGAAGAAACATCAATTGAGACATAAGTTTGAGACTAACACCATATTTTGAGTAAGTTAGGCACTCAAGGACTATGTGCTCTGTGAAAATAAAATGATTTCTTTGATGAGTTCCAGTCCCCCATGGGTCTAACGAACTCCTTATCTGTTCGATGAATTCCTTCCTTGCTTGTCTCGTAATTGGTCATAAATTTAGGCACAGCATTTCATTGTAGCTAGTTCGAGCTCCCCCATGTCTTTGAAGAGTCAGGAAAAAGTACACAAAACCTGCTGAAACTGAACTTGCAGTTTGGATCAGAGTCAAGGGACAACTGAGCCTGCGCAAAACAGAAGGTTACTTGTGGCGATGAAGAGGAGCCATCCGTCTTCATCCCCACGACCCCCGACGACCATCACAGTGCGCAGGCGCAGTGGGGAGGAGATTATGGAAACCACCTCTTGGAACTCATTTTAATACGAAGCAGGGACAGGTTATGAATATGTATAGGCATATGAGGTCACCTAATGAATAAGTATCATTGAACTGAGTGAATTGAACAAAGAACTGCCACACTGGTGTGCACGTCTGTGGTGGAGCGATCCCCTGTGCACCCAGTGCTGCAATAAAGAGTATCTGCTTAATAGTCACCAAGGCTACTGAGTTTTGATTGCAGCTTTTTGAGCTTTCAGTTTGGCACCCCAGATGGGACCCTCTCTGCTTGGCTGCAGGATCTGATAAGGAACAGGACAGCCTAGGTGCACCCCAGCACAGAGACTCCTCGCCCTGCTCACCTCCCATTGTTAAGGTATTCTTTTAAACTTACTTGAGCTCTTGGTTTTGGTGTATACCTAGTTGTACCTGGTATACTTGAGTATCTTGGTATTTGGTTTTTGGAGACCGGTCATTTGGGCACGTGTCGTATAGCAGGTTACTAGTGATGGTATACATTTGGTTAGTAGCATGTAAATGCTGCTAATGATTGGAATCTTGATAACTATATTGAGTATAGTTATTGGCGTTGCCTTTGGATAGTGCTACAAGAAACTGAGTTTTGTAACTATTAAACTTCTTTAACTATTAAACTTCTTTTCTTTAACTATTAAACTTTTCTTCATGGCATCTGACCTTGTTTGTGTCTTAATCTCACTCTGGGAATAACAACGAATCTCCCCAGACCAGACTTTTCTGGGTCAGGATACTCCAGTTCGTATTGGAGTTCTAGCATGTCCAGCATGGTAGCAGTGAGTGGTGGCGTGACTTTGTTCAGGTCTCAATAGTCCACTGTTATCCTCCATTTACCATTAGTCTTTCACACTGGTCATGTGGGACTATCAAAGGGTGACAGCGTCTTGCTGATCACTCCTTGACTCTCCAGTATCGACAGATGAACTTATGGATGGGAATCAGGGAGTCTCACTTGGTGAGGCATTGTCACTGGTGCACTCAAATTGTAGCAACTGGGACCTGCTGTTCTTCATTCAGAAACAATCCACTACAGGTGGACCTGCTGAGAGACCAGGCAAGCTAGACAGCTGTTTAATCTTTTCTGTACTCAAGGCAGCTATACCAAAATCCCACTGCTATCCTTTTGGGTCTTTGAAATACCCTCTCCTCAGGTAGCCTATGCCAAGGACACACGCTCCGTGTGTCCAGTCACAATAGGGTGCTTTTTCTACTCATTCACAGTTAAACTTACCTCAGCCTCCAACAGTTCTTGGGATCCTTCTGTCATTCCAGAAATACAGATGGATTCTGCCCCTTTGTAATCCGATGGCATTAGGGTACACTGTGCACCAGAGCCTTACACAACCATGGAGCTGGTGTGCCAGGCCAGCAAATCCACATAGTCCATTAAACCTGGTTGTCCTTTCTCTCCATTTAGCCAAAGGCATTGCCCCTCTACTCCTGATTGGAGTCTTCATTACTTGGTTTCTGTAACTGCAAAATAGAAGTCCTTTCACCAGGGTGAAAAGCATTATCAGGCCTTCTACTCTGCCCAACAGACACAGGACCAGTCATTTTCCTGGATGGATGCTTTTTGGCTGTTCTTTTCCCTTGCAGCTCCTATACCTGAGCTTCTAGTCTCCAGGAAGGCTCACCATCCCACTTCCTCACATCCTCCCCCTGGTCACACAGGCAGAACCACAGGGTTGCATGAGGTGTGTGCCACTGGTACTCTTTCCCTTCAACAGAAGAAGGTTGACTTGCAGTGTGTGAGGAAGCCCTACCCTTCTTGGCTTGCTCAGACATTTTTTGGGTTAGTCTGTCACAGCTAAAACACAGACACACATGGAGGGAGGGAGATTACCTGCATATTCTCAGAGGTCTCTGGCCAGTCCATGCCTGCTCAGCTCAGTATTGCCAGGGTGTAGGTGTAGAGCACTTTGTACAAACTTTCACCACATGGACTGTGTGCACTGGATTTCATCCAGATCTTTGGATGCCTGGTCACCTCCAACATGGCAAATTCCCTCAGATACTGGATACCTCCCTGAATGTTGTTCCATTTTCTTCAGGAATTTGCAAGTTCTTTCCTGAAGGGAACCTGTCCTTCACACTTGACAGGAGTGTCTGTCAAAGACTGAGGACTCCTTCCTGTTTTTCCAATGGCCTTATCCTTAGCAAGGGATCCTAGCTGCTGGGCTTCCTTACCCTCTAACTCCTGACTACTGACTCCCAGCCTCCAAGTAACCATCTGAGAATTACCTCACCTGGTTGATGGCTACAATCTTTTTGTGTATCTTGCAGTTCACTTAGGGATATGGATCGGGTGGTGTGTGTCTCATTTCAGTCTCTTCCTCCTCCTTTTCTTGTGTCTGCTCTGCTGCAGAACAGGCTGCCTCTTCTGATTCTTTCTCCTGCTCCCTCTTAGGAGAAGCTTGTCCATCCCTCGCTAAAGGAGCTGACTTTCACTCCCATTGTTTCTTTTTAGCTACTGGGGGTGGCTGGTATCGTGTCTGGAGTAGCCACAGTGCCTGTTTGTTCTCCCTCTCTTGCCCTGAGGGTGCTGCCTACCATCCAGCAGGGTTTGCCAGATACAGTCTGGGGCCCAGCACAGTGCAGTGAGCTGTGCCTCTTTGGCACAGCCACAGCCTTTCCCTTTCAAAGGCTTTATCACTTCAACAGGATCCTCCAGATTTTTGGGAGTGAAGCTACAAACCACTGGGGGCAAGGAGGTCTCCAGATACCTGCCCATATTCTCTCACATGCTGTGCCATCTATGACCATGTTTCTGGAAGAGCCTGGGTCATATTCCTAAACCACCTGCTAAACTTAGACAAAACCAAACAAACCGTATTCCTAAGAAATACCAACAGAAATATTTTATCTTCCTAAGTGTGTTCAAGGAGCTATTTTAAGTACTGATGGAAAAAAAATCACAGAAGAAGGTAGCAAAAGCACCATTCTTCCTCACAGAGGAAGAAGTATAATTATTAACTGTCTACAGGCGATGGTATCTGAAGTACAGTAATGGCTCCAGTACACAGCCCAACACCAGGTTAAGCTGAGGCTGGTGTTTTGGTAACACATCTCCTAGGCAAAACACCACCAATCACGACAGAGCAGAGCAAACTGCAAAAGCCAATACCAATCTTTAAACCAGTCCTGAAAATAAAAAAAGATTAGATGGTGCAGATCAGACAAATTAATATTGAGATAAATCAATACCATGACCTGCAACTCTTAACAGATATAAATCCCTTCCAATATGCTCTGGTCAATGTGTTATTATCTCAAACCCTTTGAGCCCCACACTGGGCTCCGAAGGAACTGTTGTGGTTTAACCAGCAGCTAAGCACCCCACAGCTGCTCACACACAGCCCCAACAGGACTGGGGCAGAGAGGGGGAGAGAATTGGGAGGCTAAAAGTGACCAAACCCATGCTTTGAGATAAGAACAGTTTAATAATAGAAAACCAATCAAAATCCAAACCCAAACAATAATAAACTGTAATGCAATGAAAGGAAAATAACAAAAAAGGAGAGAATGAAATTCAAGAAATACTGCTTGCTGGTGGGGTGGGGTAAGGAGAGGAGGTGAGAAGGCCTTGGCTCTGTGTCAGCACTGCTCAGCAGTAACGAAAACATCCCTGTGTTACCAACACTGGTGTCAGCACAAACCTGAAACACAGCTCTACCAGCTGCCACCAGGAAATTTAACTCTATCCCATCCAAACCCAACACAGTTTTAAAGAGTCTTTCTTCTGTTGTTACTGTTCAGAATGGGGCCATACCGAATACAATTTATTCAGTATTTTAGCAGGGACACAGAGATCAGTGCAAGGACTGTGCATTAGATGGGCTGCACTTGGTGAGTGGGGAAAAGTCACACGAGTGCAGATACTGTTTATACTGTTCCGCTGCTTCAAGTCGATGCTGACAGCACTGGTGCTACAAGGATGACTTTATTCAGGACACTGAAACGGTGCACACACGTTACAAAGTCACAAGCTACCAGTCAGGACAGTTACTCAGAGGGCACTTTTTAAATGACTTTATTCTGAGTCATTAAATGACCCGTTCTGAGACCCTACATATAGAACTGCAAAATGTGCATGTGCACAATGAACTGAATAAGCACCACGAGCTTCTATTAGAACTACAGTGGCACAAATCTGGGAAGTACTTGGAGGAAATTTCACTTGTGAAGCAAGATCAATTAGATCAAGGAGCTGAAACAATAAAATAGTGAAGGAAGTATCACAGAATCACAGAATCGTAGGGGTTGGAAGGCACCTCAAGAGATCATCGGGTCCAACCCCCTTGCCAGAGCAGGTTCCCTGGGACAGGTTGCACAGACAGGCGTCCAGATGGGTCTTAAATATCTCCAGAGATGGAGACTCCACAACCCCCTGGGCAGCCTGTCCCAGGGCTCTGTCACCCTCACTGTGAAAAGGTTCATATTCGCAACAAGGGGTGACACTCTCTTTCTTCCCTTTTGGTCTTCAGCTGACAACCCCAAATTCTGTGAAGTGACAGGAGGACCCCACGCTGCTGCTGCAAAAGTAAAAATTGGATTTTACTTTTTTATCAGCCTGAAAAGCAAAAATTTGATGATCTTTTATACCAGGGAGGGATTAACGCTGTACTTTGCCAAGTATTTCAGATGATTGACTAATTCTCTTCTTTCTTCTTCTTCTTCCTCCACAGTTGCCTCCTGTTGTAAGGAGGGCAGTGCCAGCTGGTTAACTGCACTCTGCACCACGGTTGGCGTTGTCTAGTCATACCTGACCTGAAAGCTGTAGAGCCATACCTGGACCATTCTGACAAAACTTCCCATTATCACATCTTCCTCCGTGGCAATAAAGTTGAGAAGTCTAACAGAGATAAACTGCACACATTTTAAGCACTGCCAGGTTATCAGTCCTGTCTTGGCTCAGACAACACACCAGGTGATATTCCAGTAGCTGGTTTGTATTAGTGTTGCTGTAGCTGAGAGAGATACATTACCTATAGAAAGAATAACAAGAATCCTTTCTGTACACCTTCTCCTTTAAGGTAGAAGCAAGCAAAGTTGAATGTGAGGCATCATTACAGTATTTGATGCCCATATACAAACTTTAACACAATTGAAACATTCTCTTTTTTTTTCATTGTACATCACACTAAGGAAATAAGGACATTGACATGAAAACAAGAGCTTAGATTCTAAAGTTTGTCTATTCATGCCTATATTCTCCTGCTCTGAAGGGATCAGAGCCTTCTGCAGAAGGTACCGTAATTGCTTCCAAACCAACAAGCTGTGATGAGTAAGAAGCAGGAACTTTTAAACAAAGATCCTGTTTTCATGCAAATATTCTCAGTAATAAAGCACAGGGTAAAAGAAATATGTGAAGTTACATTTTGCAGAACTGCTGCTTAAAGCAAAGCAGCTTTGTAGAACGAAGCCGAGTCTGAATTTTTCTAATGGCAGTAAGGGAAAACGAGTATTTTCCACCTGAGATTCCAAATGTTTCCAAGCTAGGTTGCTAAAAGGCAAAGATGCTGTATAGCCTAATATTATTCTCATCAGCGCCATCAACATCACTCTACGTGAAAAGATCCTAACCAGAGCTACAACACGATTCTCCCATTTCTCTACAAACCCAGAAGATGCTGCTTCTTTCCCCTCCCAGATTTAGCAATCTAGTCTGTTCTTATAATCCATCTCTGAGTCACTGCCTTGGTCTACTCCCTCTTAATTGTCCAAACTCAGCAGTAACTGGGCAAAGCCTACTGAAAAAATGAAGAAGAGCAATGGAATTGAAAACAACAGAGAGTTTGTAGGAAACATTTATATTCAACATTAATGAATAGTTTGGGCTTTGCTTCACGACAGCTCATTCAGGAGATAAATCAAAACCCAGGAGGTGTCCATTTGCTTGCAGTTTTCATACATTAATACCACCAAGTATCCACCTCTCTCATTTCTGGTCTTCTAAGCGGCGAAAGCCCTGGAGTTTTTGTTAAGAACAGCTTTCTAGAGTGGTCCTTTGCCACTGATACTCACAGGAGGTACAGTGACATCTTCTCGTGGAAGCTGTGTCACGGCAGAGCCCTACCTCCCTCCTCAAAGGTAATGAGGTGATTGATCATTCAGCCGCTCAGAGGGTTTTGTCGCGTACCCGGGACCAAAGGAAGCAGCACGGACGAGCCCGCGGGGTGTGTGAACACGGACTTCTGCCTCTGGGAGTGTTAGGGCTGGCAGCGCTCATCGGTGCTGCCATCACCGGGCTGTAAAGCAAGCGACAAGAGACATCCACTGAAACCCTCTCCAGAAGAGAGGGAAAGTGCTGGCAGGTACACAGTTTAAAGTAAACCAGTTGGAATTGCGGTTTCTTTATTCCTCAGTGCATCTCCCCTCAGTTCAGGAAGGCAGATTTCCCATCTGCACAGAGAGCAGGCTTCCCATTGTAACTTCATGCCCATGACAAGTTACAAGGGTCAATTTTTCTGAATATGTCAGAAAACATAAAGTCAAGAGACATAATATTCTTACCCTCAAAGGCTACCCTTACCCATCCAGTAACTCTGTACAAGCACTGCACTGAAACACTATGGTGCACGTTTTCTAAACACTCCCTTTTGGCAGGAGGCAGGTGGCAGATGTCAGCCAAAAGCTTTTCCTTTTTTCAGAAAGTTTAAGAAAGTGTCTTCTCAGCTTTTTCTATCCACTCCATGCTACATCACCACAACACTGTAATTTCATCTAGGAGCACTGGTAAGACATCAGGCCCCGTTCTGCCTAAATCTTCACTTTCTATTACCAGTGGACTTGTTAGAGCTGATAAATCCAAAAATACAATATTTATAACTTATTCATGATTTATTTTAAACCTCTTTCACAGCCTGATGCACATGAGGCAATTTAAATCGCCACAACTCTGCTTTGCAACTAACACTTCATTACACTGAACGGGAAAGTTCACACATCTGTTGGTGCTGTATTGTTCCGGGCTGGCTGCAGCACAAACAATCCAGCAAGGCACAGATTTGCCATAGGAAAGCTGTCTCCAAACCAAGGAGGGGGACAGAAACTTTCGGGTTTTGGCAAAAAAGTGAGTTCTGCATAATGCAGAACCTCAGTCCATGGTATTAAAGGGGCTGTCACTAGAAGTCCTGACAGGCGGAGGGTCTGTGCAAGCTCTCTTCATCACAAGGAGATGCCAGTCTGCACGATTAAAACCTGATAGTTCTCACAGCAAAACCCCCCAAAAGGGTGAACCTGACCTCATGTACTTTTCCTTATTTAAACGGAACCTTACAGAACTAGTTTCAGAGTCTCGGATTATTTAAAAATTGGGAATTCGAGATCCGCATTCTAAACTCATCATATAAATGCTGCTGAAGCTACGACAGACATACGTGGACATATGCAGTGAGTATAGGTTATACAAATATATTCTACAACATATATTTATATAAAGGTGAAGCCATGTACCATGCCCCTGACCTTACTGAGATCACCAATTCTTTATGGTAAGCATAATTTTTGTGTCCCGTGCTGATCCACTGCCTGGCATGCTGGGGTTCCAGGATGCTCCCAGAACTTCTGCCCAAGCGATTAATAGAAGAGGTAATAAAACATCCATACCTGTCACCAATGCAAATCAAAAATCCTAACTGTTAAGTGAAGACACAAAGCCAGCTGAGTTAAATATGTTACTTTCTACTCTCCATCCCCACGCTGCACCACGCTTGGGTTTTCATCTGTTGCTGGTTGTTCTCTTTCCTGTCATTACAGTTTGAAAAAACGACGAGTATTTCTGAGTTGGTTCAAGGCATGGTCCAAACTCGACTGAATTTAGGAATGTGTCTCTGCTGAGAAGGAATAACAGCTCTTTGCAGGGTCCAAAGCGGTACTCCAGGATACGGATTTATTTTCTGATACACTACAGCACCCCTGCTCATTTCAAGCCTTTCACTCCACACTGTCACTGTCCGCATCACCACTCCTGGCTGTGTCACATCTTCCTTTCCCACTCTTGCTTTGTGAGCTTATTTTGGATTCAGGCATAGCACGGTATCAGTGTGATATGGAAGTTACCAAGACCCTCAGCGGGAGGTTGGTTTGAGAACAATTATCCAACAGAATTGTTTAGCAGCGCAGCCCAATCTATGCTACGACCCTTTTTCTAAATGTAGATATAGCAGCACATTAAAGTAATGTTCCATGTCATAGAGCCTGCTGGGTGAGGGTTCAGCAAGGTTCCCCTTGTTTCCCTTCTGCACAGCAGTTCCTTTGTTACTGCCTCTCCTCCGGATCCTGTGATGGACGGGAGTCCCGTGCTCCTTCAACACTAAACCAGGGCTGCCAAGATAATTTATGGGCCCTGTGACCAACAAAAAGTCTCAGGCCTCCTTGGGTTATCTCTTGCTCCTTCTTTTCTCTGCCCATTGAGCCAGCTTGTCCTCTCCCGATTTCACAGATGCCAGCAAAGGTTTTGGCAACACCAACATCTTCCAGCATGCTGCTTTTAAACAACTGGTTTTATCTGGTGTTGCTAGACAGAAAGTGGGAAAACAGAGAGTAAGCGCAGGACCAGGGGGAGGGTGAGAGGAGAGGAGCAGCTGGGTGGGTCGAGCTGCCCACGTGTGGGGCCAGGGTGATGGACCAGTGTGGTCTGGCTGGGGCAGGCGAGGGATGGCTTCTCCCGGCTGTCTTACCACGGCTTACCTTCTGCATTATAGACCCACGCTCCGTGTAAACACTTTTGCTGGTGCCGCAGCCCTCAGCTGCCCGGCCCACAGCAGCCTTTTCCTGCGGGATCCCAAGCGAGGAAATCCCAGAGAGCTCATCACTGCCCAAGCCTGGGCAGGAAAAATCCACAGCTGCCTTTGCGCCGGGTCTTTCCAGGCCTCGAGTGCCTGGAAGCGCAGGCACAGGACTATTTCTGCAGAGGATGCCGAGATAAGGCTTGGGAACCTCCCCCTCCCACACACCCCACACACCCCCATTTCGTTTCAGCGCCGCTGAGCAGGGACGGGCACGTCCCCGGCTCCCATCCGATTCCGGCCTCCCGTTCCCCCCAGCCGCACAGCAAGCGCTCAACCGCGGGGCGGCTGCTCGCTGCGCGGAAGCTCGGCGCGCTGCTGCCCCGCCGCAGCCCGGGGTGCGATGCCGCCGCTCCGGCCGGCAACCCGCCTCCCGGCCCCCCCCCCATCTCCACCGCCCGCCCGTCCCCAACGCGCTGCTGCGCCCCCGGAGCCGGCGCGGAGGCGGATTGCGCGGAGGGTCCTGGATAGGACAGGAGATGCCGGGAGCTCTGGAGGCGGGTGTCCCGGGGGGCGTGTGTGTGTGTGCGGTCCCTCTGCTCTGCCGGGCGGCGGCCGAGCCATGGCGGGGGGAGGCGGCCGCCGCGAAGGGGCTTCGCTCTCCTGTTTCCACGGGGAAGCCCGGCCTCGCGGCCACGTGTCCCCGCAAGGACCCTGCCCGGCCCGCCGCAGCCCCGCCGGCCGGTGCGGCGCAAAGTGCGCGGTGCTGCTGCTGCTGCTCCTCCCCCCGCTCCGCCGGCGGCTGCGGCGTGCGCGGGCCGGCGGCCGATTATGGAGAGGGGGAAGGGGGGGGGGGAGGGGAGCAGGAGCATGAGCGGGACAGGGCGCGGGGGGGGCGTCCGCCGGGGGCACGGAGACCGCTAGACCCCCGCCGCGGCCCTGCGCGCGTTTCTTGCTCCAATAAGCAATAATTAGGTCCTAAGCTAATGATGTGTCAGCTGATCCGCTCGCTCCGTCTGCGCGCGGGGGGGGGGGGGGGGCTGCGCCTGGAGACATCGCCATGGAAACGCTCCCCTCGCCTCCCCCCTCCACCCCCCCCCGCCATGCTCCCCCCCCCCACACACACACCCCCCCTCAGGCGGCCCGCGGACAGCTCCGCGCCGGTACCCGCGGCCCCGCCGCGCCCGCGGAGGCGGGGGCGCCGCGCGCGCCATCCCGACATGGGACAGCGCTGCCCGTCACCGCGCCGCGCCGCCGTCGCCACAGAAACTTTTGTCCCGGCGGCCAATCAGGGCGCGGGAGGGGTGGGGGGGGGGGCACGGAGCGGCGCTGGGCCCGGCCCGGTGCGCCGCCGCCGCCGCCAGCCCGCCGCGGAGCGCAGCGCAGCGCAGGTCGGCTCGGCGCGGGGAGCGGCAGAGCGGAGCGGAGCGGCACGGCGGCTCCCCCGGCGCGGAACCCCGCGGCCGGGCCCGGGTCGGACGAGTGCCCCAGCCGCGGAGGTGCCGGCTGAGGGCGGGGGCGCGGAGCCGGGCGCTGGATGGCGGAGGCGCGGGCGGGCGCGGCCGCGGAGAGGCGACGAGAGGAAGCGCCGCCGCGGCGCCTTCCCCCCGCGGAGGGGGTGTCCTGCTTGGCGCGGCGGGGGAGACCGGGGAGAGCGCGGAAATCTCCGGCGTGAGCAGAAACTGTGGCGAAGGGAGGGGGAAAAAAAATCAAGATTCTTTCCTTCTTTTTTTTTTTTTTCTTCTTGTTCCCCCTTTAAAAAAGGGGGTTTTGCTCAGCATCCGCATGCAAACTTACTTGAATGCCTTGTAGCCAGTTTAGCCCAGAGACCAAAGGATACCCCGCACCCGAGGAGTCCTACATGTGTGAGCACCATCATTACACTGGCAGAGCAACCGAGAGCCGCCTCCTTTCCTTTACCAACATCCTCCTGGGACTGATCTCTCTCTCCTCCGGTCCAATATCCGAGCCTATCTCCTATATATCTGGGCTGTGGTTTTTTTTTTTTTCTTTTTTTTTTCCTCTCTTTTTTGATTTTTTCCCTCCATCTGCTGGGATTGCTAAGTAAATAAATCGAGGGAAATTCCTAAAAGGGCATCTGAAAATTCAGTGGGACTCAATATGAGGAAGTGAAATGCTCGCAGACCGTTATTATTATTTTTTTTTATTTAAAAAAAAAAATGTACTTAAAACACGGATTGGATGTATTAGGCTTAGAAAATAGCAGGTAAGAACTTTCTTTCTTTCCGGTACCTTCATGCCCGGAGCGGGGATATCTAAAGCAAAGCCGCCCAGCCCTGGAATAAAGGGGGAGCAAAGAGACCAGTTTGCCCTTCAGTGCTTCCTCCATCCTGCGCGGCGAGGCGGCTTTGGGGAGAGGCACAGCCCGCCAGGACAGAGACAGAAAGCCTTTCCAGAAGGCTGCCGGGGCGGAGGAGGGTGGGATTTTCCTTCTTTTTTCTTTTCTTTTTTTTTTACCCCCCTTCACCTGCACTATCCAGGGTGAATCCGGGTCCAGCTGATGTATGGAAGAGAAGAAGGAGGATCCGAGTCAATATTTTCTCTTCGCTAAGCCGAGGGATAGGATTTTAATTATTTATCTACCCGAACCCTCTCCGGGTAAGACGCTGTTGGAGCCAGCGGGATAGTCCTGCCTTGCACAATTATTAAAGAGACTGATCACGTACATTGGAAGGATAAGAGGAGCCTCCACCAAGACCGCTTTGCCTCCTGTGGAAAAAAAAAAGGGAAAGAAAAAAAAAAAGAAAGATGAAGGAGAACATTGCCACACTATTGAATTGATTGCTGCCCCCCAGCCCCCTCCCGGCGCCCCCCCCCCCCAACCCGATCACCACCACCACAACAAAAAAAAGAGAAAAAAAAAAGAAAACAACCCACAAAAAACCCCCCCACCAACCCGCTGGGATCTGCCTGCACCGGGACCTCCTTCGCTCCGGCTCGGAGGTGGATGCATTTTTCATGAGCGCTGGGTGAACAGGTGCAAAGTGCGGCGGGGCGGCCCGGCCCCGCACCCCGGCCCGCGTCGGGGCGGCGTGTGCGTGTGCCTGTGCCTGCCTCTCTGTGTGTGTGTGTGAGTGTGTGTGTGAGTGTGTGTGTGTGCGCCCCGGCGTGTGCATGTGTGCGTGTGTGTACTAGGAGATTATGGAGAGCAGCGACCGGGACATGTACCGCCAGTTTCAAGACTGGTGTCTCAGGACTTACGGGGACTCAGGAAAAACCAAGACGGTGACCCGTAAAAAATACGACCGGATCGTCCAGCTCCTGAACGGCTCCGAGTCGAGCTCCACGGATAATGCCAAATTCAAATTCTGGGTCAAATCTAAAGGCTTCCAGCTCGGCAACTCGGACGAGGTCAGTGGTGGTGCTGGAGGAGGGAAGCAAGTGCTGTACGTGCCAGTCAAAACCACGGTTAGTAGAGAATTGTCTTCCTTGTTCTATGTCGGCCGCTGCAGCCCGCTCCGGGAGCGAGAGGCACAGGGGGAGCCGCAGCCACAGTTGGCTCCTTCCTCCCTCTTCCCCCAAGTCATCATCACCATGTTGCGTTTGCCTGTCACATTATACACCGCCGAGGTCTTTGTGGGTCCTTTTATTTAAAGCGATCGTGCGCACAACACACCCTTTGCCGGGTCGGTGTCGTTCTCCTCCTCGTCCTCGTCGTCCCCCTCCCCCCGTTTCTCCCCCACCCCCGGGCCGCCGCGGCGGGTTTGGGGTGGGCTATTGTCCCGCCGCCGCCGCTCCGGCCATTGTGCCGGGCCCCGCCGCCCCGGGCAGCGGCCCCCCGCCGCCGGCGGGGCTGATCGATAGCGCACGGGGGTAGCCTGCCTGGCACAAAGCCAAGCGTGTCGCCGGTCGGTGATTTGGGGGGGGGGGGAGGGGAGGGGGGGCTTTCCCCGGTATATCAGTTGGGGGGGGGGGGGGCGGTTTTTCCCTGGTTTCTCCCCCCTCAATTTATTGTTCGCCCGCAGCCCCGGAGCCGCCGAGCTGTGCCTTGGCTGGCTGCGAAGCGCCGGCTGCGACCGTCACGGCGGCGGGGGGAGAGAAGGATGCTCAACAAAGGGAGAGAGGGTTCCGCATGACCGAGGGAAAGGAAGGGTGTTATTCTGTTCCTCTTTCTGGGGTCGCACGAGTCTCGCAGCCATAAGGCTTAAAACTCAATTTGATGCGTTAGGGTAGCGTGGCATCCCCCGGCAGGCGCTGGAGCTGCAGAGCTCGGCGCAGGTCTGGCTGACAGCGGGAGAGCTATTATGCGTGGCGGTGGCAGAAGCGACAGATTTTCCTATTTAAGAAGATGGGGACTGTTGGCTGCAAGTAGGTTTTTTGCCTATTGAACTCTCTTAATGTATCATTATTCTTACTTCGTATGCTCCGGGTCACGCAAGCCAAGCTTCTTTTGTCTGTGCGTGGGGCAGGCGGGGAGGGGGAGCTGCGAGAGGAAACCTGGCAATTAAAAATATCCCTGCCCGGGCATTTGGCTGGGGTGAGCAATATTCCCCTCTCTGGTCTTTTTCTTTCTTCTTTTTCTTTTTTTTTTTGGTTTTATTTTTTTTTTTGAGTGGCAGCTTATTCTGACCTAACGGGAAGGTTGCTGGGTGGCGCAGCAAAGGGGGCTTCTTGGAAAGTATTCTGGGTTGGGTTGTGACGTAGGCTGCCGGGGAAATCTGCCTCTCTCTGCCTTCATGAAGTCATAAACCTGGGCATCCCCGGGGGCCGGCTTGGATTTGCCCCCTTGTCATCAGCGCCGTCGTGGCAGCGAGGAGGTAGAGGTGGGAAATTAATTTTAAGGAGTTTGGAAATAGGAAGATTTAAAGTGAAAGAGAAGCTCCGGGCAGAGTTTGTTCCCTCCCCACGGTTTTTAGCCACCGAAGTGTTCTAGGTCTGCCTATAGGTTCAGGTAATTTGGCGGATTTCCGTTCTATCATTAGACAGCCGATTGATAATCTTCGGACCCCAAAGGGAATTGTGGATAAAATTTATGACATAAACGTTGTCTAAAGCAGAATTCTCCAATTAGGTCAACGTTTTTTAATAGGTTTTCTGCTTACTGGAATAATAATAATTTTGGAGAGCCAGTAGGCAAGATGGTTTATCCCGAAGACTATCCTTCTCATTGTAACTTCAAAGCTGTAAGCAAATTCAGTATTTTTTAAAATTACATTGACTACACTGCTAAATATAAAGGCTTGCCTTAATTTTACAAGATGGAATTTAAAAATCAAGTGCTTTTCTGGGCCTCTGAAACACCAGACTCAGTGATGCTCAGCTTGTCTATTTTCTCTCATCTTTGTTGAGCCATCAAAGCTCAGAGTCCCACCTTGGATCCCTTCTTCTATTTTATTTTCAGATTAAATAATATTTTTTTTCCTTTTTTTTTTTTTTTTTTACCCCTAGAGATTTCAGGCAGAGGTCTTACCTTTGTTCATTTAGGGGAATCATACCTTTAACTGGGAATGTCTCTGTATGTCCCTCTGTATGTATTAATATTCATGGACAAGTAACTATCTTTAGATAGCTTAAGTAAACAAGCAGGAATCCTAATAAAATAAGTAGCCTAATAAAATAAGGATGCCTGCTAATAAAATCAGGAAAGTTAGCATGACCTCTCTGTAAGCAGTTCCCGAATATCTGTACATTCCTTGAACTATGACATATAAACCCTTCCAGGAGAGGTCTTGCATGTAGGTAAAATTTCTTCCTGCTGGCCAACATAAATCTGTCGTCCAGCGTAAGTGAGAAAAGGTGATACTCAGCACTCTCATACAGCGTTTCGCTCTGAGAGTTAAACACCATCCCCTCCTAGACCCACCAACCTGGTGTCACTATCCCATCACGAAAGGCAGAGGACTATTTAAGCAGACCCGTAGGGTGGCAGTGGTTTGTACGAGCTACTACCAGGGCAGAGGCAGCGCCTGCCAGGCGCTGAAGGCTGAGGAACAGCCCAGGTGATGGAACAGGGACACAGCAAAGCTCCTGTTGACTTGAAGAGGCCTAGGATTTCACCCAGCCAGGAATGATAAGTTACAGGGGGAAAGATGGGATTTTCATCAGACAGTAATTGTCGGTAAGCCTTCAAAGCCCATTCTCTCATTTCTTTAACTCTTACTAATTATTTGGGAGTTTATTAATTTATGACCATTTAGAAATGTCCCCGCTGTCTCGCTGTACTTTTTTTCTCCTCGCTGTTACCCCCATACATTTGAGCTCGTCCAGTCCACAGAGAGAGCCACAAACAGTAGCAGATCCCCAAACATCGAATCCCTTCCTCATCCTCTCCTTCTTCTTGTCCATCACTTGATCTCACCATAGGTAAAAGCAATTTCAATTTAAAATTAATCACTGCTGGCAGCGTGAGCGTTCCCTCTGCAGTAACAGGATGGATGAAATTACAAGTTGGACTTAACAGTCACGAGCTGGTCAAAAATAAGCAAATATTCAAATACTTCATTAGGAATTATTCTCTCCTTGAAGCTTTAAGATTTGCTGCTCAGCTTTGCTGTCAGCCAGAGAGATTTGCTCCTGATGGTGCTGTAATCCACTGCTGCTGGTAATTAGACATCATTACTGCTGCGTTAAAGGGAAAGAGAGAAGGAGAGAGGACAGGCTGGGGCTAATTAACTACTTGATTCTAATGAAAGAAAGAGAGCCTGATAGCAACTGGGAGGTTGCACCGGAACAGGCTAGATGTACAACACAGACTTAATTGAAGCAGGGGTGTCTTGCAGTATTTGAGGCTTGGTCTACTTTCATATTCCATGCGCAGTAGCGTGCAAAGTATTATCCTGGTTTTCCCTTGCCCGGTTGGTAAGCAGCTCAAAATCACAGGCCTATCTTCGGTACCAAGTTTAAGCATGCCAGCAAGGAGAATGCATAGATGATTACGTGCTGGCTTAATCTATTTTATGGGTCGAGAGCAACAGGAACAAATCAATTTCTGAATGTTCACATCCCTCTGCGGCCTAGGAGATGCACTTTTGGTCACCAGGCAACAACATCCCCTGCAAAACAGCCATTTTAGGTCCAGAGTGGGACAACGCACAGCAAGGCACTCCTGTGTGCAACCCAGAGTCTATCTCACTTTGGCAACTTTTCAGATTGCTACTCCTGCTGCCATAGGTTTTCTTTCATTCAGCCCAAACTGCACTTTATGAAGGCAGTGGAATTATGCCTCGCCTAGGCTGCTGTATAAATGCATCAGGCCCACAAATATGCCAAATGGCTGACAGTATTGACTTCCAACCCATGGTGCTCACAATCCATAAGGATGCACGGAACTAATAATTCTAGTCTAATATCTTTTCCAATCGTACACATGATTTTTATGGCGGATTTCTTTGGTGTGTATTTTCTCCGTAGTTCTTTTAACTGGAACTGTTTATCCATTGGCGATCTGAAAAAAAACATATTTTCACCACTTTTCTTTCTCATGCTTGATGTTTGTTGCCCATAGACACAAATACGGCTCCTAAAATCAGTCCTGATTTCAAAAGAAGTTAGAAAATAATGACCCAAGCTGTGCCATCGAGTTCTAAGCAGAACTTTGCTTTGAAAAAGAAGGGCCAAAATGATTGCAGGATTCATCTCAAATATAAAATTTACACAGCATTAGTAAATGAATAGAATATAACCTCAGAGGCCAAGTTGGGACTGCTTTTATGTCATTATTAATTTGGAATGACTCCATTGACTTTAATGAAATCACAGACCTAGTATATGAATTTTCCCATGCCTTCTTTTATATTTTCCAACTAGAAGCATAGAATGGACTTTCATTCAGAAACCAAATTTTGTTCAGTTTAATTAAATCTTTAGGTCCTCCAGGAGGATCTGGTAGCTCTTGGATTGCTGCTAGCAGGCCAGAGAGGCTTTCTGCAGGTGCAGGGCTGACTACTGAATCTGATTACAGGATTTAGGGCTTAAAATTATAGGCCAGTCAGTTCTATGGAAAAGGGTATATCCCATCCCACCTCTTGTTCTGTTAGTGATGAAGAGCAGGAGATGGACGTACGAGTTTATGGCTTGATTTTATATAAATTACTTTGTTTATGAACAACGTAAGAAACAGATCACAGTATAAATAGCTTGTATGTCAAAATACGGAGTTTAAAATTATCTTATGTTTTAAATTGTCCTTTATTTTAGGACATTTTCTAGCAAGCTGGAAATACGGAGCTTTGCTTCAATGTGTTTATCCCCATTTTTGTAGCCATCTATATGGAACATGAATAAAAGAGTTTGTCGAGTATGTATCAGTAGCTCTGCAGCCTGCTGAACTGCCAACACGTAATGGCAGTAAGTACCACGGAAAGGTGATGCTGAGGGTGAGCTATAATTTATCCCACGGTACAATTCTGCGGTAGTTTGCAGTCCCGTTAAATGCACCTTCCAGGCTCAGAAGTGGTATTCGAGCCCTCCCATATCCGTCTTCTTTTAACTGCTCACCACAATTTCCTTAACCCCTGTTCAGGTCTGCGGAGCTTTGTCTCCTCCAGTTACCCACAGCCTCTGCCCTGCCATTCACAGACCTCCTGACAGAGTCAGTGAGGAGGGATGCTGGTGAATCAGAGCGACGGTGCTGGAAAATGGTCACAGCAGATGGAACAAAACCGGTTTAGTTGGCAACTCTTCATGCAGGCGTTCAGCAAAGTGTTTGTGAATAAAGAGAAAAACCCTGTCCTGAAATTCAAAAAGGCTGAAGCAGCCGTAGGTAACACCCATCTCCACACGTGTGTGTGTGAGAGAGGGGCAAAGGGAGCGGAGGATCTGAGATTTCTCAGCAACCATGTTAAGCTAGAATTTTCCAAAGAAGCATGAAGAAAATTTTAAAAACTAGAAACTGGTAATGTTACTTTAGAAACATTAAATAGGGCGTAGCAATACCATAACAGTACTGGCACATCCATCCCATGCATAACAGGATGAAGATTCAGTGCTGTCCCCTGGTAAAGACCAGGCTTATAGCTGGAAAGCCCAAGTCTTTCCACGGATCCAAAATTAAACCTCCCAGTTTAATTTGCCGTGAACTTTTGCCGAGAAGACTGAGGCGACAGTGAACTGGGTGCGTCAGTGCATTACCCTCAGCCTCATGTCTGTGAAGCTGCAGTGCACTCAGTCATGATGCTGCATGGGAAGGGACTCCAGCTCAGGCACTTCAGCCCTGATTTTCTTCAGAAGTACTGTGTGTTGTTTCTGTGGCTACATGGCTACGTGGTCAGTGAAAAATAAACTGGTTGGTGCTAAAACGGGTTGATAGGCAATCGGTACAGCACAATGGGATTTCTGATCTTTTTATGGAGGCAGCTTGTTTCTTTGCTATCTTCTGGGGTATTCACCATTGCTCTTGTTCAACGCTGTAGACAGAAAGGAGACAATCCAGAGAGACTACACACATATATGTATACAAGGATTCCGTGCAGAGAGGGCTTATCATGGACACTGGCCCCTGTGAGAAGGTGGCTGGTGCTAGTGCTGGATGAATGTGGGAACTAATGATTCAAATTTCATTTTATGCTACAGAAATAAGTTTAACTTGACTAACATTGAACCACGAGTTTTGGTCTGCTATTGAGAGAAGGCAACCAGCAGCTGGTTTGGGTTTGCTCTGAAGGAAGCTATTTGTGTCCTGATATCTATCTACCCTTATGCAGGACACACATGGTAAGAGTTTGCGTGAACAGAGATATAAAGAGGTAGATGTGGAGAAAGATGAAAAGACAGTGTGGCAGGAAACCCTCTCCAACAGGATCCTACCAGATTCTGCAGACCCCATGCACCACACAGCATCACAGGAGTCCTTTGTTTCTTGTTGAGTGGGTTGACCCTGATCAACACACTTCCAAAATGAAAGATGGTTTTATCTTGTATATGTCATTTCAAACCTGCCAGAAGCCTCTCTGACTTCAGAAAACTCAGGAGATATTAGCTGGTGCATGAGAGTTGTTTGCATCGTTGTACAGCAGCAATGAAAGTGATCCTGTAGCTTTCTTAAATTACCCTTTTGTTCTGTTTAAATAGATGAGCCTCAAAACCTTACCTTTCCATCACCAAGTTATTGTGTTTTGGTTTTGGTTTTTCTTAATGGCTTATGAACATAAAATATACAGGTGGGCACTGCCAATATCCAAGAAAGACTTGCTGCAAGTTACAGTGTTGAGCATTCTTCTGGATGCAAATGGATTTCCTTAGTGATGATCAACTTCATAGCAGATAGTTGTACAGGCTTCTGACTGCTTCTTCAATAACTCTGTGGGCTGCAAAACCTGACAGTTACTATGTACATCTGCAGGGATTAAAGCTAGTTGTTGAAATTGAATTGTAGGGTTGGAAACATTTAGATGTGTATGTGGATACTCTTCAACTTAAGGGGCTATCTGTAGTGAACATTTTGCTTCATAAACCTGATCTATGTTAGAGTGAACCTCAGGCGAAAACTTCCTCTTTTTTTTCCAGTAATAAATATTCCATATAGACTTGGAAGGACAGTTTTTATTAAATGACCTACTTGAGCCTAGGATGAAATTCATTCAACCCCTCTCACTTGAGCGCCTGTAATAAAGCTCCTCTGGGAAACGAAGGGTTATATATGATATATTGCCAGTAGAATATAGGTGTCTGGAAATTTTGTGAATTTTGTTACCCCAAGTTTTTAATGCAACAAGAGATGGATGTGGTAACATTTTGACAGTGCTTAAGCAAATTTAGGAGGCGAAATGACTTGCACTTAAATGACTTACGACTCTTAACTTAGGTTTTTAAATGTGTACATCTTGTGGTCGCTCTCTTTGTTGCCTCTGGACTTAAGCATAGCACTACCAATGCTGCCAGGTGGATTTTATAGAACACTTGTGCAAAGCAGATCCAGAGGTGAAGTAGCTGCCATTGAACCATGACCTCTCTGTGCAGGGTAAAGCAGCATTGAGCTGGCATGTGGGAAGTCGAATTTCCATGTGGACTAATGCTTACTTACCCTGAGCTGATAGAAGATGAGGAACAAGCAAGTAGCTATGCAAGTATTTAGATACAATAACAAGACAAGGTGCAGCCGGAGGTTTCAGGAGACAGGAAAGATGAGGAGGAGTACAAAAAGTTTTCACAGAACTTCCAATTTTCAGCAGGTGACTTCTCTGCTGTGGGCAGTGAGGAAGCACCTGTCCTGAGTTTACATTTTTCAGCTGATGAAACTGAAGACAGAAATAACTAAAAAAAAAAAAAAAAGAGGTGATGGCAAATCAAGATATTAAATATCAGTGCATCACTGAGACCAATACAAATCCAAGAATGCCAATGAACTTAACAATGAAGTAACTAAAATATTATTTAAATACATAATTTGCTACTATATACCAGAGAGACTGATACCAGAGGATGACCAAAAAATGTACTAGAAAGAGGGGGAAAAAAAAGGTGGTAAAGATAGTTGATAGAAATGGCAGATCAATGAACCATATTTCAGCATCAGAAGCAAACAAAAAAACCCATAAGAAAATAATTAAAAATAGAGCTGTTAAGTGTCAATAGGAACTATACCTGGCTGGTGCAACTGGTTTGGATTTTGTCAGGGTTGATCACATTCCTCTAACCTGTTGTGCTCAGAAGTCTTTCAGATAATTTTCAGGTGAAAATTTGGTTCTGGCTTCCTTCTGAAATGAAAGCAATTTCATACTGACTTTCCTAAAGCAGGGCTGAAACTTTGTCTCTGATGGCAAATTAAAGCTGGTGAAGAGTTGGGAAGCCATAGGAACCATTTGAGAGTGATACAAATGCAGTCCAATGTGCGTATATGCACACACATGAAGTATAGGTGTATACATATTTACACATAAATCTCAGGTAAATGAAGGGGTTCTGACACCGGATGGGAATGCAAATTAATTAGGTTAAGCAAGGCCAGGAAGAATTGGGAGGGAAAACAGAAATACCGTAACAAAGGGAAAAAGGAGAAATCATGGCAGGCAGAATTCCCTACAGACCACTGCCAGACAATTTACATTTTATGCCATTGTGACATTAGCTTTCTGAGAGGAAAGGAAGAATTCAAGCTTTTCAATCACATCTAAAATGTATAGACTTAGTACATCATCTCAAGGGGTATATTTAGGAATAATTTCAACCAAATCAATAAGAGTATCTTCCATAAGCATAGCAGGGATAACAAAAATTGGTATTAGAAAAAGTATAGAGAATAATGCTGAAAACTTATTCTTCTCATTCATTAAGTGGTATGTCCTTGCCTTTAACAACATGCTTAGTGTATTTACCTCATCTTGAAAAGGTCACGACAGATGAAAGGTCCAGGGAAGGTAACTAAGCTAATTAATGAAAATGGGTGCTTATAAGAGAAATAGATTTTAATGGTCGTATCTATCACCCAGAAAGATGAATGTTAAGAGAAAATGCACAATAGAAAACAGATATGTGAAAAGGCAGAAGGAAGCTGAGAGATACGGTGTGGTGTAAACACTGATGAACAGCAGAGAGGGGAAAATCAGCAGCCACCCTTTTTAATCCTATTCCATCTACTAAGACTCTTTTGACACCCTTCTCAAAAGGTAAATTCAAAGGTAGGCCATTGTTTTATAACCCATAGTGTTGGGAATGGGAAGCCTGCATTGCAGCCCCTAGAGAAACTCTGACTGATTCAGCCAAAACTTCTTCCAAGGTTTTTACAAGAGAATGATAGCTCGTGGCTCTCATAAGGATGTGGTATGCTCTTTCTGTCAGTTCAGCTTCGCTGGCTGGAGCAGAAGTGAGGACAAGGTCATGTTCCTACCCTTCCTTCTCTCTTCCCCAGGGCGGGCATTGGCGATGGCACTTCCCTGCTGCTGTGCTGTTACCTGTTACATCACCAGCATCTCCCCTGGTGTTGTCCTTTAGAGTGTCTACCAGGGTTAGTCATGTTCCAGCCCATACAGCCGACACAAGGAAAGACTGGTGGAGTGTGGTGATACTCCAGCATCTTCCCATCCCTTCTCCTTATTACCGAGCTTTTGTATTGCTGGTGGTCTTGGCCTTCATGCTCTTGTTTCATGAACAGATTATTATGTTTTAGGTATGTGTTCTACTTAGGTTGGCTGGAACCTAAGTAGGTTGGCTGAAGCTAGCAGAGGAAAAGGATTTGGTTGTTACTGCACAGTGAGACTGGATGCACTGTATTTTGTTTAGAGATCTGTTTGTTTACATAAGAATTACTGAGCTCTGAGATGTCTTTTGCAGACTCCCTTGGAGACTGGGACTAGATGGCTTGTTGGTCAGTTTGACTGTAGCGGTTTCTGTGGCTCGTTTCTGTAGTGATACTTCTTGTTGGGAGGAAGGAAGGACATCATCAAGTTTCTGAGCTCCAGCACTGTCCTATATGGACCAGTGCCTGAGATTACTGTGATTTACACAGAACGTTTGCAGTGAGCCACCTCTGTCCCAATTTACTCCACTTGTGATGAGAAGTAACGTTCTGTTTTCACCTCTGTATTTTTGTCTACTTGTGTTAGCTTTTCTGGTGTGCATTTGTTGCAACTATTACCAAACTCTTATTACAGTGGGAAGAAAAGAAAAAAAAAGAGAGTAGAATTACTAGAGAATTAATTGAAAATGTAAGAGGAAATTAGCTCATATGGATGATGACAGTTTCTGGAAGACTTTGCTTTTGACCAAGCTGACCAGCAAGTATGGCATATATCTAATCAGATCACTTGTCCCACTGCATTTCTCAAGGAACAGCAGTGGAAAATAACAAAGAATGTGACTAATTCTTTTTTTCCTTAATCGATACATGGCCATCTCTCTTTTTTTTTTTTTTTTAACGGCATCTTTTGATAATCTTTATCGTTTTATATCCTGAGAGTTCAGTGAAGTCCCAATGCCATGGTTGTCCTAATACTGAAGTATTGCATGTGTAGGAAGGCAACAGCTCAGCCTTCTTTTAAAGAGCGCTGTATTCCCGTTCCAGGTATCTGTCAAAACCCCACAGTTCAGAGAAAGCACACATCTATCTACTCCTTTTTGTCTCAGTTTGGGCTTATCCCACAAGAAGATGGGATAGTAAGTTCTGTGTGGACACAGCATCAAACCCCAGAACTTCTCAAAAGGAGTCTATTGTAAACTCCTTGGACTTTGACCCTGGGTTTTTTGCTTTTATAAAAACCCACAGAAATCCTCAGTTTTCATTTCCCGGTGCACGAAGCCTGGCTATCATTGTTTTGGTGGAACTGAGAGCTGAACTGGGCATATGCTGAGCTTCCAAGGAGTTAAGTTTGCACCAGAGCAAATAATAAAGCAATATAAATAAAGCTAGGTCTAAAGGAGAGTAAAACCGCTTAACATAAAACTACTTTCTTCCTTTTTAACTGCCCTCCTGTATAGCAAATTTTGATATTATTCTCTTCAACTCAGCCCAATTTTAGCAAGATACACTGAGAGGAAACTACAGAACTGAAAAGATTGGTTTACCTGTATCCCTGCTTGAACCTCTACATTTTCAATATGAACCAAAAGGACTGTTTTCAAAAACTGAGTAGGAAAAAGCATTCTTAAATAGGTGAAAGCAGGTCAAATTTTATCAACAAGCTGAAAAAATTAATAGAATTCTAACAAACTGTATTGTCTGCTACTTACTGTTGAACTTTAATAAATGTATAAGTACTTACCCTATTATTATTATTATTTTTAAATTTAATTCTTAATAAAGGTAGAGTCAAGAAAATATTCACACACACAGACTTAAAAAACATGACAAATGTGCATTATCATTCTTGCTGTAATTTGAAAGCAAGCAACTCAAGTTCAGCATCAATGGTCTTGAGAAAGTATTTTAAAGTGAATTGTTAATTTGCCTAATTGATCCAAAGAGTGGACTAACAGACCTACAAAAGGGCTGAAAGACTGTAGCTGTAGGAAGTTGGAAGGAGTCAAGCTGATGAAATTTCTGAGGTTTTGAAGGACCAGTTGAGTCATCCTAAATTGTCCTGGATGGAATCCCCTTCTGGGATAGGACCAGCAAAAGGTCTATGAATTATTTTTTTTAAAAAAATATATATATTATTCCCTCCCCCCCCCAAAAAAAAAAAAAAAATTATGCCCCTGTTTTGAAGACATAAAGCAGTCCTTGAGTGATGCTTAGGCATCCAGGCTCCTGCAGGTGAGGAGTACCCCCCTCCCAAAGCATCTGACACATGCCCTCTATACCCCAATTAGTTGGTATGGGTTGACTGAGCGGTAGAAAACAAGTTCTCAGTAGGCTACGTTCAGATAAAGTTTTACTGTTTGTAAAGAGTAATTTACCCATAACTGCTATGTGGTTTTGCCACAGTATGTTCCAATGTGTTAGACCAGTGCTTAGTAAGTGTACAGACGCGTTTATAAAATGTGTGAGAATATCTAGAAAAGGTTTAATTACAGCAAGGCCAAATTCAGCTGCAAAATAATACCAGCAGCACCCTGCTCCCACTTCTTTGGTTGTAATTCCTTGCAGAACCAGACTTACACTGTACAGACAGATCTCCATCACAGAAATCCCCATATTCTGATTGTTTAGGGAGGGGAGAAACAAACTGGAGAAGAAGCTCGAGCTTAGTCCTTTATAAACTCCCCATATATTTGAGTTGATTAAAAGAGCATCTCTCATCCTTTCCCAGCTAAACGTACACAACACACACACTCATCCTCAATTACACTCTTGAGATGGTTTGTTTGCTGGTATTTAAGTATTCTCCCTTTTCTACGGGTACTGCATTAGGACATAATGCTACAGGGAGATTTCAGATCTCTTTCCCTTTCCCCTGTCTCTTTGAACTATGTTGGCTTTAGAGAAATCCTAACAAGAGGGGAAGAAAAGTGAGATGAGAGAACAAATGGAGTAAAGTGTTAAATCCAATCAAGTATAAACAAACTTTGGTTTAATAGCTCCCTGTGAGCTCATCCTAAAGCGTGAAAGGCAGCTTTTGAGAGAGGTGGAGGCTGGGGAAAGTAAAATAAGCCTGGAAAACACGTACTATACATTTCACAATCATTGTAATAATAAAGCTAATGAAGTAAACCAGGTAAAAGAAGGCTGATGCTACCTGTTAATTTGGTAATAAAGCTCCTATTAATCTTCAAAACCAGCATTTATGCAGCTAAGCGTACCTGGTGGCCACCTATAAGCACAGAACAACCTTAAGATATTAACTACCTAACAATTAAAATTGCCTGTGAAAATGTGAGGAAGATGCAACATGAGGGTTTGGTTTCATTTCATTTTGCTGAATTTAATTTCAGCAAATTTTTGAACAAATGCTATGTATATTCCCCAGCATTTTATTGCAAATTGGACTTTATTCGTCAACATTGAGTATCACAGCATGATACAGCAGAAAGCAGCTAAGCAGAATCTCACTAGACACTAAAAAGATGGTCTTTATACAAATATGTGAATAATTAATACAGGTGCTAGATACTCCTTGCAATTTGAATTTGAATGGGTTCGCCATTGTGTCGTATTGTAGCCCCAATATCTATTCGATGGCCGCAGCACTACGCCTTTTCCTTGATCCTTGTCGTTTGTCTTTGCTGCTGCAGATTATTATTCACTAATAGGCACAGAACGGGTGTTTTCCTTATGTCACCGTTATTTCCAGAACTCGAAGCCTGCCATTTCTAATTTTGAATTCCAATCCAGTGGCAGGTGCCAAGATTCAAATGTATATAATCTATGGGCAGTAGGCTCAGCCTGTTTGTGTAGCATCAGTTGAACCGAAGCACTCACTGTGCTGGCTGCATTTTAATATTTTTAATCTTTCTTTGGAAGCCACGCTATTTTGGTGAGCTACCAAATGCAGTCTAAGCTGCACACAAGAGGAGATCTACAAATGGGTTTCTAAATGTAGGCTTCTGTAAAATGAAAAAGAAAAAACAGACCACAGAACAAAAAAAAAAACAACTCAAACCCCACCCAAACCTCTTATAAACATGAAACTGGAGAATCTATGAGATCCAACCCACCCACAACCATCTGAAGCAATAAGTTATCTATCTTACTTATCTAACCAAAACTTTGGACGTGACATGAGCAGAAATGAGGTGAACAAGTTGAGCTGAAATAATTTCTACAGTAATCTTTTAAAACATCCAAGGCCAGGAAGGCTAATTTTAAGAATTGCCGAATGGCATTACCATAATAATGTGAAATAGACCATTTTAAAGGCAAAACCCCTGTTCCCACTAAAGTCAATAGCAAAATCCCACTCGCTACAACAGTAGTGGGATTGGTCTGCTAAGTAGCAAACCATGCTTTAAAAAATCAATACTTCAATTTTACAAGGTAATATGGATAGCAGTATAGTTGCCTATTATTAGACCCCACAGTCTGCGGGTTTTATCTCTCTAATGATACCGAGGTTCAGCACCTATCTTATGAATCATTGAGAGGGAAGACATAAGCTGTTTCAAAGCATCCCCCCCTGCCCCTAGCCGAGAAAGCTCTCCAGAGGCAGGATGCGCCGCACCGGGCGAGCTTCCATCAGCGCCGCACAGCAAGGATTACTCTGAAATGACTGCCTCGCTCCGGAAAAAAAAAGATATTAAAAAAGAAAAAAAAGCAGCATTAATCGTTGTGGATCTATCTCGCTGCAGTGTTTGATGCCCAGAACTTCAGTCCCAACTCTGATAGATGTCGATGATGAACAGAAATGCCCTGAAACGGGTCGGGTTTTCATCTCAACACCCCCACCGCGAAGCACACTGGTGGGAGTGTATTTTTATTTCGCGTTTTCCTCTTAGGCTTCACGTGTTGCGGTGTTGTGATTCGGCACGGAGCTGGTAGCACAGGCGTCCCCCTTGACACAAAGGACAGACGTAGGTTTGAGCAGAGAGGCTTCGGGCGAGGGGCTGAATTTCTATCAACACCGGGGCAGCCACCCCGCTCTTGGTTGTATTCCCTGGAGCTCAAACCATCCCCCTGTAATACGGAGTGTTTTCTGGGTCCCCCCGCTCCCCGGGACACGCCGTGCCCCGAAACGCGTGTGCGCCGGGAGCTGAGGCAGCGAGAAGCCCTGTGCGTCCCCTCCCGCCCCCGGGGCTGCGGTGCGGGGAGGCGGCGGGCTGGGTGCTGGCGGGAGGCGCGGTGACCGTGACTCCATCGGACATAATGAGCGCAGCGGTTCGGCAGCCGGCAGACATTTCCCTCACCCCTCCCCCTGCAGCCATATGGTGCCGTAAACAACCGCCGCGCCGTGCGGGGTTGGGGTTTTGTTGTTGTTGTTGTTGCTGTTTCCACCCCCCCCGCCCCCCGTTCTCCCAGTGCTGCGCAGGCCGCGGGTGCCTCCCGGGGGTACCGGCCGGTGCTCCGGAGCGCCTCTCCCCAGGCGCACCTTGCCGGGGAGGGGGCGGGGGGTGGAGGCGGAGAGGCACCGGCTGCGGAGGGGCCATCTGCCGGGACCCGCGTCCCGGGGTCCGGGCCTGCCCCGCGGGAGGCAACCCGGGCCGCGACGCCAGCTGGGTGCGGGGGCTGCCCTGGGGGGCGAGTAGGGGGCCGGGGTGAAGGCCACACTGCCGCTCTCCCCCCCGCCCTCCCCATCCATCCCCCGCAGCCCGGTGCAGGCTCTGCCGGCGCTGCGGCTCCATTAATTGATTCAGGGCCTGGGCAGGCATTGAGGGCACGGGGGAGGGGGGGAGCGGGGAGAGGGTGCGGCTGTGCCGCCATCGCCTCCCCCCGCCTGTTCCTATGGTAACAGTGAAATACCTCCGGGACACACACACACACACCCGCTCCTCACTCCCACTCGCGGAGGAGGAGGAGAACGGGGAGGGGGGGGGGGTTTGGCCGGGCCCGGCCACCGCGCCCTCGGCACCGCCACCCCCGCCGCGCCGCGCAGTTCCCATGGCGACGGGCTGCGGCAGCACCTGTGCGGCCGCCGGCGCAGAGCAGCTCCCGCCCGGCCATCACCCCCTCGCTCTGCTGCCTCCCCCCAGCTCCCTGCCGCAGCCCGGCCTGGCTCCCCCAGGAGCCGGTTGCGAGGCAGTGCCTAGTCTCTGGAGAAAGGGCTGCGGTCGGTAGGGGCAGAGGTGGATCCGACCCGGCCCGCAGCCGCCATCCCGCGGGCCACCGGGCCTCGGAGTGTGCGCTGCGGCGGGCACCGCCGTTAGCCAGCACCCGGGCGGTTAAACATGCGGACAGATAGTAACGTGATGTGAAATAATAGCTCCCGTGTGTTTTCGGTGCAGAAAATGCCCTGTGCCCGCCCAGCGCGGTGCTTACTGCTGGCACGGGTAGCACCCAGGGTAACGCTAGCGCTGGAGGTGGGTGGGCGATACCCTCCTGTGCCCCACGGAGCAGGCGTGTGGGTGGATTTCTGTGCTAGTCTGCCTGATTTCCAGCAGAGGATGGGTGCTGGTGTGTGTGTGCAGCCATACGGCCGGGACGTTTTATCAGGGCGGTTCCGGATGCCTGCAGCACACTTGTGCTATGGTCATCGAGCCTGCGGACATCACAGGCCTCTGGGAAGCAGAGGTTTGAGTTAGGGAAGCCCTTGTCTTTGGAAACAAGTCCCAAGTCTCTTAAGTCGTTTCACCATTCCATGATGTGGTGCTGCATGAGACCCTGCTGGCAGATGTAGGGCGGCCCAATGGCATGGCAGCTACAAATTCTTACTGTAAATAGCGACATGTTGTGGTTGGCATGACGTGAGGTGCAGGGAATGGAAATAAAACCTTGTGAGGGTGCTGGTGTTCCCCCTCGCTTTTTGCTTTTGTCAGAACCCAGTGCTTGAGATGCCTTACCAGCTCTGGGGCTGCCTTACTGTGTGTGTACGTAGCTGTGTGTTATATAGCTTAGTATATAGTTACAGCCGTACCTGCAAAGTAGCACTGCTCAGTTTCTGGGCCTCAAGGTGCTAAACTAGATATTGCAGGCAATAAAAATGTTTGCGTGTAGTTCTGATATGAAAATGTGGGTTTAGGTCCCTGAAGCACAAATATTAATCTGATATATTTTGAGGCCAGGTCTGTGCCTCTGAAGACTTGTTTCTTCCTCTGTGTAGCTGAATGGGGCAGCCCAGGAATTGAGAGGAGGGGGTGGGCTGTAGGAATGTCCTTAGCCCTCAGGTACTAAAAGAGCTTTCTCTCTTAGCCATAATATGAGAAAACTGTTCTTACCAGCTTCACTAAATGCTGGATTGTGTGTCGTTGAATATATCTGGAGGACTCCCATTGGCTTTAACAGAACACAGCTGAGGCAAAAAAACATAGGAAAATACCTGACCAATAATAACATAACGCATCAAAATAAAAATAGAATTCCTTTGTGAAAAACTAACCACAAAACCTCATCTGTATCCCAAAGATGATAATGTAAAAAAGAGCAGGAAGCTTTCTCTTTATAGATGTTAAAATAGATTAAAAATGGAGTGTTATCAATTGCTACAGTTTCATTGCGAGTCCCACAGTGTTTGTCACTTTTTTCTTGAAAAATCCCATCTCTAGTCAAAAGCTTGTGAAAATTCTACTTTTTTTAGTAAAAAAAACCCCCCAAAAAACCTCAGATAAAAATCATTTAGTAATCCTCATAGGTGTACAGAAGAGATTGTCAGTCTTAACAACAACTCCCTGTCAAGTTCTCAAAATCATTGAGGACCGTGGGTATTTCATTATCAGCCTTTTGACTGATGAGTGCATAAAATGCTGATGGTTAGTGTGGTTCTAGAGACTGGTACAGCTGATTTATAAACCTCAAGTGGTTTTGCAGGCTGGATTTTGAAACCTTCAGCTTTAAATTCTGCAAATGTCCCAAGTGGAACCTGTAGACATAGAAACCAGGCAACAAAATAAGTGTGTTTTTTCCTAAATCATAAGATTTTTCAGACGAAATTAGTGATTTTACGCACCCTATTTCATTAATTCAAATGTCAGCTAATTAATTATTCTTAGAGTCCAAAAATAGGGAAGACGAGAAAATTAAGGATGAAATTTCAGCAGAATCCTTTCAACATAATGCCTGGGAAGCTCTTTGGAAAAAAAAATTCAGCAGGTGCTCAAAGTAACAAAAACAGACTAAAATTTAATTACAGAGATAGGAACACTGAATACATCTTAAATTATATAAAGCTCAGCTTCATAATAGGGGACTCTATTTGGTTTCTGGAGTTTACAAATCAGATTGTAAAAGCTAAATATGAACATATTGCATGAATATGCTGGGCTATACAGCAGGCTCTGGAGAAGGAGAACCAAAATGTAGGAACCAAAAATGCGAAAATAAATTGTTCCAGTACCTCAGTACATCACTAACTTGCAAGAATCAGTTCAGAGGTTTTATATGGCTTGAGTTATATATAACATCAGTTGAGTTGATCATACCCGTTCTCTTATAAAGCATTATAATAATCACCACCATAAAAGGAAGCATGGCTGGTAGGTCAGTGGAGGTGTGATGTTCCCCCTCTACTCCACTATTGTGAGATCCCACCTGAAATACTGTGTCCAGCTCTGGGGTCCCCAGTACAAGAAAGACATGGAGCTGTTGCAGTGAGTCCAGAGGAGGGAGGCATGAATATGATCAGAGGGCTGGAGCACCTTTCCTATGAAGACAGGCTGAGAGAGTTGGGCTTGTTCAGCCTGGAGAAGGGAGGCTCTGGGGAGACCTTATGGCAGCCTTCCAGTACATGCAGGGGTCTACAGGAGAGATGGAGAGGGTGTGTTTACAAAGGCAAGTAGGGATAGGGCAAGGGGTAATGGCTTTAGGATGAAGGACAGTATATTTAGATATTAGAAAGAAATTCTTCCCTGTGAGGGTGGTGAGGCCCTGGCACAGGCTGCCCAGAGAAGCTGTGGCTACCCCTTCCCTGTCAGTGTTCAAGGCCAGGTTGGATGGGGCTTTGGGAAACTTGGGCTAGTGGAGGGTGTCCTTGCCCATGGCAGAGGGTTGGAACTAGATGGTCTTTGAGGTCCCTTCCCGCCCAAACCAGTCTGTGGTTCTGTGATTCTGTAACTCATGATTCCCAATATAACTGAGGTCTGGGAAAGGAGGAGTAAATCAACAGGATGCTGTACTGGATGCTGCCATCTTAATAGATTTCTTTATTTCATTGAATATACAGAGCTGAAACAGATACACTAAATGGAGAAGGAATGTCCATACGCTACAAGTGAAGACCAGGAGACAAAAAAAGACAAAAAAAAAAAAAAAAGGAACAGCTGAGCAGAAAATCTTAAAGTGAGAAAATGAAATAAAGAAACCCTTTTTTCTTCAGTATCCAAATCTGAGGGACTGTCAGAAAGATTTTTATATCAACAGATACCATGAAATATGTTTTTCAAAAAGCCTGAAGAAAAACTGTCCCTGACTTCTGGAGAAGGAGAGTACACTGATAGCGCTGTGTTGTGAAGTACCTTCAGATGACAGGTTACTGTTCCAGATTACTGAGCAAGATGGGAAATGGGCTGTAGGGGTAAACAGGAGGGATAAAACCCCAGGTACAGCATGAAACCCCACCCTAAATTCATTGTACCAGCTAGTGCCACTCAAGGGTCTGTTCATTTTTCTTAGGCAGTGCTTAGCCAGCTTGCCATGCCAGTAAAGTATTATTGAATCAAACTGAATTTAATTTCACACACACACACCCACATGTAGAAACCAAACACACATATTCACCAGACATGCAGCTATACCTGATGCCTCCCCAGAAAGCAAACTCCAGGGGACATGCAGAATACCCCTGTAGAAGTGACCCTACAAATGACTTGATTTGATGGGATATTACTCTGTCATTTCCCTTTAAAGGCTGTACTGCTCCGAGTGTGGTGCTGTAATAGGCTATTTGCACAGAACAGAGCCGGGCTTCTCTGCATGGTCTTTTCCATGTCTTCCTGGTGATCCACGCTGCCTTGGCAGTTGGGTGCTTTTGAATTTAAGGTTTTCCTAGTGAGGGGGAACTGGCCTTGTGCGTGGTTTGGGTAGCAGGTGTGATTCATCAATAAAGTAATAGTGTATTTCTCTGGGAGCAGACAGGGCTTAAGTGATGTAGATAAAGTGCACGTTCAGTCCACGTAGCCGACTCCCATCTGTTGGTGCCAGTGCTGCAGAGCCTTTTAGGCTATTTGCAGATAGTGGTTGCTGTAAAGTGCAAGCAGATGAGTGGGCGCAGTGTATTTACAGAGCGATGTGGTACAGTAATTCCTACTACACCGGCATCCTCAGCTTTACTCAATGTTTGGTGAGACATGTGATCTCCTTCTGCAGTGTGTCTTGGGAAATGTAGTCCAGGGAGAATCAAGCCTGGTGTAAGGGAAAAGGTGAAGGTTTGAGAACAGCGAATTGCAGCTTCCTGTGGGCACAGCGGCACGGCAGACGATGGAGTTGAATGTTGAATGGATGCAGAAAGAAGCAAAATGTGTCATTGGCAAATTCAGTCCTTGTTAGTGTTTTGTTCAGGAGAAGAAAAATGTCGTTCCTGTTGTCAGCAAAATGAAAATAGATGTTGGCCTTCCTTGTAATACAGATTTGGAGCTTTCTACCCTTAACCATCTCTAACGTGTGTGTGAAACTGTGATCTCTGTATCAGTATTAACTTTGCCAAGGGACTAAAGCTGCTGCTGGTGTGTCCCCAGTCCTTTGCAGGCAGAGCGTCACTTCAGAGAGAACAGGACAATTTGGGAGGTTGAGCCATAGTGTATTAAAATCTGCATGAGTCTTCAATGGGATTTTTAATTGTTATTATTCATGAAGAAATAATTTTCTGGAATTCCCTTGCAAGGGGAGCAGAGCAGGGATTGGGAGCTGTGCTGGGGAACGGTGATCTGGCAGAGCCTTAGGGAGGTGGTCACCTATTTCTCTCTGCCACTGAGAGGTCCTTGCTAACTTTTTCTCAGCAGTTATGTCCTAGCACGGCAGACAAATTCTATTCCCCAAATGAGTACTAGAGAGTGTTAGCCTTATTTGTGTCTGTCTTCCAAGTGAACATGACTGCGGAACAGCAGCACAGCAGTCTCCAAAACTTTTGTAGCAGGTGGTTGATATGGGCTCAGCCAGAGATTTTGTATTTACCTCTACTAGTCTGTAAAATAGTCTTTCAAAGGCAGCAGTGAAAGCTACCTCAGAAGAGTCGTTTAAGACAAGACAGAAGAAATTACAACATGAGCTTCAAAAGACAGTGCCTTTTCTGTCAGGGGGTGGGCTAAGTCACCATGTGATGTTTCTTTCATCTGTAATGTCCCTGATTTTGCACAGTACTATTCATCTCAAGAGATCCCAGAGCACGTTGCAAGCTAAACTGTGAATTACAGCTGGCTCTGGGTTGGGTGGCCATATCCATCAGTCAGACTGAACGCCGCATGTGTATGTAGTGAGGGGAAGAGAAACATTATTGTCATCATTATTACTGAAGATATCTGAGTGCTGTGTCCTGTTATCTTAATACAGTCAGTATACACAGAGGAGCGAGAAAGTGGGCAAATCCCTCAATATTGGTGAATTACGATTTTGCTACAGTTTGAACACGCTAGTTTAAGATGTTGAGAGATGGAGTGCTGAATTGTGGTGAACCTGCTGTATAAGACAGTCATTATGCTGTATTTAATACCCCATTGAATTCTAATGCTATGCTTCAATTTTTCTTCCTGATCTGGTAGACAGCTGATAAATTTAAAGCTTTATTCTCCTTTTTTTTTATACAAAGTGCAACTAAGGATACATACTAAAAAAGTTACTGTAGTGCTCAGTTCGTGATTTGAGCACTGAATTCTGCTCATAATTATGAAGATACATATAGTTTATATAGTAACTATTGCAGATATGAAAGAATAATCATGAAATTTAATTATACAGAGCAGACTTATTTAATCTGCATATTTCCTTTTCTTTCATCAACTGTGCTTTACATATACTAATATTAGCTTGAAAAGCAATACCGTATGGGAGGAAATTCATGGGAATGCCTAGATTAAAGCAGAGACTTGCAAACATCTGATTAATAGGGTGTCTTTAACTCTGTTTTTCTGTCTTCCAGCATGCATTAGATGCTGGGTAAATCTGGTTACCTACTTAGTCATAACATCTGCTTTTCCAAGGAAACAATGTTTTCCTTCATTTTTTTGACTAGGTTTTTAAAATTCTGTTGGCAAAAAGGACTGGTGTACAGCATCATTAGTGATCAGAACTGGGGTGCACATCTTCACTAAAAAAATCAAGAAGCTGATAGTGATAAAAATGAAGAAGCTGAATTTACCTGATAAAACAGCATTTGCAAAGTCAGTGTTGTAATTTGTAATTATCATTGTTGCAAACTGTTTGCTGTTTAGGGCATGCTTCAGATTTGATGCAACTGAAGATCTGATGCAGCTTCAGATTTGATGCAACTGAAGATCTGTCCCATTTCTCCCAGGAATTTATGGTCCAGGCTTCGATGTCCATTTCAGCATCAAAGCAACATAATAAAAGAAAACATTTCCATTCACTCTCCTGCTCTATAATCAGTGATACCTGTGCATGCTAGGTGAGACTGCAAAGCATCTAAGAGAAAATTCAGAGAGGGACATACCTTTAAAGTATAGCCTCTCGAAAAAGGTAATCGCTGGGGACTAAAGGTCTAAGCGAAGGATGCAACAAGCCTGAACCCACCGAATTTCATTGCCAGTGGCAGAACAGACACAGATTCTGATTCCCAGCCCTCAGATGGGTGGTGGCGCCTGAGCATGGCTGAGAGAACGTGCCGGCAGTCCCAGTGGAAATTGCTAATCGTAAATCTGTTTAAGCTCTGAGAAAAGCGTTTGGACTGCATGAGGAGCTGCAGATAGACTGAGAGAGGAGCAAGGGGGATCAGAAGTAAGAAGTAGTGGTGGAAGTAGGTTTTACCTTACCGCCTCTGTAAGAACCAGTATCACACCCGCAAACATTTAAATAGAGTATTCTTACTGCTTTCAGAAGGGCATTAAAGGAGGCAAGAAAGACTTAGGTTCTTACAGGGCTTATTGAAGGGAAGGTTGATAGAGTTTATTCTCAGGAAACTGAGTCTGTTGGGTCTTCAGAGAAGTTCAGGAGACTGTATCAATTGGTTATATTCTCTTAGTGCATAACCCAACAGGTCAAAACAGAGTTTGGTGGGTTTTCATGGGGGTTCGTCATGTGTAATATTAGCAAGTGTTTTCTGTCACATGAACAGCTCTAATACAGTATTTAGTACAGAATTCCTTTCCTTCTAAAGGAGATTTCCAGAAGGGTTCATAAAGGCTCCGTTTTTTAATCACTGCCAGCATTTTTCTCTTATATTCTTTTTTGATATACATTTCATTTACATCATGGTAGGAAAAAATAATTGGCAAGGTGAAACTGCAGACCAGTGTTGAAAATTTCTCCTAAGTGAAGTCTGGCTAATATTGACTTCAGTGTACAGTAGCAACATGTTTGTGCTGAATGGTGATATGAACTCTCCATCTGCAGATGTCAGCCTCCTAACTATCACGATGGTCAGGAGTGAACATATGGTTGAGCCGTGTGTTTCAAAACTTGGTTCTGCTGGCAAAGACTGGCCTCTTCATGCTGTGGACTTTGTTTGTGGTTGGGGAAGGGAGGAGGAAGAAGAAGAGGAGAAAAATTTGGTGTAAATGATTCTGTGATACCACTGTCTGCAACAGTGCTTCCTTGCAGAAACACAGGTTTTTGCATCTGGCACTTGTTCTTGCCTGGGTTACCCAGGACAGAGTAGTGCTGTGGTAGGAGTAAAAAAAAAATAAAAATTAGGAAAATGTAATTTAACTAAAGAAAAAGCCAACAAATAAGTTGTTAAAGAGCCACACGTAACTCTGCTGAGGTAATTTCATCTTGTAAAACCTGATCTGTGCACACATATACACACAAATATTAACAAAACTAATAAAAAAGCACAATACTCTTGAATTACCAACTAATTTGGTTTGTAATGACACTTTTGAGTGCGCAGGCCCTCCTTCAGATCTAAAATAGGATCCAAAAATTGGGTTTTTTTAAATGTATTTTTGGAAGGATAGCTGTTGCACCCCTCAGAATGAATTTTCCTTCAGAGCATCAGTTTTGGTTCATGTCATTTTCAGGCTGCACCAAAACCTGATTGCCAGTCTGTGAGGTGACATTTGCTGTTTCTGTTTCAGATCTGGCGGAGAGATTGTGTATCCAATGTTTTGCCTGATTTTTCTAGCTCGTGTGTTGCTTCCTCTGCGAACAGACCCTAATTCTCCCTGCAGTTCCTGCTTGTGCTGGTAGGACTGTGACACCACTGCTGCTAAAACTGCCGGTGGGGAGCAGTCAGGGTGCCAAGCACAGACCCAGGTATTCGTTCTGGTACTGATCTGATCACTGAGTCCCCAGTGGCCTCTGTCCCTGGTCCGGTGGCATTCCTCACCTGTGCCATTACAGTCACCCCCTTCGTAATCCCTGCCTGTTCTTGCAGAAGTCTGGAGGAACCTCCGTTAGCAGCTGTGAGTTTATACTCCAGGAGTAATTAGTCTGGGAAGTATCTCCTTGTGCCCTGCATCAAGCAGTTTTCTTTGTGTGAGAAGTGTATTGGTAATGTCAGAGAACCAGGCCCCATGTGGAGCATGGGATGCCCTGGAGACTCCTGTCCCCTTTTGGCACTGGACCTGGGGACAGTTGTCACTACCCTTGCCTTGCAAGCGAGGTTGCTGAACCAGCGCCTGGGTTACACCAGCACCAAGGTTTTGTATGGGTGATGCAAAGGCGATGATGTTTTATCATCTGCCCCTACCATAAGCTGCCTGTACAGCACCAGTGCAGTTTAAAACCTGATCCCCAGTGTCTTTACTGATGTTGCTAATGAGGCTACTGCTTAAAGGCACTTAATGGTCTGTTGTAGCAGTGGTTTTGGTGATGGAGACAGCTGTCCTCCGGGAACTGTGCTGAGACCGCAAGCTCATTTCACATAAGCAAGTGAATCAGTGGGAGAGATTAGGTCACACACTTCATGTCCCAGCCACCCCACAGCTATTCCTTCCAGGAGGCAGCAGGTGGAAGGTGGAAGCAACTTTAAGGGACAGAAGCCCTCACTGGAGATCTAGACACAAAACCACTATATCCCATTTGCAGTCTTCTGATTCATCCTGTTCCGACTTTTTGAAGTCTTTTACCAGTTAACTATGATTTCAAAGCAATTTATTATTTTTTAAAAAGCTTTGTTACTGAGGTGTGTTGGTCTTGGCACCTACTTGCAGTATGTAATTTGTGCACTTGCATATCATGTTATTTATTTAAAAAGCCCCCTCTGCAAACACTTTGGATCAGAGGCTTATGGGCACTTGGAATATAATAAAAAAATATACATTTAATTTCTCAGGCAGAACTTTGGGGTAGGGAGTTCTTATTGTTTAAGTGTTACGTTGGTGTTAGGTTACTTGTGGCGTACAGCAGTTGCATTTCATCAGTCTGAAAAAAGGTGGCATTATAGATCTACATTGCATTCCCCTAGTGCTTGAATACCTGTAAAGTATAACACACTCTGAAATACACTTGTGTAACTGTTCGTTTTTGGAACATGACTGGAATGCTAAGAGTTAATGCTTGGTAAGTGGCTTTCCCATTTCTTTTTACTGAACTTATGACAATACCAGATACTATAATTTAGAAAAAAACTCTCAAAACATACCAAACATATTCACTCTGGGATTCACACCCATTCATTTTAAACCCCCCTGTGGTAAAAAATATTTGAAGATAATTTTTTTTCTTATCCTGGTAATCTTATTTGGCAAAAGAGATTTTTTTCTTGCTCACCAAAGTACTATATAGATACAAAAAACTGTCAGCTTTGAGATAAAAGTAAAACTAAGTTTGGTAAGTAATCAGTAACTTACAGGAGCAAAATTTCATGGAAATTATTTTACAGCTTGCTGCCCTGTCAGAGAGGGGAGCTGAAGTCCCTTCCCTTCAGGGTACTCACCAGGAGTAGCTGACCCATGAGACTGAAAAGACTATTCCCCTGCTCAGCATTTAGCCTGGTTTTGAAGTCTCCTTTGGAAGAGTCTTGGAGTAATTCTTCACAGCTTGACAGATAAAATTGTGACCACACTTAGTGGTCACTTGCTCTTCATGGAGTTGTTATCCTTCTATTTTTACAATTTTTTAAACAGCTGAACAAATCTGTACACAGAAATCACTTCTTTGAGCTTTCTTTGATGTCTCTTAGGAGAAATGTTATTTTATAAGTATCCTAATACTTAGTTCTATGTTCAGTTTTTCTTTCAGTAAAAGAATAACATTAATGGGGTGAATTTTCACACATTTTCATCCTGTTTCATGCTAGAGCTGAAGTCTTGGCAGGTTTCTAAGCTTAAAAACTGCAATTGCTTAGAATTCACACAATTACAGAAAATTCCGATAGAAGTTCCTCACACCTAGATGAATCCTCTAATGACTCATTGAGAAGCAATAAATGCATTAAAACTTTGGTCATGAATGAGAGCTGCAAGAAGAACTGTGGTAAATTTGCCTGTCTTACACTCCTCCTCTGTTCAGTTGTCCTTAGTGTCCCAGCTAGGTTTATTAGCTCTCAGCTGCTTACCAAACAGTGACTTTGGAGTGGGCAAGTGAAATGTGCTGGATATTTCCAGAACTGTAGTGAATGTTTCCCAAAAAATAGATTTCAGAGTCCAGGCTTGATTATTTCTAATAGAAAATTCACCCAGTAGGAAAGAGACAGCATCCTTCAGGAAACAGAAGATAATACAAGCTGCTTATAAAAAGAACAGAAGTAAATATAGTGTTTGTCTTTTAAAACATAGACTTCTGAATAAACTATTCTGAAGTGGATGAAGATCAGAAGTTCTTGTCTAGATGATTTTTAAAACAAAGAGTTCATTTATAAGTTATAGCTACATTCAAATTAATCACAAAAAGCCATGATCTGCTGAATTAATTTGGATTTTTTTGTGTTAGAACAAAATTGTTCCTGTTTGAAGTGCAAACTGTCACCTCTTCCTGGCTCGCTGTCCAGTCCTAACTTGGGTTTAACTGGAATTGTCCCATACTTGTCACTGAATATGATGCATTTAATGGCTGGGTTAATTGTTCCTATATTAAATGTACCAACTCAACATGCCTTCGTAAACAGAATACAGCTTTAAAAATCCAGACCAACAAAATAGAGCAAAAAAGGCCACCTGTAATAATACTGTAACAATTGAAGCATCATCTGTCCTTTTAACAGGCTAAGTAGGCAAGATTTTGCTGGAGAGGGAGTTATGTGACAAATATAGTTCCCATGTCAGAATAGGTGCTCAGCTTCTTTCTGCTCTCCCCAGCCCCACCAGACCCATATGTGCCTCAGCGAGGTATTTAAGAATATCTCACTTGTTGGTTCAGGTAATGTTCACCACAGTGCACACACATGAAAATCCCATCTCAGTGTCTGCATCTTGAGTTTCAACATCTGCAGAGTTTCAACAAGGCCACAACAACCTCCAGCAGCACTACAGGCTTGGGGAAGATTGGCTGGAGAGCTGTCCAGCAGAGAGGGACTTGGAGGTGTTGGTTGACACCTGGCTGAGCATGAGCCAGCAGTGTGCCCAGGTGGCCAAGAAGGCTATTGGTATCTTGGTTTGTATCAGGAAAAGTGTGACCAGCAGGACCAGGGAGGTTATCTTACCCCTGTACTCAGCCCTGGTGAGGTCGCACCTGGAGTACTGTGTGCAGTTTTGGGCACCGCAGTACAGGAAGGACATCAAGGTGCTGGAGAGGGTGCCAGAGAAGGGCAACTAGGCTGATCAGGGATCTGGAGAACAGGTCTTATGAGGAGCGGCTGAGGGAGCTGGGGCTGTTCAGCCTGGAGAAGACTGAGGGGAGACCTTACCGCTCTCTACAGCTACCTGAAAGGAGGTTGTAGTGAGGCAAGTAACTAGAGACAGGACAAAAGGGAATGGGTTCAAGTTGCACCAGGGGAGGTTCAGATTGGATATCAGGAAAAATTTCTTCACTGAAAAAGTGGTGAAGCATTGGAACAGGCTGCCCAGGGAGGTGGTGGAGTCGCTGTCCATGGAGGTGTTCAAAAAACAGGCAGACGAGGCTCTTTGGGAGATGTTTTAGTGGTCACAGTGGTGTAGGGCTGACGGTTGGACTTGATCTTGAAGATCCTTTCTGACCTTGCTAATTCTATCTGTTGTGGCATTTTCATTTGGAAGAGGAATGTGCCTTTGAAACAGAGCTCCTGACTGTGCACACTGTGCTTGTTTTGTGCTTCAGTGGGGTTTTTTTTTCCTGTGCAGTAAAACTGGCACTTGTTCTAGGCATGTACCTACTGGGACTGAAAACAGAAGTGGGTGTCCAATGCAGGGAGCTGGGTTCGAGCTAGCCTGAAATACACACGTTTTTGTCTTAGTGCCTTGGTATCAACTGCTTTGCTCTACAGATGTGCTCCTGTGCCGTCCCGCCTGCTGACATAGATGGTGTTTGGTTAGCCTGCAGCAACAGACTTCACAAAGAGTAAAATGTGGCCTGTCTCGTGACCCGTTTTTGTTCAGAATGGTTGTGTAAATGTTTAAACACCTAAGGAAAAAAAAATACAATCAGGTGTTAGTGCGCTGAGGGAAAACAGTATTCAGACCTTAGTTAAGAAGTAACTCTCCACTACAAAGAGTGAAGAGCAGCCAGGGCTCTCTGCTAGTCCTGTGCGTCCCACTGGGTCTTCCCTTGCCAGTCCTTCAGGGCTCTGAGTGTATTTGATCTTGAGGTGGCTTTTTGAAATTGCCTCTTGCCTTCCATATCCCTGCTTATTTTCAGTAGGAGACATGAGTCTGTAGGCATGTTCCCCATTTAATCTCTAAGCTCTTCTGCGCTAACACTGATGATGACAGGTCTTCCTACCCATTCACACTTCTGAAGAAAGATGAAAAGTTTCTGCCCTTCTCCAGCATGGAAGGAGCTTTAAATGTTTGTCTCAGAGACCACTGGCCAGATTATTATCCCATTAACACCAAAGGGCACTCTGAAAGAACATGTCTGTCATGAAATAATTTCTAGGCCCGTTTTGCTACACTTCAGTGAAAGAAGAGTGACAGACCTTCCCTTTGCAGTTTGGCAAGTTTGGTTTCATAACCCATTATCTCTAATTGCCAGAGCAATTATTGTTACTAAATGTAATAGAGCCTGGGATTCACACCAGGTAACAGTCTCATTCAGTAGGATACTCCTTTTAGGTGAGATCTTTAAGATGTATAGGGCAGTCAGCATTCATCCCTTATTTTTTGTGGGCAGGGATTTCGCTCTGGTGCCTTCCGGTCATTTGGGTTGGTCCAAGAGATAAAGGAGAAAGGGACTTCTGCTCAGTATTGATTTGGTCTCTCTTATCATAGAATATCTTTGCTGGGTGTCTTGAAATCCCCCATCAAGACAGTCAGAGGACCTACCTACAGCTTTCATAAAGACCCCAAACTTTGTGTCTGCTGTTTAGTTTAGTCTCTCATCCTAAATGGCATATTTGTAATTTTACTTCACTTTATTCTCATTATAATTTTTATAATCTGTTTCCACAGTTGGTTTGATTTGTTGCTACCATATCCCACCTCAGTGGTTTAGTCTTTGTAGGGTTTGTTTCTCTAATGATTACAGAAAGAGGAGCTGGAAATGGTTCTGATGTGTATCTGTCTTAATATAACTCTGATTTTTCCTGTCTCCATCTGCTGGCAAAAGATGAGATTTGCTGTTCAAACAGATCAGATCATGAGTAACAGAAACTACAGATTTCAAATAATATATATCCCGTTTGCTGTTAGAGAGACATTAGTAGCTGGATAGAAAGGATCAATTTATTTATTTATAGGCTTCTTAAGAATAGCTATAAAATACAACTTTTGTTCTGCTGCGGATTTACGCTGAGCTGTCAGGAAAGCATTAGGTATTCAAATGGTTGTACAAATAGCCTGGGAATTCAGAACAGTGTCCTAATGAAACTAGAGCTGTTCATTTCTATGGGAGTAAGAGACATGCTTAAATAGTCTTCCCTCTTTTTGAATGTTTTTACAGTTACCGAGCAAGCAGTAAAGGAAATAATGTATAATGAGTTTTTCAATCTGGTAATTTAACTGATTTCTGCAGACAAGTATATATGATCCTATAAGACTTCTGGTGTACAAACACTACCACTGACTCCTCCTAACAGTTAAAATACAAAAATTTCAGTGTTGAATACAAAGGGAGTAGAACACCTACATACTACCATGTCAGAAGCTCCTTGCTTAAAAGCAAGCAAGGCAGGAGTTCATGTGCAAAAGTTTTGTGAGGATCTATTTCACTCAGAGCACAGCATTTCCATCAGCAAAAGGCTCTGCTTCCCATCCAGTTGAAGTGAGTCTCCCAAGGCTGCAGAAGGCAGAGCTGGTGAGCAGAAGTGTGAGGACAGGAATGTGCTTTAACTCTACTGCCATCTCAGCCGGTGCTTCTCAGAAAAACGTTACACATTGCATTTCTGCATTCAAAGCAGTCTTAGGTTTGTATTTGATTTATGTTATGCAATGAAATATTTAGGCTGACTGTTATTTCCACCTGCATCTTGATGTTTTGTCGGTACTTCTGGCTTGGATGCTTTTACAAGAGAGGACTTTGACATTTTCTATAAAACTACCAACCAAGCCTTTACTTTTATTTTCTCTTTCAGTCTATCATGTTTTTATAGGAATCTTTTTGAAACACTGCAAAGGATGCTGATAGTTAGATTTATTCACAAATCAAGAGGGTGTTTTATGAGACCTATTCCCCCCCCCAAAGTTTCAACATGAGATAGTGTAGGTATTCTCAAGCAAGGAGCTGCAAGCACTTTTGTTTCAGTAGCTTTAATTTTAAAGGCTTGTATCAAATTATTTTCTCCTCTGCAGAGTAACTATAAAAATGACAGCCTTTCATTTAATATATCTTTTTGCTGTCTTGACTAAGAGTTTTTTCTGTTCACTTTACTGGCAAACTTTGTTCCCTTCTGTACTCTACTAGCCAGCCCTGTAGGTTCCACCTCAATACAAGAGACTGAATCTCAGCTCAAGCATCCTTGTTCAAAGGGATCCTTAGCACTTCCCAAGAGGTGCACAACTGTCTGTAAAGATCACTTCTGTCCAGAAATTTATTCTTTGTGTAGATATCTATAACCAAACAAGCAAAAGACTTGAATCTCAGAGTGAAAATAGGATTTGTAGGGCTGAAAATGAAACATCTATTTGTGTTCTAAGAACATGCAAAGATCACCGAATGAATATAAAACCAGAGCAAACAGGAAACCCTGCAATGCAAAGAGTAAAATTAAATAACTTCTCACTGGTAGAGATTGAAACCATTCCAGCAGCTGTAAGGATGAATTGTATTTTGGCACTGCCTGTCATGCTGCTGGCCAGAGGGGAATCTGAGATGACTGGTTTAGGATAGGGACATGCCTCTGTGATGGCTGGAACAAGTGGGATGAAACTCGACCTAAAAGATTTAAGAGTCTAAGTGAAACATTCACTGAGGCTTCCATTCCTAAGTCATTTTTGAAAGTGGGGCTTGGACTCTTACCGTGACGAATGAAAGTCCTAAGAATACCTCAGTGCTTTATAAGTATTCTCCTTGCTATTCCACAATTGATAGTACCCAACTCACTTTGAAAGTGGCATTTAAGCTTCTCAGTCACAGAGTTATCAAGAAGGAACTCAATTAATATCTAGTCTATCCAAGACAGGATTTACTCAAACCGTCCCTGACAGATATTTGCCTAACCTGGTCTCAAAATCCTCCTGTGACAGTTATCCCACAGCCTCCCCAGGCAAACAATTACTGCACTTGACTGTCCACATAAATAGTAAGTTTTGCCCAATGCCTCATGTAAATCTCCCATGCTGTGGTTTAAACCTATTACTTGTGCTGTCCCTTGACATTTCATAGCCTTTCAGACGTCTGAATAGCATTATCATGTATTCCCTCATTCGTCTCTTTTTGACCTTAGTTGAGGCTAAAAAATACATGTCCCCTTAGGCACTGTGAAAATTTTTACCCAAAGCCAGTTTATAAAGTAGAGCTGCTTTGTTCATGCCTTTATCCAACAGCCAGCTCAGGATAAAAGTGTAGTGTAATGACATATGGCAGGAAAGCCTGATGCAACTGCATCCACTTCAGAGATGCTAATGGTTTAAATAGAGATCTGGGGTTGCATCGCATGCCCAGCTTTTTACTTGCTGGTATGTCAGTATTGGGGTAACAACAGTCTCAGTAAGTAGCTGCCTTCTCACTCAAGTAACTACTCATCTGGTGTATCGCTCCTGCAGCTGAAGGCTTATGTCTCTGCACAGTGCTGCATGGTGCCAGATGGACCAAGCAGCTTACTCACAGCAGCTCAGCACCTTCTGCAGCACTGCAGGCTTTCTGAAACAGGGTCTACCTTATCACCATGAACAGCACCAAGAAGAATGAAGCCCGACCTAGTCATGTCCTGGCCCCACCAGATAGAGTTATGATGAAGTTACAAGTACAGATGTTAAATTACAGCATTGTCTTCCCCTGAAGCAGCTTCTGCTCCATGTAAACCATTTTTTCTCTACCCTTTTTTTACACTGACAAGATTTGGGAAGTTTGTATTAATTTTCTGCCACTTCAGTTAGGAGGCGTGACAGATAATTTGTGCAGATTTTACTTGTGTTTTTAGAAGTAGTAGCAACACTTACGGTTTTATTCACCTGGGTAGAGAAGTGCAGCTTCAAGAGCACAGCCATATCATGCCTACCTTCCTTTGGGTATCAGTGTCCAGGGAGGGAGGTAGGAGGACCATCAAAAAAGATCACTGCAAACCATAGCCACCAAAAGCATCAAAATTAGTTTCATTTCTGAGTTTCTTCTTTTAGTGTCTTCCTAATGCTGGCATGTGTCAGCTCTGCTGAGGTGACATCTCAGGTTTTAAATTAATATCGTTATAATGCATTTCTCTTTAATTAAATAGCTTCCCCACAGGAAATTTCCTAAAACAAAACTCATTAGTAATAAACAGATTAAATCTTTATCAGTTAATCAACACTATAAACTTCTGAGTGTTCAGAGAGCAGTGTGAGATAACACTGTCGTCACAATAAGAGTGTTTGAAATCATTAGGGATCCCACCGTGCCGTTTGGGCAGTGAGAAAATAATGATTGAAGATGGGCCCCCCTACAGAGCTCACCTGTGAATTCCCCTCAAGATTAAAGCTGCAAAAATTGGGATTTTATGTTAGCTCCACCTCTAAAGCATTTTTTAAAAATAGTGGGCAATAGTGGTGAGAAATACCAAGCAAATTCTTAATGGTGTTGATACCAGAACCTGTCAAGATGCCACAGAATTTTTGAACTGGTTGTTAGGGAAATTTTAGGGGCTTTGGATGGGATGGGAGCCTTGTTGCTTTCTCAGATCAACTCTTCCTAGCTGTCCTTCCTGAGGCTGCAGTTTCCTCATCTTCCTCCACCGTGAATCCCCAACACAGACACTTCCATCAGCACTGTGCCAGTCCTCTCATCACCCACATGTGGGATTTCTTCTCTGGCCCAGTTGTCTTCTGGGGATAAAGAGCACAAATTGCTGTGCAGATGGAAGGGATTGCGTAGCTTTGGGCAGGGACCTCTCTGAAGAAGGTTGGGCATACTGGAGCAGGACAGGACAAAACTTGTCTGGCTGGTAGCGTATCACCACCTCCTAACCCGGTATCATTTGATGTCATGCGAATTTAGAAGGTTGTGCTATAAAGGAACTGACATTTTCTCCATCACTACTGAGAACGTGTCAGAGCTCCTCTGTGTCACCCTGGGGAGTTCTTTGGAGCCACTGGGATTATTTGGGTTCTTTCCATGAAGTCTATGAAAAATGGAAGTTAAGTGGGATGGAATAATAATAGGGGCAGTGAGAAAAATAAATCATGGTTGCCCACATGTGGCAAACTTACTGGAATGGGTTAGCTTGAAGTTATGAGCAGGGGGATGGCAACTGGGAATCATACATAATTATTGCCTTTTCATTTCTCATCTTTCATCTTTATTTGGTCACCTCAGCAATAATGACATGTGTTTTATCACTAAAGGGTCGATGTAAATCAGTTCTGTTGTGGCATGAATCACAGCAGCAGTGACGGTATTATCAAATGCGTTAAGTTTGGAGCGCCCTTAGTGCTTAAAATACACATTGAAGGTTAAGTGACACCGCTGCTTCCAAAGGTCTAAATTCAAATACAGTGTTGGAGTGCAGGAGAATTGACCCTTCTTCTTTTATTTTTTATGTATTTATATTGTATTATAAAACTGCCTGCCTGATAGATGCCTGCTCTGGAAAAACAGTAGTCCCAGTTCCTGCCCCTTAATGAGAATTGAATCCAGAGACAACTGTAAAACAAAACAAAACAAACTCAATATGGATGGGTCCTATTAAAAGGCGGGAACTGAGCTGCACTGCTTAATTTCAGAGACAGTGGGGACTGTTTCTGTTTAGAAGTCTTTAGCTACCATGGCACTATCACTTTTGAAAATCAGATGGTAGGTGTCCTCACTTTTCTGTCACTTGCTCCAGTCAGACATCTGCGTGCAAAACTCACAGATTTTAAAACCATACCTTTCTTTTCCTCATAGTGTGCCATGTCTTCCTGTAGTATATTTTCAAGCAGATTTTGCAAGGGTAAACTGTTTGTAACAACTTCCTTTGTATTCATAATTACAGTCAGCTCCGTCACCTTTGAATTAAAACCTTTTATTAAATACCTTTATGAAACACTAGGTACAGATTTACTGGGAGGGGAATGAGAGGATGAAAGAGCTGTTGCATTCTTATTAAGAGTCGCATTGATGTGTTTCTGCACCACGTGTTTGGGACTGCTTCTGCCTTTGAGTCTCGTTTGTGTATTTTAAGAAAGAGGGACAGGTACTTTTTGTTTAGTATTTTAGTTACTGGAGTGAAAGATCATTTTCTATCAAATGACTGCTTGCAAGGGTCTGTATGACCCTTCTGAGTGCACAGTTTTCTTGCAATGCTGTTTCTGTCATTCACAGGCTGGGTGACCTTCAGATCGCAGTGGAAGGGTCTTTAACTCCCTGATGAAAAAGGGGAATGTGTCCCATGATTATCATAATTTATCTATTTATCTCATCCTCCTCCTTACATTTTCTTTTCTCTCTTTTTTTTTTTTCTTTTCAGGATGGAGTAGGTGTAGATGAGAAGCTGTCTTTACGGCGGGTAGCCGTCGTAGAAGATTTCTTTGACATTATCTATTCCATGCATGTTGAAACTGGGCCTAATGGAGAACAAATCAGAAAACATGCTGGACAAAAGAGAACGTATAAAGCAGTAAGTAAAAAAAAAAAAAACAACAAACCAAACAACTAAAGATGAACATCAGTCTCTAAAAGTGTGAATTATTTGGGCTTAGTCACGTGGTATGTGATTTGTGTTTTTTATAACTAACTGGATTAGTACTGTGACCCTCACCATCAAATCTATTTCAGAGGCTTTTCAATAATGCTTGAGAGCATACAGTTAAGAAGTCCTATTTTCTGTGTGATGGGGGCCAGATCCATTGGCTTCATAAGAGATTTCAAGCAGAGAATTTACTGACAGTTTCTCTAATAACTCTGTATTAATGGTTATTAAACAGATGAAGTCTTAAATAAGACTTAGTATTACCACAACTTTGCTAAATGAGGTGCTACAGCGTAAGAATGAAGTTGCCTTATAGTTTATTGCTGCAGACGAAGTGCACCTAATGATTTAAAGGTATGAAAACCTATAAATATCCTAAATTCAAAAGACCAGAAAGCTACTGGGTATGGTGAGAGAAGTATTGAGAGGGTAGTTCTCACACCTGCATAAACTGGCTGGGTAAAAAGAAATGATCATTTCTAAGATTTTTAATTGCCTGTTGTTGCTTGACCTAACCAGTTCAGCCACAGTCTCGAAATAGCTATAAATCACTTTTGCAGTTTGTGGCACAAGTATAACGCTTGCTTTTCTTAGGGAGAACTAATGAAACATTTACTGCACTTTCCCAAGGTGCTTAAAATGTATGTGCTTGCTTGAATAATGCCAGGCATGCTTAGCAGTTGATCCTGATCCACCTGCCCAGCTGTTTCCAGCTGTTGAAACACCACAGGGCAGCAGGGCAGGGGCTGCCAGCCAGGGCCCATCCCACAGCCCCAGCCAGGGTGCAGAGCATCCAAGGCACCTCTCCCTGCAGCCTCAGCGGGCTGGGGCCAGTGGAGCCCTGAGGTGATCTGTCACCCTGGGCACAGTGTTGTTCACCTTGCAAACAACCTGCAGTCCTGTCAGCCATTTTTCATCAGAGGTCACAAAAATGCAGGGGAAATACAAGTCTCAGTTACTCACATCTTCAATTTTAGCCATAAGAAATTACTATTTTTCCATTACTCTTTTTTTTTTTTTCCCTTCAGGTATAGAACAATCTTTACTATGTGTCTATGAATCCCTTCCCAGATATTTTATTTATAGGCTATTTCAGATGCTTTGTTGTGTGATAAGCTCTTGGCAAAATTTCTTATAATTTGTTCCCAGCAGTATTGACCTTAAGATGAGGGAAGGCATCAATCATCTGGGTGTGCTTTTGTAAGGCTTCAAGTGTTATTTCAGGAAGAGCCAACACAAAGTGTCTAAATTAATTTTCATCGGTCCCCTCAGCCATTTTGATACTTGGTCTTCTCTTCTAGAAAGCCTTAGAAAAGTAATATTTTCATTGACCTTTCTTTCTATTTCACTTTATTTCAGTAAGCTGTTCAAAGGTATAGGTCACCAACTTTGCAGAATAACATACAAGTGTAAGGAATGCTGCCAACTATAAATACAATACTTCAAATCATCATCCTGCAAATGCGTGCCAAGTATAATATTTACTACTGTAAGAATCCCCTGATTCTAGGCCAGATAAGAAGTTTGTTTATTGTGAACAGCATGAAAGATAGCTAGTGTGTCTTCTGTGAGGAGAGCTATTTGTACAGGTTCAGTGGCCTACACAGTAACTTCTTATGATGTCAACTTTTATTGCTAATGGGACCTGAGCTTATTATGTTGTTATGAGCAGAGAGTAAGGATGGATGCCTACATTTGTTTGTGTCATTGCCCCAGTCTGCACTGTTTGTGCATTCATTTAATTGGGTATTAGTTTATTGGTGGCATTGAGTCATATTCCCTAAGGACAGGATTCACACACATCATTTTGAAAGACTACCATAGACTGAAAAAAGGAAAAAAAGAATCCAGAACAAACTCATATAAACTCTTTCTCTTTGTCCTGACGTGAGAATTAGATTAAGTAAACAGGCCTCTAACTCTACCAGACCAACTTGGGGAAACTCATGCTCCTTTACTGGAGTGTCCATGAAAATGTCTACGGTAAAAATAATGAACTGTAGTGTTGGTCTGTTCTAACAAGCCACACAGTACCTATCTTCTCTGTGGTACTGCAGGAGGAAAGAGGTAGTGTCGCACAAAACACTATATCCTAAAAGCTTTATAAATCAAACTGGAGTACTTTGGTGGTGTTTAATTTTATTAAGTGAATTGGGGACAAGATTAATTTAGTCTTGCTTCTTTATTTACATGTCAAAAGTGAATCATCCCTAAGATCTGTGAATGTATTTAGCATGCATTGAGTATTCACCGAATAGTTTGAGCAAAGAATTTCTCCAGGAAGGAAACAAAAACTATATGCTACAACTGCTATTTTTTATTCATAACTCCTGGCATGTGATGAGCACATTACTTCTGCTCCCTGGCTGGATAACCAAAACATTTTAACAGGGAAATGACAGGGAGAAAACCACAACAACTTTGGTAAAAAATTGCTAAACTTATGAAGTTCATAAGTCATGGATTTTCAGTACCTGAATATTTCTAAAACTTTAATGGCACAGCCCTAGGAATTGCAAAATACTCATTTCAAGTAATTAATGAACTTATGTATGTGTGAGTCTCTATTTTCGTTAGTAAACCTGCTTCACTCAAAATTTTGAATAGCACTCAAGCATGGTTATTAGTAAGGTAATGAAGTTGTCAAAGGTAACTTAATTAACTACCATTTGCGTTTATATAGAATAAAAACCATGGAATTGGTAGAGTCTTTTTTAATTTTTGATGAGAGTCCTCCCAGGCATTGGAGTACTAAAATACATCAGTATTTCTCTCTGAAAATGTGTTCAGAACAGCTTACAAACTCAATTAGTGAATCTGTAATCAGCACTGACTTGTTTATGTTAACTGTGTGGAAACGAATGGCATTTTTACAACTGATTTCTATGGGACTTCTTACAGCGGTGCTACACAGGAGGATAAATAGGATGGGGTGCTTGGTACCTCTAAAAAAGCAGTGAATTGGAAGGGATCCTTTATATTTTAATTGGGACTGCAATGTACCAAACTCAAACTTTATGATTCCTTGACAGAAACCCTATAGATTAATTAGGAAGGCATCTGTGCTTCAATATTTCAAGTTTATAATGAAGTCACATTTTCTTCTTTGCACACTAACAAACGAGAAGGGAATTGTACAAAGTCTATATAGATGATGTAGGAGAGTAACCTTAAAAATAGGCAAAAAAGAGTTAGCATCTCATGTGATGGCAGGTTTTGTGCTCATTTCAAGTGCCTGACTTGTATACAATATCAGATGGATGGGCTGTGTTCCTTGCCAGCATGACTGCAGGTAGATATACACCAGTGAAAAAGAGACCCAGCTTATATAGAGAGAATGAGACTGAGATCTTTAAATCATGATCTGTAGTATGCCAGACTGAAGGAATACTTAATACGATGTTTGTAATCTCAGCTAGTTCTCGGGTTCCCAGGGACATTTACAAACAGGGAAAAATCAGAGGTAATTCACTCACAAAGGCAGGATGGGTGACACAAGTCCCAGCCGATTTGGTTGCTCAGCAGGGACATAGATGACTGGGAAGGTGCGGAAGGTGAAAAGAGCACGTTCCTTGGTGCCAAGGAAAGCAGCCATGCCTATAAAGGTGCCTGCTTGTTCTGCATTCCCCCTGGGTCCTCTCCCAAGCTACATAGGAGGTGGGGTAAAATGTGCTGATGCAAGGAATTGGATAACCAGTGGGGAGAGTGTCCTGAGGATACTCTCTGGGGGGACTCTGCTAGCACTCACTGCTACAGCTCAGTGTCCCAGAGGAACTGCATTGCTTTGGGATAGTACTTTTCCTGCCCTGGCCTAAAGGACTTCCTTTTGTATCAGCATCCCACCCTGAAAGGAGAACCGTGGTGTCAAAGAGGAGATGGGGATGCACAGAGGAGGAGTGTTCAGGAGAAGAATCTGTCTATGCATTGGGAAAGGCGTGCAACAAGCGCACAGCGGGCCTTCTGTGCCACTGTAGAGCTGTGTTTCTTGGTTTGAACTGTTCAGCTCTGTCTAAAATTTAGATTTGAGTGCTGATGGGTATATCAGAGGTGGGAGTAACTGGGAAAAGTTGTGGCTACAGTAGCAGCATAATGCAGCAGGCTCAAGCTGTTAGGACAACTCTGTGTGATTCAGTGCAAACCAGGAAAAAAAATAGCTTTCTTACATTTTTCAAGACACTCAAACGGTCTGTGATGAGATTGAAGATGGAAAACACCTCTGCTTCCTCTCAGGTCCAGCTATGGGTACAGGTGGGCCAGATTTAAGAATCAAGCTCTATATTTCAGAGTAGATTTTATTTTCTGTACTTTCTTTAATGTTCTTTAAAAAGATGTTAGATTTTCCTTAATTTAAACAACAGAGTAAGTTCTTCAGCTTTGTATATCTGCACAAAGCTTCCCAGAGCTAAGTGCACTTTCTGTTAGTTTGTGTAAGCCTTGTAACCACCTCAAATTCTATGTGCATATTCCACTTGAATATTTTTACCTGTGAAGCATGATCTAATATCTGCCTGTTGAGGCTGCATAGCCACTGTGTAAAGCCTTGAAATCTTACAGCAGTGAATTTGAGTTATGAATGAGGGTTGCAATGTCTGAACATGAGAGATAGGTCAGTTAATAAAACTCCCAACCCACGAGTGAAAAAAGAGCTCTGAGCTGATGAGCTGGAAGAGAAGGCTTGCAAAACATTGGGGAGACATTGATGTGTTATGGGAAGGTAGCCTGAGGCAAGACTTTGATCATGCAGGTAGTACATAAATATATGACATCTGAGGCATAACAGGAGTCTCTCAGGTGTGGGGCAATATTTGGGGTTTTGTGCTTCGTCCAGCTGTTGCAGTAATAAATGTTTCTTGGTTTGGGGTCAAGCTGTTGAGTAGCCTCCCTCTTTCTTGGCATCCTAAGAAAAATCTTCGTCAGATTGTGAAACACAGTGTGACTCTTTTCCCCTCCCAAAAGAGTAACGAGCTTGCGAGTCCCCTCTGAGCAGGGACTCGTTTTGACAGGCTGCACCGTGAAGTGCCATCGTCTCTTTCCAGTACACCTTCCCTGATCAACCAGGGAAGTACACCTTCCCTGATCAGGCAGGTTTGGGGCCTGGCTGGTTCAGTCCGGGGCAGACCTTGTCCTTGGGGAAGCCGAAAAATAGAGGGTTTGTGCAGGGCCTGGACACGCTTGGAAAGCCTGCATCCATCCTGTGTGCGGGGTGAAAGAGCCGAGCCCTGTGCGCTTCTACTCTACGGACTTGTTCTGGCTTCTTTGCAAAGGGCAAGTGTTGAGTGTCCTGGCAGAGGTCCTGCTAGCAGGTGTTCCCCATCGCTTCCCTTGCAGAAAGCGGCTTCTGTTCTGCAGGGAGGGAAGGGAGCTGTGAAGTGCAAGTTTAGCATGAGAGGGAACAGCATTTTCTCCAGTATAGCGGGGTAGCGAGCTCTTGATAAAACCTCCAGCAGTAATGTATCTGCTTTCCTATGTCACCCCTCTATTCTGACCTCTTGCTGAGGAAAGGAGAGGACTTTCCTTGGCTGGCTTGCCCTCCTGTCATCAAGAAACCAATTTCTGCCACCTGGTTTGATGGCTCCGGGCCCAGGACAGATTACCATCTTCATTTTCTCTCCCTGTCTCTGTCTCTTTCCTCTTTGAAGTCTTCTTTGGATTTTCTTCCCCCCCTTCCCCTACTTAATTAAAAAAAAATACACACACACACAAATCTCAATTCTGACACATCGTATCTTCCAGACTACACATACATCCTCCATGTTAATTCTTCAGGGGTTAATAGGTTCATTTGCAAAATTTCACTCCCTCTCCTCACACTTGTCTTTCTTGCTCTGCCATATGTGTCCTAAAATCTGCCTTTCAGTTTAGAGCTTGTTAATTTTCCAAATAAAAATGTAGCTCTGAAAGCTACATCATCGCACCATCCTGTTTGAATAGTCTGAATATTGGGGAGTATAAAGCAAACTTTGCCCGTCTTCTGGGCCTGCAGTGATGCAGTGGGAACACAGTACGTGTTTTATGGACAATTAGGGCCTGCATCTCTTAGCCACAATGTAAATTACAGGCTGCCCAGACAGGTTGTGAAGTCTCTGTCTCTGGAGGTATTCAAAACCCACCTGGATGCTGTCCTGTGCTACCAGCTCTAGGTGATCCTGCTTTAGCAGAGGGTTGGACTAGATGATCTCCAGAGGTCTCTTTCAACCCATAACATACTGTGATCACATTCTATGCTCAGGTACTGGATTACAAGCCTTGTAGTAGTTGTGCTCTTCATGGTATCCAGTGAACAGCATGTAGGACAATTATAGGTCTGGAAGGTCTTCACTGTTGGCCAATGTTTTGAATGGGTTGATCTATTCCATCATAGACTTTTTGTGAATGGTGGACTAAGATCATAAAAGTTTTGACTCTGAAGCTGCTGAAGTCAACTTTAAGTTCAGGGTTAAAATTAAATATGTGTAGGTGGTGGTGTTAGGAAATGTTGGCTTTTGAGGCCAACTTTTGTACTCTTTCCTAATGTTCCAGATGTCTAGTTTCTTCTTCATATATTTTTTCCCTTTGCAATGTAAAAACCATTGAGCTGTAAGAGCTATACCTAGTATATAGTACTGACAGAATCTGCTTATTTTCTGATTTCTCTGTGATACATATGCATCCAGATACAAGGTAACACGTTTCTACAAGCAATGGAACACATACCAATGTGCAATAAAATCACTCATAAGAATAAGGAATCACATAAGGATACTTCTAAAGTTTCATATTTGAAAAAAGTATTATTTTTTTTCTAAAGCAAGTCCAAGTAATTTTATTAATATGGTCAATCAGCGCTGATTGTTCTTCAGTTGGTACAGGCATGGGCATGAACAGTTTCTTGTAAGCTGTGCCAAAAATATTTCAGTTTGCATTGTCAGTGTGTGGATGTAAATAGTGCCACATCCCCCACTTCAGTTCACTTTTCTGACTTTTTTTTTTCCCCTAAAATGCCGAAGTATGTGCGGGGTTTTTTTGTGTGTCTGGAGTGCAATAAAACAATATTCTTTTATTGCAGCACATCACTGAATGAGAGGGTCTGGCTATATTTTCTGTCAGCTAGTGGCCTTGAGAAGAGAGCTAGGAGCAGGGCCGCTGAAGGTGGTGAGAATATACAGCATCAGGGAGGACTGAGTCATTATTGCTTTCTTTCAGATAGAATAGAGGACAGAAACAATTTTCCCTGTTGAAGTCAGACCACTGTCCAAGGTATTTCTCTAGAGTTACTTCCACAGTGTCATAGGTTTCCAAGATGTGCTCAGAAACACTCGCATGCCAGCCAGCTCCACGAACTACACCAGCCCAGCGTGTACTGAGAGGTGAAATCCAGGATTTAGCATTTGGCCTTGTGCTAGTTCAGTTAGAGAGCTTCCCAGCTACAGCTGGTGCTGAACCATCTGGTGTGGAGCATGGCCAGAGCAAGCGGCTATTTGCATCGTATAAAGTAGCTGTGCCCTTACTTAATGAGAAAGGCAAACGGGAGTCTGCACCATTGAGGATGTGAGGTTTGGGTTGGGTTTTCTTTTTTTTTGGGTAATCTTTCTGGCATTGAAAATTGGAAAGAGTCTTTTGTGTATGTTCAAGCAGGAAGGAGGAAAGCTGTGGGTTAGGTCCTCTACATGTCTCTTAATGTCATAACTATTGTGTTATGCCAGTTTATACAGGCTGGAGTGTTGGCACGTAAGAGATTGAATCAAGTTACAAAGTAAACAGGGGAGGAAGTTGGTGAAAACTGGCATTATTTTGGGAAGGGCATCCTTAAAACTGTGTTGCAGTGGGAGGTTGGAGACACAAGCATCTGCTGTGTGGACAAATTTAGTTATAAAACCCAGTTCCCTTATAGTCAGTGGAGCATACCTATCAAATCTGGGCCTCAGCTCACTTACTTTCCATGGAGGAGTTTCTTCTTGTTTGAGCAGAGCTGGGATTTTGACAGAGATGCTTGATTAGAATAAATGGAGCATTCCTGTCAAATGCAGGCAACTAATGAATCCATGGGTAAGCTCCATTAATTTCAATACAGAGCTAAATGTGTTAACTGTTGTGAGAGAGAGGTTGCTGTGTATGTGCACTTACCAATTTCTGTGATACTAAATTCTAGCTGATTTTAAGTTATTTTTAAAGATTCCATAAAGCATGAGTATAACCGATGTTTTCATATTTAGGAAGGTAAATAAGCATCTGTTCTGTGGTATAAAAAAAATCCCAGGGAAAATAATCTGAAAATACATTTTTTTGGTGGGTTGTCTCATTTAAAAGTGGCTTCCCTTAGTGCCTTTATTTTCAGATAAATTGTTTCAGGCCCAGAGAAAATCTTTGCCAGTTTTCATCACAGGACAAATTTTGCTTTTACACCAATCCCATTATCCCCACCCACCCCCTGCAACTGAGATTTCTGTTACACAAGAAAGCAGTGACAATAAACAGCCTAAACAACAGTACCATAACCAGGATGGTGTAATTTGCATTCTTATTTTACAGTGCATCATTCCCAGATATTTCTTTGAATCACATCACATCAACAATCACTAATTTAAACGCCACCTATTATCCAAAATATTGTTACTGATAAATTTGGTCCATGGAGTTTCAACACAGCTTAAGTAGGTGACAAACCAAGGAAAATAGTGTAAAAGGATTAAAACTGGCCATTCCTCCTCCTCTTCGCATCCTTGTCAGGAGCACAAGTGATTTGCACTGTACATGGTCCAATTTACGTCCAGTTAAAGAAAGTTCTCATGTCCTTTCTGTATCTACACTGTCATAGACCCCACCTCAATCCGATTGCACTTCCTACAGAGACTTGCATGAACATAGTGCTTGGTAGGAAATCAAATACCGCTCTGGGTTTTACGAGGCAAGGGAATACAAGCAAGTATGAGCTGACTCAATCTGTCTTGCTGGGGCTTTGTCTGTCTCCATTGCAAGACAACCACCTTGGCTAGGAAAAGAAAGGCTAGAGATTCCTTACAACACATTCTCTGTTCAGTGTGTATATGTCAATATATGTAATGAATAGCAGAAAAGCCTTGGCTTTGCAGTGGCATGTCTTGAAAACATCTAAGTTTAGAGATTTTTCCACCCATCTGGTAAAGCTGCTCCAAGGCACTATCCTCTTGGTGATAATTTCCAGTTTGCACATCCCGAGCTGCCATTGGATGTTGTCCCTGTGTCGTGGTTTAGCCCTGTCAGGGGCCATCAGCCTCAACCTCCACCTCCCCCTCCTCCTCCTCCAAGCATGAGGGTGACACCGTGCCAAGCTGCCCTAGCAGGGGCCATGCTATACCATCTGAAGAGTTTCTCTCCACCATTTTCCAACTCCCCTTTAGGCAGTGGTTTGCTGCAAGTAGGTCTCTCTCTGCCTCATAACCTACATGAAACAAATCTAGCTCTTTTAACCTTTCTTCCAAGGTGTCCTGTAGGTTCCAGCTGCAGTGGTGGCCTGCTGCAGAGCACTCTCCCTCTTCTCAGCATCCTTCTTGAACCCAGGCACATTATTCCAGCTGCTGTCTTACCAGCACCGAGTAGGGAGGGATAATAACTTTTCTTGACCTCCTGACCGTATGCTTAAAGTAGCCAGCTTGAGATGTGCTTTATCCATGATCAGAGTATGCTGTTGTCTTGTTTTCAGCTTGGCACCAACCTCCAGGTCCTTTTTAGCAAGGCAAAATGTGTATAAAGATACATGCATGTCATAGTTTTTCCTTGAGGGTGGGGGGAATGCAGACTTTAAAAAAAAGCAATAACTGCTTCCTCCTCTCCTCTTTCAAAGAAGGAAAAAAAAATTCCCTCTGATGCCTGCTTGTGGTTGGAAAGAATGATAATGTTGAAACAAAGAACAACCAAGACCTGTTGTTTCGAGGTATCTCCAGGTAGAGCAAAGTCTTTAAAATCAAGCATTTCCCAAATTCTGTAACTATTAGCAAAAATAACGTATTTCCTCCACAGTATTAACTCACAAGCCTTCTACAAATATTTTCTCAAAACATTCAAATACAAATTTAAAATAGAAAGGAGACTGTCATTGCTGCTAATACACTGAGTTCTGTATCTGTCTACGTATATTTATGATAAAAATAAGTAGAGCACATAAACCAAGTACTTCTTTCTTTGTCATTGGTTGTAAGAAAAAGGTAACTTTTCCACTTTTATTAAAAACGTTCCTCAGTGGGAGTCTGTTCTGTATGAATGTTTCTGCTGAAAGGAATTTGAAAATAACTGTAAACAGAAAACAAGCTCCCTTTCGATACTGGTGAAAGTTCTTTTCAGGTCCGCCTGTTATTAGCCATTAGGAGATTAGGCAGATTGGACAGGTGTCTCTTGAAATCCTGCGTAGTATGCAGAACATGCTTTCATTGTGCTTCCTGCCATTGGAAGATAACATGCCTTATCTGGAAATATAATGATCAGTTCTGTTAAATCAGCTTATGTAATAACACCTGTATTTGTTGCTCATTTCAGATTTCAGAGACCTATGCCTTCCTACCGAGAGAAGCGGTGACACGCTTTCTAATGAGCTGCTCGGAGTGCCAGAAAAGGATGCATTTAAACCCAGATGGAGCAGATCATAAAGGTAGCTTTAGTGTCAAATACTGGATTGTAAAGTCATTTTGTTCTTAATACCCATTTATATTTTCCTACGTTAAGTGAGGGTTTGTAAAAATTTGGTAGACCGGAGCAGTTCAGTAAGTCAGATCATCTCAGTTACCTAACTTGGAAGGCTGTTGAGTCTTCTGCTTTCACTTAAGGGTGAAGTACACCACCATATGCACCCTCAATAGAAATATGATTTCGTCTGGAGAAAAGAATTTATTTTGCTATGGAAATGTTTGTATGGGGGCTTAAACATATGGAATAGATAGTGTGTGTGTGCTGTAGTCGTTTGGGGTAGAAGAACTCATCACTTCTCATTTTCGTTCAGGAGATTTCCATCTGTACAGCCTACAAGCAGTTGAAAAAGTCAAAGTTAGAACTAAATGACATAACTGTCTGAGTTTGACTGCGGAGTGGGCTGAAGTAGCCTCCAGGATTAACATACAATGCATAACAAATATTTTTATTGCAGATAATGGAAAACCTCCAACTTTGGTGACCAGTATGATTGATTACAACATGCCAATTACTATGGCTTATATGAAACACATGAAGCTGCAGCTACTAAATTCACAGCAAGATGAGGTAAATTTTTTTTTTGGTCTGTGTCCTTTGGTACTTGTCTTTGTGGTAGCCAGTGATCCCATCTTTATAGCCTCACTGCTAAAGAAGTGTGTCTGCAACCAAACTAGGGCTGTTTGCAAGTAACCAGATGGAGTGAAAATGTGATGACTTACCACCCTTGCATAGTTGGGGGTAACATGTGATACTGCTTCTAAGGACCTTAAGGTGCCCTTTTACTATCCTTTTACTGTCTGGACCAGCGGAAAGGGTAACAGGGGCAGCTTGATCACTCAAGACTTAATGCTGTGCTCAGCAGTGACTTTCATTGCTGACTTCTACAAAGCAATACCATCAACAGCTGAAATGAATGCCATGGTGTTCTCAAGGGTAGCAGCCAGAATGCAACACTTCATAGTGAGATGGATGGAAGCCCCGGCAACATCAGTTGAAATCTTTAAGGCAAAAAGCTTGATAAATGAGAGCAGGGGTTGCTTTTGAAACTTTGAAGAAAAAGACGGGAGGGAGAAAAAAAGGAAGAGAAATAGACTGAGAATCAAGTTTCTTCATAGGAATTTTGTGTGAAATTGTATTTATTTTTTCTCAGAAATTATTTTCTTTCTCTGATTTATTCAGAGCTCTTCCAGGTCTTAAGAAGTGCTTCATCAATTGGATGGCACCTACCAAATTATTTGTAATGAACTCATTTTGCTAGAAATGTGTTCATTTACTATTTGGGCTGCCAAATAGTTAGAATCCCAGCTATGTGCCAGACAAAAAGCAGTTCTGCATGCTGTGTCCTTCTGCCTGGCTACAGGATATTTTTTAGTAAAGAAAACCTTCAAAAAAAGCAGCTGGATTATTTTATAGACCCTGACTGACTCCTGACTTCGGTGAAGTCAGCCAGATTTGGTTTCATAAGTAGATATGGGCTATTGGGGGAGATTTATAAAATACTCAACGCCCCATAGAACAGGGATTTAATCTTCTAGAAATATCAGGATCCTTGTTTCCCTTTTGCCTGTTTTGTAATTGCGGAGGGTGTGGCGAGAGATCCCCAACTCAGAGTTCTTCATGCACAGATACAGCCTGGTCACCTTTCCCTCCTGTTGAGCCTCCCCTCTGCGTCCTGTCGCTCTTCAGGGATCTGGCAGCAGAGTTTCAAGCAGCAGAAAAAGCTTTATCCCTGCAGTAGTCTTAGGAGTTAAAGGACTCTTAGGTTTTTCCACTTTTCTCTTTTGAGAATTACTCCTCCTACGAGCACTCATGCTGGATCAGGGCCACCTGCCATGGTGCTTCTGCAACCTGAATGGTTTGGTTGGTGTAGCCTTTCTGATCTGATGACTGAAATTTTTGTTAAGCCACTTTTTCATCTAGATGAAGCAGTGGAACTGACAGGGTGGCAGCGGGAAGCGCCATTGCTTGCTATCTTCCCTGCCCAGCTCGGTTTTGCAGCTCTGATGTTCCTGTGTATGAAGTGTCTGCAGCACTGGATTTATGAAGAGAAAAGCAATTTTTAATAACAATGCCTTTTTCCAGGCCAGAGTGGGCACAAGGAAAGTTTGCAAAATAATGTTTGTGCCTTTTCTCAAAGCAGAGTTTTGCTGAGAGTTCCTGTTTTCTCCAGGTTGTATGTTTCTTGCACTGAGAACAAAACGACAGTGAAAATGTTGTAGTAAAGAGCAGGAAGATTTCCCTTGCATGCATTTAAACTATTTCATGCTCTTCAAAACATGCTTGGGTTTGTAGGAAGGCTCTGTTTCCAAGGTTTCATCAATCATCTCTGTATTGTTGTGGAGGGGGTGGAATTGAGACAGGAGTAAACTTGGATCCCACAACTAGCTAGCGCAGTGACTGAGGAAGCCTCCTAATTCTCTCATACTCAGTTCATCCCTTTTTAAGCTGAGGCCATTGCTGAAAGGGAAATGGGCTTCATCTAATAGGAGAAATCACTGTGTGGGAATTTACAGCTCTGCTCCAGTGGGTACGGAGATGCCAGTGGTTCCCAGCTCTGCTCCTGTGTGTCCACGCAGATTCAGAGCAATGTTTACACAGTTTGGGGAATGCAGAGGAGATATGCTGCAGAGTGCTACAGGCAAACACAGGCTGCCTCTACGTGTTGTTTTATACCTATGTGAGTGTTGGATAGCCAGGGCTGCCCTTCTGGGAACCCATTACAGATTGCCTAACCTCAGAATTGGAAAATACAAGCGGCCGCTTGCTGGTTCCTGCAGGATTCAATGAGAAATCCCACTGTGTCTTAGCAGACACAGCCTTCCAGAAGGTCTGGGGGAGTTTTTGTTCTGATCTTGCTCTTTGAACAAGCAGCAGCAGTGTGCGTTTTCCCTAAACCTCAGAACCAGCTTGGCATGTGCCTCGGTCCCATCTGTCGGGGGCAGGAGGCCAGTGGGGACCGTGGTTCTTGTGCAAGGGCAGTGCTTAGGTGCTCGTCTCTCCTGCTGTAACTGGGGTGCTCCTGCCTTACCTGGGCAAAGAGGACAGGTGCCCCCTAGAGAAGCCCTCACTTGTGCGTTGAGTTTTTTAGAAAACTTTGAGAACAAGGTGTGTTTGTGCCATTGTTTGCCATTGTCCTGGTGTGACAGTGCTGAACAGCATTGCCTTGCATGTTGCTCCACCCTGGCTCCTGAATGGCATTTGGCAATACTTCAGTACTTCCTCCCTGTTCAATGAGCGTCGTGACTGCAGGGGACTTTCCTTCCCAAGACAAGAGGAGCACCCATGCAAGCCAGAAACATCACCGAGACCCAGGAGAGAAACTGATTTAAGAGCCAAGTGCTCAGAAAGAAGCAAGCAGCTGTATGAGCTGTATTAGAACACACAGCTGTACTAGCATCTGTAGAAAACAGTTCACAACAAATACACAGTAAATTATATTCTAAAGACTGCTGTTTTTCTAAGTCGCTTCTGGTGAGCAACCCAGAAAGAATAGTCAGAATTCTGTCAAAGATCGGGCTTTATTTAAAAAAATGCATACATTAATTGGAAAAAAAGATTTTAAACTAATCTTCAGGGGATATGAAGTTATCTGTCTTATTTGTCTTTATGTTCTTTAAATGGCTTTTCTTCATCGTAGGAGTAATTATCTGAGAAAAGTTGTTTCTGTAAATATATCACTGTAGGTTTGTGTGTTGCCTCAATACTTTACAGAGCAAGACTTGTGGATGCTTAATTTTTAGTCCAGGAGTGCAAGCATGAACTTCAGTGGGACTGAAAAAAGTAAAGTCACACATGATTGTGAACAGCTGCTGGACTAGGTCCAAAAACATTTTGCTTTTATAACTGGGGACAAAATACTTGATCAGGACTTGTTGCCCTCTGCTATCACCCCTAATAGACACTCTGTAATTAGACTTGGTGGATAAATCATATTAAAGATGTATGAGGTAGAATAAATTTGAAGTGATTCCCATACAGTTGTATTACTTTGATTTGCCATTAACTATCATTTGAGCATGCTCATAGCTTTTGTAAGCTCTATAATTTTAATAGGTGCTTCTGTAAACACAGTAGCTGTTTAAAGGTGACATCCTATCAAGGGAATTTGGCCATGGGTTTGTATTAGGTCAAGTAGTTGGAAATATCTTAAATTGAGTGGTCATCATGGGGTTACTGACCTGGCTTGGGAAAGGTAGAGGATCCAGACTGGGAATGTGGAGAACTCTCCTCGACAAAATTTGAGTAACAAGGACTTGGTGTGGGGTCTCTAGTTACTATCCCTCTTTTGCAGAGTGGTATGGAAACGGGTGAGGTAATGGAGTATGGTAATGGAGTATCATCACAGCTGAACAAATTGCATTTGTTAGATTATCGTGTCACATAAACACTGTGTTTTCTTTGCTCTGCTTTATGTGCTCTGCTTGTTTGCTTACATACACCGAGATTTAGTGTAATTACACTCCACACCAGGTGTGAGTGAAAGGAAGGGGAATGAGTGAATTGCAGGTATAATGTGAACAGCGCACGATGATTTCTGACACACCTCTGAAACTTGCCATTTGCAGGATGAGAGCTCTATAGAAAGTGATGAATTTGATATGAGTGACTCGACTAGGATGTCAGCTGTGAACTCTGACCTCAGCTCAAATCTGGAAGAGAGAATGCAAAGTCCTCAGAACCTCCAGGGCCAGCAGGATGGTAAGGCTCTTGTTTCCTACAGAAAACATGGTATTGCCTTGTCTTTTTCCCATTCCATGCCTTCATTTAGTACCTGCCGTGCCCTTTTCTTCGTAGCCTGTTTCATTAGGTAATTTGAAATGTATGTTCCCTGCGTCTCAGTGGGAAGAGGATGAAGTCGGGTTCTTTGCAGGTTAATTTATTTGTTGCTTAGGCAACAGGTGAGTGCTCAGACCACTATATGCTAAGTATTATTATTTTACTATTTTTATATATGTAGTGTGACCATACACAGGCATAAAAGGAAATGAAACTCAAAAGCTTTCTAAGCAACCCAGAAGGCTGAGAGAGTTGTTTTTACTGGTTGAAATGAGGGAGGGGGGTGTGACAGATGCATGGTTGGTTGAGAGCAAGGGATTGGGATGTGATCGTCAGAAGAAAGGATGAAAAAGACAAACTCCAATAGGGAAATAGAGGTAAAAGGAGAGGAAGCAGAACAAGCAACACTGTAAATCTGAACATTAATTACTTCTAGGTCAGGTATAACACAAAGCTAATTTGTTGGTGAAAAAGATGGAAGTTTTACTTTGCATAGAAGATGCACTCTAATTTGGGAACGAGTTAGATGGGCCTGGTTTGGAAGGAACTTTCTCCTTGGATATGGACATCACAAAGAGTGTGAGTGTTCAGAAACTGTGAACGGTTGCTCATGAGCTGCATGTGAAGGCAACCCCCAAAATGCAGGCCTGTTCTATCACTATAAGGAACAGCATAGCAGTATTCTGTTTTCTCTGTAATTTCCTGATCATGTATACCAATTCAGAAGTGCTTCTTAGATTTCTCCTGAACACTGAATATATGGGATCTGACAGGCTGGATTCTTTCCACTCTATACATCATGGTCAATTGCTAGCTGGTAAGCTATTGAGGTGAGAATGGCTGAGCTGCATGGTTCCTGATAGGATCTGATGATGGGTAGGATATCTGTGCTGCTCTCTGGACAAATAAAGGAGAAGGATGTCTTTCATGATTTGGTAGGCCAGAGTCTAACAACAGCTGTCTTCTTTCTGAGTGTCCTCAAGCCATCCAAATATTTGTGCAACTTTTGGCTTAATTTCTATCTCTGTCCTTTTACTATGGGAGCAGTTCTGATGCAAAAGATGTAGGTAAAGCCAGTTCACTTTCCTGTTGAAGTTTGGCTTTTCAGGGCTAATATTTTATAACAATACTGCGAAGTTAAGAGTTTTTAGGGATACTTTGGAAGGTGCCATTTTTATGTATCTGACTTTCAGTGCAAAACTGTGCTTTAGAGGTTTCTACTTACCTATCTCCTCAATCTGTTTCACATATATAAAGCGTTTCTTAAGAGTAATTGCGTGCATATGTCTGAAATAAACCCCACAGCTCAGTACAGTAACCTGTGTAAAAATGTCTGTCATACATGTCTTAATACCCGCAGCAGCCAGATTCACGTGCCGCATCTCATCATGCATGAGTACCAATGATAAAATGCTGCACATCTGTCACTTGCTATTAAACATGTATAGGAAATAAATGCACTGTGGTCCTTGAGCTGCAGGTAGTGTGATCTCACAGAACTGCTTTAAATCTCTCAGCTTTCCTTCCCTCCCTCCCAGATGGTACTTGCTCACCTTCCTAAGGCAATTCTATTTTTTGCTGCATCTTCTGGCTAAAGCATCTGCTGATGGAGAGATTTGAAATAGCAGCCCTTCCTGCTTCATGGCTTTCCTGTGCTAGCTGTTGTCAGGTAGCGAACCTGAGTGTGGCTAGTTATAGCAACACTGCTCTTTCAGAGATGGGAGAAGAGGCTGAAGGAGGAACTGGAAGGCATTACAGAAGGGGGTGGGAGAGAAGAATGGTAGGAGAGGCCAGGAAAAACAAAGGTTGGAGGAAAGTAATGAACATAGGGATAGAAGGAGACATCCCCTCCAGTTCAGTTTCTCAGAGTATTGTGGGATGCTGATGCTCTCTACATAAAAGGAATAAAATGCTTTTATACCCTCTTCCCTTGGGACTATATGTGCATCATATTCTGATGGGCATTTGGCTTGGGGACTCAGCTTGGCAGAGCTCGTGCTATAAAATTTGACCTGAGGTTTCTCAATGTCTTTCAGTCTAGAACTCCGTGCTGTTTCTCATGGTTAGATTGTTTGGACATATGTAGAATAAAGGCAAATATGAGAGCAACCCACAGTATCAGCTGAAAGAAATAGACTTCTTCACCCAGAAGTGTCATGGTAGGTAGGAAAAATGCTGGGAAGGAGTGTGTGGAGAGGGAATGCGTGTGTTTGCTCAGAGTGGATGGGTGGTGGTACTGCACAAAAGTCCTGGGCTCTGCAGATGCACAGAGGCTCCTTGCATAAAGCATATTAGATTCAAAGTGAATAGGGAATTGAAGAAGAAATTAAAAGCGAGGAGAGTTGGTGAATTGTATCCATAGTACTGAAGTTATCAAAATACTAAGAAGGACATTTCCCCACTTTAAATTAGCCTTTGTACACTTTTAAATAACAGGGCCTTGAGTCACACCTGCTGGAGAATGGCTGAAAATAGCATCCTGAGCACCTGCAGGGCTGCTGCAACGATGAGGGAGGAGTTGGAAAAGAGCTGCTGCTCTTCCCTGGGGAGTTAGGAAAGGAAAGCAGCTCTAATTTGCAATCGGTTCATTCCCCAGCTGGGAATGGGGTAGGGCTATCTGGTTACCAATGCCTCAGAGCTGCTTTCTTTAGCAGCCAGCTGGATAATAGGGCTGTAAATTGCTGGTGCGTCCCTTTCTCTTTTGCACCCTCTCCCCTTGCTTGCCCCTATTTTCTTGCCCCCCTGCATGTGCTACAGCTCCCTTGGCCTAAGCAGGTTCTTTGGAACGAGCCCTGTGTACGACTCATGTTCAGGCAAAGCTCCCATTCGAGGGCTGCCTTAACTCTTTTCTCCTAATAATACTCTTGGGACTCTGCCGTGGCTGGATCTTTTGCCCTTGTCCAGGCCACAGGCAGCTGTCACGCTTTGCAAATTGAGTTGGAAATAAAGGAGCTTGTCTTTTTTTTTTTTAATTAGTGCTTCAACCTGTGCAAAAATGATTTTTTGTAGTGAAAACTGCCTCTGGAGAGGTCTGTCAGAGGGGCACCAAGACCTGCTACCTAGAGGGAAAATAGGATTCTTTTTGCCTCGGCCTAGTAGCTGGAGGCCTGTGCGGAATGGCTGAGTACTTCTGCTCCTTCACTGCGGTGGTTCATTGCTTACCAAGGTGTAGGTGTAGGGGGGTGCTCGGATTAGAGGAAATTAAGAACATGCACAACTCTAGAAGTAACAAGAGTTAGGTATACATTTTATGGTGATTTTGTTTGTTCGTTTGTTTTCGTTATGTGAGCTATCAAATAAAAAACGGGTGACACTATTGGACTGTAACTCAGTGCAAGATGCAGAATTAATTTGTTTTCAGTATTCCTCCCTGTACCGAGGTACACCATAATATATCAGTGCTTTGTCTGGATTTGGGTGGAGAGACTATGTTCTCTTCAGTCTAGCTTTTAGAAAAATGTTAGTTACATGTTTATACATATTTATATAGAACTCCCCCTCACAGGCACTGTGTGGAGACTGTGCCTACAGCAGCTAGCTATGACAAATTATGTCACGATTCAACCTTTGATGGGGTTGTGCTATCATTTTAGATGTGGAGATTACAAAATAAGCTTTTCCTGATGGTTTTATTTTTTTCTTTTAGTGGAAAATTGAGCAATAGTATTGTGATGCAGCAGAGGACTATGCCTTCAGGTAGTTTGTGGTCATTTGCATGGTGCTGGTTCTCTCTCCCTGGCATGTTCAAGTTGCCAGGCTTTCCACAATATAGATGCAGGAGATGTGGTTGTTCATGTTAACTCTTCCCTTCACCCACTTGGTGTTTGTGTCAGTCATCTAAATACCTGTTTGCTGCACTGAAGCTATAATCTTTACTCAGCAGCTTCACCTGAATGGAGTAACATTAGCTGATTTAGTTGTTAAAACTGTCCGTGCAAAGGTGCAGAGTTTGCTGTACCCAGGCTGGCTGTGGGTTTGCTCTCTCTGAATGGTGTCCAAGCCAAGCACTTAATCCATCTTCTAATTCTCAACTGGTTCTGCTGATATACTTCATTCTGCTTTTTAATTTTTTTCACTAAAACCTGGATTCCCTGTGTTAAAATACTGTTTTTTCTTTTTCCACAAAGTAATTTAAGTGAGATGTATGAGTTTGAACAGCAGCTGCAGGCCAAAGTAAGGACAGATTGGTGAAGGAGCATATTGGAGTAAATTGTCTTTGCTGTTGCTTATGTTTTGGCCCTACTCTTGATGTTGAGTAAAGCGAGTGGTAACAGCCAACATGAGAGCAGACGCTACCCAGCACTAAACCCATGGCAACCTTTTTGCTGCTAATTAAGAATTTTTTAGCAGAAATGTTATTTTCCATTAATTTACAAAATAAATTTACATTAATGGGCATCGTGCATCTATTTTCTGTTCAAACACTGAAAGGTTTTACAAATACATTTGTTTTGTATGAGGTCCAAGTCTACTTGACTTCAGTAAAGGCCCACTAAAGGTTAGATGAAATATTTGCGGAGTTTGGGTGTCTTTTACTTAAAAGCTTGACTTCTTTGGGCTTCAAAACAAAGCACCTGACATTTCTGTGGTATATGGGTGGCAAGAAATTGCCATGTGAAGTCATAAAGCTTTAATAAAAATATTAAAAATAAAATAAAAAGCAGCCTGCCAGTTTTCCCACATGCAACCTCAAATACTTTTAGAAAGTCTTTTCATTTTGGGGAGTTTTTTGTGGCTTGACTGGTTTTATTTGCAATTTGTAGATCCATACTAACAGTTATAATGCTATAAAAATTGCTTATTATGCTTATAAATTATACAAGACATTGGACATGCAAAGTTAATAAGCATTTTGCTCTAAAGCAAATGGTAATTTTTGCTAAATAGTGAGGGTTTGGGCTGGTTAAGAATGAAGGAGGCAGAACTGTTAGCTTATAAATAGTATAGAAAAACAATTGCTACTTTACTTTTTTTTGTGAAATGACAGACCACTTAAAGTTATATTTGTGCTCGTGCCAGGAGAGCTGACAGTTTTGTGATAAATTCAGACCTTCTAATCTGACTTGAGCCAGTAAAACTTGCAACATTTGGGGCAATACTCTCACTTCTGATGACTATGGGTAGAACAATGAATACTAATCTTCTGAAAGAGATCTAAGATACTGGCTTTTCTCATGGCAGTGGAAGAGAAGAGTACAGTAATATGCAGGCAGTGCTAGCATATGTGTGGTCTTTTGTGATATTCCTTTAAATTCCCTGAAGAGGAAAGCCTGCTGGAACCAGCAGTTTTTACTTTATTTCTCCCTTATCCTGTGAGAAAGAGCAGAGCCTGAATGAGGGCAACAACCGTGTCCCAAAGACCAGGGCTGAGACAAGCTGCAAGAGAGTGTGAGGAACGTCTCTGCTTTGGCTGCCCAGCAATCTGTCCTGAGGATATGTGAAGGTCTCCCTCCTCTGCAGCTGTCCATGTGCCACCTTTTGCAAGCACCGGCTTCATTACTGAATAAAGCAAAAGAGTAAGTCTGTGGGCTGCACCGATTCTTGTCTTACACCTACCAAAATCACAAAGGTTTCTTTAGCGACAGAGGCTTATAATATATTGCTCCATCTGAGAAAATCAGCATCATCCTCACCTGAGCAGAGCTGAAGTGGACCTGAGAACCTGGCATATATTATTAGTATTATTTTGCTTCAGCAGCACTACAGCTGGGGTGACTGGCCCATCAGATTTGCTATGATGTAATATGATTTGCATAAACCAGTACATTAGAAGGAGGAAGGAAATGGTGAAACAAGAACAGAAAACTGGAGAGCTGTGGAAATCTAGTTTCAGTGGCTTTTTGTTGGCTTCTTTAGAGATGAGACCCTATTGTTGCAAAAGGCCCTATGAGTGACACTGTAATGACGTCTGAGCAGTGTTACGATTTGTAGTGAGCCTGGGCAAGAGCTTGAAACGTTGGTCTGGGTGCATTACAAACTTCTTTCAGTCTTTAACATCATTAAGGAGAGCTGGCTGGAATTTTCATCAAATCAAGTATTTTAATGCACTGGCTGCTGACGCGGCAGCTGGTGTGTGCACTGTCATCAGAATACTGAGCTGACATATAAGGCGCTTCTGTTGTACGATAATAGATGAAAACCTTCCTTAGACTCTCTGTACAACTCAACTGTGATACAAATTAAGTATCAGTGTCTCTCCACGGAGACTACTCCTGCCTTCCTCCAGATTAATGGAAGGAACTTCCAGAACTCCACTAACTCAGTGGACCTGACTAATCTGTCAGGGTCTCAAACCAGGATTTGGACATGAGCACCCCTTGCACTGAAGTGTAGCAAATGGATTACTGTTAAAACAGACTCCTTTTAATATGTAGGCATACTGTGTATCCCCCCCTGCTCCATTTTACTTCTGGGTGTCTTCTCTCATCTTTTAATAACTTGTGTTCTTTTTCTGACACGTCTTTGGTTTTTATCTTATACTGTAATTTGCTTTAGAGACTAAAATATTATTAAACATGAATTATGCATTGAGCAGCCTCTCTGCTAGAGTCTGACTGGTCTGTTGCAACCAGAGAACAGTCTTGTTTCCCGCACCACCCTCCCAGCTGCACAACTGTCACTTTCTATTACGCTTGCCTTGAACAATTGAGTGTGGCTTGTAATGACAATAATTGCCTCAAAATTGTTTGTCGTGTTTGCCTTGTTAGCAACAAACTACTAACTGTTGGTTACAATCAAGTTCTCGGCTATTACTCCGTAATTACATCAGAGAATACTTGCAGCCAATAATAGCTGAGAAATTAGAATTATCTTTTCACAAGTAGCGCTAAAATGCTCATGGACCATTCACTCTTTTCACAGCCATTCTTTTTTACATCAGCAATCTAGTGGTAAGTGAGGCATCCCCCCTGAATAAAGGGCTAGCTGCAGACCTGTGTTCTTTTACACCTTCAAAACAGGTCCGTGGGCTGCATGGGTGCTGTACAGGTTCTCTGTCGATAGATACCTCACTGTGGCAATGTGACTGACCAACCCAGCTGTCTCTTCCTGAGGCAGGTACTGAAGGGAGCCAGTTCGCTTTCGATTTCAGTTTGCAAACCCCTGTAACTAAGCTTGGCAGGATTTCTGCAAGCGTTGGTTTGGGTTTGGTTGATTTTCTTTGTTCTTTTCCCTTATCCTAGCATCTTTCAGCCTTTTCCCTCCCCTGTCTCTGTAACATCAAAATTAAGGAGAGGCATTCTGATGTTGGGATTTAATTTTGCTTCCCAGTACAGATGCTTTACACAGTTCATCCTTTTGTATGTGCCAGTTGAGTTTAGCAGAACAATCTGAATGTTTGCAGATTGCTTGATTTCATTTATCTGCTCCTTTACAGTATAGGGAGAGCTTTCTCATAACTAATTTTAAAGTATATTCTAGACATTGATTCCACTTTTTTCCTTATGTTTAATACAGAATAACATAATAGAGCATTTTTATTTCAGTAAAGGGAATATAGAACAATCTGCTTTAAAGAAAATTAAATTTAGCCATTAATTCTTCACTGTGTTGTATTTTAATTAAGGAAGCTATTAATTTTAATTTTTTTTCTGAACAGGAAATTCCCTAGAGACACTGGACTGTCTTGTGAAAGATAATTTCTTAGTGGAAACTTCTTTAAAGTGTTACTTGTTTGATAAAATATTTGTAATATAAAATGATTAAAATTAGGAGTAATTTTTTTTTAACCAAATGCAAATAATTTGATTAGAAAAAAGAGCAGTACTTTTTGAGCACTGTAGCTTTGTAATATTTAACACATGGGAAGTGGTTATATATATTTTTCTGATATCTGTGTTTTCAAATAGTTGATTTAATGTTGCCAAATAGTAACTGTATCTGCTATTCTGAGGCACAGGGACACACTATCTCTGGCACTTCTCAATAACAGGATGGAAGAAATGATAAAACCATTCAAAAGGTTCAGGATAGACTGAACTCTGGTGATGTCTTCCAAGTATTTGTGAATGCTGACAGCCTGGTTCTTGTGAGAAAGATGGAAGTGATGGTTTGCAGGTGGACTGGAGACACAAAAATACAACAATTACATTTACCATCAGCACAGATTAAAACACAGCCAGGCTTTCTTACAAGTTTATCTAGCACTTGGTGACTGGTTACCAGCTTGCTGGGGGACCTGTGAGGCTCAAGCAGTGTCTCTACGGCTGCATGCCAGGTAGGCACTGACCGATGCTGAAGGAGCACCCTTCCAGACAGACAGACAGACATGAGTAGCTACTCAAACCTGCTCTGGGAAAAGATGCAAGGGAGCACACTTAGTTGCCTTTGTGTGCTGCACTGTGTGTGTGTGGTGCTGAGAAACCAACCCAGAACCTCGATTGTAAGGGTTGGCATTACCATTAGAATAAATTCAGATAAGAGTGAACATAAAGAACCCACATTTCTATCGTGCGATTTTCAGATGTAGGTGCACAGAACTGAAGAGAAATTGATGCCATAGGTCAGCACCAAGCTTTTCTCCATCTCCATCAGATTACAACTCCTTAGTGTGCAAGTCTGGCAGCTGGAATGTGTTTTTACAGCAGAAATACTGCCTTGAGATCAGTCCCTACTGCAGAGGTTTTTGGTTATGGGGCTGGTTGCATCTTTGTATCTTAAAACCTTCCTCAGTGCTTCAGTTTAATTTCAGTGGTTTTAATCAAGGAGTCATCTTAATGCCTGTCAGAGAGAACTGGTGACTGCACCTACTGAACTTCTAGCAGCCCCGGTGTCCTGGTCCTATCTGCTTTACTGGGTGGAGCTCTTTCCTATGCAGAAGGCAGAGTGATCCTTGTTTATAACCACCTTGGGTCCCTGCTATACACAAACTGTTAAAAGGAATAATTACTCTGACTGGAAAGTGGAGTTCAAACCTCTGTGTTTAGCGTTCCGCACTCTGAAACTTGGATTTCACATAAGCATAGGCGCTGTCACGGAGATCCAAATGAGATCATAAACCAGGATAAAGCATGTGGTTCACTGGCAGCTTTTAAATAAGGCAACAGTTATAGGTACTTTGGGGCAATAATTGATTAGAAAATTTGATTTTGCGCTTTGAGAAACACTGAGATACAACCATATCAACAGACTAGTCTAAATTCTTGGGAGCTATAATTGCTATTACTGCTATGATGGGAAAAGAAATTAGGAGATACAGGCAGGGAATAGGGTTGGTTTTGGTTTTGTTTTTTTTTTTTTTTCTCTGCAAAGAAAACAAAATAGAGAGATGACATTTCAATTACACAAAGTTACTGTACCGAAGAACCGAAATACAAAGCATACTAAAATTTTAATGACTTAATTGGCGAAGACATGCAGTGGGCTTGTTACGTCACACTATTTAAGTGTCTCTTGGATGGTTATTCTGAAGGGAGCTGATGCTGCAGCCTGTCAAAGAGAAGATGAAGAGACAGAACTGCAAGGCTTCAGAAATTTTAATGTGAATTGCCTGCAATGGGAGAAACGGGCCCTTTTCTAGAGGAGGTGGTACAAATAGTAGAGGGCAGCCAGGCGGTCTTGAGAGGCAGAAAGTGAATTGAAGCAACCTGTGCTGGCAGACCTCTTTTAAGAAGACTCCTTTTATATATATGAAGAATCGATGAATAATCTTTGAATAGTTTACTGGTCTGTATGCATCTTATTTGCCAAAGGAAACTAGGATTTCTGTCTGTCTAAAATCAATTGCTAACTTCAAAACATCCCTCTTAGTTACTTGTCCAAGGACCACATTTTTATGAGAGGTTGCAAAGAACTTTTAAGATTTAGTGACTTGGCTTTTGGAAATTGTATCCAGTATGATCACATCTGAAATATACATGGGTGCAAGTAAAACCTTACTAAAATCAATGGGAAGGATTTCTGCAAACTCCAGTGGAGACAAGGTTTCATCCTTCATGTTTTCATAATTCACAGATTCGCAGAATCGTAGGGGTTGGAAGGGACCTCCAGAGATCATCGGGTCCAACCCCCCTGCCAAAGCAGGTTCCCTAGGACAGGTTGCACTAGTAGGTGTCCAGATGGGTCTTGAATATCTCCAGCGGAGGAGACTCCACAAGCCCCCCTGGGCAGCCTGTCCCAGGGCTCTGTCACCCTCACTGTGAAAAAGTTCTTCTGCATGTTGGTGCGGAACTTCCTGTGCTCCAACTTGCAGCCATTGCCCCTTGTCCTGTCTCCACAGACCACTGAAAAACGGTTGGCCATTTCCCCTTGTGTCCCACACTTCAGATATTTATAAACATTAATCAGAGCCCCTCTTAGTCTTCTTTTCTCAAGGCTGAACAGCCTCAGTTCATTCAGCCTTTCTGAATCTGGGTAGTTGAACTGGGATCTGAGTAGTTGAACTGCACCTAAAGTAATTAATATGGGTGCTGAAATTGCTACTGGAGCTTTAATTAAACCACCAGTGAGTTAGCCACAAGCTCTGTCTGTGTTCCTGCATCTTCCTTTCTTCTTTCTGCTACATTCCTGCAATTCTGTAGTAGTTGTGGGTGCTCTCGAGGAACAGCGCATCAGTTGCTGGGTCAGACTGTAATCCCTGGTTATTCCTGTACATCTGTAGTCACAGCCTTATGGTCACACATACTGTTATAGCTCCTGCAGATGTGCTCTATGGTAATTAAAAGCACGGATGTTGTAAAGCCTGTTACAAAGGACAAATATTTTTCTGTTCTCTGAAGGAGCTACTCAGTAGCAAGCTGCCACTCAGTCCCTGGGAAAAAAAAAGAGCCTGGAATGATAACTTACACAAGGAGGTGGGAAATGTTGGTGACAACATTAAAAGGCTTATGGCACAGGTGGGTTTTGAAGAGTAAGATGACAGGCTGGCCAATTCTCCAGGGTAATTTAAGAAAGAGGGTTCTGTGGAGTTTCTTGATTCTCTCTGTTGGCACTGTACTGTGCTGATTTCAGTGGCAGTTTACTTAAGTGCAGCTTTGCAAAGGGGCAGGTAGACATAAGAAAACAATTATTTTTTCTCAGAAACAATTCTTCACCACCTAAGAAACTATGTATGCTCCTAGCCTTTTACAGGCAGCTCTGACACTGCTGTGGCCATGCAGAAGAACAGGTTTCTTTCAGAAGAGCTTATACTTCTACTGGATGGGTAATGGTAGCCTATTAGTCTTTCCTGTTTGTTGGACCCACTCCCAATGTGCTGCCTGGTTGTGAGAAGTCCAGTTGGTAGGCTGTGGGGCAGTTCTGTTTTATAAACATCTTTTTTTTCTAGGGAATCTGCTGTTTTGAAGATGCATGTTATGAGCAACTGGGATTAGAAGAGGATGCTGAGATGTGGTTTCAAGGGGGAGGACAACCGGGGTGTTGCAGATCAGGCGTGTGGCCCACCTAACTAGCCTACTGTAATAGAACAAAAGCCCATTGCTTCTGAGCTCAAGTTACACAAGGACCTCGTGTAAATAGTGAGTTGGCTAACAACTGGGTGAGAACAAACTGGCTAGTAAGACCCCCAACCTAACTGACCATCAAGTGCACCTGTATGATGGAGAGAACAGGTATTAGCGGTACTGATATCTGGGGGGGTTAATTTTTATTCGGGTAGAAGGGAAATCATGATTTTGTTTTAAAACTCTTCCTGCCCTACAGAGCAGATTTCTCTGAATAATAATGAGTTTCTTTAAAGATATTCCTGTCTTGTGGGTCAGGAAGAAATCTAGTCTCCCATGCTGCTTGACTACCTCTTGGGGATACTGCAATTAGTTACACTTTGAACCTGAATGGAAAAAAATGAGAAGAGCACTCTCCATACTCTTCCCTTCTGCTGAGAGTGAAAACTGTCTCCCTTCAGCACCCTTTGAGGCAGGAAAATTTTACTTTACTTTCTTATGTGAGTACGTGGACGCTTTACTGTTTGTTTCTTCCTGGCTGTACTCAATGGATGTGAACAGAAATCAGTTCTAAGGAAAAATCCAGAGAGTAGAGGGTTAGGAAGGCTGCTTAGTAGCAGAGATTGAGCTTGCTAGCTTGATGGGTCATTTTTCCAGAAGCATTTATTAAAACTAAAGTTAGCCTTGAGTCGTATGTTAGACCTGTTGTATATTTCATTACACAGCATGGAAGAAGCACAAAGCTAATTCAACTGTACACAAAAGTATCTATTTCTAAGAATAGATTTTTCTGTCTGTATGTTTCATAACCATATTTACAAATCTATCATTCTCTTACCACATATATGTCACTTTCTGTAGCTACCTATTTCTAAGTAAACTGAAATGGTGACTGAAGAGAGGAAAAGCTTTATGACATGGGCATCTGTTATTAGGCAGATGATACATATTCCTGTGCTCTAATTAGAGACCATCTCAGAGAGTTTGGAAATACCATGGGCCTGAATTTCTAGAAGAGGTGATTCTGTGAAGGCTAAACCCAGCCAGAGCAGTACAGAATCACAGAATAGCTTACTTTGGAAGGGACCTTTAAAGGTCATCTAGTCCAGTCCCCTTGCAGTGAGCAGGCACATCTTCAACTAGATCAGCTTGCTCAAAGCCCTCTCCAGCCTGAGCTTCAGTGTTTCCTGGGATGGGGCATCAATTGCCTCTGTGGGCAACCTGTTCCTGATCATAAAAAAAATAATTTGTAATATCTAGTCTGAATCTACCTCCTTTTAGTTTAGAACCATTACACCTTGTCCTTTCTACAGGTCCTGGTAAGGAGTCTGTCCCTGTCTTTCTTATGAGCCCCCGTTAAGTATCAAAAGACTACAATACAGTGTCCCACAGCCTTCTTTTCTCCAGGCTGAACAAGTCCAACTCTCTCAGACTTTGGGTATATAGGAGAGGTGCCCTATCCCTCTGATCATTTTTGTGGCCCTCCTATGGACCTAGTCCAAAAGGCCCATGACTTTCCTGTGCTGAGGACCCCAGAGCTGGTCACACAGTACTTCAGGTGGGCTTTCCTGAGCAGAGGAGCAGAATCAAGCTTGTCCAGCTCCCTCTTGGATGTACCCTATCCTTCATGATGCATCAACCACTCAGGTTGGTGTCATCTGTACATTTGCTGAGGGTGCACTCGATCCCACTATGTTATTGATGAAGATATTAAACAGTATTGGTCCCAGCAAGGACCTCTTAGGGACACCACTAAACCCTGATCTCCATCTGAACATTTAACTGTTCACTATTACTTTCTGGATGTGACCATCCATCCAATTCCATCAAATCCATAATGTTCAATTTAGGGAGAAGGATGTTGTGGGGTACCGTGTCAAAGGTGTTACAGAAGTCCAGATAGATGACATCCATAGCTCTTTCCTTGTCCACTGATGTTGTCACACCATCACAGAAGGATAATAGATTGATCAGGCATAGGTGAAGCCATGCTTGCGGTCTTGAATCACCTCCCTGTCCTCCATGTGCCCTGACATAACTTCTAGAAGGACCTTTCTATGGCACAGGGATGAGTCTGACAGGTCAGTGGTTCCCAGGGTCCTCCTTTCTACCCTTTTGAAAACTGTGTGCAATGCTTCCCTTTTTGCAGTCTCCAGGGACTTCACCTGACTGCTATGACTTTTCAAATATCAGAGAGAGCAGCTGTCCTGGTTCTGGTCAGGATGGAGTTAAATTCATTTGTAACAGTGGATGGAATGTTGTGTTTGAGAGTAAGATGGGAGTAGTGCTGATAACACCCTGATGTTTCTAGTTGCTGTCAGACAGTCAAGGACTTTCTCAGCACTTCATGAGAAAGGAGGGGCGAAGCCAGGACAGGTGACCGAGCTGACCAAAGAGAGTATTCCACGCCAGTTACGTCCTGCCCAGGATATCGGGGGCTGACGGGAGGAAGGCCTGGGGTGGCTCCGGGACGCGCGGTTCTGGGGGACGGTCGGGTTCTGGGACGGCTCTGGGTGGCACGGCCTGAGTTGTGTGGTTCGGTGAGAAACTGCATTGTGTATCAACAGCTTCATATATTTTTGCTCTGGAGTCCTGTTAGCATTGTTACATTGTGTCTTTCTGTTATCTTAGTAAACTATCCTTATCCCAACCCACGGGCCTCTTAATTTCTTGATTTTGGGGTTATTTGCCCCTTCCTCTTCCTTTTCCCTTCCCTTACTTCTCACCCCCCCCCCCCCCCCCCCTTCCCTTTAACCTGCTCTTTTCCTTTAAGGAGCAGGCAGCTGCGTGGATCTTGGCCCTCAGCCGGGGTGAAACCACGACAGCAGCATAGAAACTATATCAGCTGACTACCCCAGGATTTTGGGATGCATCTTATCAGGTCCAATGCAATTATGTATGTTCAGGTTCCTCAGGTGGTCATGACTCATAACTACTACTCTGTATCTTCTCACAGGTATATATTCCAATGCCTCTTGAAGCTCCAAGGCAAAAAAAAAAAAAAAAAAAGAGTTTGTATCTCTTGCTTCTTGTTGTTCTGGTGTGGGTGGAAAAGGTTTTGTTTGAATGTGTTTCAAACAAATCATAAGGTATGTTTCATCTGATCCAACTTGTGTTTTTCTGTTTAATAGGAGCAACAGCAAGAAACAGCATATGTCAATGTCTGTAACTCCTATCAGACTACTGCAGGTTGTATCAAAGGTGCAGCAGTACCTACAGCAGCTTAGCAGCACATTTTTCTTCCAGGGAAGCATCATAAAATACAAAAATAAATTTGGTTGGGTAGGAGCTTCTCTTGTAGAAGCAGTTTCCATGAGTGATGCTCTTTCCATGCTTCAAAGTGTTCTCCCGATACATGCCAGTGCCCATGTTAAGGACTTCCTCTCAGAACCATTTCCAGTGGTGCTTTGCAGGGCAGGGCAGAGATTGAGTGGAGAACAGTTGGCTCGTGTGGACTTGACAATTGGTATGGGTGAGCAAATGGTCTCCTGAGGGCTCTTCTATAGGTGGTTTCATTCTTAAGTACAGTGAGTTACAGGCAATGGTTCAATATCCAAGTGGAAAACAGTGACATTTTTTACTGGAACAGGTTGCTCAGAATGGTGGTAGATGCCCCATCCCTGGAAAAATCCAAGGTCAGGCTGAGCAACCTGATCTAGTTAAAGATGTTGCTACTCATTGCAGAGGGGTCATTGGGCAGCCAATAACACAGAATCTTAAAAGGTCCCAAAATTGTCAAGTAGGCTGAGTAATATAAAGCCGGATGTTCTTGTTACTGGAAGATGATCAGGAGGCACTTCCTCCCTCCTACCACCTCTCATTTGTCTGTCTTCATTGTTAAAAGGCTTTTTTCCCCCTCCTATCTAAACATCAAGATAGCTGGAGAAAGAGATGGATTGTGGAGTGAAAAGCTTTGTGCATTGGTGTCAAAGTGATAAGAAACAGGTTTTTTCTACAGGTTCCTGTAGCTACTGGGGAAGAACACTGAGGGTTTGGGGTTTTTTGTGTCTGTGAGGTGTGAGCTGTGGCAGGAGAGAGACAGTTTTCAGAATAATCTTTGGTTCTCAGTCTGAGGAAATCTGAAATTTTTCTCCTCGGTACTTCATATTTGGTTATTTTCCATCTGAATCGATGTGGTGTCAGAGAATGGTAGTAAAGGAAAGGGTGCTGGTGGTTGGAAGGCATGTCCTTCCATGAGAATATCCTGGGGCAGAACAAATAAAAAGGTAAGATATCTTCATGCTGCTTTTTGGCTTGCATCCTGAGTATGAGAAGAGAAAGTTGGTTTTAACAACAAGGAAAAACAGTTTTCCAAAGAGTTTTCTGGCAGGCAGAGAAGAGGCAGTAGTGAGGGGCTTGGCAGAGGTGTAAGTGGTGGTTAGACCTCAAACTCCTGCAGAGAGGTAGGAGGAGAGAGTGCACTGTTCTGCCATTTGTGCCTTTGGAAGTGCTGCTCTTGGGAAGGTTTGCAAGTTCTCTTCTAGTCAGTCCACAAAGGAGCTGTTTAAAAGAGCATTACTTGCCAGTGTGTGAAAGGAAAATGTCAGTGCAGGCGAATTTAGATGTCCTGCATCATGTTCTCAGTGGGCCTACAGTGGTTTATAGCAAATGAGGTTCTGACCTTGTTTAAAACCAGCTATTATTTTCTGTCTGCATTATTGATTTCTCGGGTAGTTGATAGTTGTCAGTGCATCCCTGTAAGTATGAAAAATATAATCTTACCTTCATCCATTATTAGGCACAATTTATAATTCCAAGGTGCAGTGGCAGTAAGAAAAACCTGGTGATGTTCACCTGCTCTCCATTCTCCTCTTCAGGTGGTGAGGTAACCACAGTGGTGGCTGGGGACAGTGCCTGGAATAGCAGGAAGTCAGCAGCACGGGGCCAGTGGTGTGCTGTGTTCTGTTGTCTGCGCTCCAGAAGAGACGCTGTCACCTCTTCCCACCCACCCTCTGCATGTGGAGCATCTTTTCCAGTCTGAGGGTGTTTGCATGTGCATTTAAATTGAAGGCCTGATTCGGTAGTTTTATTGTTCTAAGGAGTAAGGCTAAAGGAAACATTTTCAACTGGGAGCATTTTGAGGGAATATTACCATCTTTTTACCCATCCATACAACAAGAGTGACAGCTATTTCCAGTGACTCAGAGCATCATTAACCCAGAATGTTTAGAGCTATTAGCAGAAATAGCAAAGCTCAGAAAAGTTACTCTCCCATCTCCCTAGTTAAATCAGAAAGCCTGTGGAGCTGGGTCTTTGACACAAAGAGAAGGTCTGTTGCCTTGAGTCACAGCAATATGTGTTATTTGGAAGCCCAAGGTATCAGAAATTGCCAGCAATATGACTGAAGACCAGAACATAGCTTGCAGACTGTGAAATAAAACAAAATAGTCCAAAAGATAAGTTAATTTAAAAAATTGAGTTACCAATTTGTTGATGCTGGAATTTATTGATGGCTGTAAGTGATGTATGTGTCCAGGAACTCTGGGGAATGGGTAAAGAAGTGAGGGGACATTACTGTCATATTCCTCCTATGAGCGTGAACAGAGGTGACAGAGGGTTTTTGGCAACTACAATCTCTAATGTCAGGGAGCTGTAGAGTTAGTGGAAAAAAATTCTACCTTATGTTATATCTGCACTACTCTGTAATGAAATGTGACTAGCTTTTTGAAGGAAAGGATGTTTTTTGGTCCTGAACACTGAAAATGATTTGGTTTTGTTTTTTTTTTCCTGGATGTTCACACTGATTCAGCACTGGCTATATATAGAATTTTATTTTCTTTCAACAAATCCTTTGATATTAAAGAGGAACAGCTTTTATGCTAAACCAGAGATCTGGAGGGTATTTTAAGATCCACCTACATCTTGTGAGATAGTCTTTACTACTCTAAATTGGATTCCCTGAACATGCCAGATAGGAGAATGAGTAGAACATATGGATTGGCCAAAGGTATCCAAAGTAGGAGCATTTTCTTTCTTCCTGCTCCAGCTGAGCTGAAGTGTGGCAGGCACTTTTAGTGACACCTTTACGCAGGCAAGGAGAGGACAGCTGTGAAGACAGGCCAGAAGCTTCCTCTCTGGGAAGAGCTCTGTTGGACGCACGACATGAAAGGCCCGAGGGAAGCTGCAAGGTGCTGATGTTTTCAAGGTAGGGCTGAGGCCTTGCTTTTGGACTTTGGATCATGATGTATTTATCCTTATGTCTATATAGATCCTGTGCAGGCAAGCTTTGGTAAGAACAGAAAATGCCAGTGAGTTCCTTTGTTCTTTGCTTTAAGAATGGTCATCAATGAACCCTTTAAAATCTTTGTTTTAAATAAAAAAGGAAGAACGTCTGTGATGTTTCAGGTTGAACCCAAATTCCAGGTCTTTATCAGCTAGCATTAGAGCCTCATGGATCAGACATCCACATCTTTAACTCAAATGAGTTTTCTGGAGTTGAGAAGTACCAGTGAACCCTGCAACACACAGAGGATTTTTGTAGCAGAATCAATAGTGGGTAGTTCCACCGGTTACTCTGATTCCAGCTCTTCAGTCTGCTGCCAGGTCTGCCTTGGGCTGGGGTCCTGACAGGGTCAGTTGAACCCAGAAAATACCTTGAACTCACAGCTCTTCATTCTTCACTGCTGATACTCTGACCCTTCTTGTTCCATTTCAGGACAAATTCAAACATGTACGGAAGGGTGTTCAAACTTACTTCTCTTTCCATTGAGTTTGCCACTCCATTTTGACTTCCCTGTTAGGTAGAGGCACTTGTGGTCTTAGTTGCAATGAGAAAAGCTCAGTTAAATGGAGCTGTTCCCTATTGTGCAGCTTCCCACTCCTCTGTTTCCAAAGAGACCGTAACCAGGAGCATAAGGGAAGAGCCGAAGGTTGTCCAGAAGGGCTGGCTCTTCCCAGCTTTGGGCTCTGAGGAAGCTCTGAGGAGCAGAGTAAGGAACAGGAATTGCAACTGTTTGGATGAATATTTGTCTTGGTGGGATGTGTCAAGAACCATCTGAGTTCATCTCATTTACACACAGTATACTTCTTGGATATGGAGGACAGCAAAATACTATTTCAGTAGAAATTAAAGAACTTAAACAGTATGTGCAGATCCTGAGAGAAGTGTTAAATGCTGGGAGCTAGCACACTTTCTATTTTCCAATTTGTAGCTGTTCAGCAATGCAAAGAACACTCAGAAATAAATTAATAAATTAACCAGACCACCTCGGGCTTATTTTTATATTGTTTTGTTGTTTTTAAAAATACACACCACTTCTCTTTGAATTGCTCAACCAGCTTTGCAATGGCAGGTTATCTCTGCTGGCACACAGCACAAAGTTTCTGCAGGGTAGTATTGCCACCAGTGCTAGCCAGGTTGCTCAGCCAAACTTACCATTAACGAGTTTGGCAACACCCTTGGGCAAGGAGATGATTGATAATGAACAGCCCTCATCCTATCTGAATAGACAGCTATTGGACATCGATTGCCAAGAGATCATCTGCTGAACTCTATTGAATGTATGAGTGCCTAGCTGTAAATGTTTTAGACTATTTTTGAACCCCTTAGCCTACAATAATCAGTTAAGAATAGCTTCAGTGGCTGTGTGCTGGAAGGTCTTCCTTGAGGGAGAGATTTTTGCTCTGGCACACACATTTTATACTTCGCTGCATGTCCCCGTGTGTGCTCAGATCTCTTTGGACTCATTTCCACCATGTTTCTTTCATTCAAATGATCTGGCTTTGATTATGTGGGCCCTCAATTCCTTTTTTAAAATCCTGTGGCATGGCAAAAGTTCATCCTTTTGAGAGTGCTGTATCTTCTGTCGGTGTGTACACAAAGAGATGTAAGGTTATGTATAAAAGATACTTTCTAGCTACCATTTCTTTAGGTTCTAAGCCTAAATGTGTGGTGCAGAATTACGTTTTTGAGACCATGTGAGGTGGTGAAAGTCACCTTGGCACAGAGGGCCATCAGAAGGCAATAGATTTCATGCATAGGTGCACATGATTTTCCTTTAAACAAGAATCGACTTTCCTGATTGTACCTATGATCAATCATTTGTTCACCAGCATATGAAGGAGGTGACACCAAAAATCTCTGAACAGTTTTGACTGACCTAGCAAAGTTCCTCATTGTGAAGATGGAACACTATGCAAGGAATGCAAAAATGGTAGCTACTCTGAATCTAAAATCCATGGGAAAGATGTAGTATGCACAAACCAGCTGAGAGGGAGCCTCCTAAACAGGCCAATGGGAGGCCCTCAGGCAATGAAAATTCAATTTTCTTACCTCCTGCTAACTCACACCATAAGATACCAAGTGATTCTGCTTAGGAGATAAAACCCCTTGATTCCCCTTGGACTCCCTAAGAGAAAAAGGTAGTTAATACTATATAAAAAAATGTTTTTTATTTAACACTATCTGTTAAGTGCTTTTTGCGACTACAAACACACTATCTATTAAGCGTTAGTCACCAGAGTCTTTCAGCTAGTCACATGGTAAAAGTAAGATGAACAATTTTTGGACACATTCAGATAGATTTTTCCTCTTACTGTCTTTACCTTTCTGCATTTTGTTGAAATGCAGAGTGAGGAGGGACAGTGCACGGGCAGGGGGGGTGCCCGTGTCCCGGCTGGGGAGCGAGGTGGTGCTTTCCTGTTGCTTTGTGGGCTCAGCCTGCAAATACCTCCTCCTTCAGAGCACTTGGTAAATATTTTTGAGTTAATCTCAGGGAATTTTAAAACACCCACTGCTGACTCAGATTTGGGTTTTGACAACTAGATTTGTAAAAGTATTTAGTTGTGTAATTTTATTCAAACCAATTAGAACTGGGTGTCTAAATGCTTGCTGGATAGCAGTTATGAAATCAGACCCTTTTTTTTTGTTGTACCCTTAATGACATTTTGATGCAGTTTTGCTCCCATGTTTTTTCCTGCTTTGGTTTCTGAAGCGAACTTTTTTTTTGTTAAAGTAATATAATCATCAATTACAGTAATAGCCACTAGAGGTCTACTGATATCAAAATTCTGCCAACATAAATTATTTTTGCAAGTATTAAAAATGTTCCACCCAAAAGAAAGTCCTTATTAAACACTGTTTGCTTTGTGAGGTGTGTAATTTTAATTCTCTGAATTTTTAACCTCTTAGTGTGGTTTCTAATTAAGTAGTGTTTAACTGAAGTAGGACAACGTTGCACTGTTAAACTCACAGCTGAAAAGTGATTTAAAAGATTGCCAACTATATTCACCAAGTAAGTATATTATAATGTAATTCACTGGACAGATTGTATTTCTTAGCTGTTAACCTTGCAGCAAACATTGCTTTAATGAAATTGTTCTACAATTAATGGGTTCTTATGGCATTATTGAATTCCATTTGCCTTTGAGGATTATTTTTATTTCTCAAAAAATAAAACAATCTTCAAACCCTCTTTTAAATGACCTTGGTATGAGGCTTTTAAAATTTCTAACAAGTGGGAATTAGATTACAGTATTTCCTGTAGGCTTAGTTATTCATCAAAAGAACAGGAATGTGTTTGTTTGGGCAAAGAGGGGGACATGTCACATTAATGACTTTTTTTCCAGAGGCTTCCCTGCAGTCAGGTGACCAATACTGCTTCTGGGTCAGTGCAAACACAAACAAAACCAACCAAACAAAATGGGTGAAGTGCAGTTGCCCTGTGATTCATGAGCTCCTTACCTAGAGTTTGCTGGGAGTCAGGCTGGAGTGTGTGAAGATCCATTTGGCACCTGGTTGACCGACAGAGTTAAACGTGACTATTTGTTCCAGTTCACCAAAACGTTTTCTGCATCCTCGTTGTTGGGGCCCAACAAGTCATGAAACAGTGGCCTGTGGGTCTAAGAAGAGGTGTCAGAATCCTCTGATTTCATCTGACTGTGCTTCCTATTTGGTGTCTGACAAGCGGGGATACCTTTCTTTGGGTTTTTTTGAAAGGTGGTGGTGTCACAGGTAGTGTGACTGGAATCAGCTGCTGTGCTAAGGTTACAAACAAGCCCTGGTTCAGCACACTCGCAAGACTTCCCTGAAGTGCACTCTCCTGAGTTGTGTGCTTTGCTGCAGTGGAAATACTGATTGTGTGTTGTGCACTGTATTTGGTCTTGTAATAAAATACTGTCTGTGCACTGACTGTACTGTGACTGCTGAACTCCCCCTGTTGTTAGCCCAGCACTAGCTGTTACCTTGTGCGCAGGTTGATCACCAAAGGATGAAGGCTGTGGTGACTTTAGTGAGTTGTAAGTGTGAAGGCAATAAGCTCGTGGCTGGCAGCAAAAGAAAAGGAAAATCTCTGAAGTTGGTCTTTTCTAGAGTGTTTATTGTAACTGAAAATATTCTGATGGCCATATCTGTCAGCCTTAATATTTCTGAAGGTATCCAGCCATGCCTCTTGCTGGTCACAGCGCTTGGAATGGGGTATACTGCTTCAGTAAGAGGAGAAATCATTGATGTGATAGCAGAACAACTCAGGGTAAATCGTTATACTAAGGGATTTGGTAAAGTCCTGTATAAATGGCTACTGTCTGTACAAGTTATACCCAAGGTAGTTCTCACTAATTGTCCTTAATGGAAACGCTTCATTTTTCTCCTTCTTCACTTTAAAGTGGAAATGTACATGAAGAGGGCAAAGCCTTCCTTAAGAAATCTTGACTTGTGAAATTAGTTCTGTTAAGAATATCCCTGCTCTCTACATCGAACAATTGAAGAATCACTCAGGTCCTTTGTGTGAAAGGGAAAGGAACAGATTCATTCAAGGCAGTGTTGGGAGGTGTAATCATGTCTCCCTGCACCAGTCTGAATTCAGCGTCCTGACAAGGATTCCTCTCCAGAGAGAGCAGGTGGTGGAGCTGCTCTGCCCTCCCAGGGGTTTCAGGGAAAGGGTAATTTTAAATTGCTGTCAGGGCTCCAAAGGAACCTTGCCAGTGAAGCTGGATAGAGCAAACCAGATACAGCCGGAGTAGCTGGGAAATGTGAGGACAAAGGGTGCATTCTCCAGCCATTTGTCTCTCCTATTCATTGTCATCCATTCACCACCTTGTATCTCAGGTCATGAATGAAGAATGATTTGATCTATCTTCCTCTATTGTTGAGAGATGTGGATGAAAAAAGCTATTGATTATTATTATTGCCGTTATTTGTAACTATTATTATTGGGGGGTTTTGTTGTCATTATCATCTCTCTCTTCATAGTCCCCAGAAAGTGTTCTGGAGCTATGTCATCACAGACTTTGTGATGACTGTAGCTTCTCTACAACCCTGAGTTGTTCTTAGTGTGATGGGCAACAGGCAAAATGCTGTCTGGCTCTTCTCCTGAGCATCCCATACTTGAGAGGAATGAGTGCTGAAAATGATTAGTGTGAGGGACAGAAAAGATACAGGATATAGTATGAGCATGGGCTATTATGTTTTTCATATTTAAGTAAAAGCAGATGCAAACTCTGTGAGGCTAATGGTGCATTACTTATAGACTCTCAATGTAGCAAAACTAATGGAAACATTTTTCTTTTTAGCTCTAAGTTATAGTGTTTAAATGGAATTACATGGCAGAAGGGGTGGAGCCAGCATGGGGTTTTTTTCCCAGATGTTTGAATTTCTAGTTATCCTTGCCCCAGAATTGGCGATTCACCTTTTCAAAGCTTTATTCCTTATATCTATATCAGATGTATGTGCATGCCTTCATAACTTCCTTCTTGTTTCTACAAATAGTAGGTTTGAGGGAAAAAGCAATATCTGGACTAGGAAAAGCCACCTTATTTCTCCTTCCCTTGGGCAGAATGTGGCAAGAGTCCATCCTCAGCCTTCTTTTCCCTGCAAGGAGAAGATGAAAAGTCAAATGACAGTTTATTAGCACTAGCTATGCTCACCACTGTCTCAGGCTGGGACCTCAGCCAGAAACATGATTCAGGCATTAGGAATAAATGAGGGGAATATTGTTCACTGCAAGATTTCCAACCATTTCTCAATCTTGCAGATATAGTTAACAGATTTGACTGAATTCACAATGAAAGCTTCCTTAGGACCATAAAAGCCTTTTTTGTTTAATTTTTTTGTTTCAATTCTCCAGAGAATTGGGTTGATTTTGGGAGAGCTGGAAGCAGAACAGCTTGTTCAAAATTCCCACCTAAATGAAATGCGAAAATCCATTTCACTAAACAAAATACAGGTTTCGGGTTATATCTGTACATATTAATAAATGTATGATCCCTTCAATGATTTCAAGAATTTTGGGCTTGTAATTTGAGGTACTTGATATCATGAAAGTGAAACTTACAGCTAAATAACTCAAGTTTCTCGAGTTCTTTTCACTTTATCCTTGAGATCAGGAACCTTGGTGACTTAAAGTATTTATAAACCATGTTCATATTAAATGCATTAATTAAATATCAGAGACTCAGAAAAATGGATATGGGTAATATTCTGGAGAAAGCTATCTGTGGTGCTGGTTTTATTAACTGGATCGACATACTGGGTATTTTACTTAAGGCGAGGGTCTCTATAAGTGGAATGGCCTCAGGCCTGTGGCTTAGAGACTGGGCCTGGGTTCGTGTGTGGCAAGTTGGGTGAGAGCAAGCCTTGGAAAGGGTTTCCCTCTAGCACTGAGTAATACACATGTAAATATATGCAGGGGAAATAGTGCTTTTATATGTACCATAGATTCAGTGGCTGGAATACTAATATCCCTGTTTCTGAAGCCTTTACTTCCCATGACAGCCTAATGAGACACTGACAGTGGCTGTCTGCTTGTCCTGAGTGAATGTCCTGCATTATGTTGTTTGTGTTGTACTGAAGGATGCTGAAGTGAGGTTGTCTGACTGCTGTCCCCTTGGGAAGCTCAGGAAGAGATGTACTGAGTCTCCCATGAGGCTGTCCTCAGAAAGAGTTTTCTACCTAAATAAATACCGTCTCCCGGGCATCTTCTAGAATAGCAACCACTGTATGACTGCCAGTATCATCTTCTCATCCTGTGAAAATCTAAACCCCTGAACTGTAGCACCTATAATATCCAGGCACAGTTAAGATGCAGCCCTTTTAGATGTGCTGTCATTTGCTGACTGAACAGCAGCAGCTTCCTACCTGTTTCTGTGTGTAACTTCAGTTGTATGCACTTCACGATGTTTGGGACTAAGCTTTCTTAGGCAGATTTGTTCTCCTTATTTACCATACAAAAGCTGAGGTCATGTGTGATGTGTTCTCTGACATTTGTTAGAGGTATGTGCTAAACAGGGGAGGGATTAGTTTAAGATCTACTGTTCTTACTCCTGTGTGGGATTTCTTAGCTGGAAAAACGTGTGTATCCTAAAAGTCAGTAGTGCAAGTCTAGCCCATCAGACCCACTGGTGTGGGCTTTGCAAACAGCTTGTGTGCTCTTCTGCAGAAAAATCTTCATAGAAGCCCTTTGTGTTTGATAACTTTCTTTGGAAGGCTATCAGAACTGAACGTCCCAATCTACAGTTCCTAAATCTCTTTTACATGAAAATTGATTTAATCTTTGTACTCTTACGAAGAAATGGTAGCTAAAAATCTTTCCTGCTGCTTCAAACTCTGGTTAAACACTAAAAAAAAAAAAACAACCAAAAAACCAACATACAGAATAAGAATTCATTATCATATTATGTCCTTTGTACTTCCTTGAACTTTATTGCACTATTGCACCTTGAAAATTGATGATACATTAATGATGATAGTACTAGCCCAAGATGATCTAGCTTTAGAGATCTAGGTTTAGAGATGAAGAAAGACTTAGAAGAGATGGTAGTGTGGAATGAAGTGACATAAATTCTTGGACTCTTCAGTCTGGAAAAGAAAAGTCTCTAAGGGAGGGGTGTGACATGGATCTATACAGTGGTAAGTGGTGTGTAGCAGCAAACATGGTATTATTTCACACTCACACTGTAGAAAGTTGGAACATAATAAAAATGAGGGCAGTGAGATCCGAGAATCAAAACGACATTTTTGCACACAGGACATCATTAAGCTGTGGTATTATTGTCACAGAATGTTGCAGAAGCTAAAAAAATGAGCAGTTCAGAAGTGGAGTGAACATAGCCCTGCAGCATAGATCAAGTGATGGCAATTCAATACAGTTTTTTAAAATCTTTACTCAGAGAAGATCATAAAGTATTGATTGCTGGAAGCTGCAAGGATGTTTTAGAAGTAGAATCATATTTTACTGTTTATATGGTCTTTTGCTCAACATCTGCTTACTATTGGGATACTTGGCAAGACGAATTTTTGCTTGACCCAGTGTGATTGTTTGTTCTTCGTTTTAGATTTCCAGGCATCACCTCTATATGTCAAACACTCAATACTATACACTTAATGGCAAGCAAGCAAGCAAGTAAAGTCCCACTGATAAAGGCAGTGAGGGGATTCCCTTCCCCTTCCAGAGCATCAGAGAGAAAGCATATAGCAGAACAGGAAAAAAAGGCAGTGTTCAGCTGCATGTGGCATTGCAAGCCCACTGCTTGAATTTGTGTCTACACAGTGCTAATTATCATCATGAGTGAGCATAATGGCTGAGTGCTACCTGAGTTGTCTAACATGCTTGTGGCCATCAGGTGAAGCAGAATTCCTTGCTGAAAAGCATCTTACTGTTTTGTAGAAACATGCTCAGTCCCACCAGCCTGAGGCGTTTTAGAATTTGTTACTGATGATTATTTGCTTCTTTTTTATTATTATTTTTTAAAGGAGATTAGTTATTAGGTGCACCAGTGGTTACACAAACAAACCAGTCAGACAAAAATGAAGTCCTTTTGAAAGAAATTGGTCTTTTTGGGATGGTAGAAGAAGAATGGCTAGGCAGCAAAAATGCCACAATGGAAGGGACCAGTGTGGAAGCCCTACTCTGGTCATGAGAGAGGAGGATGCAAAACTGGGATTTAGTGGATTCATGCTTTCTTTCCTAGTTATCTCTGCTCTGGTCAAGTTGCTTGATTTCTCTTTGTTTTGATTCCTGTCTGGAGAGTGAAAGTGATAATTGCTTTAAAAATACCTACTTTCTATCTTGCTAGATTAAACAGTAAGCTTTTAGGCTTGGGGTTTTATTACTATGTATGGGTACGATGCCTGGCATAATGGTGACCCGATACAAGTTGGGGCATGTGTACGTACATTAAGCAGAAATACTTAAAAAACCCAAACTAACCTACAAACTGAAAGAAAAACTAGGTGAGGACAAAAAATAGGAAAGTTCTTGGCTCTTCACTTCTGCCCTCTTTTCTACTTGGCCTCTTGTACTCTGCTGACCCTCTCTTGCATTCTTGTCCTTCACCTTTCTTGGAAGGCAAGAAGAATCTGTCTGAAACAAATCCTGACTCTGTTTGATGGTCTGATCTTTTCAAAAGACAAAAGTAAACTGTGAGGGAATCACTACCTGAACTACATCTGCCCACTTCCTCCAAACACTCCCTTGGATGTGGTGCTTTCGTGTGCTGCTTAACAGTGCTGCAGCTGGACCTGCCAGCTTGGCTGCTCAGGCCACCCTCATCTCCCTCTTCTGTGTGAAGAGTGACTCACTCATACATGCCTTGGAGACAGAGCTCAGTGGAGACGCAGGTGTTAGAGGCAGCGCTGCAAGACGTGCCTAGTGGCAACGTCAAACCAATGTACCAGCTTTGCAAAAACAAAGCAGAAGCTCATGTCCATCCTTCTCTTTGGGGAACCAGTGCCCCAGGGTGCTGGCTATAGAAAGTGGTTCCCTGCCTCCATGAGCTTGAGTGGTTTGGTGTCAGGAAATGTGAACAAGAATTAATAAACAAAATAAAAGGCACTTCATTCTCTCTGTGAAAATATTTATCCTCAGATGTAGGGGAGAAATGTTGCCATTCTCATTTTGATGTAACCAAAGTCTTTATGTAATCTGAGAGTTGGTGGGGAACAGTGTTCCTGAATCGTGTTGACCAGTGGGAGTTTCAGAACTGATGCGTAGGTGGAACTAACAATAATCCCCCCCTTATCTCTCTGCTGTGCTGGATGGTTGGAGCTAGGCTGGCACCAAGGCCAGCCATTCACCTTACCCTCACCAATTTTGACATTAGACTTGTTAGCATTTCTGTTTTAGAGGCACCAGCCATGGAATTGAGGAATGAGAAGGAACTGGAACTTGAATTCTTTAAGATTTGGTTACACCCACCCCCATGCATTTTTTATAACTTTGCATATTTTTCATGTCTTGAATTAGAAGGTCTCAGTTCCATTAAAGTCACCCATTGGAGGCAGATAAATTATGCAGGACCCTTACGAGCTGCTGTGCATGACTGGGATTCCACCCTCTAGGCCTGGCCACGTGCTGCTCACTGAAAGCGGGTTTTGCACCACAGGACCTCCGAATGGTTTTGTCACTGCTTGTCACTGTTCTTTGTAGTGAATGTCAAATCATCCTCCCCTTCTGCACGGAGACCCCGATGCAAACCTTCCTGACATCAGTGGATTAGATCTTCAGTAAGCACGGTTAATCAATGTATTCAGAAGACACACACAGAGAATTTATTCATGATGCTGTGACTGGAAAATACAATCAAAAGCATGTTGTTGCTTTTTATTAAGGTGAACAGGCCATTACCATTTAGAACACAATGTTGCAAGATACCCCATATCCCTACACTGCTGAAATCACTGCAGTAATTCCCACAGGTTTTAATGGATTTTGCCATAGGATTTTTCCTTATTGTAAAAGTAGTGCTTTATCTGGTAGTGTACTGCAGGCCAGTTGTGCACCATCATTGGGAAGAAGTAACAGGGGAAATTACCACTTCAGCTGAGACTTAAAGACTATTTAATTTTCTTACTTGGTACCTTATGGTTGACAGTCCATAGAAGTTCATTGAGGTAGTTCTGTTCCTCACTTTTGTGTAATCTATTGGACTTTAATTTTCACAAATTCACTGATTGCATTTAGGTTTTTTCAGTCCAGGAGAAAGAGGAAAATATCAATCACTGTCTTGATGTGGTAGGTTTTTTTCTACCTTATATTTGGATGGAAAATGCTTTGCTTTGAGCATTAGAATACACTATGACTGTGATTCCCTTTCACCCCCCACTATCTTCCTCTACAATAAATACTCTTAGATCAGTTTTATGGTGGTATCTGAGTTCTGTCCCTATTAGATATTCCTCAATTTTACTGTCTATCTGTGAGAGTTAGCTAGCAGATGAAGTATTACAGAGTCATAGAACCATAGAATGATTTGGGTGGGAAAGGACCTCAAAGATCTAGTTCCAACCCTTCTGCCATGGGCAGGGGCACCCTCCACTAGACCAGGTTGCCCAAAGCCCCATCCAACCTGCCCTTGAACACTGCCAAGGAGGGGTCAGTAACCTTCAGTCATAAATGTCTGTCATAAATAGCAGTTCCTGGAGAAACATAATCAGCCAATATGGCTTATGTAAACTTCATTCTTTTCTGTAATCTTTAAGATAGAAATTACTTAAAATATTTTCTCTTGCTCCACATTCCTAGAAGTGTTCAGGCAGCATTACACAGAACTTCCTGCATGGCATGACTGGGAAATCAGTTCTGGTCTTTCAAAGCTGTTTGTGTACAGACCTTTCAGTCATCTCACTGAGTGATGCTGCATCCTATTTTGAGCTTTTTTTAAATATCAGCATATTTTTCCTTTAAATTACTTTAATATAGGGGAAAAGAACCAAATATTATATCAGGGGAAATCAGTCTTCATGTTACATGGAAAACAGACCTAAACCCATTTGAACACAAAAATGCACAGTAGGTCATCCAAGTGCTGTAGTGACATGATTTGGAGTAATAGGAAGGAAATTTGATGCAGCTTCTAAAATTAATTTAATTTGCAACCATGAGCACTATAAAAACCATTTATCATACTGATAATATGTATTGCAATTACATTATGCTGTGGGATTTTTGGTTGGGTTTTTTTAGGTAATGGAAAAGAATTTATGCATTTAGAAGACACGTTCCAGTAGAGCTATTTCTGTTCCTGGATAGGAAATAAACACATGGGAAGTAACAACAGAAGAGTGAGACAGGAGAAGTAAGCCTAAGCATATTTGCTGGTAATCCTTAAAATTGATCAATATTCCATAATATCATAAATACTAGTGGTGAAGCAGAAATGACTTCTGTAAACCTAATTTAAATTAGGTGTTCTTAACTAAAGGTAATATTTGAATTTCTTCAATGCTTGAACAATGAACACATGGATTTCCTGGATTTTTAAAAATTAGGTGAAAAAGCCAGACTGACTAGCGTGCATATGTGGAGAGGCTGCTTTCTGACCACAGTACACTAAAAGAGGAAAGCAGTAAATACACTGGTCGTTTTAATTTTATTTATTTTTTTGTATGGCAAGCCCAACCTCATGCAGACCTGCCCCCTTTGGGTAGATTATACCCAAAGACACAAGTTTGTAGAGTAAAATTCACATGAATAAATCTAAACAGAAGTCAGCGAGCTTCCTTAATAGAGTTAAGTGCAAATATTAGAAGTAACAGATACAGAAGGGGAATAAATTAAGAGGGTGTGTTTTAAGACTGTGTAACAGGAATAGCTCTGAACTTGGAAAGCAGATTTGGAAATGGGCTCTGTTGTCTCAGCATGAATAGGCTTTATATTACTGAACATATTCATTTGTACAAATTTACATGGTGCTAAATGCAACCTTTTTGTGATATCACCCATATCATATTTAATATAAATATTTTAAGTGCCTGTGCCTTGAGTTTTCTATTTGGGAACGTATAGTTCAATGCACACACTTCCATTTAGTTAGCTACAAATGATCTGACCTTCAAAGCATCTTGCATTGAAATGGAAGATAGCAAATGTGAATCTTTCAGTCTTGCAGCTGGTATCCAGGGAACTGCAAATGAAAAAATCAGAGGTCTTCACTGGTCACACCGGTAGAAACTGCCCTGAAGAACAGGGTTTCTGTGCAGGAGCATAATAATGTAACGTAGGAATACAATGTACTGAGGAAGAATCAGGAGCTTAAACCTGTTAAGACCCAAAACTATTAGTCTGTGAAAGAGCCACTGAGCTTGTGGCTGGTGTAGGGTACATCTGTGTGCTGAACAGAAAAGGGTCAGGGTCTGCAAGCTTCAGCACTGGAACGCCCAAGCATTCACTCTGCTTAATTCTTCGCTCTCCCCAAGGTCTGTGCTGGGCTGTTTCAGCTTGCTTGCTCCACTGCAAACGTGTTGCAAAGGAGGGTAGCCCTCAGCAATGGGAATGAAAACATAATCCATCTGGGTTTCCTAAAGGCTTTCAACAAGGCCCCTCCCAAAGGCTCTGTAGTATCTAAGTGGTTGAAAAATCAGAAATGGAGAATATGAATAAAGCTAGTTTTCTCAGTGGAGTCTAAATGGATTTGCAGTAGGGCTTTTACTGTTCAAAATATTCATAAACAGTTTGGAAAAAGGCTGGAGAGCAACGTGAAATATGTTGTTGAGGAGACTAAGTTACTCGGGATCGTAAAACAAATCCTGAGTAAAGAGTTACAGAAGAATCTCAAGGTGCTACGTGATAAAATAAGAAATTCAACTGTGTAAAGTAATGAAGAAATGCAGCCCTTGATGTGTACAAGTTGACGTAAGGACAACGTGTATATGTGTGTATATATATATATGTATATATACACACAGATACACGTGATATGTAAGGGTATATGAATGGCTGTTACCACATTGGAATAAAATTCTGGGGAGATGGTATATACATCTGGGAAAACATCAGCTCAGTGCTCAGTAATGGCTGACAAACAGATGGAGTGTTAAGAATTGTTTGAAGTAGCACTGAAGATACAGGTTAAACAGGATTTGTAGACAGATGTTAGACCCGTCAGTGCAAAACAGTGGAAAAAATAGTCTTATGAATTGGTAGAAGTAATGCAAAAGATGTGGGTTAAATGGGATTTGTAGGTAGATGTTAAATCAGCTGGTGCAGTGGGAAAAAGCAGACAAGCTTTTTGGCACACAAACCTTGTTGAGGTTGTAGATAGAAGGAGGACACTTCAGAGCTTAATATAGATGAAAAACCAATGGATCCACTAGGAAGGAACTAGACAGCAAAATAGGAACATCAGCATCTCCTTTTTCCACCACCATCAAAGACAGGATATTAGGTTAAATGGACTTTCTCTGACCCAGCATAGCAATTTTTATATTCCTGTCACATCCACGTGTAAATTTACATACCTGCAATGTCATTCTGCCCTCCCTTTTCCAAAAAGTATACAGAAGAAGAGGTTTGGGGAAAGGTGATAAGGAAGATCAAACGTACGACTTTTTCTCCATAAGAGAAGGAACTACATCGACCTTGACTCTTCAACATGGAAAAAGGATAATTTAAGAGGACAGGACTTATATTTCTAAAGCCATGAATGGCATGGAGAAGAATAACAAGAACAAATTACTTGTTTGTCTCTCATAACACAGAATGTGTGGGCCATCAGATAGAATTAACAGAGGTCACGACCAGAATAAGAAAAAAGATAAATTTTGTGCATCAAAAAAGGGTGTGGATGTCAAATGTTTTTATATATAGGTTCAAAGAAAAAATAGAAAAATTAAAGAAGGGAAGATCCTTGAAGAGCTTTAAATGGCAAGAACGAGCCTTTAAGCTATCTGTGGCTTTTTGCATTTTCCAGATCCAGGTCTGGTGCCCAGATCATACACACCATGTCCATGCAGATCACATTCAAATTCCTCATGGGAATGTGACAACCTAGTCCCTCTAAGGACTTGGACATTGCAATGCAGTGTCACTGTTGTGCTTTTACAACTGCTGCTGTGGAGGCCTGTGCTATGTCTGTCTCATAACTTGGTTACTTTGGGGTTACCAAGCAGTTGAGACAGGTTAAGTGCTGTGCAGTGCGGACAAAGCTAGTTCTGCCCTGAGCAGCATGGGGTCAAAGTGAATCTGCTGTAGTTGGTCCAAAGGCAGGAACCTACTTCCCAGTGTGGTCCACAAAGCTGACAAGATATGTAAGATCAGATTAGGAAATGTCTGACCTAAGTGCAGCTGGGTGGTGGGAGGGTATGCCAGGGAACCATGCTCTTCTTGGTCATGCCTCTAGGTGTGGACTGATGTCAGGATCAAGAGAGTGTATCTGTTTTCACCCTTTCAGGAGAGTGGTAGAGGGTAATTATTTTATATTTTTATCCTCTTTTTGAATGTTTCCCAGGCAAAGTATGGTGTAATCATTTATGGTTGGTCTCGCTCACCAGAGAGTACAGTGCCACAAAGTAGCCTGTGTAAATCGCAGAATAGCTGAATTTGGAAACGACATGTGGAAATTGCTCAGTCCAACCTCATTGTCTGTTTAAGAATGTTATGAAATTCATTTTTTAGATGATGTATAAGCAGCAGACATTTGAAAGAGCATTTTTATCTTTGTCTTGTGTCTCCACCACTCCCAATCTGATAAATAATGATATAGATCTAGAAAAAAAAAAGAGCGTCTTAGTGTATCTTCTGACCTCATACTGTGTTTAGTTTCAGTGTAGAAATTGTTCTGTTTAATGTTGCCCACATTCTACAGTAGGGTAGTGAGTACTTACACATTTCCCAGATTTACAGAATCGTAGGGGTTGGAAGGGACCTCCAGAGATCACCAGGTCCAACCCCCCTGCCAAAGCAGGTTCCCTAGGACAGGTCGCACAGACAGGCGTCCAGATGGGTCTTGAATATCTCCAGAGGAGGAGACTCTACCACCACCCTGGGCAGCCTGTCCCAGGGCTCTGTCACCCTCACTGTGAAAAAGTTCTTCCACATGTTGGTGCAGAACTTCCTGTGCTCCAACTTGCAGTCATTGCCCCTTGTCCTGTCCCCACAGACCACTGAAATGGGGCTGGCCATTTCCCCCTGTGTCCTACACTTGAGATATTTATAAACATTAATCAGATCCCATTTGGCACTACATCCCCAGAATGCAAAGGATTTGCTTAAGAAGGCAAAATGGTATTGCATTTATTATGATATTACAAAGTTTTACAAGTACAGGGTGTTTTTTGGTGTTTTTTTCTGCATAGATTACTTTGGCTATTAGAATGAAATTACAGTAATTTTAATCATTTTCCATATTAAACAATCTCTTGAAATGTGTCATTGCTTACAAAACCACTTGATTTGAAATTTTGATCTGCAAATGCCTACTCCTATTTGTAGACTTGAATAAAGTCAGTGAATTAGAGAGGAACCAGAGGTGGAGAAAAACAGTCTAGCAGGTACCAGAAATAGGTCCTGATTGCCTATACGATCCAGTGGATAAAATTACAGGGAGAAAATGCTTAATTAATGTTAGTTTTCAAAAAAATAAATTAGGATTGTGTTTTAAAACAGTAGTGTTACGCTTTTGAAGTGCAAAAGCAAAAAAAAGTACTTTAAAATTTTCATATTTAGGTGTATTCTGGTTGCTTTGGGCCATTAGTTGTGCTTAGAATATGAAAAGTGAGTGTTTGCTGTCAGAAGGTGGTGGTACAGCTTGCACTGGTGTAGGCTTCTCATTCTTCATTTATCACTGCTCTAGGACTGAAGGTCACTCAGTGTTTCATATCAGGAATTCATCCAACAAAAGCAAGATCTGAGTTCCCAAGATGTATATAAAGAGAGAAAGGAAAGGATAGGGAATTAGGGGTTTAAAAACTCGGAATCACAGGTTTGATCCTGTAAAATACTGGGCGCTGTTGCTCTGTTTCAGCAAGGCTTAGATGTGCTTAAACCTTTTGTTCAGGGCTCAGTGTTTAGCGTTTTTTAATTCAAATGAATAGTTCTTAAAAAAAGATGGATATTGCCTTTCATCCACAAATTTCAAAGGATTCTGTGACCAACTATGTACAGAAACTATATAATAAAGATGAGAATTCAGTGGCTATTTCACAGTTAAGCATAGTAAAGAAAAAGACAGAAAAGCAAAACAGAAACCTTCCCTTTCTCATGTCAACGTTTCAAGTTGAACCTACATATAATTTTATATTTCTGTCTTCTTTTCTGTTTATTTTCAACATGAAATCCTCAGACTCCTCATTTGTGGTCAAAGCTGTGAATTCATGCAGAAACGTAGGACAGGATGTGTCTTCTGAGCTCCCACATCTTGTCTTTAAACTGTGGGTGTCCTGTTGAGAGGAAAAGTGGCTGTTGTGTATTCACTTCTCATCCCCCTACCAAACAAGAGGGCAGACAGATGGCAAAATTCAGACTCCGCCTTTGATAAAGGTAACCTCTACCTTCTAAAAAGGTAGAGTGGGAACGTGAGACCAGTGGGAGCAGCTTGGTACCACTAAGCACCTAGAGCTGGTTACTTTATCTACTCAAGCCTTAGAAGCATTCTTCTTCGCTCCCTGCACTTTACAGGTAGGTGTTGTTCCTTAGTTAGGGTAGATTGCTTAAATACATGTCATCATGTTCCATTTTATCTTATTCCTTGTTCTGCCAAGTTCCACCTGGGTTCTCTACATCAGTTGTCTTTCCGTGGCTACACACAGAGATATGCAAGTGCCACAGGGACACTTGTGAGCTCTTGGGTGTTACAGGTGATCTCTGAACTTTGCACATTTAAAGTGCTTCTGTTTCGCTGTGTGTGTGTGTGTGTGTGTGTGTGTGTGTGTGTGTGAGGGGGTGTGAGGGGGTGTGAGGGGGTGTGTGTGTGTGTGTGTGCGTGTGTGTGAGAGAGGGTGTGTTCCTGCTGAGGGCATGGTTCAGGCGTTCCTCTGAAATAAAGCCCAAGCAGTTTCAGCCAAAAAGGGGAAGAAGATGGTCAGGGTTCATTTGGACCCATTTTAGTAACTGGGTGCTACTTGTTCAGAATGCTGGCCAGACAATGTGTTCCCTATCCAAGGACTAGAGGGATATGGTATTGATGTTTTGTGTTTGGTTGAAAGCCTGAATTTCCAGAAACATGAGATTCGTTATTATTAAATTGAGGTTCTGCACAAGAGTGTTAAGAAATGAATGTTTGCATTCTAAGGGCAATATTTACTCATTTCTACAGTCATGGTTTGTGAAACAAAAAGAGAATGGAACTTTGCTTTCATTAACCATAGTAGTAGTTTGGCTGTTTTCACAGCATTAATCTTGCTGTTAACTGTTCTTTTCACATTGTGAGGAGACAGCATATGACAGGAAAAATCTGTAACATCATTCAACATCTGATTATATGCCCTTTTTCCTCAAAACCAATTTGCATGCCTACAAATATCAGTGTTTCCCAGTGGAATTGAAGGTGTAAAATATTGTCTCTCAGGCTGGCAATTATTTAGCCAAAGATTTTTCAGTATTTGGGAATTCTGGCTGGATGATTTCAAAAGCAAAACCATATGTCATATATGATTTGGCATTTCTCCAGTTGCATAGAACATGAGTGGAAAAGTGGGGGAAAAAAAGAGAAAATCCTAAGGCTAATGAGATGATAATAAGTACAGGTGCTATACCGTGTGGTGTAATTCATCTTCCTAGCAAGCTGGGGGATGAGTCAGAGCCAGCAGATTCTGAGGGATACTGTTTTGTGTGAGTATATTCCTGAGACATGATAAGATCCAAATTAGGGTAAAACTGAAAGGGTTGTGTAACAGCGAGATACTTTTCAAGGTTACAGAAGAGCAGTCTTGCCTAGCCATGGAAAATAAACTGCACGGGGTTTGTTTGGTTGGGTTTTGTCTGGGGATTTCTCACTGCAGTCGCAGTTGGTGTAGCACCAGGAATAAATCCAGGGATTTGACGATCGTTTGGAGAACCAGTCTGGCCTTCCCCATGCCCCCATCACCCCCGACGTCCCAACAATTCCCTTACCCATTCCAGGCAGCAAGGCGCCTCCCTGATCAGGCACCTTCCCTTTCCAACCAAAGCCTTATTCCCAGCCTTCTGTGTTTTGCTCAGCTGGGACTAACCTGCCAACTCTCCTGCACAGGGAAAGCTGTTACACATCTGCCTGCTGTGTTGCCTGCCCCTTCCCCCCATCCCCCATCGGAGTTCTGGCTAAATGCATGCAGCCTCTGGGCTCTTGTTCTTTCACCTGTCAGAGGCCATCGTGGAGGTTCTGTTCTTTTAAAATTTCCAGAGAGAGAAGTGGATTCAGGTGGTGCAGAACTGACTCATGCACAGCTCTTTTAGTACTCAGGTAGGGCAAGCCTCAGCAGGTACTGAGGGGGCTGGTGGATCTTTTCTGCTGATGGGGTGTTGTGTGTGTGTAGCCACACACGTTCCATGCTTGAGAGTGGAGGCACAAAGGGGGAAGGAATCTGCTCTGTGCAAACGGGCAGTTAAAAACATGATTAGAGACTGGCCTTAATGTTCGCTTAACGGTGCCGCTTCTTTAAGATGAAAGCTCACTGAGACACGCTTGTGTCTGAAATAACAGGACAAGACACAGTCATGCCACAGCCTCCAGGAATTTACCACAGTAATATGTTGAGCGGTTCTGTAAGAAATTAAAACAGAAGGAAAATCCCTTCTGCATTAGAATTTGTTTGAACAAATAAAACTGTGTAAGTAATTGAAATGCAGAGACCATTAAAGATTTCTATTATTCTCATTGAGAAAAAAACCCCGTTTAAACCATAGATTCCAGACTTTATTCTGGGGGAGCGAATAGCTGATACTTACAGTATGGATCACTCAGTTTTCCTTTGCCTGACAAACAGGGCTCCCGAAGCTTATTGTGAATGTTTTGTCGTTTATATGAGACACGTGGCTGCTGTGATTTGCTTTTCTCGGTATCCCCTCCCCCACCAGCAGGAACCTTTGAGCTTCAAACAGAGATGTTATACTGTGCTCTTTGTGTGCATGTGTGTGTACGAGTGTCACACCGTTTAAAGAAAGACCGTCTGGCTAATATGCTGGAAAACCAATGCTGAAGCTCAAGACTGGGCTTGTGACTTCCTTCCTTCTTTAATTACAGTGAGACGTTAGCGTGGACTGAGCGTAGGACCAGTATCTGTGAACAAGTAGTGGTTTAAAAGCAGCCGCGCTGCTTATAAAATCAGCAACTGAACGTAAGCAGTAATGGCAGTTTCATTAAATAATGCTATGATCTCTCAACCATATTCTTAACTAGTAATCTCCCCCTAGCAAAATACATAGCTAATCAACCTCCTAGCCTGTCAGTAAACTTGCGGGGGAATTAAATCTTGGAGGAAGAAGCCCGTAGCCCCGGAGGAAGGCTGAGTGCATGTTTCACTGTCGTCTTTTCAGCTCATCTCAGTGGTCCCACTGCTAGAATGTGCTCTGTTGTCATGGCAACCCCATCTCCTGCTTCCTACAGGAAAGATTAGCTCGTACTGTGCACTGGAGAGAATTTAGGGGAAGTCAAGCTAATCCCTGGGTGCACTGCGAGAGAAAGGTTGGACCTCGCCTGAGGGATGCTGTATCTGCAATGATAGAATTGGCCTGCCACAGACACTGGTATTTAAGTTGAAGAGCAGAATTCACAGTAAGTGTCAGATCCTCCAGAGAGGAATATTGAATGAGGTTTTCTAAGTCTTGGTGAAGACTGTCCCATGCCAACAGTGGAATGACAGCAGGAGGCTGTGTGTGGAATACCAATATGTTTCACCCGTTCAGGTGGTATTTCAAATATAGATTAAAAGCCTCAGTTCCCTGGAAACTAGCTGATAAAATTTTAAAACATCACCGTGAGATGCGCACCTAGAAACCTGAAGCATGCCTCATTTGGTGCATAAAGCTGAACAAGTGACGATGAGCATGCCTTACAAATTGTGTATGCACCGTGCCGTGCGCTTAAGAATCCCAGTGCGCTGAAAAAATAAGCGGGAAAGCTTGAGGGAGCTGATCTCTGTGTGTGCTGCAAACTCAGCTGCAAAAGTGCTGAACTATCAAATTAAGCATGAAAATTTACAACTCCTGATTCAACCTTGTTTTTTCTTCATAGTAAAACCCAAACAAAGAAAACATGAGCTTTTTAAAGGTATAGTCGTAATACAAGCTTTTCTTTGAGGAAAACTCATTTTAATGTAGCTAAATTGGAGTGGTGTGTGACATGATGCAGCGTGTGAAATGTGTGTTTGTTTTCTTGCTGGTAGAGTTAAACAGAGTGTATTCTAGCTATTCCATTTCTGGTTATTTTAATGCTCTGGCTTTCTTTGATATTGTCCTGTATTTCACTTCAACAGATGCTCAAGACTCCCAGCTTTAAGCTAATCTGTTTGCAGTAAGATTGTAATTGTCTGCTTTGTATTATTGTCAGCTTTTCCTAAACTTGTTTTATTCTAGCAGTTTGTATGTTCAGCCTATGTATTTTTACATTTTTAGTATGCATGCTATTTCTGTTGAGTTTTTGATCAAAAAATAACTTTGTCATTGCTTAATGGTTATTTAATATAGAGCAGCATTCTCTCACCTAGATCTATTTATGCATCTATGTGTTACACATGTATAAACCGCATGTGTGCACATGTGTCTCTGCAATACATACATGCATATACATATGCAAACAAATGGGGTCTTTGTTTTAATGAGGCCCGTTAGTGATTCGTGATGGTGTAACTCTGAGGGAATAAAAGACCTGTTTTGACCTTGAAGGATAGGTATTTTTCTCATATCAAAAACATTCATTGTTGCAAAACTGTAATAAACACACTCAGCCCTCTTACAGAAACAACATATGTTGTGTTTCTCTGTGTGTCTGTAGAGTAAAAAGGGAAAGCATCTTGACTAATATGAAGAAAGAGCACTGTGTTACCTTTCTGGGCTCCTGGGTCCAGGAAATAGGGACTGAGGGCACAGGTTGTGGGTTTTTTTTTTTCTCCTCCTTCCCAGGGCAGCTCAGAAAGAGTCCCACATAAAACTCCACATCGGTCAGTTTATGGCTGTTTTAATAACTAATAAGAGCGCTGGTGAATCAAAGACAATGTCGGTCTTCTTTGTAGTTAAAAGCCTCAGTAGCCAGTGTACATCTATTGTATGGAGGACAGTGGAAATAAACACAATAGATACAGAAGCTTTAAGTCGTTATTCAGGCTGGCCCTTGAATCTGTGGTAGATGTATGAGTGACGGGGAATCCACACAAGTGGACTGGGGTAAGAGAAAATTCATCAAGTAAATGTTTTTCGTTAGAAAGAGAACAAAGAAATTATTGCTTGTTATCCATCAAATTAAATTACTAATTAAAAAGTCCCTTCTGTGACAAAATAGCAGAAGAAAACATGTATCAGAGAATTAATTGTATATTTTCTCCACCTCCATGAGGCAGTGTTTTAGGGTGACACTTTTAACATAGCTGTTTATACTTCTTAGAAATTTTAGACAGTTAACTGCACAAAGTTTCTACCTTGTCTGTCCTTTCATTAAATTACATCAGACAAGATGTTGGATTTTTTTTTTTGTCTCAAGGTCGTGATTTGTTTCCCGTTTTTTCTCCAGCATTTAACTTGTTTATGGAATAGTGCTGGCTGGTCAAACATTGTCTCAGCTTTTTCTGTCTTCTGCTGAATATGTGATTTTAGGAAGTTGGTCCCAGTTTTGTTCAGCCTGAGTTTTCACAAAGGGACTGGAATTCCTTATCTGTATTTCTAGACAACTTTAAGCACTGACTATAAACAGAACTAACCGCGTGTGGGGAAGTGCAGTGAGGTTCAAAGCATGCACCCGAACCCATAAACTGTGTTCCCTTGTCTTCTGAGGAATGGATGTGAACACTACTGGTATTACACCAGGGCAGGTACAACTCATACAGACTATGTCCAGGAGTCCACACCTTCAAACTTGAAGGAGTTCCTGTATAAAATTTTTTCCATCAAAAGAAACTACCAGAAACCTAAAAGCAAAGCTGCCTGCTTGCTTGCCCTATATAAAAACAGTCAAAGTTCCTAAACTGTTAAAAATTATAGGCGTAGCATGTTCTGCCAAGGCTCCTCTGCATCCCTGTCCTGTGTGAGACCTGGTGGCTTCCCCACAGCAGTGGGTACCTCTCTGCCCCAGGCTTCTCTCTTTGTTCTGTTTCTGCCCAGCGTTACTGTCCCTTATGGCTATTGCCCTCTCCCTGAGCTGCCTGCTCCCTGTGCCACCATGTCCTAGTGTGCAGGCTGTCTGCTGGCTAGATGCTGAACTAGCTATAGTAATGCTCTCTGATGTGTCTTCTCCGTGGACAAAAGTAAGCGGGATGATTTAATGTAGATACTGATTCATCAGATCAAGGTTCTGAAGTATGACACCAGTCAGAAAAATCTGTCTCATAGCGCGTTCTTTCCTTGAAAGGTTTCTCACTATTGAACAAAAACCCCCCAACAACCCCAAACTTGTACAGTAGCACTTCTGCCTACAACCTCCGTTTGGAATTTGTGACTAACCATTTGTTCCCTCATTCAGGGAAGAATAGGTTAGGTGTTTGGCACTTCCCGGGTACTATGCTGCACCTCACAGAACCTGGCCGGCTTTTAACATCCACGAGTATCATAACATCACAAACTCGGGGCTCCTGCTGCTGCTTTTCTCATTAAATCAGTAACAGAAATAACAAATGTATACTATATACAAACTTTTACACACAGTGTGTGTGTCTCCACATCAGAGATTTATCCTTAGCATTTTAGTAAGAAAACAGTAGTAGCGATGATACTTTTTCCTTGGTTGCAAGGCATTTTTTCCCCCCCCAAGGCATGTCTGCCTCTTTAATTCCTTTAAAATGTATCTATGTATGTCATGTTTCCAGAGAGACTGTAAATGGCCAATTTGAAGGTAGCAGAAGTGACCCTTAATGAAAGAAGTGTATCTTCAGTTGAAGCAAGGAGTTTAGTGAGGGTTTTTTTTATCTTTAAGCGTAAGCTCAAATATTTTGATTTCTATTTGTATTTTTTCTTTTGTTTAAACAAATCTGCAACGATTTAAACAAAAATCTTTTGAATAATTTTAAACAGTAATAGCCAGTCATGTGGGAATATTTTGATTATTTTAAATCTCCTTTCTCTTCCTTTTCTCCTCACAAGTAAAACTCTGAAGCCACTAATTGTATGTAAATTGCATGAATGTAATGGACTAAATTACTTCCCAGGCTGCACACACTGGCTTCTGTTGGCTCTAGTGAGATTAAGATCGTATGCATCCGAAGGTAGATTTCAGCCCTATGCATGGTGCTCTGGCCAGCTTTGTTGCAGTTAATTAAAAAGTGCTTTCTCAGTGCTGTGCTGCTGGCTTTGTGGCTTTCTGTGTAATAAGATCTTTATTTTCACTGAAGAGCAATGTTAATTTTCAGCGGGGCCAAATGCAAAGGGAGAGAAACCAAGATTTCCTGAGAAGGTCCTCTCTGTCTAGTGGTCGCTGAGATATCACGTGCTGTCTGGCTGACAGCCCTCAGACCAGGAGGAGTGGAATTGTTGCACCTCTGTTGTTCCCATTCTGCATGCTTCTGTCCACAGGAATCTGAATTTTTTAGACTTCTCCTGGGGCCTTTTGTGAGGCCATGACAGTAAGTGGCTACAGGGTGGGTGAGGGGTGTATGTGCGCCCTGTAGGGCAATGATGAGGCTTAATTTACATTCCAAATACCAAAATAGCAAACGTGAATATCAGTAATATCAGCATAGCAATTTTAGTAGAAAGTTATACAGTGGGAATCCAGGGTTTCTGTTGTTCTGTTACCAGAAGAGTCCACCTGGAGTTTTACAGAGGACAGGAGAATGGATGTGTGCTCAAGATTTGAGTGATCAGATTTTTAACATGTAGCGCATTTTAATTTCTTATTGCAAATTTATTCATGGCAATAGATTAGCTATTGTGCCCTGGTCTGGACCCCTTTAATGGTCTGTCTTTAAGTGGATAATCAGTCATTTTGAGTTTGTCATTTTTCTGGTTATTATGGTTGAAATTGTTTTCTGAAACATGCTGAGGAGAAGACTACTGTATGTGTGGGTTGATGCCAAGAGCAGCAGCAATTCTGATTGCCTCTGTGATTTGTGAATGCTTTCAGCCAGCAGCAAGCCAGTAGGATATGATCCAAACTGTGTTTTGGATATTCAAGTCTAAAGGCAAGAGTGCCATGATATTCATTAATGTCCTTCCATTCTGCTTTTTGCTGCAGCATAAACTACTGAAGATTGTTTCTGATGGCTCATATTGTGGTTACCACGTGATGTAGAAATTGCATTAACAGTACCAGTCCATTTACTGTTTGCAAATGTGCTGTCATCGTAAGTCCACTTCCAATACAAAACCTTACCCTGTACTCCTGTATTTTATCTTAATTTCCTGCAGCAGAAGCTGTGGTGTTGAGTGTGGCAGGGACTTTAGTGTAGGAAACTCCAGAAACTGCAGATTTCAGCGCTGAAGTTAGAAAGAAATGCATTTTGGGAAAACAGACTGCTTGAGAACTGGGTGATTCTCAACTCTCTTCACATACCTGCAGAACCTCCAGGTGCCATTCACAACAACCTTCCCCACCCAAATTTGTATCTGAAGTGCAATTAATAGATTTGCTCAGAGTACATTAACAATTGCCAGCTTTTACTTAGGGGTTTTTTAGGTTTGGGGTTTTTTTGTGGCTTTGTTTTGGGTTTTGTTTTGGTTTTTGGTTTTGGTTTCTTTTGGTGTTGCGCTGGTTTGCATTATTTCTGCTGATGGCAGTTGTTTGCAATTGCAGAAAAGGAAAAATCTGCTGCTGTTTCATGAAAGATGGCACACTAGGAATATCATGCTGTTGAGCATGGGTATTAGTGTTTGCTTTTGCATTGGATATGAAAGATAGCAGCCTTCCAAGATTGTAACTGTTACTGTAAATAACCTACTAATGATCAAGATAGAAAGCACGTGATTCCCTTTGCTGCATGCATAGCTTCTCTGCTTGATCCAAAGATAGCAAATTTCCACCCAGAAGTAATAATCTTACTCTGTTCTCAAACCCAACTCTAGATCCATGCTCTGCTTCTAAAAATTTTAAACAAAACTTCGTGGCTGTCAGGAGAGGTCCCTGGGGACTGGAAAAAAGGTCACATCACTCCCATTTATAAGAAAAGGAGCAAGGAAGACCCAGGGCCGGTGAGCCTCACCTCTGTGCCTGGGAAGATCATGGAACAGATCCTCCTAGATGACATGTTGGAGCACATGAGGGAAAAGCATGTGATCCGGGACAGCCAGCACGGCTTCACCAAGGGAAGGTCGTGCCTCACCAATCTGGTGACTTTCTATGATGGAGTGACAGCATCGGGGGATAAAGGGAAGGCGACAGATGTCATCTACTTGGACTTGTGCAAGGCCTTTGACACAGTCCCCCACCACACCCTTATCTCTAAATTGGAGAGATGTGGACTTGATGGGTGGACCATCCAGTGGATAAGAAACCGGTTAACAGACTGTAGCCAAAGGGTGGTGGTCAATGGGTCTGTGTCCAGGTGGAGGCCGGTGACAAGCGGTGTCCCCCAGGGGTCTGTCTTGGGACCAGTGCTCTTTAACATCTTTATCAATGACATCGATCATGGAATTGAGTGCAGCCTCAGCAAGTTTGCGGAGGACACCAAGCTGAGTGGTGTGGTTGACACCCTAGAAGGAAAGGAAGCCATCCAGAGGGATCTTGACAGGCTGGAAAGATGGGCCTGGGTGAACCTAATGAGGTTCAACACTGCCAAGTGTAAGGTGTTGCACTTGGTCTGGAAGAATCCCAGACATAGATACAGACTGGGAGAAGAGCTTTTTGAGAGTAGCCCTGCTGAGAAGGACTTGGGGATTGTGGTGGATGAGAAACTTAACATGAGCCAGCAGTGTGCTCTTGCAGCTCATAGGGCCAATGGTATCCTGGGCTCCATCAGAAGAGGGGTGGCCAGCAGGGACAGGGAGGTGATTGTTCCTCTCTACTCTGCCCTCGTGAGGCCCCATGTGGAGTACTGTGTCCAGATCTGGGGCCCTCAATACAAGAAGGATGTGGAACTGTTGGAGAGGGTTCAGAGGAGGGCCACAAGGATGATTAGAGGTCTGGAGCACCTGCCCTACAAAGAGAGGCTGAGGGAGCTGGGCTTGTTCAGCCTGGAGAAGAGAAGGCTGCGGGGGGACCTCATTGCAGCCTTCCAGTACCTGGAGGGAGCTTATAAACAGGAGGGGATTCAACTTTTTAAAAGGGTAGACAATGGCAGGACAAGGGGGAATGGCCCTGGGCAACCTTGTGTATATCCAGGCCTGAGGTTGGTGTCCCTGCCTGTGGCAGGGGGGTTGGAGCTCTATGATCCTTGGGGTCCCTTCCAACCCATGCCATTCTATGATTCTATGATTCTGAAAAGCAGAATTCCTTCATAGCTGGTACATAAGTGTTAGTTAGGAAGGAATGTGAACAGTTTATGTAGGTGATGATAAGAACTGCAGCGCAAACCTGGATTTGAAAGAACGTGCTGTGATTCTGTCTTTTTGGCCATTTCCATATCACTCAAGCAGGTGAAAGACCATCAGCAAGTGTTTCTGATTCTCTGCATTGTTTTTTTGCAAGCACTGTGTATTTTCTAACTTCTCTGGAAGCTTGGGAAGAGGTTTGCCATACAGCTGTTTGTCATACAGCTGTTTCTGTTTGTAATGCGCATTTCAATTAGGTTAAAGTAGCTATGCAGTGATGATCCCTGCAAAATACAAAGTGTGTCATGGATTGAATAATCTTGTTTACAGATTTTAAAGGGAAAACAAATTACATAGCAGATTTTGCAATATCATTGTCCTTTATTTTTTTTATTTAAAATAACACCAAGCATTTCTGTGAGTGCTTTTGCCCTAGGCTCTCCCTTCCTCCCCTAGCTAGCTTTGCAACAGAGAATATCATCTGTGGGCAGGGTGCTTTGTTACCAGGAGCAGCCTGCTGGTTTCTGCACTTGGATCCATTGGACCAGCTCAGCAAATGGTCAGTTCTCACAATTTTATGCTGCCATGCATTCTTAGCCAATCTCGTATTATAAGGAGGCCAAGTAGGTATTACAGTTGGACTTTTTTTCCTTTTCTTGTGCTCTGACAACAATCTATACCTAAATAGTTGTTTGGAATTTTAGTGAGAATGGGACTGGTTCATTGTGGTTAAAACATTCTTAAATTTCATTGGTAGTGGTACCTCATCAATCATGTAATACAGCCTCCTTTCTGGGAGTGGTAGAGAGCAATAAGGTCTCCCCTCAGACTCCTTGCCTCAAGGACAAACCACCCCAGTTCCCTCACCTGCTCCTCATCAGACTTGTGCTCTAGACCCTTCACCAGCTTCATTGCCCTTCTCTGGACATGCTCCAGCAGCTCAGTGCCCTTGTAGCAAGGGGCCCAAAACTGAAGACAACACTCCAGGTGCGGCCTCAATAATGCCAAGTACAGGGAATAATCCCTTCCCTAGTCCTGCTGGCCACACTGTTTATGATAGAAGCCAGGATGCTGTTGGGTTCCTTGGCCACCTGGGCACACTGCTGACTCATATTTAGCTATCTATTGATTAATACTCCCAAGTCCTTTTCCACCAGGCAGCTTTCCAATCACTCCTCCCCAAGCCTTTAGTGTTGCATGGGGTGGTTATGACCCAAGTGAAGGACCCAGCATTCAACCTCATACAGTTTTCTGTGGTTCATTGATCCAGCTTGTCCAGATCCCTCTGTAGAACTTTCTTACCCTCAAGCAGATCAACTTGGTGTCATCTGTAAACTTACTGAGGGTGCACTTGATCCCCTTGTCCAGACCATTGATAAAGATAGTAAAGAGAGCTGGTCCCAGCACTGGGGTAGCACCACTTGTAACCAGCTGCCAACTGGATTTAACTCCATTCACCACAACTCTTTGGGCCCAGCCAGCCAGCCAGATTTTTACCCAGCAAAGTGTACTCACATCCAAGCTATGAGCAGCCAGTTTCTCCAGGAGAATGCTGTGGAAAATGGTGTCAAAGGCTTTACTAAAGTCCAGGTAGTCAACATGCACAGCCTGTCCTTCATCGACGAAGTGTGGTACCTTGTCATAGAAGGAGATCAAGTTAGTCAAGCAGGACCTGCCTTTCATAAACCCATGCTGAGTGGGCCTTATCACCTGGGTGTCCTGTGATGGCACTCAAGTTGTATGTCCTTGATAACCTTCCCTGGCACAGAGGTCAGACTGACAAGCCTGTAGTTCTCCAGATCTCCTCCTGGCTCTTCTTCTAGGCAGACATAGCATTTTCTTATCTCCAGGACTGCTGATAAATGATGAAAATGGCTTGTTGAGCATTTCCACCAGCTCCTTCAGTATCCTCAGGTGGATCCTGTCTGGCCCCATAGGCTTGTATGTATGTAAGTGCTGTAGCAGGTCACTAACCATTTCTCCTTGGATGGGGGGGAATTCATTCTGCCCCCAGTCCCTGTCTTCCAGGTAAGGGGGGTGGGTAGCCAGAGAACAACTCCTCTTAAATACTGAGACAATGTAGACATTAAGTGCCTCAGCTTTTTTTCTCATCCTTTGTCACTATGTTTCCCCCTGCATCCAATAAAGTGTGGAGATTCTCATTAGCCCTCCTTTCATTGTTAATGTATTTATAGAAACGATTTAATGTCCTTTATAGCAGTAGCCAGATTAAGTTCTAGCTGGGTCTGATTTTCTCCCTGCATAGCCCAATAACACCTTTGTAGTCCCCCTGAGTTGCCTGCCCTTTCTTCCAAAGTCCATAAACTATTTTTTTTTCCAGAGATTGAGCCAAAGCTGCCTGTTTAGCCAGATTGACCTTCTTCCCTGTTGGCTCATCTTTTGGCACATGGTTATGGCCTGTTCCTGCACCTTTAAGATTTCCTGGATTCCTTTGCCTGTCAGGACTGTCTGCCAAGGGACTCTGCCAACCGGTCTCCTAAACAGGCCAAAGTCTGTCCTCCAGAAGCCCAAAGTAGCAGTTCTGCTGACCCCCCCTCCTTACTTCTCCAAGAATTTCAAAGTATCATTTCAAGATCACTATGCCCAAGAAGGCCTCCAACCATCACTTCCAAGTCCTCTGTTTGCAAGCAACAGGTCCAATGGGGCATTTTCTCTAGTTGGCTCTCTCACCAGCTGCATCAATACTGTAAAGCACAGAAAAAGCACATGCTGCAAATACTCTGCGTGCAGACTGTCCAATTGCTGAATCCTGCTGAGCTACCAGAAGCCTTTAAGTTAATTAGAAACATGGACTAGTTATTTTATTTCTTAAGAAATCTCTTCAGCCTCCAAAGAACTGCAAAACAGTTCATGGATTCTCTCTGAAGGGTGGTATTCTGTTTGCACTACTTCCTGGCCTTGGTGAATAGTATGGTTTTGAGGCTAACTCTAAGTGATGTTTCAACAAGGGAAAACTGTCTTTAATGAGAAGAAAAGTTGTGAAAGTTACTAAAGTAGCATTGTGTCAAAGAACCCACGGTGTTTCTTTTGATATTAGCTTTTCAGAAAAGAACTGTAAAATTATAGTATTCACAGAAAAGCCTTCACTTTTTATTCAGTGCACCCTCTCATACTTGCTGTTTGCTATCCAAATGCGGACCACTGCATTGTAGTGGAGGGAAAGTTTGAAATAGGAGATCATAGAATCAGAATGCTTTGGGTCTGAAGGGACCTCAAAGGTCATCTAGTTCCAACGCCCCTGCCATGGACAGGAACACCCTCCACTAGACCAGGTTGCTTAAACACTTCCAGGGATGGGGCTTCCACAACCTCTTTGGGCAACCTGTTCCAGTGCCTCAACACCCTCATAGTAAAGAATTTATTCCTAATGTCTAATCTAAACCTACCCTCTTTCAGCTTGATGCCATTGCCCCTTATCCTATCACTGCACTCTCTGGTGAACAGTCCCTCTCCCACTTTCCTGTAAGACTCCTTTAAGTATTGGTAGGCCGTAATTAGGTCTCCCCGGAGCCTTCTCTTCTCCAAGCAGAATGAGTCCAACCCTCTCAGCCCGTCTTCGTGGGAGAGGTGCTCCAGCCCCCTAATCATCTTCATGGCCCTCCTGTGAACTCACTCTAACAGCTCTATGTCTTCCCTGTACTGGGGACTCCAGAGCTGGATGCAGTACTGCAGGTGGGGTCTCATGAAGGCAGAGGAGAGGGGCAGAATCACCTCCCTTGACCTGCTGGTAACAGTGTTTTTGATGCAGCCCTTTCTGAGCGGCTGGTGTACACTGACGGCTCATGTTGAGCTTGTCATTGATCAGCACAGAATCACAGAATCACAAGATTGGAAGAGACCTTTGAAGATCATCAAGTCCAAAAGCACCCCCAAGTCCTCCTCCTCAGGGCTGCTCTCAATCCGTTCTCTGCACAGCCTGTAGTTGGGCTTGCAACTGCACCAACCCATGTGTGGGCCCTTGCACTTGGTCTTGTTGAACGTCATGTGCTTGCACAGTCCCATCTCTCCAGCCTGACAAGGCCCCTCTGGATGGCATCCCTTCCCTCCAGCATGTCAACCACACCACACAGTGTGGTGTCGTTTGCAAACTTGCACTCAATCCCACTGTCCATGTAACTGATAAAGAAGTTAAACAGTGCTAGACCCAGTGCTGGCCCCTGTGGAATGCCACTGGTCACAGACCTCCATGTGGACACTGAGCCATTGACCACAACTCTTGAGTGCAGCCATCCAGCCATTTCCTTATCCACTGAGTGATCCATCTGTTGAATCCATGTCTCTCCAACTTGGAGTGCTGGACAGTGTTGAACACCTTGCACAAGTCCAGAAGGACGATGTCTGTCATTCTTCCCTTGTCTACCATCTCTGTTACTCCATCATAGAAGGACACCAAATTTATCAAGCACGATTTGCCCTTAGTGAAGCCATGTTGACTGTCACCAATCATGTTCTACCTCCTTATTGTCCATGTGCCTCAGCATAGCCTCCAGGAGGAGATGCATTGCTAAGTCAGGTGGCTTGACAGCGACAATTTCAAATCCACAACTCTGGTGAGGAATAGTAGTGGATATGTCACATCCTTTGGTGGAGTTTCTGAGCACTGAATCATGGTTACTTGGTTTGCCAGAGATACTGTGATGACAGACCATCTAGCAAAATCATTCTTTTTAGTCTTCAGATACCTCTTATTCTGATCCATTTTTAAACAATGTGTGAAAAAAATCTCAGATGTATTTTGGGAACTGTAAAAAAATATTGACTTTGATTTCTGTGCCAAAAATAATTTCTGAAAATGAAAGAGTGTGTTTTATTTTTGCCAAAAATAGTTTCTGAAAGGGAGAGAGCATGCTTTAATTTTGCCAGTCAGATTGGAAGTCAGCATGTCTATTTGTAGTGTTATGAGGCAGTGGGGATTTAAACATGGTGACTTCAATGAAGGCAGAAGAGACGTCGCTGTAGCATTAATATCTCATGGGAAGTCTGCTATCATCTGCCTGATATCTCCCAACTGGTGGAAAGACCTCAAATCGTACATGTTTGTGGGTAGAGTTTTCAAACAAAGTTATATTACACGATTCAGGTTTCTGCTGTCTTGGGCCATGCAATTTTTTGAGTTGAAAGAAGTATTAACTGTTGCAATCTTCCAAGCTGAGTTTAATTCCTTGCCTGTGATCATGCCTGTACAACTCTCATGGGAGTTTTAGCTTTCACTAAGTGAGAGAGATATTTCAGAGTGATCAAAAGGAGGCCAATCATCAGCACTGTTTATTTTTGTCCCTTTTCTTTGATGCTTATAATTGTATCGATGTTCTAGGGAGACTCACGATCTCTTTATGTCATTTACCTCAGTGGCAATATTTTTATGTTCAAGTAAAGCTTCCTTAGCATTGACCATTGTTACCTTCTGCATTCTTTTGATGGTGTTTGGGCTGGTGCTTGGCCTTTAGAGACACTGGCTATTTTTGACTTTCACTTGATACAGTGAAAATTAAAACACTTCACTCACTGAAACTCTCAAAAACATTAATTACATCACAGTCATTAGATTAGGAAACAGCAACTCTAAAGGAGTCCTAAACTTGGATATTTAGTTTCTGATTCACTAATACCCACTTTCCTAATGATCAAAGAAGTTTTAATTCACTGTTGATAATGCTAGAATTCTAATGGAGTGCAAAGGCTCTAAGTTTCCACTCCATAATTTATATACTTGTCTTCTGGTTCTTCACAATTATGTGTTTATTAACTATTTTAAAACTGATTTTCAGGATGTGAATATTAGAGGAATTTATTTCTCTCTTCTGAGTTCAGAATTTTTCCTGAAAGCCTGTATGTAAGTATGAGTGGAGAGAACTGGTGGGAAAAGATGTGACAGAAATGTTCTAGAGTGAAAACCAAATATTTTTTGAAAACCCATTAATTTTACAAACATTATAAAGTGAAAAGGAAAAAAATATAAAAAAGGGTAGGAAATGTTTTAACTTCTAATTATGAAACACTTTTTATGTCCTAGCTTTTAGTATAGTGAATAATAAAATGGCTTTCAGTTACTGAATACAAGTCTTTAAACTATACTTTCCTGTGTAAAAAATAAATAAAAAAGGTTGTCATTTTGAAGTCCTGAACCTGATGATGAAGGGTCTAATGAGTCTGAACTGTTTGCAGAAATATTGTTACTGAGAGTTACGCTGTCAAGTCAGTTAAGCAATTTCCTGTATTATAGAGGCACCCAAAATACTGTTCTGACAGGGTATTTTGAACTTAGATTTACTCTAATGGCTCTAAAATAAATTTTCAAACATAATAACAGCATTTGCTGAACTTCAGAAGAACTCTTGATTTCCCTACATTTGGGCATTTTCACATTTTCACCATTTTCTTTGTTTTGCTTAGTATATAAGATTTTTTTCATTTTTTTCCTGTTTTGTTGTATTCTTCTAGTGATAGGCAAAATGTTAAGAGACATTTGAGTTTTTCATATTTCAAGTGGAAACTTCTGCTCAGGTTTCTGCAGACAGGCAAATCCAGCAGTTTGTGCCATAATGTTTAGGGCCCAGCTGAAGTTTGGCTTAAATGTGCCTAAGGACGTATGAAGGTCAAAGCAACCATTTCTGCTTGCTTCTTACTGTTGGAGGGGGTATAATGCCAACAGCATCCTGGCCTGTGTCAGAAACAGTGTGGCCAGCAGGACTAGGGAAGGGATTGCTCGCTGTACTCGGCACTGGTCAGGTCGCACCTGGAATGCCATGTTCAGTTTTGGGACCCACACTAGAAGACAGACATTGAGGTGCTGGAGCGTGTCCAAAAAAGGGCAGCAAAGCTGGTGGAGGGTCTAGAGCACAAGTCTGATGAGGAGCAGCTGAGGGAACTCGGATTGTTTGTCCTGGAGACAAGGAGGCTGGGGGAAGACCTTACTGCTTTCTGTAGTGAGATGGGTGTCAGTCTCTTCTCCCAAGTAACTAGTGATAGGGCAAGGGGAAATGGCCTAAAGTTGTGCCAGGGGAGGTTTAGATTGAATGGTAGGAAAAATATCTTTACTGGAAAAGTAATATTAGCATTTTGAACAGGATGCCCAGGGAAGTGGTGGAGTCCCCATCCCTGGAGGCATTCAAAAAATGTGTGGACCTGGCACTTTCAGGACATGGTTTAGTGGGCATGGCGGTGTGGGTTGATGGTTGGACTTGATCTTAGAGGTCTTTTCCAACCGTAATGATTCTGCAATTCTGCTGAGCCTTAGGTCACTCTCTTCTTGCTGCCTTTATAGAATAACAGGAAGCACTTTGTTGAGTGGATGCAGAGCTGTTAAGTGATCATTTGTCTTGCTTGTGCTCAGGGCTTCACCCTTCCGGAAGGAAGTACAGACTGATACCACTGTGTGAACCCACTCAACATGCTAAAGCTGGTAGGCTGGATTTTAGACTTGAGAAGGCTTTATTAAAAAGGCCAGTATCATGAGCACCCAGTCTGCAGAGAATTTTCCTGTACTTGATCTTTCCTCTTTGCTTTTGACTTCTGGTAGATCCTGGTGAAGTAAAATATGTTATCATACATATGCACTAGGTCTGAGTGACAGATGAGTTTCACATAATTCCTTTCAGCCCATTTGGGTTGATGTTTAGTCTCCAGACATGAATTTCTATGTTACTCTTTTGTCTGTCAGTGGCACAGCACCAGATCCTTCTTGATGCATGGAATGGCAGCAGCTGCGGCTACCCAGAGCAGTAGTTATCTGGAGCAGCATAAGCTTCTTCTGGGCTGTGCAAGACAGAGGAAAGTGTATGATCTCTTAGGTTATGTCTTTTTATTTGAAGGAAAAAGGCTTCACCTTTCTCATTTTCTTAACATGTTGCCATTTGGGGGTTGGACCTGATGATCTCTTGAGGTCCCTTCCAACCCCTATGATTCTGTGATTCTGTGATCTCAAATGTCTTTGCTGCTGATGTGATCTGTCCATAGTTGGAATTTCAGTGAATCTCAAAAGTCAGTTAGTCTGTCCTGAGGCCTGACTGCCTGCCTGTTTCCCATCTCAGGTACTAGCTTCATATCAATAAACTGCTCTGAATCTGGAGTCCTATTTGGGATGAGTGTAAGCCAATACCTTTGATATCACTCATATGTTACTGAGCTGAGATCCGGCCCCTGCAACGCTTGTCCAGAGATGGAGCTCTGAGCCACAGTTCTCAATGCCAGATGGCATTGAGGCATTCGAATATGATCTCATACACAGCATAAAAACTTTTACAAGAGTTGCAGGTTTTCTGAATTAAGAACTGCTTGATAGAGCCTTTGGCACAGAAGATGCCTTCGAGGTTTCTCCAGTGTAAAGGGTAAACTGGAAATTTTTCTCCCCAGAGACAGTGAAGGCTACTATGTCTTTTGAAGTGGAAATGCCAAAGCACAAATACAAACTAGATGCATAGTGATAATAAGACTACTGTGCACCCAGTGAGCTATTCAATTGGTTATTTACATGTACAGTAGCCTCCTAATAGCCATTATGCTTCATCTTGTTGTTGTATATGTGCAGGGACAGGGGCTCTACAGGCAAAGGAAGCATGCAATCACTAATGAAGCTTTATAAATGAGCCCTTCTATAAAACTGTGACTGACAGGGAAGCATTGTTTTTCTGATAGTTGCTGATGTCATGGAGTGGCAGTTCACTGTTCTGTTGTTTAGTGTTATAATTGAATAAAATATCTGCCTGTTTTGTGCCTCCAACAAAAAGAGACATCAATCCATGGAAAATTTGTGAATTACTGGGGTTTTTTTTAAATAATGAAATAGGATTTACAGCCTGGCTAATGCTGATTCCATTGTGTATGTGCATGTGTATATCAAACCTATAAAATGTACTGTACTCTTGTTGACAATACTAGGGATTAGGATGGTGGTATGCTTTGCTCCTTTTTCATTTCATAAATGCATGCTGTGAGTGGTCATATGAAGTAGCTCCTGACCTATTCCTCTACCACTGAAAACAATTCATTGGTTGGCATTGCACTGAAGCTGATGCACATTACAGGTTCGAATTTCAAAGCATCATGTTCCACGGCTGAATTCAGACAAGGAAATTCACAAGGAAAACTATATATATCAAAAGGAGAAAAAAATTGTGGTGAGGTTAGCCAAAGAGAACAATTAATGCATATTCTTGGAATGGAGCAAATAGAGTCTCACTGTAAATGAAGGGACTGAGCTTTGTGCACATCGCCTCGCTCCTGTACTCTGGAAAGGCTCTTATCCATCTTTTAATTCCTGTTCCTTGTTTTCTTCATGCAGTACTGACATTTTAGTGGAAACAGAATTAGTGACATTAATTTTTTGGAGGAGCAGAGAAAGGTACTTGAGATTTGTGCAGGTTCAAAAAAAGACTGGATATTTGCATGGAAAAGAAACGTGTTGAGTTTCTAGCGAGTTGCTAGAAACCATATCCAGTTCAGCAAGACCTCAAGTTGAAAACTATTAAGGGCTCAGCAAGACATAGAAGGAAGAATTGTATATGCTTCCCTTATTCTCTTCCTTAAAGATCTCCAATAGCACCTGTTGGAGATAGGATGTAGGATGAAATGGATTTTTGATCTGATCCACTATGGCCATTCTCATGCTTTAAGAAATAGGTAATAGTAGAGAAATCGCCTTTGTACCTCCATTAATTTAACCACTGTTCTTTGTCATAACATGAAAGGGAATGGAGAAGATTAATAGACATTGTTGATTTTGACTGGCTTTTAAGTTTTGTATTGAACTTATGCTCAAAACTAGACTTGTGATGTAAATGAAGCATAACTGAATACATAACTGTGACAGATCAGTATTAAATGGTCATTGTGAAAAGTGGGGGGAGTGAAATATGACCTTGCATTTTTATCAGTTCTTTTAGGAAAGTCTCTATAATTGTTTCATGCTACAAAAGTTTCCATGAGTCAGCAATTTACACCACCTTTTTTGTGTGATTCATGGTGTTCCTCTCCCAATGCTGCCTGTTGGCAGTTCCCACCAGCAGAGCATTTTTTTCAATACCTCATGTCAGATAGGTTTGGTAGCATGCCTTGAGTTTGTGGAATTCCAGAGGGTATGTAACTAATTTAGTTCTAAATGTTTGCTTAGGTAGCATATTATTTTCATTAAAGTTGTATTTTAACATAGGACTACTAGGGCACGTGCGATAACAGAAGCCAAAGGTTAAAGAGAACAGCACAGTAACTCAAAACTGGTCTGGAGTCTGTCAATCTTTGTTCTTCAATACTGTTTCTTGCAAGTGATCCTGTTCAAATTAATCATCTTGCTAAGGGTGTAAAGTGGTGTTTAGAAATACTTGGGGTGGTGGTATCAGGGCCAAAGAGATCAAAGCAACATTTGTCATACAGGACTTCGTTAGACAGTCTTTGAGAGTGGGTTTTATGATAGCTTGCGCTTGCAGAGCCAGCAGCTTCAGTCTCACTCCTCCCACTCAACTCATTCACATCCAACCTCCTCCTTTTAGAAAGAACAGTTACCCATCTTACAGTAACTGTGGCTCCCAGAGATCCTCTGTCAACAGGAAATCCACCCAGAGTGTCTGTCTAACCTGTGTCCATGCCACCTTGGAGTCTGCAGGCATCAATGTCTGTTTGGGCTGCGTATGTGCCCCAACAACTGCCTTGTTCATTTGCTGTGATTATTCCAATTCATCGCTACCAGGAATCTCTTTGTCTTGTGGGACACCTTCATGTAATCAGAATGTCTCAGCAGAGCCAAAGGTGCCGTAAGGTTAATTGCTTTCCCCTTTCTTTTTGTCTACATCCTAAGGCAGCTATCTGCCTTGCTTCATGGCAAAAAAGGGAGCCATGTTAGAGGTGCTTTGGTGTCATGGGGCTTTTGCTTCATTCTTAGTGTTAATGAGAGGGCTCCTTAGCTCCCTGACCCATCACAATGTCTGTCCTTTCAGCAGATCTGAGCTTCCATGTGGCTGTAAGGTCGCAGGACTCTGCCACACTACTGCTGTTAGAGCTGAAGGCCAAGACTATGCCTTACTGTCCAGTAAATGTGCAGTAAATTTCAGGTAGCTGAAATCTCAGCTGTATAAACTACTTAAGCGTACTCTAAATATTAATTAATTGAATTCTAGCCTGAGGATTAATTTGAGAGAGTGAGAGGATTTATTCAGAGATCTGGCTTTATGTAGAATGGCTTGATGGCTCCTTCCCAACTCAACAGGAAGAAATATGAAAAGTTTGCGTGATTATAGTATGAAATGGGTCACTAATAGTAATGCAAGAGATCCTTTAAAACATCTGGAGATTTTTCTCTCAAGAAGGCAAAATAGAGTTGTATATATGTAGCTTGTTTTGAGATTCACAGTACATCTGTGCTGCTTATATCGGAGTTCAGATCTTAAATTTGTGCTCTCAGAAAACTGGTGTTGGAGAGACTTCTTATTCCAACCAGATTTAGAGCACACTTCAACTTGCTTTCATTTAAAAAAAGCACTCTTACTGAGGGCAGTGTTCAGCTTTTGACATACCTGGTCTGAACACTGTTCTGTCTGGGTCAAAGAACTGTATTTTAAAAATCTCTCATTCTAACATTCATAAATCTAGACTTTGTTTAGTAGGAGAATATAATCCTCTAAATTAAGACCTGTTTTCCTGCTCTAAATCAGAGTGTCCTTAAACTATCAACTGTCATGGAAATCACTTTGCAGAATCCAAGGTGTTAAATATAGAGAAGCTGGATTTTGGCAGAAATTTAGGCCATGACAATGCAAATGTCTGTGGCAGATAATTGAAGGATAGAACAGTTCCGAGAATCAAAACGTGTATTCAGAGTATCTGTTTTCTTGGGCTTGCTCTGGCATTGTCCTTTCTTCCATCATTTCCAAGTTTCCCTCAAAGATTGAGGGGGGGAAACAAATATAGCAGTGACTGCAATGAGCCTGGGAAGTTCTCAGGCAGGACCCTGGACTTCTCAAGCCTTCAGAAACAAAGCTGGTGTCACTTTATGGCCTGAAGGATGAGCAAGAAGCCCTAACGCAATGTGACAAGTAATAAGAGACTAACTTGAAGTAGGAAAATTACTGCAGTTGTTTTGAGAATTGCCCCTAACACTGCATACTTGGACTGAAGGTACTTGGATTACAGGCTTGGAGAGGAGTAGCTCGAGAGCTGTCTGGAGGAGAGAGACCTAGGAGTGTTGATCAACAGCCAAATGAATATGAGCCAGCAGTGTGCTCAGGAGGCCAAGAAGGCCAATGGCATCCTGGCCTGCATCAGGAACAGTGTGGCCAGCAGGAGTAGGGAAGTCATCCTTCCCCTGTACTTAGTGCTGCTGAGGCTGCACCTGCAGTACTGTGTTCAGTTTTGGGCCACTCACTACAAGAAGGACATTGAGATGCTTGAGCGTGTCCAGAGAAGGGCTACAAAGCTGGTGAAGGATTTAAAAGTAGAGTAGATGTTGTGCTTCGTGACTTGGTCTAGTGTTGTACCTAGTAGGGCTGGATTGGACTTGATCTTGAGGATCTTTTCAAACTGAAACCATTCTATGATTTTCAGGTGCCCAAAGGGTGTTTATCAGATGTTGATTAGCATGGACCTCTATGCAAGTTAGCAGGATGTCTTAGCATCAGGAGGTTTAAGAAATATGATTCCATGAGTGAGAAATCCACGTCTAAGCCAGGGCAGTGCTCTTTGCTTCAGCAAGAAGGCATCCACTGACCAATCCAAAGGTACCTTCCCTCTGCTCTTGGAGACTTTCTCTGAGGGGTATTGCTCTTTAATCCCTGGAGGAGGAGGTCTGCGTAGGTGAGGTACCAGCTGGTTGTTTTTGAGAAATGAAACACATACATGTTTTGCAGTCAGACTCTCCTTTTTCTGGCTTAAGTAAGAAAACCAGTTGTAAATGTGCTTCCAGTCTTCCAGTGCACTGGGGTAAGGGTTCCCGTGCACAGGACCTGTGCACATGGCCTGCCCTTAGCAAGAAGCAGCATTTCTTGAGTCCATTGCTTGCTGTCATGGCTGGTGTCTGCAGATGGTAATGGTGACATGAGTTTGTCCCATAGACTCTTTCATGACTGCCATGACACCCAATGCAGGGCCAGGAAACCTTCTGTTTCCTCTCCTCAGCTCCCAGTGCTTGTGGCATGCTTTCCTGGAGGTCTTCCCATAAAACCTGCATTGAGGCGGTGCTTGAGACAAGAGGCATTTTCTTAGAACATGCTGTCCTTGCATCAGTGCTGCTATTGGTACCAACCACACAGACCGTGCTGGAGTTTTATTTTCCCTCCTCATCAGCTAGCTATGGGAAGGGAGCCTGGAGAGACCTCTGATCACTGGTGGTATGGTGGTGAACCCATGGAGGGTTGCTGTGGCTTGCTCAGTCTCCTTTGTGAAGGCAGCCCGGATGAAGTGGCTTAACGGCTGCTGCCCCACATGCAGTGGGCTGGGGTGGGCCTGGCCTCCTTGGCCTCCCTGGTGAGGGACAGGGACCAGGCCCAGGCTGCGCCTAACTGCCACCCTGATGGCAGCAGGTCCTATGGATGCCACCATGTTCCCCAGCTGTGATCCCACAGCCTTCGGTGCTGCATCAGGGATGGGCCCCTGGTCTCTACTGCTTGGTTCTTGCCATTAGCGGCATCCTTGTTCTGAAAGAGGAGCTGTTGGCAAGCTGTGACCATGAAGCACTCATCAGCGGTCATAGCTGGGCAAAGCCTCAGCTCCTCCGGGCCTGCGCACAGCTCTCCCAGAGCCATCATGCCACTGACTGTGTGGGATGGAGGAAAAAAAAATGGTAAGAAAACAGACTTTCAGCATATATTGTGGTTGAGCTATTGCGGTAAATAAAGGTGAGAAAACTCTGCAAGCGAACCGCTGGTCCCTATCAAGGCACTGGCTTATGTGCAAGCCCTACTGACCAGCCACGCCAGGCTCACCTTGTGCCGCCTGGAGAGGTAGTTGCCCCCAAGGAGGGTGATCCAAGGGGCCCTGACTGCCCATATTTAAAGTGACTATAACATTATTTTCCCCTCCTTGGCCAGACCCTCCTTCTTTTTTCTCCCAAACTAAGTATTCCTGATGTGGTCTGTGTTTCTCATACCTTGGAAACTCTTGCCTTAAAGTACCCTTGTTCTTGGCAAAAATAGACCAGCTGCCCAGGGATGGGAAATGTACTGAACATTGTGATTTGGTTACCTTGGTAACATCTGTAACTACTAGCACTAAACCCTTCTTTTTTTTTTTTTTTAAATCTCTTTTATGGCAATGCATATTTATATTTACTTGGAAGAAGTGGACTTATAGCCACTGTAGCCATTCTCTTGAACATTATCCTGACAGACAACAGTTTGTGTTTCTAACAAGCAGAGTTAAAAGACTGTAAAAGTAGGTATTTGACTTTATAGTACATTTACCATGAAGTAACTAAGCTTTTGCTAAGCAAAGCCAAAATCATATAAATACTGTATTATTGATTCAAGGTATTATAATGCTTATTCACATTTACTCAGCATGAGGATTTTTTCAATGGTTGGGTTTTAGAACAAATATTAACAAGATCTGTTTGGTTTTTGTCTTTTGCATTTTAACATCCTCACATGTGTAAGTTTCAGTTGTCAACCATTCATCATACAGAGGAAAAAGTCTAACAAATAAAAGCATTATTGCTTATGATTACAAGCCTAAACTAACAGCCTTGCTTTGGACTTCCTTGTTCCTGGGTCTGGCTCTAGGCAAAGCTCTCTTCCTACTCCATCATTCCCATATCCATTTATGTCCTGGTAGTGACACCTCTGCACTGTGTGACACAGGACACTTGGGTACCAGCACACAAAAGTTCCCTATGGATCAGACTTGTGTGCTACAGAGTAGGCGGTCTCCCAGGCTTTTAGTTGGCTCTTTGCTTCCTCTGATTACTCACTTGTTTTTCTTCTTACTCCCAGCAGCAGGGAATTTTCTGAGCCCTTCAAAGGGATGAGCATCCCTCACTTGGTGACCAATTCAGTAATTGATTTAATTAATTTGAAACTAGCTGTCACTTGTTAAACTGATAATCAAGAAGCCAATTATCTGTTAACAGTGCTAAATATGAATCAGTGGTAACCAATGTGTTTCTCTCTTAAATCTGGATTCCTTTCTGATATCTCAGAGCTTTTATGACTTTTAAATATGGCTATTAAAAAAAAAGTAATTTTCTAGTTTAGAATAATGAAATTCATTATGAATGAAATTTATTTCTGAAACTGCATTTAGATTTTTAACCTTTTTAATGTGTTGTCCCCTGTAAGGCATAAGTCTCAGGGCATGATAGAAAATTTATTAAGGATAGACCTTGCTTGCCTTACTCATTTATGTGCTTGAAATCCTCAAGTAGCCCCAGGTTTTATAAATCAGAAAATTTCCATTTCTTTATTGCAAGTTTGGTTCGTGTAGACATTTAAAAGTCTTGTTCCAGGAATATTGTATCTATTATTGTATATATATTTGCATTTAGAAGAGGTAATGTAAAAGTTGTCCATACCAAAACATAGATTTATTTTTCATTGCAGCCATTAATTATGTTTTGTAAACCCCAAACCTGTTCTTTATATAAAAGCATTTAAATGATTATTTTCATTATGTATTTTCACGAAACTAGATTTTTTTACAGGTTTACAGAACAAAGCAATTAAAAGGTATATGTTCAGAATGTGTGCCTGTCCTGTATAATTTATGGCATAAAAGTGCTGGATGAGTACAGCAAGAAAGCCACTGATGTATGATGGCTTGTCTGTGGCTAAGTAGTTAACTAAATTAGATCATTACCCAATTATACAATATTTTCTTCACTTTTAAATTATGATCTGAGGGTGGAGAATAGTTGTTTTTTACTGTATTAATGGTGGAGAGTCAACAGTCTGATTAATCATGTAGTTTCAAGCATGAGTATTTCTGAGCACATCCTTTAAAGAATGTCTCCTGATGGTTTATTTTAACTTTCATGTATATCTAAATGTGCTTCTTTCCCATGGAATTTGTTTAGAAGGGCCTAAAAGCAGGTAGTATATTAAGGTATTAATATACTAAGGTCCATCTTTTCCCCTAAATCCAGTTTCAGTCTGTACACATTTCTGGCTGCTAACCCCTGAGTTTTGTTTTCAGCTTCTTGTATAGAACCTCAGCCCGGTGTTTGCACCATTAGCAAACCTATGTAAGTTGCCAAAAAAGAGGTGCTTTAAGAAGCAAATAGAAGCAAGTTGAGGGCTGAATTCTGCTGCCATTTAATTCGGTGAAGGATAGATTGTTTTGCTAGACAGCCTGTTGGCCAAAAGATTGTTTAGAAGTAAAGGGCTGAGTCGTAGCACAGGTGGCAAATTCCAGTGCTGACAAACAGGATACACAAACCCATGTGTGTGAAGACACATGTTAATCATGCATTTCAGCTGTAAGATCTTAGGGGGAACTGCAGCACATCCAGAGTTTCCAGATGTAACTTTCAGGTTGATAATTTAATCCTTTATTGAGCAGGATTTTTAAATGTGACACATGGTGAATCAGAAAAGTGAATGAACACTGGAACAAAGTGAAGAGAGGATCTTTGTTGCTGTAGTCAGCTTCCCCCATGTAATCTCTACTGCCAGCAGTGAATACATCAGATGTATTTGCATCGTATCTGTGCAAGAGGATGTTTATGGATGTGGCATATGCTGCTCTGCACCCTTAAAACCTGAGAAATAGATTCTCTCCCCGTACCATGTGCATCTCTGTTGATTTCAAAATATGCAATACTGCAATAATGAGCATGGTATAAGAATCTAAATAGATCCCTAGACATATGGACAAACAGATGGATTAAGGCAGACTTTGTTACTTTGGCCCTAAAAATCCTTTGTGATATTTCTCTTCTGTGTGACACTAAGGTCTCAGCCCAGATCATCTCCTTAGATCATTAACTTAGTAATGTTTTATGGGTTTACATAAAGTTTTTACTCAAAAAAGCAGAGGAGTGTGTGTGCACATTTTGCAGAAATGTACTTGTGCTGGTAATATAAACCATTTTCGTTCTATTTTGAAAAACATTGTGAAGGTATAAAATATGTTTGAACTGGACAGAGATGATGATGTGGCATATGACTGAAAATATATATTTTTTAATAGATGATTCAGCCGCAGAGAGTTTTAATGGCAATGAGACCGTGGGACACAGTTCCAATGCTTCAGGGGGAACACACTGCAGGGAGATGGCAGAAACCAACAGTAATGGCAAAACAAATCTGGAGCAGGATGAGCAGCCTCTGAACCTGAGTGACAGTCCCCTCTCTGCTCAGCTGACTTCAGAATACAGACTAGATGATCACAGCAGTAATGGAAAGAACAAATACAAGACTCTCCTAATTTCTGATCTCAAGATGGAACGGGAGTCAAGAGAAAATGGAAGCAAGGTAAGATGCTTCCACATGCCTCAGATATGAAGTGCGTAGCTTAGAAAAGGAAAAGATTTGTGAGGCCAAACCAAAGGTTATTCCCAGCTAAGCAATTAATGCAATGTGTCTAATGTTTGTCACATCATTATTCAAATGCTATACATAGATTTGTATGCTCTGTCACACATATATGATGCATACGTATATTAAATGTATGTGGATATACATGGGTGAATACATATATATATATAGGCATATATATTGTGCTGTCAGACTGAGAAAAAACAGTGCAGTTCTCCATCAGGCATGAATTTTATCAGTCCATTTACTGAGAACTGTCTACATTACCCATTGGACATATATATAGATATTAAAATATGTGTGTAATGTGATACATAAATATATGTATATATGCTGAGATACATATATCTATGTATATTTCTAGATGACCATCTCATTTCATGTATTATGTATCTGCAGAATGAATCTGTATGAATGTTAAGTGTGTTTGCCCAAGCAAATTACTACATGTGAATTACCAACCTCTGAAAGGAAGTGATTTGGTTCCTTCCTGATTGTTTGTGCTGTGCAGGCACCTAACCTGAATTAAAACTGACAAGTTTGCTTTAAGAAGCTGTAATACCCTGAGGGCTTTTCTCTGTAGTTTCCACTATGTGGGTAAGGAGAAGAAAGGGTGCTTATAGGGTAGATAAAGACAGATACTAGAGATTAGGTAGAAAGCTTTCCAGGAAGGTGTTTGTCATGAGGGCACACTGTAGGGAGAGTGAAGAAATGGCATGTATCCTAGAATTTATCAATTGATTTATTGGTGACAAGTTCCTGGTTTTTATCTAATAATTCCCAGCTGGACTACCACTTTTACAGAAGCAATAATAGAATGTTAGTACTGGACACAAACACTATTATAATGCTAATCACTAGCTTTAAGTGGCCCACTACAAAATAACCTGACAAGACAGATATACTTTGAATGACCACGTTTTTTACAGGGCTTTGAAATAGGAGCAATGTGGAAAATGATTTTTTTCTAGGTATATCCAGAAAGGTATTGCACATGACCGATGCCTAGAGAAGAACCTTTATTTATGATAATGTTTCAACTTCTGTTTTAATAGTCTGCAGAGTAAAAGTAACAACTTGAAATGTTTTTTTTTTAACTCCAGTGTCTGGTTTTGGTGCGTAAAAGAAAGGGAGACCAAATGGGAAATTGTTAGTCTTGCTCTTTCTTAGTCATTCCAGTTGAGCAAATCATGTATCCCAAATCCTTCTCTATAAATCTTTATAAAAATCTGTTTAACTACATGGAGTATTTTTGTTTCCACCAAGTTTCATTGTATTGAAAATGTTCTGAATACCTCTAGTTTCAGAGTGTATGTAGACTCCAGAGCTGTATTTACTCAGTACTTTGTAGCACAGTGAGTCCAAAATTGGGTAATATGAACGGCATCTTCATTTGCTCCAGGGCACACTGTTCCAATGAACCTTTTATAAGCCCATCACCCAAATATTGATAGACACACAGGCTCTTTAGCCTGAGGTACATTGCAGCTTCTGCCATTACTCTTGCAAATACACAAATAAGCTTGGTGAAGAAAGGGAGGAGTCTTAATGTCTAACTCACTTATAGCTAAAACAAGAACTTAGCCTAATGTTAAATCTCCAATTTTAATCAGTTCCAACTCAGAGTAGAAAACCCCAAGTGTTAAAAAATCTGTTTGTAATGAATTGAGATGACAATCAAAGCCATCTCATTGTTTGTTATTCTACAAATTTTAAGAGCCCTGAATCATCCCCCACATCAATATATTATTTCATCACTCAATGTCATCCTACCCACTCTATACTGCCAACAATATGAGATTTGTCTCCACTTTTTGTCCTAGTGAAACTCATCTTAATGTTTGCAGCTCATTTAAGTATATGATTTATTTGGTATGCAGTAAAGGTTATTAAATATGGAGTGAAGACTTAGGAAGAACACACTCCTGAGATTAAAAAAAATTGTCAGATATTTTTAAGCTGACAGTAGAGTAGAATAATGTTTCTGTGTCCAATTTAATATTTTACAGATGAATTCTGCCCTTGTTTTTAGAAGACACAGAAAACATCAGTGTATTAGAATAGAACAAGACTGTACAGCATCTTGGTGTTTCATATACATCCATTTACACTTACATAATCATTACTAGTATTTTACCTTAAGTAGTATCTTACATGCTAAAAAGTCAGAGAATGTTTTACAAGCCCTAGACCTGATCAAGAAGGTCCTTTTGCCTTCCCCTGGTAATTCAGCTTAGTTGGTCCCTCCAGAAGAGTGTTCTGTCCATTATTTAGCCAATTAATTTTGAACAGTGCAGAAAATTAAACTCCTAGTTGTGTGCAGTACCCACTGGATGCACTCGGGCAAGGGTATTACAGGGAACTAGACAGACCTCCAATTCTCTGCTAAAAAGAAAACAAAAAAAAAAAGGACAAGGAAGGTTAAAAAAGTGTTATAGTTTACTAGGAGCCAGCTCTCTCTCACATATCCTTTTTACCCAGAATATACCAAGTGTGTGGGTTGTTTCTTTGAAGCCATCTAGGAATTATCCCAACGCTCTGTCTGCATCTAACCTCCAGCCATTCACAGTTACACAGTTTTCAGACATGATTATATCTGAATAATGGCATCATTGGTAGTGGTGAGTAACCAAATGTGTTTAGCATAACATCTAATCATTTTTTATGAGAAAAATAATCTGCAGTGTTCAGCAAATATCAAATTGATATGCCACTTCTTACCATCGTGTATACTTGCAGTATCTTTATGGGGCAAAGAATTGAGAAATGTTATGTGAGAAGTTAGGGAATTAAATACTTGGTTTCTAAATAAAGAGATACATTTTTTTTAATGATTGGGCTAGCATTGCAGGAAATAATACATTATGTTTCCACCAGTTTCTACAATGGCCCATTCTGCCCACAGAGGTTGTTGCTTGCTTGAGATGGTCAGGAATCTGTGAAACCCACAGGCAGAAGGCTGGAGATGGTATCTGTTGGCTGACATGTTCCTTACCTGCTCTGAGTCTCCTTTTTGGCTACTGCATCAAATATACTTCATTAAATCTGAAGGCACAGTTTCTCTGGTCAACTTGAATCTGTTCTGACCAGTTGCTAAGTTTAAAGATAACACAGCAGAGCTGAATCTAACCAGAAAAAGACAAAAGGTTGAAAATTACCAACACATTTTACCTCCTCCACCAAATCATGTATTTCTTAAGGTAGTTTATTTTTTTCTAGAAATAAGCAGTTTTGTTAAACTATATTATAGGTATTTGCCTGTACAACTGTTTATAAGAATGATGCTTCTTTCACATGTGTAATGGTGGGTCTGCCATTTGACAATACAGTTATGATTGATAATTTTGTTTGTGCTTCAGAAATGTGATCAAAAGAAGCAGTTGGGATAAAAATGGTAGTTTCCCGATCATATTTTCTTTGTAAATCTGACAGCTAATGGGCAAATGGTTGGTTTTTTTATGGTTGCTGCTTTGTGGAAGTTCAATTTTTAGAATATTCATCTTGTCAATGTTCATTTGAAGCAATGACATGCTTATGCTATATGGGAAGTTTGCTAGATAGTGGCCTCATTCTGTGAAAGAGTTTTGGATGTGAAAACAGGGATAGTTAACATTTTCCTAAATTCCTGCCTCTCTAATGTACACAGTGGAAGTCATTAGTGATTTGTAAGAAATGTAGTTTTTCGGGAATAGTAAATCAAGTGTTCTTGTCTGAAAAGACTCTGATGAATAACTGGAGATTAGATTCAACTTTTCAAACTACTAGGGAATATTTTTCAAGTAGTGCTCTATTCAGTCACTTCAGAATATGACTTTTAAAACCAATGTTGATATAACACTCTTTTAAAATGAACCACATTGCAGTGGGTAATGTGACTTCACTCTTTGAATCCACAGTTTCAGACACTGAGTATGTGTGGTAAACTCTTGTGTAAAAAAACCACATGCTGAGTGCAGTGGAAGGAGTTGACAAATTTTAATATAACCTTAAAATCTGGTCCAAAATGTTTTATTATTCACCAAAAACAAACAAACAAGTTATGCAGGGAAGAAATGGGTTTTCATAGTCTCAAATATATGTATATACATATGTATATATATACACTTCATTAATATATGCTTTTATTAATCTGATATTAGGTAAGTGATCCTCCAGTAAGACTCAGATGTTCATGGCAGTGGTACTATAACCATATAGATCTAAACCGAAATCAGTGAAATTTTGCATAGCTGCAAAAATATATACATAAATTTACCTTAAGAGGGCTGGGACTTTGTACTGCAAGAGACTTATAAAGTGCTGATCTGTAAATGCTTTGCCAATGCAGTTCTGTGAATTCAAATAGTTGAGTGCATGTATAAATTATTTGAGATTATTATATACTTATGAGTGAGACTGCTGGGTTTGTGCATGGTCATGGTGAAGTCTCTGTAGCACTGAGATCTTTTGATTTCTCATTCTTGTGTGCTTTTTCCTAGACCATATACTATATATTTTGAAAACTTATTATATGGCATTATCTATTTCACATCATTTATTTCATGAAATATAGCAAGCCCACTCCTTTTAAGTCATTTTTGCCTCTTCTGCATTTGGATAACAAGTTTATTGTGATGCAGGGTGGAAAATCAGGTTTTTGAGTTAAGCAGCCATATATATATATATTGTGCCATGTGTTTTACCTGAAGTAATAAATAATTCATGATGTCTGTATTGCAAAGGAATTCCTAATATGCAAACCTTCTCCTCAGGATTTCCCAGTCAGAAACACGCGTTACTGATGGTGAATGCCTAGGAGATGCGTTAAAGTGAGGCAACAAGGAGGACACACACTGTCTCCATTTTGTCCAGATACCTGCTAACTGCGGACAGTTGGTTAATGTCTTCTGTCTTTCTACCAGACAGAATTTCTGATAGGAACATTGGACACCTCCAGGCCCTCTGGATGTATGGCTGGCTAAATTAATACACATTATGTTTAGCTTAAGTGGGTAATTGGCGACATGGAGAAATGTGCAAGTTTAGTAATTTTTTGCTAAGTCTGAAAAGAAAAGCAGTTTTGAAGCTGAGAACAGTAAATAATGATTGCTGCATATGGTGACCTTTAATTATAATTCTGCATTCTGATGTGCATATCATTATAGTTACAGTGGTTCACAACAAGGCAGAGCTTTAATGTAGTTTCTAAAAGGAAGATCTTACTTTCTGTCACTCCTTTAATGCTGGGCTTTTGAGGTGTTTCTCAAGCTATATTCTCCAGCCTGATGTAAAAAATAGTGTTATTGTCATGGGCTGTTTTCTCCCAACTATTGCAACTTCCAACTGGTGGTGTAATGCTACAGCATTTATGCTACAGCAGGTTAGCCTGGTAGGTTGTCCGCTTTTAAGACACATTCTGCTCTAAGAAGGTATTTAAAGATTGCACCTTTGCATGGGATCTGAAAGGCAGTACATATGTCAGATCCTGGAAGAAGAGTTGTTTGAAGTTTCTACACACTGCTCTAGTTAAAGCTTTAGTCATCTGTGGCGGGTATTCCAGCTGTTGGAGCTCTCAACATCTGATTGCTGGAGTTCTTCATTACTGAAGGAAACCAGGCACAACCAGCCAAGCAGCCTGACCAGATAAACTTGCTGTGATCTGATTGTGCATCATGAATTCAGCTGGTTTCCAGAAGTGCACATGAATTTAGCTAGATGCCATTTCTGAGGATTAAGGTAGAGTTTCAATGTGTTTTCTCACTCTCCTTTTTAAAGATGGGATTGTAACTTAGTAAAATATGAAAGGTCATTCCTAACGACTAAAGGTTGTTTCCTCTGACTTCTACCTACTACTGCTCCTCCATGTGGGTGATGATGAAGCTGCAATGCATAGAGGAGTCCACTGAGAGTTTATGGGTTGGGATTAAAGGGAGTGCAGGGACAGAGGACACTACAGTACGGGTCTGCTACAGGGACTGAGCAGATGAGGCCCTCTATAGAGGCCCTCTATAGACAGATAGGAGTAGCCTCACAAGCCTGGTCCTTATGGGGATCTTCAATCACCGTGATATCTGTTGGAGGGACAACACATCAGGGCACAAACAATCCAGAAATTTCCTGGAATGCATTGATGATAGCTTCCTCCTACAAGTGATAGAGAAACCAAACAGAAGAGGTGCCATGCTAGACCTTGTTCACACCAACAAGTAGGGGTTGGTAGAAGATATGAAGCTCAACAGGATATGGACAAAGCTGAGGTACTGAGCAAAGTTTTTTTTGTCCTCGATCTTCACCAGCAACGGCTGTAGTCACACAGGCCAGGACAGAGAAGGCAGAGGGACTGGGAGAATGAAGCAGCACTCACTGTAGGAGAAGATCAGGTTCAAGAACATCTAAGGAACCTAAAGGAGCACAAGTCTGTGGCACCTGCTGCCTGAGGGAACCACTCTCCATAATATTTCTGAAGTCGTGGCAGTCTTGGGAAAAGTGGCACTGTATGATGGGGTTACAGTATTGCTGGGTAAAGGAAGAGCAACTGACATCATCTACCTGGACTTGTACAAAGCATTTAACGCTGTCCCACACTACATCCTTGTCTCTGAATTGGAGAGATGTGGATTTGAAGGATAGATCACTTGGTGGATAAAGAATTGACTAGAGGGTTGCACTCAACAGCTCAATGTCCAAATTGAGACCAGTGATGAGTGGCATTCCACAGGGGTCAGCACTGGGACTGTCATTGTTTAACATCTTTGTCAGTTACATGGACAGAGGCATTGAGGGCACCCTCAGCAAGTTTGCAAACGACACCACACTGTGTAGTGTGGTTGACATGCTGGAGGGAAGGGATGCCATCCAGAGGGACCTTGTCGGGCTGGAGAGATGGGACTGTGCAAGCAGCATGATGTTCAACAAGACTAAGTGCAAGGACCCACACATGGGTCGATGCAGTTGCAGGCCCAACTACAGGCTGGGCAGAGAATGGATTGAGAGCAGCCCTGAGGAGGAGGACTTGGATTGATATAAAGCTCTAAGTGACCCAGACATGAGCACTTGTAGTCCAGAAATCAAACTGCATTCTGGGCTGCATCAAAAACAGTGTGACCAGCAGATTCTGCCCATCTAGTCTCCTCTCATGAGACCCCACCTGGAGTACTGCATCCAGCTCTGGATTTTGAGCTGTTAGAGCAAGTCCAGAGGAGGGCATGAAGATGATCAGTGAGCTGGAGCTTATGGGAGCTTTCCAGTGCCTGAAGGGGCCTAAAGGAAAGATAGAGAGGGACTGTTTATCAGGGAGTGTAGTGATAGGACAGGGGGTAATGAGTTTAAATTAAAAGAGGGAAGATTTAGATTAGATATTAGGAAGATATTCTTTGCTGAGAGGGCAGTGATGCACTGGCCCCAAGTTGCCCAGAGTGGCTGGCTCTGCCTGCCCCCTCCCTGTCAGTGTTCAAGGCCAGGTTGGATGGCACTATGGGCTGTCTGGTCTAGTGGAGGGTGTTCCTGTCCATGGTAGAGAGGTTGGAATTGGGTGGTCTTGGACATCCCTTCCAACCCAAACTGTTCTATAACTCTGTCATTCCATGATTCTAGTATCTAGTGACCATCACCACATCTGGTGGTGTGTCTCTGACACATGCTAAATCACAGGTTCTCTAATTCCCTTCTGCCTGGATTTTTGTCTGCAGGTTTGCTTGGGGAAATGCTTAGTGCATCAGGGAGCAGAGAGCTTTTTCTAAGCAAGTGGAGTCCCCAGTAATTACAGTGGAATTTTATGTAGATTCATTACAACTTATTGAGTCACTTAGAAATTAATTTATTAAAAAGTTTTCTTAATGAAGTATGAAACAGGTGTGCATCTACTTGAAGCAAGAGATAAAATGCAGACTGGGAATTTGAAATGTTGAAGAACAGTCTGATTTATCTTTTTTTCCCTTTTTTTACTTCATAATGAAAACATTTATTTTTTCCTTTCATCATCACTCATTATTTAAATTCAAGTGGCATAGATTGGTTTCAGCTGAATTGGAGCATTGTCATATGGCTCTTAAACAATATGGTTACCTCAGCCCTAAGCAGGAAGGAAAGCTGGAAGGGGTAAAAGAGAAGTATCTCCTCTTTTGAGGACACCATTAAACTCACAATGCTGGGGTTTTTAGTACAAAGAAAACACCCTGTTATCCTTCTGGTGAATGTTGCCAAGTGCAGGTAATGAATCTGGATTAGGAGTTAGTAAAGCCTTTCAGAAAGGAGTTTTTGACCCCAACTCATCCTCTCCATAGTACTTCTCACTCATCTCTCCTGCTTGAAGTTTGATCTCATTAGGTATAGCGTAAGAGGAAACAAGGGTTTTTTTAAAAAACTTCTATATTTTATTTTATTTCATTTCCATAGCCAGATAGAAGGTGTTAAAGCAATGTCATACCTTACTGATTGCTGTTTTTGTAATACAAATATCTTTGGGAGTCTACAGTCCAGGTGCTTGACAGCCTTATTTTATGGCACAGTTGTTAAGACTAGGAAGAGGCTTAGCATGGAATCCTGTTTGCTACTGTGGTGAATTAACCTATGAGGAAGGAAGCAGTCTGCTGAAAGGTGTTGGCAGGACATGTTACAACAGTTAGTGGCATACTAGATTTTGAGCAAACAGCAGCAGAATGCAAAGCCAGCATGATGCACACACAGCCTGTGGAGCAGCAAGACATCAGTACAGACTGAGTCTGGAGCTCCACATGGGTCCAGCCTTCTTCCACTGTTCCAACCACAGCCCTAAAGAGAGGATGGTGACTTCTTCCAGCTGTGCCTTAATTGTTATCCAGTAGATTCTGTTATTGCAGCTTTCCATTAAATCCTTGGATATAGTTTGTACTGAGATTGAAAGGTAAAAATTATAAAAGAAGTGAACTGAAGGTGAAATCCACCCCTGCCACCATCATGTGTAGGCGACTCAAGGCTACAACATGTTTTGGCTTGTACCTCTTGTCTCTAGTGTGTGAAGACAGATTCAAATGTTCTGCTGAAGTAGCATCTTTGTCTTTCTCTGCTATACTCAGGTTTGTGCAAAGGTAGCAGGCATATCAATGTTTTTCACAGCTCCTTGGGAGATGGATACACTACAATGGAAGGAGATAGGCCTCTTCTCTGAAGCACAATGAACATTAATGAAAGGGGAAAAAAGTGCATGCAAGGACTTTTGTCATCTCCTTTTTTCCTACCCACTTACCTACACAAGAGTGAGAAAAACTAGCCTCTTTTCTCTTTCTCTGTTAATTCCTACTTCATGCATAGGGCTTTTACAGGTTGGTCTCATTGTAAAGATTGAGTCCTTTATGTTTTGTTTTACCATGTTATCAAACACCCTGGCTTTATTTTCCCGTACTTTTAGGAAATGGAAAAGCTGAGAAAATCACCTTTGCTAGATCTAGAAGTCAGTGAATTGCTTGTTTCTAGAAAGCAGTAGAGTTCTATGAAGAAAAAGTCTTGCTTTTTATTTTGTCTGCTCTGGGACAGGAGAATCTCACAGGCCACCAAGAAGCTTTATGGTACAAAAAAAAAATTATAATAGTTTAATGGTTTAATAAACCTTTGCCTTGAAAAAGAAGTTGAATTTATAAGGCACTATCTTTTCCAGACTCCAGCCTTCTGATTTTGGGGGGTTACCCTTAATGAGTAGCTAAATAGAACGTTGTTCTGAAGAGAGACAGCTACAGGTGCATGAAAAAATCAGAGCAGTGTTTTTCAGAAAATCTGAATGCTCAGCGTTCTCTAACAGTCGCATTCATCAAAGTCCTTTGTCTGTGATAGCATCAGTTCTGTCTCTGATTCTTCCCACTGGAAGTACATTTAGTAGCAGGTTTTCATGTTCAGCGAAAGCTCTTGAAAATGAAATTGGTTTCCTGCAGGGCATTCATTACAATGATGTAAATCCAGAACAATTAAGCGGAAGTTGATGATGCTGCTCCTGATTTACATATCTGTCATGGAGAATACACTCTGGCTCCGTATGCGTATGAAACCCCAGCTAACCTAAAACTGGCAAGGAACAGAATAACTTTTGATGGCACATTTTATACATTTTCTCAGAAGGTTTTTTTTAAAGGAACAAGTGTACATCGGTCAAGTATCAGACAGTGGTGCTGTCAATTCCAGATTGCATGTGAATTGCTCACAGATCCAGCTGTCTATCCTCATTCACACTCGCCTTTGGAGTCATTGATCCCTCATACAGAAACAGAAACAGTCATACCTGTCGGGCATGCAGGACTTGGTTCAACTTGGTTTTAGTGGCTGGACATCTGTTCAAACAAGAGGGAAAGCTGTCAAGTGCACCTGCAATTAATGAGGTAAGGTGTATGAAATTACTACTTCCCTCCCTGTTTACAGCCAAGAACTTTTTATAACTCAACAGCCTGGAAACCCAAAGCTGTACCTTTCAGGCAAATTCCTGTTGACTTCAGCAGGGTTTGTTCCTGATAGATACTTTCAAGGCTGGGCTTTTTATACAATGAATATCTTCAATTCCTAAATCTTACTTTTGTGTTTTCTTTTGTTTTATTCTTAGGAAATTGAATTTGTGTTGAAGTCCTACCAGGTCAAACAGTTCACCACAGCTTTTTCTTCTCCTGTTACCGCATAAGCAGCTTCTCTACCAACTAGAAAAAGACTGAGAGCAAATCTTGCTCTTGGAGGATTAAATACTGCTTGACGGTAAATTGAGCAAGATATAATAGGGCAGCAATAATTGCTACCTACTGCAACTATATTTAGTCTTAATATTATTTACAGCTAATGAACTGACATTTTTTTATTTTTCAGATGCAAAGGTTGAAGAGCTGATCCTCAAAACTAATCTGTGATGAATGGCTTGATAATTGGGCACTTCTTACAACCATTACATACTCCTCCAAAACTATACTGTTATTCAAGAAGTTGATAATCCTGAAGTGTTATCTCTATTTTTTTCTTCTGGTACTGTATTATTTTTATATACCAAGTCAGAAGGGAGGGAAGAAGTCAAAGATCATTTTTTTCTTTAATGACTTTTATAACAACATATCACTGAAGTTTTTAAATAAAGATAAATTTTATTAGTTGTCTTGCATATATCTCCCTTTCTAATCCTTTTTTTTTGTTGTTGAGTGAATGCCAGTACTCAAATGTCATGCTGAATAGCTGATACACCTTCAAACTGTGCTTTTGTGTGCTCTCCATTTTCCCTCTGTAGCAGTGGCTGGGAATAATTAGGTACACTAGAACCCTGAAAGCTTTTTTCAGAAACTTACTTATTCATATAACTGGATTTGCAAGGTGATATGAGAGAAGTGAATAGGTTGATTTTTTAATAGAGGAAGGAAGGAGAAGTAGAATTTAACTTAAAACTATTTAACTTTTTTTCTTTCATCTTTATTTTGTTGCTATTTTTTTAACCCTCCTTTCACTGCTTCAGCTTTTTCTGTTAATTCTCCTCTGTTCTCTTCCATTTGTTTCCAAAGACTCCTAGGAAGACCTAGCTGAAGTTTTTCTTATTGGAACAAAACAGTAGATGGAGATAATAATATCAGATACCAGAAAAGAGGACTCTCACCTGAATTACTGAGTCCAGTCCTCCAGAAATGATAACCTGGGTAATAGACATTTACTCCAACAGGACCTGCAACAGTTCAGCTCACTAAACATTGCAACGTCCATGACATTCTGCTTAGTAACCATCAGCCTTATAGGAAACAACAATGGTGCAACTGTAATATGCCACGGGGAAAAAGTGAGGTACTGGAATCATAACTGATGTCCTAGATCTTTGCAACAACAAGGGATTTGCTGGGTGGATTTCCCAGATGGTCTCTGGCAGTATCTTATTCCCTGCAGGAGAGGGAGTAAAAAAGAACAACCTCCAGTAATCCCTGTCAGTCTGCTTGAGGTTTTGTCTGCCATATGTTACATCAAAATATCCTGCCTTGTATTTCACCTCTAACAGTTACTGATTTTGAATACTTCAAAGAGACAATTAAAACCACAAAATCTACATTGAAGCAGGGAAGGGATGGTGGTGTAGGTAATTTAAAGCTGTGAAATATTTGCCATGTTTATTAAACACAGTCAAAAGACAGCGATGAAATAATTTTGCTAAATGTGTGGTAGCGACTGTTACAGAATATTATAGAACAGTGTTCTTGTTCAGTCAGCAAAAGATCCTGGAGAGTGGTATTTGAGAAGTCTGTAACCAGTCAACATTGACTTTTCACTGTGTGCTGAGAAAGAGTATGGAAACATGAGCAAGTATGAAAATGTGTAGCCAAAGGTAGGGCCTGTGACTGCTGTGAGTTTTCATTCCACCCATGTTAAGTGTCTCATATCAGGAAAGATTTCAATACTGGATGAATTCTGTATGCATCTGTAGATTCTTTGCTAAGCTGCTGTTTCTTGGAGCTCACAGTGTTTCTATGAAGTACTGTAACTCTTGCTAGAAACTTGGCAGGGTACAACTGCCTATATAGGCACTTCTCATCAGATGCTTTGGTCACAGACTGTCATCCTCAACGTCCCTTCGCACCTTTTCACTCTGTGTTTTCTTAACTCTTATCATCATGAATATGCCATGAGCTACTCCCTGGATCTAATGGGTAATGGTACACATTGTTCTCTTCATATACATATATATATACACATAAACACACATGCACACACTTTTTTAAAAATTAAAGTATTTATTTATTCTTTTTTCCCCTTGTCTGATGAGAACAGTTATATCAGTGACCCTGACACAAAAGTGATAGAATCACACAGATGAATCAGGAACATATGAAGAGCTCATATCTCTAGTGGTTGAGGCACCTGCAGTGACAGACCCCCAACCTTTGTGTACAGGTGTTCCAGTAGACAAGAGTTCTTGATTGTCTTTTATGTGTGTCTTAATTAAAATCAGGATGATATCGTGTATATTACTTCTGACTCCATTTTATATTTGGGCAAAGATCAAGAAGTAATGTGTTTCCTCCTCTCACGTTTCCCATGGCATTTGGCAATTGTTGGACTCCATCAGGAAAATCCCTTGCAGAACTATTTCAGAATTTCTGCACTGTACATTGTCATTGATCTCTGGATGGAAAGAAGAATCTGCCTGAAAAACAGGAAGAGGTGAGTCGATTTCCTTCGGGGTTACCACAAATAGCCCTAATATGGCCTGTCCTCAGTCCTCAGCTTTATACTGTGAGCTCTATATCAGCTCTTAAAAAGACAAATGGATGTTCTTTGGGCTTTTTGTACTGAATCAGTGATCTATAAGGTTTTTTGGACCCCCCTCTGCATGTGTCTTTGTCTCACTTTGTACAGTTAATCACGTGCTCTTAAAATATCTTTTGCAGATGGAACCCCGTGGGACCGGACCTATATCAAAGACTGTATTAAATGACTAAAATAAAGGTTTTAAAAATACCTATTTTCCCCCAGTGTATTGCTTAGAGGGAATAGCTGCATTTAGTGGGAGGGAAGTCAGATGAGTCTGGGGAATGTGTGTCACCTCATACCCTCTCGGCTCTTCCGGGAGATGGAGGGATGGAGGAGTAAGATACAGGCATATGGAATACACTTTGTGTGCGCCTTAAAGATGACTGTCTCAAGCTCGATGCTTCTGTGTGTTCATTCAATGCTTTTTAAATCCACCTTTAGACATAATCATGCAATTAAGTGTCCTCCCTGCCTTCAGGAAATGCATGGTACACAGGTGTATGTAATCCTGAAAATGTTATCAGCCATAGTGGATTGAAATAACTGATAAAGCAGTGAGAAGCTGGAAAGCTTGCTATGCAGAGAGAGAATTACCTTGTTAAAGGGGTGGCTACTTAGTCACATGTCTCACTGGTTCTTACCAATTAACAGATTGCCTTTTATTTTAGAAGACAAAGTTATTACAAAGTTCAGCAGATGAAACTTTTTTACATCATGTTGGAATTGAGATAAAACATTTTTACAATGATTGTAACCAACCGTTTGTATGTAAGTAGTTAGTTATTACACAAAAACTTCTACTTGTTACTTGTTCTTTTTATGAATATTTGTTCTAATTTATCTGCGAGTTATTTGACATGATGGTGCTATTTAGGAAGATGGTGACAACTCTTCTCTCCTGTTCAGGGGTTACCAGGCGATGTTCTACAGTGCAGGCATTCCCTTCTGAGCTTAACATCTATGGATCTGTAGAAGTGTCTTGAATTCTTAAAGAGCCAAAAAGGCTTTTAGCCTCTCAGACTGCCAGCTCCCTGGCATATACTTTTGAAAAACCTGGCCTGGATGCCTATATTTCATAGTCTTTAGTAGTACTTAGCCCTGCACACATCTAATTTGGGTATAAAACCCAGGACATGATATTTATTTTTACTGCTCTCACTATGCCAACTCAAGATCATTCTTATAAGGGGTAAGTAGTTTTAAGACTATCTCTAAACTCTGTTGAGATCACTTTTTGTCTTGTCTTTCCTCTTAACAGAAAATTGGAAGGGAGTATGCTGCTTTGCTTCTACCTTGTTTCTCTGTTTTGGTTTTGATTTTTTTTGTTTCATAACACCAAGTTTCTAGTGAAGTTTACAGTACCAAGAACTTATATTTAGGGCTATATATGCCAAATACCAAATTAAAAAAAAAAAAAAAAAAAAAGCTCTGTGAGTCTATTGTTCAACTGCAAGATACTCAGTTTCTCTCCTTAAACTGATACTGCCGTGGTGGGAACATCTTCAAAACTTTTGCTTTAGCTTTCATTATCTTTTCCTAGTCAAGAGTTGTATCCTTTAGTTGTATATAATGTTGCAGTGTTACTTTTTACATTTTTCATTCAACAACTAGAATTCATACAGTAAATTTAATTTTGGGTATATACTGTTCCTAATAAGATAATTCTGTGCTTTACTTTATACAACATGAATGAGCTATTTATATCTTCAGCAATATGTTAATTGCCAGAGGTTCCTCTATCTTGAATCTTTCATTTACATAGCATGTTTGGGATTCTGAAAAGATCAATAGGAATAAATCAGCTTAACATTGGATCGCTCCCATGAGGCAAGCATATTCCATCACTGTCTATTGATTAGCAAATACAGGCATGACATAATTCATTGACTTTCCCAAAGCCAAACAATCTGTAGGGAAGCCGAAGAAATTATTTGTTTCCTGTGTGCTGTACCTGAACATTAATCACAGTACTAATCCTTATCACCAGACATTACCCTTCCGTTAGGGTAAAGAGGCAGAGTCAACTTCAGCTGAATAGATCTTGGAAAGTTTCCCCTGGTTTTATCAGCATAGCTAACATTCAGAGCAATTTGAAAAAAATGATTGGTTTACTTTGTGCTTTGCTGGAACCACGAGGATGACAATTTTACTGATTCTCGTGATAAATCTATCCAGCCCTCATCATGAAAATGCATGTATGTATACACAAGGGATCTACAGACTATATTGTAAGCACTTATGTGAATAAACCTGAGATGCCTTAAAGTTAGATGCTTTATTTAGATTTAGTCAGATAGCTTCCCTGTATGGTGTATTTACATAATAGAGAAGTTCACATCTGTTCCAATTCATCCTGGTTTTATATAGTGGAGTGGGATTCAGTTTCACAGAGATGGGCATTTGGTATCCTTGTAGGGCCCTAGGGTAATGTGTGCCCAGCACCCACTGCTCTGGAGGGATGCATCTCCCATGCTGGCATTGTGTCGTATTTGCCAGCACTGTACAGTCCTCCTTTTCCATACTAAAATAGAAATGGAGTTCAGTTGCCTTCCATCTCATCATCTTGTTCCCTTTCATATTGGCTTCCATATTCGTATAGGATCCTCTCATGACAGTGGAGTAAATGCAGAGTACTTTGATACAAATTGTAGTTAATTCCACTTATATTGATGTGGTAGTCTTTCTTTATGTTCCTGAGGATGGGAGACCAGTGTTTGGCCTCTGAACTTCTTTTAATGTGTCTCAGAATGTGGCCCTGGCCCTGGCCTTGCAGAATTGGAATGGATACAAGTATTAATTTGCTGATTGGATCATTGATTGAACTAAGTAATGAGTATGTAGCCAAAACTGAGAGAACTGCAGGATGATGAGACTGTAGAAGTGTCAGAATAATTGTCTGAAGCTGTATAGCAGTGTGATTTCTTTTGCTTAATTATGAAAAAAGGTAGAATTAAAATAATAGTTCAAATCACTGAAACATTGGTCTATAAATATCCAATTTATCTACAAAATTTGAATGTGCATGTGCATCTGTGTACCTCTGTCAAGCAAATATTACTTCTTATCATGCAATCCTTGTTTCACAGTCCTGGTATATATAGATTGCTTGGCTGAGTGCTTTCCTGATTGCTAAATTTATGTCCTGCTTAATAGGATTATGTACTTCCCATATGTTTCTGGCAAGTGCTTTTGACAATGTGCCTTTGTACACGCCTTTAACTTGCATATTCTTTTTTCCAGCATCTTATTTTCTAAAACTTGCACACTTCAGCCACCAAGGCCATATAATTAATCTTGTCACCCACAGATGTGGGTAGCTTACAGACACCACTTGTCAGGGCTAGAGCAGCTATGTTTATAATTCAGTGGGGTTTGGGCAAGTGTTAATTGAAAAACATAACATAGGAAACATATAAAAAAATCTAGATTAAGAGCTTTTTTTTTTTTACTTTAAATAACAAGGAATATGCAGAGCTGGGGGCAAAACTGAAACATCTGCTAGAACTCCATCTTTTGCTGTCCTCTGTGAAGTCTTTCTACTGCAGGTCAGAGGCTGGGTGTACATTAGCTTCCCTCTTCCTTCCTTCTTTGAAATGGCTTTGCCACCTGTACATGAAATTTCCAGTGCCATGCAGCCAGCCTAGGCCCCCACTTCATCTGCCCACTCATCCTAGTGGGCATACATTACTTCTTGTATTATTACCTCCTGTTTCCTGCACTGGGAAACATTCCTCTGTCAGCCTTACAGGTTAATCCAAGTTAACTATGTCGTGATTCTCTACATAAATATATGTTAAGATAATTCAGATTGAAAAGTGGACACACTACATATGGTGATCTTCTCTTCATACAGGATTATCCAAACAGATGAACTCATGAATTGCAATGTCTCTTTTTAAAGTTGTGCCACAGCAGAAGTTTCCCTTGTTGCCTCTGGTACAATATATGAAGGTAAAAGCCAACAGAGGAGTTGGAAAAGCTGCCCATTCAAACCCAGTTAACAGTCTGAGTTTTACGTTACCACTGCCTTAGTTCAGTGACCTTTTCTTGGCATTGTTCATTACAGCAAAAAAGGTTCAGAAAGACAATTTATTAACTAGAAAAAGTGATGAGATAGGCAAGAATAGAAGACATTCCCTATCTGATCTTGGGAGCACACATTTCAGGTCACTGCTTTACCTTTGAGAAAATATCAAAAGGGGGAGGGGGCGAATTCTGAAACTGGAGAAACCAGTGTAATCTTAGGGAGACTTTAGCAAGTAGCATGCAAAATGAAATTGGTAGTATTTTCTCAGAGCAGGTTTGCTATAAATTTTGTTGAAAGTGAAACTAGATCACATGCAATAGTACTTCTATATGATCCTTTTGAAGAACCTATTGCAAAAGTTTTTCTAAGTAAAGGATAAGGAAGGAAATGATCCTGTGTGAAGCAGTTAAAAATCAAGACTGGGAACTGAGCACTAAGGGGAAGTATTTCTGCAAATGTCGTGTGAGTACTTGGTACAGATTTGATCATCAGCATTGTCAGAGAGCAGCAAGAGCAGGGCTCCTCCATAAGGGAAGGCAACCAGGGAGCTGAGGCCATGACCCAAGGGCAGTGCCCTCTCTGATGCAGGAGTAGCTCCACAGCACCCTGCAGCCTACAGGGCAGGGCTGGTGGCAGTAGCAGGTCCCGTGGGCAGCCCAGTGACCAGCAGACAAGCAGGTGGCCAGGTGGGCAGGCCCTGCAGCTCAGTGCAGGAAGAGCAGGCAGTAACCCATGAGCAGCCTGGCACCGCACTGGCCCCACTTGCCCATGGCATAGCTCAACCTCAGTGGGGATCCTGGGAAGGGGCGCAGACATCAAGGTCCCGGCAAAGGTGGTCATTACAAATAAGGTCCAGTCATGCACTCAGGGTGTCCTCACAAGTGTATGGATTAGTGACAAAAAATGTAAGAGGCTTTTAAGTGGCAGTGGTAAAAAATTAAATGTTAGCTTCAGAGCCCATTCCTTTCTCACATGGGGGGACGTGTATTAACTCTGCAAGGACAAATTTCTGTGGGATGTGCTACAGGCACATCTTACATAATAGAGATGTTTGCTTCTGCCTTTGGTGGAAATGCAGAATCCAAGGTAGAAGAAAGCAAAAGGACAGCATTTAATTTCAAAAATTAATGGACCTCATTAATCCTACCCTAAAGCCTTTCATCCTTCCAGAAAAAAAACCCCACATGTTCTTACCTTGAATTAGTTAATTGAGGGCAGTGCTGGTTTTAGTCATCAGATCAAGTGAAGCACTAACCAAGGTAAACCATTTTAATGCGCAAAGTTTAAGGTATAAAGAGTTTTTCCATAACTCCAGTTGTTTAAAGCCTGTGAAACATGAGCTCTGCAAAACATAATGCAGCAACCCCTGATCCTGATCCTCCTGTCAGCTGTAGATGTTCAGAGATGTGCCAAACAGCAGATTTGCTTCTGGTCATTAGGGCTGACGGGTGCTACTTTCTTTTAGGATCAAAAAATGATTAAAAAATAAAAAAATACATTGTAGAAATTTTAATCAAGAAGTTTCAGGTTGGAGACTGATTGAATTGCACAGAAAGAACAGAAAAAAAGAGAAGATAAATAGGCTTCAGGTTTATTTCAAGGCTCTTCATAAACATTCATTGAAACACTGACCTTGGAAATAGTGAGCATTGCCCAGAAAACACAACAAAGTGATGTAATGTTTTCTCTTGAGAAGAGAGTTTTCCAACACTTCAACACCTTTTTTGGTGTGTGTGCAATTACAGTACATTTGTTTCTTAATCTTAACAAGCTGATAAATAAGGATTGTTTACTTATTTAAGATATAAGCATGAACTTGTTAGAAAATATTTTGCAAGTGGTTATATAAGAAATAATTCCTTGTGGTTAGTTGTCAATGAGAAGCCTTTGGCAAGGAGTAGAGAGGGATCAAAACAAAAGCTTCTCTGGGTCTTTGAAGTCTTGCAACTGGATGCTTTTGCTCCATCTTCTTTGCAAGGTGAAATTAGACCTGCCAGACTCCGGGGATATTTTTTGTAATGCCACTTTTGTCAGAACAACTTGATGAGGAAGGTTGAAGAAAAAGAAAGCTTCCTTTATCCTTCTGGAGTTTGTCTGAGCAGTGGCTTGCAGGGAATCCTTTTGCAAATCAAGAAGTCTGAGGTAGTAAAAAGAGAGTGGTCTGATAAAAAGCATCATAAGGAGGGTAGTTTGTGTATTATCTTCCCTGACTTTTCAAAAGCTGAATGGTAAATGGGAGAAATCTTTGCTTCCAGCTTACAACATGGGGTTTTGTGGTCATAAAGAAAGCTAGGGTGGTCCTAAAGCTCATGTGGAACTCTGAATAAGTATATCATGTATAATCTATTAGCAATTAAAAACTACTGAGCGGGTCTATTTGTCACACATAATGTCTTAGGAGCGGGGCCTTGGAAGACAATGCATTAACAGGAATGTTGACTGTGGACAGACATATTTCTTCATAAAGTCAACCTCTCCTGGGTTTGTTAGAGAAACATAGCTACTTCGAAAGTTGAATCTTTTTAAGAACATCACATTATCAAATAATTTTCATGAAAGGTATTCAACAGATTTTGTATAGCCATCACACATGCATTCCTTTCAGTCAAGCTGTGAGGTTAAATTATAGTAATTAAATAAATAAGTAAATACCTCCCAGCCTTATTCAGTGTTGTGAACTACATAATAATGCCACAGAACATATTCATACTTGTACATATGGCCAGAAAAATAACAGTACTTGCTCAAAGTACCATGGAAACGACTAATAAATACGTGATTCTTCTCTGTACGGATACCTCTCACACACCGCTTCGAAATTCATTCTACCCAGAGCAAGAATTTTCAAGGTGTTAGCACTTTTCAAAGGATGCCTTCCTGTAAAAACATATTTAGATGCAAAGGGTTACTAAGAAATTTCGTGCCACACTGTTCCTGTTTTACTTATGTCCCAGGTAAGAAATGTTTTTTAAAATCTTGATAACAAGAGAAGTTTTATCCAGAAAGATACTGATTTGCTATCCATATAGTGCAATTTATTCTATCAATGTAAAACTATTTTTGTTGCAGTGCTGATCATTATCTTGATTTTGTTTCCTAATTGTTTAATGCTTTGTCAATTTGTCTGTTCCTTCCTAACCTTGGAAACACTTGACCAATTACTTTTTGAAGATAAACCTGGTTAAGTATAATACACTGAATATTTCTGTATAAGAATCACTGAGCAGATATGAAAGCTACTCCTTTACAGGACTCAGATGAGCTACGACTGTCAGAGTGAGTTAACATCCCTCTATTTTATTTGCTGCTATGGCATTGTTGAAATCACTTACTGCATAGAAAAATTCAATAGCATGAACCCATTTCATCGCATTCACTTACGAACAGTGGTGCTGGAGTTGCAAAATTTCTTGACAAAACTGAAGAGGTTATATTTACCAGAGAAAACAAATTTCTATACACCACCATTGTCTGTGTGGTGTTACTTTTTACTAATGGAAAATGAAGCTCTTAGTGTGCTGTGCCACATGTGAACAGATCCTTGCGTTCCAATAGAGCCCTACTACAGGGGTTGTAGGCCCAGGGTCTGAAAAAGGAAATCCTCCTGTATATATTTTCTTGAGTAGAAGATTGCTGGGTAGTTTAGCAAGTTGGAGTGTAAAAAAAAATACGGAAAGTAATATTACAGAGGTTTCCTTACAGGCAGGTAAACGCTTGTAACTTCTGGCATTGCAAAGCTTGGTGGTGTGTTTGCCTTTAAAAATTGCACCGCTAGGTACGTGTTTCAGGAAACCTTCTATCTGGGGACCATTATCTGAGTCACAAAGTTTTTGTTTAGATTTTAAAAGATCTGCCTGTAATCCTATAGCTACAAAATAAATATACTGTAGCCTTTTCAGATCCCCTGCAAGTTGCTTCTGGGAAGCTGAAGTCCAGTTTCATTGAGGAAATCTTACATTTAGAAACCCGTGGCTCCTAATGTCCAGTGCCTGTCTAGGTAACAAGCTGATACGCTTTTTAGATGCATGTCAGGGGATCTCAAAAACTCCTGCATGTGAAAATCAGTAAGACAAGAAAGAGCAGGTGACTGTTTTCTGTTTTGTGCAGCCATCCTTAAATCTACAAAATGTAGATTGTACCCTAACCTTTAGGACATACACTATTTACATAATCATATATGAGGAACCAGTAAAGATCATGGAATTTAAACTCTTAATGTTTTCCTGGTACATAGATCATAGTGGAAATCCTGGCAGCACACCAGCTTCAGGTATATGGGTACATTTTTGACCCCACATGACCTTCTGCTCTATGTAATCAGCTCTGAGGTGTCCCTGCTGCAGCTCACTAGGCAGAAAGCAAGTTTCATGCAGGAAAGCGTTCAGAGAGCTGCAGGGATGCCACTGCCAGCTGACAGTGCTGGATGTGCTGGAAAGGGGAAGACTGCACAGATAGTGTATCCACAAAAGAGATTATTCTACTTAGGTTCATTAACTCTGGTTACTCATTATGGAAGGGGAGCTTTACTGAAGTTTTAAAAAATAATTCCTGCTTACTGGTTTCGTGGTCTGTGTCCTGACTGCACAGCAGAGCAAAGTCAGTGCCTCTTCCAGTGGCAATGATGGGGGCTGTTTGCAGAATACTTTTCTGTCCCTCCCATTCTGTGCATCTGGTGCTTGGGTTTAGTGAAATGCAAGCACTGAGCTTTACATTCCCTGTTTGCCCTCCAAAAGGATCTCAGCCTGTAGATCCAGCACTGCATGTCTTGAACTCGGGCAGAGCTCTGTGAGAGAACAGGAGGAACACAGAGTATAGGGAGCTGCACCATGGGGGGGGGGGGGGGCACTGTCTCAAAATAGACATATTTTATTTTGAAAAATATTTTCCTTTCTTCTTTGCTCTTCCAATTTTATCAATGAAAGCAAAGAATAAAGTAGTAGTCGTGTAACATAAGAAATAGAATGGAAACAGAGCTTTTGGCCAGTTCAGATACGGATCTAAACTTTTTCGCTAATTCTCTTTATGAGATAAGCTGACTTAATATAAGATCAAATTATTTTTCCCTGAATTTTGGGGGAAGAGGAGTTTAAACCATTTGGGTTGAAGCAAGATATCAAACACATTTTTATAGCTATTCACTGCTCCACGGTCAGGCATTGAGTTGTGATAGCGATATGAGAAAATGCACTGCCTGGTCCAATTTGTTCCATTTTTCTGGTGTACTTCAAGCTGATTTTCCTCCCAGAACTCTTCCTCTACAACAGTGTGGACTGAAAGTGATTTTTGGAGGAAGTGGAGTTTTGCCAGGTATGATTTTCTAGTCTGCTAGGGGAATTCTCCATTGCTGGATGCTGACAAGAGCGGAGCCTTGTACACTGATTTAGAAAGCTAAAGTGAATGCTTGTGATGAAATGGTCCATAGAATTTACAACTCAAAATATCTCTCCTAATAGAAATGAAAAATATTATTTGTTACAAATGAGTTTGAGCTTTTACAGACCAGGTCTGTTAGAACATCTCAGAAACTTCTGTGCTGCTTGATGACTACATGGTTCCCCCCAACTAAGCTCTAAGTAACGACGTGACAGAAACATTTTGCAGTTAACAAAGATTATGCAACTACAAGAAATCACAGAGTACCAGAGCACAGAGTCAAGTTCAGAAGTGCAATTTCCTTTCCAAACAGCAAGTGTTCTGGGAGCTTACACTGTGCTGTGCTATCCTGGAGGTAGCAGGACGATTCTCTTCTCGCAGGCTTGAGAGTTTAACAGGCTTAATACAGGGTCCCGGGGTTCATTTATGACCAGCCCACCCAAAAGTTCTAGCTCACTTTTGTATGAAATACATACTAATATTTGTACAAGTTAAAAAGTGCTCTACCATCTGGAGTAGGAAAAAATATGGATTGCAGTGAGAGTTTCTGGTTTCTTCAGGGTGGTAACATGAAGGCTATGATCCAACAGAGATACTTAATCATGTCAGAAGGGATTTAGGAGGCTACTGTGATCTTTCTGATTCTTCTGTGGAAGAAGATTTGCTCTTCTGTTTCACAGAATTGGTTCCCTGAATAGTTGATTGGTAATTGTCTTTTCATTTGGAAGTCATGATTAATACTGTCCTCCATCTCTAACCCCCAAAATATGAGAACATCATTAGCCAGAGCACAGGCTTTAGGACTACAAGGTTCATCTGTTGTTTCTGTTTCTTGGTGGTTTTTTGGTATTCCTAAACAAAGAAAGTCAAGCTACATGTATTTCTTATGAATCAGTCCAAACATTTATTTGTGGTAGATAAGTAGGGAACTAATCAGTCTAGTCCATCAACTTCAGCTGCAGACATCTCAGCCTCTTCCCTATCACTCAGAACAGCCTCCCCAGCTCAGAAGACCTATCTTCATCTGTCTCCTCTTGATTGGTCTCAAGTTCTAAGTCTCATCACCTTTTCCTTAAGCAATAATTAAGGCAATTAACTTCTGCCTCTTTTATAAAGCTCAGCAGAGGGAAGAAAAGGAGAAAAAAGGTAGTTGCTATAGGCAGATAAAGGCTAAAAGGAAAAGCAAGAGCAAGGTAGTCCTTCATTCTCTAGTTTTGCCCTGTACTTCTCTGTAAGCAACGCTCTCCTCTTGCTGCCCATCTTGGGTTCCCAGCTTTCCCCAAAGAATTCAATCTTTATATATTTCACATTGTTATTATTTGGATCAGTTGAGAATGGTTGTTCAGTACTGAAGTGCTAATTTTGGGTTATGTGAATGTCATTAATCAATTGATTTTGGTTTTTTGTATGAGTCTGTCTCTCCATATGTTGCCATTACTTTTTTCCTCTACTCTGTATTTCTGAAGATATAAATGATTGGTCAGATTCTCATGGTCAGAAGTGGGAGTGACAGTATTGTCTCCTCTCCCCTCTCCTGGCACATGACTGTAGTGACTGAGAAGCACAAACTGAAGGAGGAAGACTCTAAATTTGTCTGAGACAATAGAGAGAGGTCAGTTGGAGTTGCATCCTCCACTGCTTCCACCAACTGATTTTTAATCTCCTTCCCAAACATTTGCAGTTTGGCCATGCTCAGACTGGAGAGGAGAAAGGTGGGAGAACCTGTGAAATGCCATTGTGTAGGAATGAAGTAGGAAGAAGAAATCAGCACAGGGAAGAGCTTATGATAAATTCAGAGAGAACACACTTAGAAAGGCCCATTGTTAAACCGTTTTCCTCTCTCATCCCAATCACCATTTTTAGTTCCTCATTATTTCCCACTTTTGTTCTGTGCACTATGTTCATCTTACTTTTAGGAGTTAGGGTAAAATTGCTGCTTCTCCTTCTTATTACAAGACAGAGGCTTGCAACCCGGCTTCAGTTCAGCTGCTGTGTAGCCTTAGGCAGACTTTAGAGGGAGTTGCTGAGTTTCTGGACCTCAAATAGCACTTTTTTGCCAAAATCTTGGCAAGAATGGGACAGAGGCATCCTTCATCTTCGTTACTTTTTTTCCTCATTGCCCAGTGAAAACAAATTCTCTCCTTTGCCGCTGCTGCTCTTGTGACACACAAACCCTGCAGTTCAGCTGTATTATTATCCTGACATCCATCTCTGCTGTTACTCTCTGAAAGTTTCTTTTGAGACTGTGTACAGCCCAGAAGCCTGTTGTGTAGCTTCTGTCTCCAGCTTTCCTGGGATACACAGAGACAAGAGAGCAGGGTGAAAATAAGTGTCAGAACAAAAAGTATTTCTTATCTCCTCACTTCCTTGTATAACTTGAACTCTTTCACCTGCAAACGTGTTTGCTCCTTGAAATGCTCTGAAGATAGAGGAAACTTGCATATATACCTGAGCTGCTATGGAGGAGTAGAAAACTTTTATAGTGATGAGTGAGAAGAAGAAAAAAGAGGTGGAGTAAAGGGGAAGGTACAGAGTCTTTAGGTTCTCTGTGGCTGTAGTTCTCTTGGCAAGGGCTTCATCTGTAGCTGACAGTTGTAGACTTGAGGGATGCTGTTCACAAATAAGCACATACTTTGGCAGTGTAGATTTGCTTTGGGACTTGAGAAAATAGCTTAATGTTTTGTGGTTTTAATTGATGAAGAAAACAGGTTATTGAACCCTTTTGGTGTCTCAGCTTAAATTTATGGCAAGAGGGAGCAGAGAGAAATTTGAGGAGGAAGCAGTATGAGAGCTGAGAACAATGCAAGAAGAGAATGAAGCAGTCAGAACTAAGGCATAATGAGTTAAAAGAGAAAGAGGAGATGGGAAGATTTCAGGAGAAAGCAGCTTGGAGAAAATGGTTTAAACTGAATCAAAGGGCATTAACAGAAGGAATGGCAAAGGAAGGAAACAAAAAGAACAAAGATTGTGGCAGTTTTCTAGTTTATGGTAGATTTTTGTCAAGGGGCCTGTGACTAAAACAGTGAATTGCATGTGGTTCGTATTCTCTGGTTTGTATTCTTCTACTTAGGTTTTCCAGCAGCAATGTGCTCAAAATTAAAATAGAACATTTAGTGATGTCATGTTGACAAGAAACCTTGCCCTTCTGTATTTATGATAACATTGTTACCCCACATGCCGACACCCTTAAGAAATTAAAATAGTACAAATAAAAAAGTAAGCTGAGGCCACTCAAGAAATTATTTCACTCTTGAATCTCAGTTCTGGCTTTTGCTGACAATAACTTCATACCTAAGTCAGACTTCAGAGGACTTGACTACAATTGTATTATTCAGGAACTGCTTTTGTTTTGAAAGGTAGAAGCCATTTGGGATATTTTCTAACAACAGAAGTAGTGCTGCTGGCCAGTAAGTGGGCTTTTTGAGAATAGATTGAGTTTTGTCATGGGTTCTGCTGTTTCCTTGAAGGAGAGTTCTTATGAAGCATGTCTGTCATACCCCTGCTGATGTGCTCAGTTGCCTTACTCTGTCACTTAGATGAGGACAGACTACAAAGAGGAGAGTGACTCTTGAGGCTTGCATTGTAATTGTCATTGTGATATTCAGGTTTATGTAGGTCTTTTCTGTCTTAGTTACTTCCTAAATTATTGCCTATATTAGAGCTTTTATTATCAATTTAAATAGAATTAGAAGATATTAATGGCCCAGTGCTTTTACAAAATAGTTTGTAGCTCTTACCAGTCAGCTAACAACTGACCAAAGAACTGGTGGTCAAAAATGCTCACTATCTGCCTGTAATGTGTGTCTCAGTAGTCACTGAAGAAAGTTCATGAGAAAAATGTTCCCTAATCCCTATATAAACTGAAAAAGAAAACAAAAAAATACCAAAAACCCCCAAACCCTGACAAATGGAAGTCTGTGGACTCTGAGAGGAAACTGTAAAGATTCTTAGCAAAAGGTCAAAATTTTACCAAAAATTAGAAATGGTAGTTTTCCAGTAGACATTTTTGATGCATTTTGACAAAAGCACAAGAAGTACATGGGGCACTCAAAGGCTCTTGGCTTCACAAAGCAATGCTAATACCTGCAAAGTATGATAATGTCCTATCTGTAGGAGGCCACTCATGAAGCTTCCTTACCTTTGATAATAGGGTAGGTTGTCTTGTCTTAGAAAGGTTGCCTTTTACAAGAGTAGAACATCGTCATTTAGATCTTCCAGTCTGATTTGGGGTGTACCACAGAAAATGTTCACATGCTCTGTTGGGTCATGGTTTGCAGAAATCCAGAAGTTTGTGATGGAGCTTTCCTACGTTTGCCTCTTGTTTCTAAAACTCACAGAAACTCTGTCAGATCCTTTTAAAGATTAAAAATAGTGGTGTATGGTGCCAAAAATAATGTAGGCTTTTATTTGAGTCTGTCACCATTTAGCTTTGGCTTTTCAATTCCCACAAAGGACATTGTATTTTTGCCAAAAATGCAGCAGCCACATTTTGCAATATGACCAGTTATTGGATGTTACATAACTAGGGGTTTTTTAGTGTTTGGTTGGAAATACCTGTCCTCCTACATCAGGGACAGGAGTTCTAGAAGTCATTAATAAAACAACTTTGTAAAATAAAAGCTGCAAGAAGTTGGCAAGTCTCCTGCTCTGTTAAATCAGTTCTGCCCTGGTACGCTCAACATTGGTGGGCTAGGGAGGTTTGAGCACGCTTATTCTGATCCCTCAAGAATTCTCCCCCTCCAGAATGGCTGGGGAAGGAACAGGAGCCTTCCTGAAGGTGTTCAGTCAGGTAAGAGGAGTTTGGTTGTGGACAAATTAGAAAGAAACTCCTTAAACTATCACCTGTAAATATGCTTCATTCTTCTACTTGACTGAATTCTAACTTGCCTCTGTGTTTTTGCTCTCGACTTAATTTCTGAGGTTATTTCTATTAGGGCAAAATGATGTATTTCAACAATGTCAGTGAATACCAGTGGGGATGGACCTAGGGTAGACTATGTTTTAGCTAAAAGGAGAAAATACCACAGGAAGATCTGTGTTTCAGGGATTCTTTCAATTATGTCTTATCTTTCAATTATCCAAACTTCTGTCTATCCAGATGAATCCTGCTGGAATGAAAGTGCCTAGCTAATTTACAGTTTACTTAAGGCTAACAAATGTGCTTCTGGTGAAAGGAATATGATAAGCAAACAGATAATATGATATGGACTGACTAATTACTGTAAAAGAGTAAGTAGGTATTAGGAACAGTCACGATTTTCTCAGTGACTACTGTGAAAACAATGAATCTGTCAATGACAACTCAAGAGAAAAGTCTTTTTGTTTCTTAGTTCCTATTGTAAATAATCAAATGGTTGTCTTTCTGGAGCTTGTTTACATTGTTAACAGAGAGCAAACAGAAAAGATCATTGAGTATTTCACTGTAATACAAGTTTTGTGTAAAAATGTCTTATTCAATCTACTCCACGACACTTTACATGTTAGATAACACTTTTATAGAGCAAACCTGTGAAACCCTAGGTTTCAGCTCTCTGTTCTTCCAGTGAAATCGCTGTTATCCTCATGCTCCAAATAGCAGAATTATACACAAAGATGCCTTCCCATTACTAAGGGTGAAATTTTATGAAGGAGCTGGAAAGGCCAATTGTGGTGTAATAAGGGGAGCAAACTGGTCATAGTCAGATGCAAAGATATGGGTAAGATGAGCAAATGTGTGACAAGTTTATAAAAATGAGGTTAATTGGATCTTGAAATAAATGGTGAGATGCTGGAAAAGTATTGGAGACTTCACAGTCTTTGCTGTAATGAGAAAAAAATGATGGGCAGTAAAGTTCCACACAGATGATAGTATAAAGGTTTAAAGGAGCTGTGTAAAAAGGATAATAAGAGTAAAATCTGGAAGAGAGAAAGGCATAGGATTTTAAGAGGAGTTGTGGAAAAAAATGGCTTATTAATGAAAAATAATAGAGAGCTGGACTTCTCTCTATAAAAACTGAAAGAGGATAGCTTGAGATAACAGCTGAAACTTAGTTTTCCAGTTATGCCTCCCATTTTACTGTCTGAATTGAGGAGAAAAAGACAGGAACATTTGAATTCATGGGTTTATCTCTTTCAATACCAAAAAGGCATGCACTTGCCAAATGTATTTTATGTTTTCTAATGTGTTATTTATATTACATATGTTATAGATTTAATGTAAAAAAACCCCTCTACTACCTTCTGTAGGCAAGTTTCTTGCAATATGGAAAACTCACAGTTTGCATGGCAAAGTGATACTCGCAAGAATCGAATATTCATTACAAATATCATTTTAAGGGGAAGGTATAGGGACATACATTTTCCTTTACCCTTACAGGCTTCACCTTTAAATTTTGTTTACATGGCAAATAAAATACGTGTTTCTTACAGTCAACTCACTGAAAACCAGTGTGTTACACTTTTTTTTCCAAAAATCTTGTCGTGTGTTATCAGTTAAAAATGAATCACAGAATCACTAGGTTGGGAAAGACCTTTGAGATCATCAAGTCCAACCATTCCTGTCCTCTACTAAACCGTATCACCAAACCAGCCTGGTTGCCCTTCTTGGGAGACACACTCTAGGACCTCAATGTCTTTCTTGTAGTGAGGGGCCCAAAACTGAACATAATATTTGGGGTGCAGCTTCACCAATGCTGAGTAGAGGGGCACAGTCACTTCCCTGGACCTGCTGGCCATGCCGTTTCTGATACAAGCCAAGATGCCATTAGGCTTCTTGGCCACCTGGGCACACTGCTGGCTCATAGTCGGCAGTCAACCAACACCCCCAGGTCTGTCTCCGCCTGGCAGCTTTCTAGCCACTCTGCCCCAAGCCTGTAGCACTGCACGGGATCATTATGTCCCAGATACAGGACTCTCTACTTGGCCTTGTTGAACCTCATCCTGTTGGTCTCAGCCCATTGATCCAGACTGTCCAGACCTCATTGAAGAGCCTCCCTACCCTCCAGCAGACTGACACACCCTCCCAGTTTAGTGTCAAATGATGTGTTAGCATTTCACATGAAAATGTGAAATAATAAATTAAAAGTTCAAATATAATTGACTATTCTGGAAAAAAATGTCTTCAAAGTAATTAAACTTCTTGTCATCAGAATGTTCTAATCCCTTTTTGTATCATAGGAATGGTTCCTATAAAAATATGTACACACAATATCACATGGGAAAATACACAGAAAAGCACAAGTAATTTTTGAAAATACTTGCTGAAATTGCAGACTTCTGTGTGTTCAGTGATACAGGGGGCAAGACTGAGATATAGAAAGACAGGGAAGAAAGGGTTGGATGTACAACTGAGAAACTCAGAGAGCTCTAGATTATGGTTTTATTTACTCTTTTTTTAAAATAAATTTAGTAACTCTTATAGATGTTGAGAAAGACTTCTAGAAGACAATCATGTATAGACAGTAGAGTGTTTTCATCTCTGCCTACCAGTAAATATTGGTTCACAACTCCTTTCCTTTCTATGCAGACTGGAAACCTGTGCTACTCTCGTGCTAACGCCCCAAATCTCCAAATCTGTCAAAGGGGTGCTGTGGTTTATGGGTGTCTAATGTAATGTCTGAAAGAGCTATCTAACTACATGCAAAACTGTCCAACTAAATGTAAATGTAAAATGATATGTAAATGTGAAAAATGAAGCTTAATTTTAAAAAAACCCAAACACTAAACTATACACACACTAAAAAAAAAAACCCAAATGAAAACTGCTAGGCATATTTCAGAGGTGTTTTTACCTGAAAAAAGTGGGATCTTTTGTTCCCTTTAGGCACTTTCAGAAAAACACAAACCCATGATTTTTCCAATTTTTGGTCATTACAAATAACCAACCTCAGTAATTAACTTACTGGCACTGAATAACTTTGGTTCAGCAATTAATTGCCTTTTTTGTATGCTCACCAAGGTAGCCAAGTGTCTCTAGCTGTCAGATGCTAGGAGAAACCTCTTGCAATGAGTTCATGTGGCATCATCCTCCAAACTGTGTCTGGTGGCCATGCACCAGTGTCTGAGCCTACCAGGCACTGGGGCACTATGGCAGACTTTATTAATGTTCTGGGTTGCTTCTGCTTTATTTCTCACAGAATAACAGCATGACTTCTGTTGGCAAGTTTGGGGCTTCTGCATTACTGTCTTTTACATATATGGGGTATTCTTTTATCTTACAAATAAGGTTATAAGCTTTTTCTGCTGAAAGCATAGTAGAAATCAGCCAAGGAATAAGTGGATGCATTTTCCATGGAAAGGCCTCAAATGGAATACACTGGAGTTTTGGGGGTTGATTTTTGAGAAAGTTTCAGACCAAATAAAGAACAGACAAGTAAGAATGATTATGAATCTGGAAAACATGAGCTTCACAGCATGAATTAATTTTTGGGGGAGAGAAGATTATGGGGATGGGACGTGGTAACAGTCTTCAAATGCCTGAATGATTGTTCTAAAGAGGGAGGTGAATGCTCTTCTCCAGGTACAGCTGCCCTCTATTGGGGTATGAGGTAGATAGATGATAAATAAATTGGCATAGTACTGTTTCTGAAAGTCAAAGTTGGATGTTAAGAATATTTTAGTAATTCCAGGAGACAGTGCAGATTATCAGGGGGATGCATGGCATCTCTGCCACTGGAAGTCTTAAAGATAACAACGAGACAAACAGTGGTCAGGAATGACCTTCTGACCTTGTTTTGTGACAGCAAGATGAACTAGATGACACTGAGATATCCTCATAGGTCTTTTATTGTATAATTTGACACCTTACAGCAGGTGGCTTTTGTTGCTGACTTGTAATGCATTGGAAAGATGTTGATATTTCATGTTACAAGCTCCTGAAAGCAGGTTGTTAGGCAAAAACGTTGACTTTCAGTTTTACAAAGCAGAAGTGTCTAATACTTACTGTAAAGAAGAGATTAAAATAATGAACTCAGGACCTTCAGAAAAGGGCAAGGACGAAGTGGCCGGAGTATATCTATCAACACCTCAGTATTTTGAAGACAACTTTTTAATCATCTAAATGTTTTGGGGAGGCGATATGCTTGGCCTTAGCCTTGGCCTCATTTGTTCTCCTTGAATACTTTCTCATTTTGCATTGTTGTCACTTTCTTTTTCAACCCACATGTGTTACACACAAAGGTTTCACTGTGGAACATCGTGTCTCTACTAGTGCTTCCACTCCATGGATGCTTTAATCTTGCACAGCTGTCAGCAGAGATGAGTATGCTGCCTCTGTCCCTCCCACGTTCACACTCCCCTGTCAGCCCCAACGTTTCTGCTTTCAGGTGGTGAGCTGGAGCCGAGAACTGATCCCGGTCTTAAACAGCCTGGCAAAAGAACACAAAATACGAGAAGCCATTGAAACCAGGATCACTTCTCCGGTCTAGGTCACTGCAGCACCATAAAAATATGCATGGCAAGGTGTGTACAGGAATCTGAATGAGCAGATTCTGGCAAAGGTGGGAGCAGTCTTCTGAAAGGACGGTGCGAGACCGAAGGCTGTGGTGTGTGTACTACGGAAAAGTTGGCCTCTGCTGTCCTACTCCGTGTTTTTTAGCACTGCAGCTCCTTTAGTAGAGTACCAAAAGAAAATGCTTATCAGCTTTTGCACAACTGCGGAGTCAACACAAGTGAGAGAAACAGCATGTTTATTCTCTGACTCAATATTAATCTGTGTAGAAATACAAAAAGGTAGAAATTTTATTCTTAACTGAGCTTTTGTAACCTCTTCCCTCAGTTTGCTGATGCAACAGCTAGGGAAAGCCCTACCTTTCTCTCTTGCTACTGTACAGTCTTCAAAATCCATGATGAATAGATATGAATTCCTGCCATGCAGCTTTCTCAGAGTATGTTATTCTCCATGGTTCATTTAAGATGCTGAAGTTGTTCTTGAAATACATATTTTGGAGAAGACATTGGACAAGGCTCCTTGTGCAATGTTTTCTTTAAAAAAAATACTATTGCATTTTTGAAAGATATAGCTAATCCATTTTGGCCTGAATTTCTATCCTTCACAAAAGCAAATCTCATCCCTAGTGCATAATTTATGATCTTGGCATCCAGCCCAAACATATGTACATACTGAAATCAGTTTTGCATCTGTTTAACTTTATGCACATGAGTAGTCTAATTGGATTTAGTCTGATGAAATGACTCATGTGAAATCAAATGTTTGCAGAACAAGGGTTTCAGACAGTAGGGTTCTTCAGGGCAGAGGCTTCTACTAACTACAGCTTTATGTGTCACTTAGCACATGGAATGGCTTTTTGATTATCTAGAAGCCCTCTGCCTGCTGTATAGCTGTAGTATGAGGTGAAACAAAGCAATATAAAAGAACAAGTCTTGCAGTCTAGGTCGGATCTTCTACTTGGACAAAATTACAATAATTGTTACAATTAATTAATTGTAACTTTGTTCTTTAAAATTTTTCTTCTGTATATCTCTTCAAAGAAAATCACTCTTCCTATTCCTTCTTAATAGGCTATCAGGCTGCCTTCTGGTAGCCATTGTCCAGGCTAAATACTGATGTTTATATGTGCTAGACACTCCGATAAATTACAGCCATCACCTCCTATTAGGATGGAGCCATATTCTTCTGGAGCTTCATAATTCAATGCATTAAACCCCTCCTGCAGGGGTTATCTGAATGGGCAGCAATGTAGATATTTATCATCTTCCCAGCACAAAATATCAGTGTGTCAAGAAAAGGAACAGGTTTTTTCACTGGTCTCCCAAGTCATCTTCCCATGTCATCTCACACCTGCCATTCTGAACCCTGGCTAATTTCTGTGCAGTCATAGGTGGTGGGAAGAGAAAAGGTGATGCTGTGCTTGCTTCTTGTTGAAGGTAGCACCTGATGCAGGACTCTCTGAAGTTAATAGATTACTGTGTTCTTTGAAGCAAGAGACGAAAATATTGACAGGACTAAATTATTATAGAAGTAAAATTGTCTCCTGAATTACCTAAATGTGAATTTGGAGAAGATACTCCCTAATACTGTTCTGTGACTGGGAGAAAGCTTTGATCTTAAAGTGTTAACTTGTAAATGGCTTTTTATTCCTGATGTCTTTTTGTGGTCTGCACTTCGAAGTGTGTGCAGAGAAAACAGGTAACCAAAGTCTTGATATTCCAAGGAAAAATGCACAGCATTGACGTTGGGTAATGGAAAACGTTTTGGTCCCAGAAGTCAATACATTTAATGAGATGGTCATCTGATTTATCCAGCAAGCTGAATGTTCTTCCTAGGGGAAATTTCTGAATGCTGATATGCAAATATAAAATGCTTTTACTATATGATTCTGTAAAGAGCATTCAGAATGTTTGCAGGCATACAGGTGTCGTTCTGGGGTTTTGCAAGTGAGACGGGGACATAATCATTTCCATGTTTTGAATAACGTCCTGCAGCTCTTGATAGTGTTTCATATTGATTGGATTGATATCAATATTTCCAGCTTAAATCTTCTTTGCCTTAAAATGTGTAGTGTTTAATCTTTTATAGTTTGGTGCTAATCGACTGCCCCTTATTTACATCTTGGCTAATACAAAGAAGTTGGTATTTGTAAGAAACTTCTGTTTGTTGTACTTAAAAACGGCTGTACAGCAAAGACCTTATGTAAACTGTAATTATCATGGGTAATTCGTTTGTTAACTGATTTGCTGAATTTACTGAAATGAATATTATTGTCAACTGTTTGCTCTTACAAGGATTATGAGCAGTTTATGTTGAATAACAAATAAAAAGAAATCATGGAATTCTTTAAATATTTATAAAGTAGTTTTGATGAATAGACCTTATTTCCATGGTGAATTTTTACAAACATATTCTTTTTGTCTATTTTCAGTCTCCTGCACATAGCTATTCAAGCTATGACTCTGGAAAGAATGAGAGTGTAGGCAGAGGTGCTGAAGATCTGTCTCTGAATCGAGGAGATGAGGATGAGGATGACCATGATGAGCAGGAAGATCCTGAGAAGGTTAATGAATCAGATGGAGTAGAAGCTGAACGGCTGAAAGCTTTTAATGTAAGTCCTTTTGAACTGGTTGTCTTGTTTACTTCTACTATTCCTTTTACATTGTTATTTGTGGGTAAGTTTGTCAATATTAAAGGCACATTAATTTAATTTGCAGGATTTATTTCAATTATTCTTTTTATGCACATTAAACTCTTGCCAACAGACGACAGATTTACTGTGTTTTATTTAGAATTTTAAGGCAGAGTGCCATCTTTACCAGTGAGGAAAACAAAGCTTTGTTTTGTATGTGTGTGATGTGGGTGTGTGTATGTGCATGTTCACCCATTGAATGGAAAGGGGCTGTAGCTACTTTATCAGAAGACCATTTTAGTGGTCAGCTGCTTTCCCAATGTATGTAATTATGCATGAAAACACAAGCAATTGTTCAAACAAAGAAAAAGTGAGATTCAGTTCAATAAAATGATTAGCAATCACAGCTTATTGTTAATAATGAAATTTAAGTAGTGCCTATTTTCACAGTCTGTTCTGGTTTATCTCACAAGTTCTGTATCCTATAGACTATTCTTTTCTTGTCTTTTTTTTTTTTTTTTTTAATCAGCCCCTCCTCCCCCCCCAAATAACCCTTTAAAGAACTGTTTGCTTAATATTTCTGGCTTCCCATTACAAAGCTCTTCAGTGGATAGAAAAAAATGTCTTCCTATCAGTAATCAAGACAGGAAGCTAGGAAGAGAAGAGAGCCACCCTCCAAACCCATCTCCTCTGTCTCCCTCTTGCCAACAGATGTTTGTCAGGCTGTTTGTAGATGAAAACTTGGACCGAATGGTCCCAATCTCTAAGCAGCCCAAAGAAAAGATCCAGGCTATCATTGACTCATGCAGGCGACAATTCCCTGAGTATCAAGAGCGTGCCAGAAAACGCATACGTACTTACCTCAAGTCCTGCAGGCGGATGAAAAGAAGTGGTTTTGAGATGGTGAGTTTTGATTTAAAACCCAGCCCTAGTTTCCATCAAAACCCCATATGTAAATCCATGGCACTATTTTGTTTTCATCTTAGTGTCTTTTTTTTTTTTTGTTTGGTTGTTTTTGGGTTTTTTTGTAATACCAGGTCAGAGGTTTCTTTTTCCCTCTTTCATTCTTCCTGAATTTATTCCCTTTGTTCACTGGTTTAAAAATGATTTGAGACACTGGAGTTCATGAGATGAACTAGCATGGATGTATAGGCAAAAAAGAACAAAGCAAGGCATAAGGAGGGAAAACAAATGATAGCATACATAGTGACTTATTTCCTACTTTTAGTTACAGTTACAAGTTTTTTTCTTGGAAAAGTCTTGCAGTAAGGTGTATTTTTCTTTAAAGTGCCTCTGCTAACTGGATTTCTGTGAGAGCTGTAGAAATTAGCTCCTGCTAGAGAAATGCTGTACCCAAGCCCAGTGTAGTAACTTCACACTGGCAATGGCTTGGGAGGGGTTTTTTTTGGACATTTTAGCCTATTGAAATCTTTCAGTTGATGCATAGGTGTGCAAAACACATTAAATGGTTTTAAAACACAGACATCAAGCTTACAGGCTGAGCATCCTGATGGTTAAGTAATTGCAATTTAACAAAAGACCATGAAAGCTATGACGGTATACAACTGTCAGTGTTTTCAGACATTAATATTTTAATGTTACTCAGTGGCACAAGAATGGGTAAAGTCTTCTCACCAATTGGCAGCTTCATTATCTAAAAATCTAGTATTTCCAAACCCCAGGAAAGTCAGAAGAAACTAGGTAGCTACACACCTTATTTTTGATGTGTCTTAGCTATCTCTCTGGCCTTTAGATGACAATAAAATCACCTCATCATTACAAATAGATACCATTTAGTGATTAAACATATCATTTTATTTTTTTTAATGAATCATCTGCAAACCCATTGATTACATTAAAAAATTACTGAAGATAATTGAATTTTACTGTTTCTCTCTTTTCTCTCTGTCTTTCTCTTTCCTGCAGTCTCTGCAGAATACTTACGATTCCCATCTGTTGTTTAAAATGTTAGCTGACAGTTTTAAGAACAAAATATCAGGTTTATTTGTAGGATAAGACCACTATTGGGTAACACAAAAAGAAAGACATAACCTAATTTTTTGAATGTGTTTGTGATTCTAATTGTTTTTATTAATTTGAAATACTGAGATAACTGTTTCTGAACAATGGAAACATAGATGAAGAGAGACAGGTAGAATAAAGGACATCTGTACAGATAAAAGTGCCAAAGATTGACTGGTGGTGTACATGTCAGATTGTATTGCCTTCCAAAATAAAAGAAGGAAAAACAGAAAGTAAATATTTTCTACAATACACTAAGTAACATCAAATTGCAGCTACTCACTCTGGTTGAAAATAATCCAGCAACATCAAATTCAGCTTTCATGGTGCCAAATATTTTTATTTTGCTGTACTTTCAATTGAAATTACTTGAAAAATTAGCCAATGCTAGCAAGTCTCCTCAGAGTTCCAATTTATGGCCTCATTACTGTCATTATTCACACTGATGAGCAGTTATGTAAACTGGCTCATTTTTTGTCATCTGAAAGACTTGCACAACTGTTTTGCGATATGAATAAGGGGCTTACAGCCTGACCCATAAGAGCTGGATTGGCTTGGCTTCAGTGCCCATTCACAAATGTTACTTTCCTATAAATAAAGGTTGCAGGATCAAATTTATTCATGGGAGGGGAGAAGGAGCAGAGTTTACCAGAATGTGATCCAAATAGGCAATCTTTATAGTCTAGAAATATTCCCTATTGTTATAATGTTCCACGTCAGTTTATGATGGGCTTTATTTCTTTTTAAAGAAACACATTTCCCTCTAAAATATTGACTTGCTACATGTGAATGGAAGTGACAGGGCACTGAAGCTCATGCCAAAGATTTCACCCCTCTTGGGCCTGAAGTGAGATCAATCCCCATTTGCAGGTAGAAAAACGAGCCAAAGACTATCCAAAATCTTTGAGGAGCTCCCATTAACTTCCTGAGATAATAAGTGGTGGTTTATGTTTTGAATAATTCTGAAACATAATATGTATCCATTTGCTGGTTTTAATTATTTTCTGATTTCTAAATTACTGTATCAGCATCTCCTGGTTATAAACAGTATTAAAAAATGCTACCGTAGACGGAGGCACTTGACTGTATGATTATTTTAAATGTACTTACCATTTTGACAGTGGAAAAAATCACTTTGTCTGGATAATAACATTTGTTCAAAACAATCATGAAAGGACATGTCAGTGTTGATTTGAATCAGGTGCTACCCTCAAATATAGCAAAACAGGATAATGATCTCCTCAGGAGCAATAGTGCTACCGTTGTTATATTAAATAGGATGTCAGATAATAATCTCCACAGGAGATGCCTTTTGCTATAGACATATTAAACACAAGTTTCTCATTTTGTTCAGGTTCAGAATACTATGTTTTGAGCATCTAGTTGTAAGAGAAAAGAGAATAATCTTATATATTGCACATGACAGTTCAGACTGTGTGCGGTACAGTGCAGCTATCTACAGCGTCACATTGTAAAGTGAAGAGAAAATGTAAACACTAAGTTAAATTAGTGTAAGACAGCATGCTAAAGATGAAAAAGCATGCCTGAAGCCTGCTTCTGTCAGTTATTTGCCATCTGTAACCCAAACGACAGCTCTTGCTGCATAACAGGCCAGTTCTAGCTCTGAGGCAATGGAAAAGGCTCAGTCTCATGAGTGTTCATATTGTTAATTAACGTGTTTCTTGGTAGTAATATTTTTAAGAGATTGCTTATAGTTATTCTGCTTCTACTTATGACAGATAGTTGTCCATGGACTCCCAGGCAGCTTGTGTAGCTTCTTGTTACAAATATTCCTTTGAGGAGCTCTCTTTCCACATTGGAAATACTTCCCTCCGTTGACTGTTCAGCTTGTAATTGTGCCACTTTCATTTTCATTCTGACACAAGCATATCCCTCAACAAGGCACTCTCAAAGATTTTCTCATTAATTTTAAGATAGTTTTTCTCGTCCCATCATCTCTTGCTTAGGGACTACTAAGAATGTCCTCTTACTAAGTTCTATGATCTTGCTCAGGAAGTCCTGAAATCATTGGCTTTTGGGTGGGATGTCTAGGTTGTGCTTCTGCCTGTGCTATGCTGTAGCACTTTGTGAACTTCCTAAAGTTCTTGATGGTCTTAAAGAACTTGTTTTTCTCTCCACTAGCTCATAAGCAGAGGAAAAAAAAATAGTACTGCCTGTCTCTCAAGTACAGATATTAATGAGAATCCATTCTACACATTAAGTCCTTTGTGACCTATATTTGCTATACAAGAGGAAGTTTCTCCTCCAAATGGTCAAATCTTTCACCAATATTTTTAAAATCCATGCTTTAGACTTGTCCCACCTTTTTATCTGCTGAAAACTGCCAATGAATAAAAAGATAGTAGACAGCTGATGAGGATATGTAGTGTACATTTATTTAGTTATAGTCCATAAAAATTTTAGGTGTTAGAAATTATCAAGTGGGGTTGAATTGACTTCATAATTACATTTTCTTACTTCTATCTGCATCGTCCCATCTTCTGTCATCTCCTATAATCAGTCTCACCGCATTTAGTTTAAATTGCACCTTACAGTATCTTTTCACAGTTATGCCATGTTTTCCTATGTGCATGCCAAGGCAAGAGCAAGGTCTTAAACTCTTGTTCACAAAAGCATTCTTCCTTTCATTTAAACAAAAGGAAACCCTCCTTCCTGGGCACTACTAATACAAAGCAATAGCATCAAAGAGCAAAGTGTTCTTATGTATCCGAGAGGAAAAGCTAGTCCTAAGCGCTTGTCCTTAGCTGCAGACAGGTTTGGGTGTGTCAGAGAGGAAGAGTCACGTTATCCCTGAAGACAGTTCCTTGGTCAGATTCCAGTGTTGTTCATCCCAGCTCCTTCTGTCCTATCACCAGCCTCATGAACAAATAAACAAGCTCACTATCTTTCGCTGCTTCTGTCCTTTGGTGGTGCCAATTGGCTGCAAGAGGTGTTTTAATGATTTGCAACTGTGCACATGTTGGTCGAGGTGTTTTCAGTGTGTCGAGTGGCTTGGAGTGTTTCTGTGTTGCGATCGGGCAACTTCAGTGGGGGCTGGTTTTCAGAAGGGGGTATGTTTTCTGAAATCCACCTTGTTAAGATTTCTCAGGATAGATATCTAACCTTGGTTTTTAAGTTTTAACCTTAGAGAGAAGATTACTCTATCTACTGAACTTACTGCTGAACAGCCTAGCTGCCCTCACGGTCATATGGCTTTTCAGTCCTCCAGGGCTTTGATGGCTGGAAAGGTCATAGGCATTTTCAGGAAGATGAGGCTCTGTGGATGCAGGGATACATACCTAATCTTGATTAAAAAGCTGGGACACATTAAGGAAATGATCACAAGAACAGTTTCATGAAAATTTGCTAGTAATAATAGAGTTGTCGCTTTCTACTATACTCCAAATTGTTTTGAATGGTCATATTTTCCTAAGCATCTCACACTTGATTGACAGTGGCTAGGTTGTGTAAGTCTGATGGTCAACCTGGATGAAAAAGGGCAAAGCTACTGTCTGTCAGACTGACTTTTTTCCACTGGGTCTCATGTAGCCTTAAAAAAAAATAACCTAGAATCAGTTTCCCTAAGGCTCTTAAATATTTTTCCCCTTGCAGAACAGTAAAGTGAATTTTAAGAACTGACTTTTAAATCTGAGATACCTTTTGCTTTTCAATAACTTTTGCAAGTATAGGCAGTTTTGTGGAAGTTACCTTTGAAAAAGGCATGATATTTGGAAAAAGAAAACTAAAAAATGAAAAATTCCCAGCAACCTGATAGTAATTGATCTTCTGCATTCAGTGAGAGAGGAGAAGATAGGAATGCAATGTTGACATTTGTTTCACTTCTTAAAATTGAATTTAAAAGAAAAACAATCCCATCCAAAATGGCAGTAAGCTCTCATATAGGGAATAAACCCCCTCCTTTTTATGGAATATGAAAAAATCTGGGGTAAAAGAATGTTCACCCTAATTACTTGTAAGCTTGAATTCAGAAAAAAAAGTAATAAATACAACAGCTTTTCTTATGCTGGGATTCTGATGTTTGAGACCTCTACTGTAATGTCAGTTGCATAGCTTGTTTTTGCCAGTAGCTTAAGGGAACTGGGAGTTCAGTGTACTGGTTTAGGGTTAACAGGAGATAAATCAGATGCAGTTTTTCCCAGTCCTCTGGAGTTGTGGTAGCACACGTTGCTATTGGAGTGTCCAATGCAATCCTCACCCATGTCAGAAGGAATTAGTTCAGAGCATGATGATTCCTGGGGTTCTCTGTCGCTGACATGTCAGATCAATTTGGGATAGATGTAATCTTACCTAAATTTTCCAGAGAAATTAGGAGACCTGGGCTCCCTTAGCAATCAGTGAAACGCTTAGATGAACCAATCCAGAGATGTTCATCCCCGGCTGTCTCATAAGTCAACTTCTGGAGATACCTATCTTTTCAATGAAATAGAAAAGAAGCATAGATGAATACTTCAGACAAAATACTTGAGATTTTGGTGGATAAATTCAGGTAGATATTCTTTCTGTTGTTCATATAAGTCATTTAAAATCTCCATTAGCCCCCCTGAAACTGCTCTCTTGAATAAGTGGAGCAGGACGTGGTCCCATATGTAGGCATAGCAGCAGCAGCAGCTGCACAGTGGTTGATTGGAATGTGTCAGCTGCTTAACAGTTGGACAGGAATATGGATATTTTAATATATATATTGATATATTTTGATGCTGTCTCAATCAAAGCACAACATACAATGTTTCAATGTCAACATCACTGAATATTTAAAAAGCATCTTCCAGGAATATTTGTAGCTATTTCTTTGAACTCCTTAGCAGGTGTTACAATTGAGTATTAATCACTAGGGTGCAAGACTGAGCAAAATGTATCAAAACCCAGACTGAAATGCGGTGCTACAAGCATTAAAATGCGAGTCTGGGTGTTCATAGTTCACTATTCTGTTCTAACAATTGTAAAAGTACATCCAATAGAGTGCAGTACTGTACTTCAGTCTGTAAATGTAAAAATATTCTCTGGAAAGGTTTCTCAATCCTTTGTGCAGTGTAGGACAGTTCTGTATCATACATTTCACTGCATTACACTGAGTAAAAAATCTCATTTAAACATAATTCAGACCCTGTCTGGCAAAGTATTTTGGATGTTTTCTATGAAAAACTGCTATTTAGGTATTGCACGCTGTTATAAATGTGTTGGGGGATTTGACACATTGTGTCACATCTTGATAGGTTATTGTGAAAGTGTTGTGGCATATTTGTAATATTTCATTTTGGAAATGAACTGGTCTTACAGTATCTGAGGAAAAAAAGCTGACATGTAGGAGAGGACTAGGGAGTGTCACATTAGGAGACCAGCAGGCAAAGCAGTGCTTAGTGGTACCACTGGAAAAACTCAGTTCCTATCAGTGAGGCATCTTAGGCATTCATCTTCACCTTCAGATGCCCAATCATTTTGGAAAATTTGGCAGTTTTTCCCAAGTTTGATTCATAGTAAAACCATTTTCACATTCGCACAATAATATTAGAGTTCATGCATTCATGTTAAGGTCTGTATGAACGCAGTGAACTAACCAGTGTGTTTATGCGCTTGCAACTGTCTTATAGCAAGAGAACTCCATTTCAGTGTTAATTGGCCTGGAAGGCAGTATGTGTGCACAAATGTCAGGTTATAAAGCTTGGTATTTTAGCCAGTGTGCATGTGTGCCCACTATCTGATGTAACAGGTAGCTGCAGTTTTTTCAGAACTGAGCCAGGCTGGTGTAACGTGTGCAAGAGCATCTAGACCAAGCTTCTGTGTGACAACTTTGGCGTTTATTTATAAGTAAATACTGGATCTTCCCAAAAAAATTGAAGGTAGTAACTTTAGAGACAACAGATCTCTAACCACCAGAGGATAACACATATAACGGATTGCAAATGTCTCTTTGGTGAATATACTTCTGGTGGTTGAGACTGAAATGTAATCCATCTATTATATCAATAATTGGTATATCAAAAATATACATTTGAAATTAGAACACAGCATTTTTTTAGATTTCATATACAAATGCAGGAATTGTATGAATATGCCAAAAAGAGTGTTTTATATTTCCTGTGAAGATACTGCAAAGGTACCTCATGTGAAACAGAAGACCTGATGATGCTGTATACAGCTGGTGTACTGCAGATGGGTATTTCACAGCATATTGAAAGTGCTAGTTTCCTTTATGTTAAGGAATCAGAGATTATATCAATAGAGCTAAGTTCTGGGCCAAGGATTTCTGGTTTCAACTACTAAAAAATCAGCAACCTTGCAGGATTGCTCCGTAACTCCAGAAGGGCTTGTTGCAAGATGATTTGATTGTTGAGAGACAGATCTAAAAGATCACCAAAGCTATGGAAAGATCTTCACTGTCTTTAATGTTTTTTATAATGCTATTTGACTACAAAGAATTATTGGCTAATTTGATTTTCCATTAAGAAAACTGCAACAGCACATATGTCAATAATTTGTCGGCTCTTCAGAAAGAGCTAAGGGGATGAATGTATAAAATGCCTCTGCATCAATTTGCACAAAAAATATTTCTCTTAAAACCATGCAAGAGTTCCTGTCCCATATGGTGGTTAAGTGTGCTTGTTGCTTTGTTGTCATTGTCATCTACAGGCGCTGCGGTGGTCTCGAGAGTCAGGTTTGAATTACCTTGAAATGCAGTTTCAAATTTGAGAGGACTGGAGGTGGTTGGACATCTCCCTTGGGCTACTGTGGGAATTTCAACCTCTTCTAAATGTCAGTCACTTCAAAAGATGTTAGAAACAGAGGCATCCCCATGTACATGAAATTTAGCAAGTTTCCCTTACATCCTTTGTCAAAATGCTCTTTGTCTACATCATGTTAGAGCCTGAACATTAGTTGTGTGTCAGCTGAAGAGATGTGCAAAAGCAAAGAACAATGTGTGTTTAAAACGTGGCTGCTGGTTTAGTGCAGTCACAAGCAGTATTGTGTTTCCAAGTCAATACAAAGGAATTCTGTATACTTTCAGAAGGTCTGTGTTAAGCTGTTTACCAGCTTCTCCATAAGTTTTATTTATCTCTTCACCTGAAAGCTACTTTAAATCTTTCACATTCTACCCCTCATTGGTTCAAAAAGACAAAAATGTTACTCTGCCTTCTCATTTTTCCCTATAAACCAAGAGGCTTGCTTGGTTTTGCTGTTTTACACATGGGTAAATCCAGTATAGTTATTTCCTGCTTTGCATCACTGTGAAGTGAAAGAAATACCTGACTGGGTCTGTTAATGTTATGTTTCAAACAACACCAGGTGCATTCTGCCAGTTAAAGCTGGTTGGGAAGTTTTGATAATGCCCCCCCACCCCTAAGAAATGTTATATTGTCAAAAGTTTTCTGTTTTGACAGGCTCCAGTAAAATGAAACCTGTTTTCCTGATAGTTCAGTGGGTAGGCTGTGGATCCAGGGATTGTGTGGGTACCCTGGGAGCCCCTGGACTCCCACATTTTCTGTTGTAGTCCCAAACATGCGGGAACCACCACTCAGCTCTCAGGCCTGCAGAGGGGAGCCTGGGAACCTGGAAATTGCCCGAGACCCGCAGGCTCCCTTGTGCAGAACTGAATGATGTTGCTTTGGCCCTATTTCCCAAGGCCTTGTCTAGGGAGTTGAGAAGTGTTCAGAACCCCTCAAGTACTGGGATGTTTGAGTCACTTACAGAAGTGGTTTTATTGCTGGTAGTCATGATAGAGATCATGAATAATCAGAAGTATAGAAGATGAGGAAGTTAAGCTAAGCTAGAAGGGGCCTCTGAGTTTAGAAGATGGGGCTATAAATTCAGTTTATTTAAAAACATTTCTTAAAACGTAGTTATTTCAAAGCTATTTTTCCTCTTAGGAGAGGCTTTTCAAAATTGATCTTTTTGACATTTCACAGATAGGGCATTTCATAGAACAGAAAATCCCTTTTTTAACAGCTCTACTTTTAGTGAGAGAGGACTGTGTTCCTCTTAGTCAATGTCAGCCTAGTGCTCTGCCTGAGTTAAGTTGATGGAGCCCAAACCTTAATCAGATGATTTTTCTCCTGTGCTTTGGAGCAGTATTTTATTCCCCAGGTGACTCAACCATGCATTCATTACATTCTCCCCAAGGTTCACTCTCAGTAGTTCTTGACATGAACATATCAACAGCCAGCTACAGTGATCCGTGAGAAAAATTGTGGGTTAACACGTATTTCAAGAGGAAGATAGTCCATTACCTGGAATAGTCCTAATTTTTGCAGGTATTAACTTTCAGCTCTAGGTTTCAACAGTGCACTCTTTTTTCATTTTTTATGGTAAGTCTTTATTTTTTATTTTATAAAACACTTTAATAAACCTATTCTCTCCCATAAACCAAGAAGCTGGAGGAACTTGGGTTCATCTTACTTTTCAGTCAGAACATTAATATTTTGGCTTCTGTGTCACCTTCTGAAAATACATTGACGTATAGGTACAGTTGTAGCTGTAATTAAAGACCTGAGCTGGCGGAGTTAACCAGGTGTTTACTCACCATTTTTCAAGAACATCATTCTGTGGCCACTGCTACAGGACCACACTGAGGCTTCAATGCAGCCAACATACCCTCCATGTAGTCAATGTATCTTCAACATACATAAAGCAGTGACATGTAGAGTGATACTTAGCCACCTAATACAGGGAGGTATCTAGTGTGGCTAAGTGATGCAATAACAAATTCAGAGTAACATCACCCTTCTAGAGAGGCAGAATAATAAATAGAACACTTTGTCAGTGAAGACCTTCCACAAAGTCTTACTGCCTCCTCTGGAGCTCTGAGGAAGCAGTCTGCCTGTACTGAAATGTCAATGTCTGTAATGACACTGGGGTTGAACATCAGTGTCCCTCATCTCTTAGACTGATTTATTTTCAAAAATGGAAAGAAGTTCAATAGTTTTTTTCTGTCAAATCAATCCAAGTGTATTTTATTGTAGTGCTGCAGTCTCTGCTTGTCTTTCTTACACAGCTGTTACGCTGATGCCAGAGGGCTTGTCCTTGTATGAGTGGGGAGAAATAAGCTTATTGCACTAGTGAGGGAGACTCATAAATCCCTGTCTATTTCTAAAGCTAAAAGCTAGTTCGACTTCTAGTTCCAGAGAGACTGTGGTCCCATGCATTAGTGGAAGTACAGTCTCAGATTAAAAATTGGTGTTCTGCAGAGCACATCCAAAGTCAATAAGTGAACTTTAATTTTTAAACGTAAAAAATGTAATATTAGTAATGGTTGGCTCCATTGGAGCCAATGGAATGCTATGAAAACTGTAAAATCAGTTGAGCCAATGTAATGAATCTGTTCTAAGGTTGTCTATAGAACTGTATGAGAATACTTCAAAACTTGCTGCCAAAATGTAGTGACATTTCATAGCAGGTTCGTATTTACGCTTTTGGGAGTAAGAAGGTAAAACTCTTCAAAAGAAAAAAAAAAAAAGATGGGAGGGGGTAAACCCCAAACAGAACCAAGCAAAGCCCATCCCCAAATCCACACACGCATGACCAGTTCCTCAGTAGATATAAATTTATGTAGTACTGCTGAGTGCAATGAAGTTTTGAAAATGAATGGAAGTTCAGAACCTGGTTCAATAAATTGCACTCTCTGAAATGGACTGAGATATTAATCAGCATCTGTGTTATTATCCCCATTTTCTTTATTTCTCTATATTTCAGGTATCTCTGTATGTTAATGAGGATTAGTTTTATTGTGAGCTTCATCATTCAGAAAGATTGTTTTGCACGTAATTAGGAAAAAAAGGTGTGGTAATATTCATATTGGAGTTCATAACCAATAATGGATCTAAAAATATTTTGGCATTCCCTTTTTTTGGGAGGGATTCATTGCACCTTTAATCTAAAACATGTCAGTGCTGTGAAATTAGGTTTTGAATTGGAAATATGAACCATATCCAGTTGAACCACGAAAGATCTACAGTGTTGGAAGGCTGGCATTATCAAAAGAAAAACAGATTATTTTTTTAAGTCGTTTTAATCGTATCAGTCATGTTACAGCAAGGAATGCAAATATTCATATACTACAGATTGAGACTGCTCCGAAATGTTCTGACAATCTGTTATGTTTTGAGTGATGTTTCAACCCTATCACTTGGGGTTTTTTGTTTTGTTTTTTTATGACTATAAAAAAACACTACTCATCTCTGTCACATGCTGTACAGGATAAAAAGCCTTTCAGTTTTCTTAACAAGAATCAGACGGCCAGGGTGCTGCTGGAACGCAGAGAATATGCCACTGTCTGTTCAAAGTACAGCTTAATGAGCCAGACTAAACACACTGGACAATAGAGCTGTGGGGGGAAAGGGCTTCTCGTGGATCTATGGATCAGCTGCAGCCTTAACATCTAACTAGTTTCATTTTTCATCTTTACAAGTTCCATTTCCCTGTTTTGTTGGTATAAACTGCATTTCAAATGAGCGGACTTTCCTGCCTAGGTGATGGTATTGTGTGCTTTGGAAAAGGATATCGTGGATTATGCTAGAAATAATTTCTGTGTTTCTTTTTTCTCTCATAGTCACGACCTATTCCCTCACACCTTACTTCAGCAGTTGCAGAGAGTATCCTGGCTTCCGCCTGTGAGAGTGAAAGCAGAAATGCTGCAAAAAGGATGCGGTTGGATAGACAGCAGGTACTGTGTTGTTTGGGGGTCTACCACAGCCGTATTTATCAATGCACTGGACTCATTTACATAGGATGCCATGTAGAAGGGTGGTGCAATCCCTTATATGTTTCTTGCTGGCATGAATAATTAAAATACAAAAGCTGTAGTTCTTTAAATGAATACACAAGCATGTCTTTGTCTATATTTACATAAACTGTTGTGAGGGTGTCTAGCATATTTATAGTGTCCAGCTGGATAAAGCTATATATTTGCTTTTTAACCATTTTAGACTTTTAGTGTGTATTCTGCATACTGCAATTAAAAGGAACAAAGCATAACAGTAGATGTAATTACATAAATAACAGAAATGGTGCATGTATCCATGAGTCGGTGCGTTTATCTGTACACATGTTCTCTTTCAAAATGTGCATGCATTTGTAAATGTAAGGTGAAATAGTGTCAGTTTCTAAAAATACCCGAAAAGTTATTGTGATATATAGCAAAATGCTGCCAATTAACTTACTAGTGAGCTTAGAAAGCTCATGTCAATATTTATTTTATTTTTCTTGTGTGATTATCCACCTGTTATAGTAGATGTTAGGATTTAATTATTTTTCATTTGTTGAGAATTGCATGTTTCCTTTCAATTTTTTAAAATCAAACTGGTGGCTTATTCCAGGCTTTGATTATTTAGTTACTCCACAGATACAGTGAATGTGTAACATTCTTATTGCAAACTGTTATGCTTTACTACTCATCATGATTATCACAAAGTCAAATCTCAGTAATATCTCTCAGTTGTTCCATAGTATTCCTCAGTCATGGTTGATGAACTTTTTTTGTGGAAAAGAATATTTTTTTTAAAGAATATTTTCCTTTCATATATAGTCCATTGAGTTTTTTCAGGTTTGCCCTAACTGAATAAAGGATTCCTGCTACTATCACTTTAACACTGATAGTTTAGGATTGAGGAGTGGGTATTGCTATTTATTTTTGCTGTGATTTTTTTTTGCTAGCATTTCCATTATTGTGGTACATTTGCCTTAAGATTTACAAATCACACGGGATGTCAGGGCACTGTAATAATAATTATGGCTCAGTTTAGAAGTAGTGCTGATTCAGATTGTGCAGGTTTTATGTTCTCATTTGTTCTCTGATTTTTCAGTAACACTTAAAAAAACCCCAAACAAACAAAACACCAAACTGCAAAATCAACATGCTTACCCTAAGGAGATCTAGAAAAGACTTGTGCAAACATCATCTGCTTTCATTGCACAGAACTAGGGGCAAAATTCCTTGGGTCCAGCCAGGGTGAGGCAGGGTTTTTAAGTGAGTTAAATGAAAATCTCATCATACTCTCTGGGGAGCCAGAGAGGTGTTGAAACGGAAGCAATTTTAAAACTGTAGACAGAACTAAAAAAGTATATTAATGGGATTCTTTTTTTCATTTGTTTGGAGTATTACTATCACAGAAGGATTTGATAACAGTTATTTTCGAAGGGAGAGGTATTTCTTTTCATTACAAAATTAAAAATCTGTAAGCAGAGTGGCTCCAAACTGATCACCTTAATTACAGTCGTGATGTTAAAGTAGCAAAGCTGCCTGTGAAGAACAGGTGTTGGGTTCTGCTTCCTTCAGCTCTGCCCTCTTTTTGGCAGTGAGTTCTGGGAACACTGTGCAGAGATTTGCAAATAGCACGAGCCATTTGATTCAGCAAGCAGTAAATTAGCTGAGTTGATGTAGCTTTGGTGCTTGCAAAACTATCTGTGAATTCAGGATAGATTTTCTGAATTGTTTTAGCTGGAAAAAATCATGAGAATATGTGTGAGGGACTTTCATAAAACTTGGAGTGAGAAATTTACCCTGCGGGGCAGAATAGTTACAGACACAAAAAACCTTGGTTCTAGACCCAGTTCCATTGAAATGTAATTATTTATTCCAAGTATGTGACATTAACAAAGTAGATTGGGAGCAAAGCATTCCAGAGTATTTCTCAGTTGCGTATTTAACACACACTACTGTGCTTGGTTATTATGCTGAGATGGGAAGTGGACCTGTATCCTCACACCCAGGAGAGTGCCTTGTAGGTAAAAGGGCTCAATCCTTCTCCTCCTAAGTTGTTTGTTTTGGGTTTTTTTATTTAATTCAAATTTCCTTCACGGTTTTTTATATTTATCCAAAATTAAAGTTTTTCATTGGGTTTTTTTTCTTAAACAGAGTAAGGTTGAAAAACTTCAGTTCAGCAAGTTGTTTTCACTGTTCCATAGCTCTGAAATTGGGCATTATACCAATGGGTGGACTCTGTCTTTGAGGACCCTTCAGTGAAAATTTAGGAGGAGGAAAGGTGAAATAAGATTTGGATAATGAAAATTACCACTTTATAAATTTTGTCAAGAGATTTTCTAATGGAGGACAAGCATTCAATAGTACTAGAAAGTAGATTGTTAAGAGGATCTGGTAAGAGCACTCGTTCAGCACTTGCCCTCAGAGCTGAATGGGAGTATTGCATTAAAGCTGCTTTATTATTGCACGCAGCACGGTGAAGGTTTGCCTTTCATTCTCCAGAGGGGTGATCTGCTGCAAAGTGAGATGTAATTTGCATCCCCATCACCACCTTTTCAGAATATTCCCCATAAAATGTGAATGTACTAAGAACACAATGAGTGTTATGCCCAGTTCTTCAGCAGCTTCCTCATCTTCTCTTCTTGCTTTGTTTATGTTTCTTCCTCTTCTCCATTTCTCCTCTGCCTGGCATAACATGGTCCCTGAGCATGAAGTTATGAGCATGGAAGTCTGTACTTCGGGGAAGTAATATTTATTTCCATACTAAGTATGGTTTTGCCTACAGTGATAATTTTAACAGTGGTTTCATGAAAAACTATCTCAATACTTCCAGGAGCTCATTTTCTCTTTTCAACAGAGGATTTGCCATGCTTATGACTATTAGCTGTTCCTTTCAGAAGTATTAAAGATGGAGGTTTGGCTTTCGACTTACAATCCTGGGCATGGATTCGTTATTTCTTCAGAAGAAGCCTATCTAACTTTGTGTGTGTGTATGTCTTCAGCATTCAAATACCACATCTTATGAATGATTTTCTAGAAGCATTTCTGATAGCTCCAGTGTTTAATGTAGCCCTGATCTAGTGATGTTAAGTCTACTAAAGTTAAGTGTGAAGCAGGAAAAAGCCATCATTCTATCCATATGCCTCAAATTCCATTCACACAATCTGTGTATTTTTTTAATTCAATTTGAAAAGTAAGTTAATGAAAACTGGCCACACTGGTATCAATTTCTTCTTTTCAATATTTATTTTTTATTAATGGCAATTATGTATTTCATAATGGGGAACCTAATGTAATCTTGTCTGTCAGGAAACAAGTACCTTCCCATAGTTCTGGAAACCATAAAAACAAAAGCATTTTCAGTTTCTGGGACTGTAAAAAGTATAAATGTGTTTACTGGGTCTGTAATGCTTTGGCTGTCTGACCTTGTTGGGTGTTACTCAAGTGCTCTCTTTAGCTTCAGTGCTTTTTCATTACCTTGAGATCAAGCTCTGTTGGTTGGCCTGTAGATTAAGTGTCAGGGAGTTACTTACATATTTGATACCTGTTACCAGACTGAAGAGTTCTGTCATTTCCATCTTTTAATTCTGCCTAATATTAAAAAAATTTTTTATTCCAATTCAGAACTCTTGTAGCTCTATATATTGAAATTGTGAAGGTTTACTGATACTACCCAAACAGTGAAATGCTTATGACGCTGCGCTGGATTTGATTGGTATTTCCACAGTCCAGATCAGGCAGAAGGTACAAAGGCAATGCAGAGTTTTTCTGTTGCTCTCTAAATAATCTATGCTGAGTCTTGATACTGAAAAAGAGTAACTCCAGTCTTGAAATTTGAGGGCTTTTTTCATCACACTTGATAAAAAAGGTAGAAACAGTAATTGGATCGACCTTCTATGACTTGCTTCAGAAAGAGATAGAAGAGGCATTATCTGAATCCTTAAGATTTCCTGTGCTTCTGAGTAATATCTTGGGATGCTCTCCTCTGATAATCTTTCAAGATCCTTATTATGAAATGTTAAGTGTGAAGCAGTTGCACTGAAGTGGAGGTTCGGGACTGCTATCAACAAGGGAATCATGTAACAAATAAAGTAGACCCAACATACAGCCTTTTTTACGTGCATTCTTTGCATATAGTGAACAGGATGATTTCTTTTGCTGTCCCCTCCACTTTACAAACCAAATTGTGTCTTCGTTGGTGTCGTAGTGTGGCCCCAGCAGCAGCTGAGCAACACGTAGCCACTCACTCCTACCCACCCTGGGGAGGATGGGGAGGAGAATCAGAAGATAAAATGTGAGCACATGAGACAAGGAAGGAGGATGAATACAGGAAAGCAGGAAAAGAACTGAATTGTGGAATGCTGCATCCGTGGGAGTGTATGAACCTTTGTATGGGCATGTCATGTATAGTTAGCCAGATCATTTAGAAAATTGGTGTAGCTTCATTGGCACCATGTTGGTTTTGAACTAGTTGGGAACCTGGAGCTTTGAGAATTCACTGATGTTCATTGAGTAGTGGCCTCACACATGACTGTGAAGCCAGTGGACTGGTTCCTCTCCTGAACTCAGTCCACGTTGTTTTAACAATTTTTCTGGGCAGGCAAAGGAGCCAACTACATAGATGTCTTTCATCCTTATGCCCCAGGTGATCAGACATGAAATGAGCGAGTCTTTGTAGTTAACATAGCAAGTGACCAGCTGAGCCCAAAGAGAGCTTAAGCTCAGAGGGAAATTAAAGTTATCTTACATATGTCCCATCCTAACAAAGGCATTTCTCAGGCAGAGCTGGTGCTTTTTTAATTAGTAGGCTCTTCACAGAGTGCTTATCAGTCATTATTTTATAGAATATACACCATGAAAACCAGCTTTTCTGTATTTTTTTTTAATATGAATCTAAAGGCGACAGTTTCTTCTCATTCCAGAGACTAGCTGAAAGTAACAACAGGCAGACAGCTCTACAGCCTGTGAAAGGTGTTGTCCTCATACATTCACTGCACAGATACCAGTAATACTTTTCTTGTAAAATTCATAATTTGCTTAGTTTGGTTTAATTCAACTCTTTTTTTATCACTATGTACAAGGCAAACAGGTGGTAATGCAATGAAGCTATTGGGATATGCGTATGTCTGTGTGGGCACAGGGCCCAATTTCCCTTTCACTGAACAAACCAGATATATACTACAGACTAACTAATTCTTCACAGAAGATTCTATTTCGAGGTGGCTGCAAGACAACTTTGCAGTTGCGAGAGTATTGCTTACTTCATCTCTACCTCTGCTTGCAGTATTTCACTCTTGGCTAGGTATGTCAAAAAGTTCTCGTAATATAAGCATTAAATATCTTTTTCTTTTAATCATAAAGTTGAAAGATGTGATGTAATATTAGAATAAGTAAGATTAAGTGTGCAGGTTATATTTCTGAGTCTCGTGAAAGCTACTAGTTCATTTAATTATAAAAGCTAAACTCAATGAAAAAAAACTCTGATTATTTGAGCTTTTCAAGTTGGTAAGAGCAAGTCTATGTACCGTGCACAGACTATCATGCACTACGATGCTATGAAGCAGTTCTTTACGATAAACACTGAATGCATTTTTTAAGAAACCTCTCATCAAGATCACAGCTATAATTTTTCTCCGTGCTGTGATTTGTAACCAGGCAAATTAAATATCAGTAATCATCATGATGTAGTGAAAGATAGTATCTAACCCCCAAGGAAGAGAAAGTTTAATGATCCCAGGTTTTCACTGAAACATAAATCAACATAAATTTGCAAATAGGCACTTTAAATATATTCTTCACCCCCATTCTAGTTTGGGGGGTAAAAGGAAGGCAAATCTAAAGTTTTCAGTGCTTTAGTAGCCTATGAATAGGGTGTTGAGAATATTGTACCATTTAATAATTTTAATGATATTGCTTTTAGCTGTTAGAGGAGTAGAAGTAGGTGGCTATTAGGTTTCTGACAAAGCAATTATGGCCTAGACACGTATGCTGGGAGCTGACCTGACATTTGCCTCTGGATAGTTGTCATAGCAGCAACCTGAATAGAGCAGCTTGATACAAGTGCCGGTTGCAGACTGGATACAGGTTCTGTGCTAATGCAATAGATGGGAATATTAATAAAAGTGCACATGTACTGCCACTTGGAAATCACTGCGACTGTGTTTCCTTCTATTTATATCTAATTCCTAAATGTTCATTTTTAGAGAAATTGAGGTTTGTAAGGAGATGTTAATGATCTGCCTCTGTATAATTTCCGGTGCCATTTCTCTGCATGTAACAAGGGGGTTGACCTAAAGAAAGACTCTTCAAGCATGGTTTTATTAAAAAATAAACTGCCTGGCTGTTGCAGACCAGGAGCAGTTTGTGACTCCGTTAAGAAGGAAGGAAATTACTGCTGGACAAATTACTGGTAATTGTAAAACTGGTTTGGAAGAAACTAATTAAAAATGTGAATTGCAGTGAGGGCATGGACCTCCATTTCAGTATCACTGTATGTGGCTTTCAGCAGTGAGGGGGAAGAGACCTTTAAACCTTCATGTTTGAGGACAGAGAATTTGTGTTCCAGCTCTGCCACTAATGCACAGCTTCTAAATCTTAACACTGAGCCATAATTTCCTGCATTACCCTTCATACATCAGGAAAGAAGGAAGAAGGATATACATGTTCCTGTGTGTACGTTGTTGTTTTCTTTCCTGATCAATGCATACTGCAGCTCCCAGGAGAAAGGAAAAAAACCCCAAACTGTATGGTTTTAAAATGCTCTCTTTATTCTGTTATTTATATTGTCTGGTTTTGTATCAAGGGCAGATTTGGACAATATTGGTTACAGAAAAGGGAGGTATGCAAAAATATCTCACAGTGGGTACAGGAGAATGCTGAGCAGTGCTTCTGTGGCAGAAAGCTGTGAATTCAGAGGGAATACGAAGAAGTGGGTTTGTTTCAGGGAGATGGTGCCCTTGCCAGAGCTTTTCAGTATGCAGGAAGAGCACATCAGCTATACATCCTTGTTAGAGGTGGAGGAGAAAGCATCGGGAGTTCCCTTTCCTTCCTCTTGGGTTTCGTGGAGCCTAATTTACTCTAGAGGGCAGAAAGAAAAGGCACTTCATCCTCGCTGACCAGAAGTGATACCAGTGCGGAGGGATGGGGTCTATTTACATAAGACCAGAAAAATTTCAGCTGAAAGTGACTTTTCCTTCAGAATGGGATGATTGTGGAGTCTTAAATGATGGAAAAGAGGAAAGGGAAGGAGATAGTGCTCTTAACATAAAGCAAACAAGTAGAAATTGGAATCCCAAAAATCACAAGAGGCAAAAGTCCCTTTAACTTGCAAAGAGCTCAATGCCTTTATTAATAATAGCTTCTTGTATTCAGACATGTGTTTGTGATTTGGTATTTAATAGGGATCAGAGTAATTTCTGTACTTCAGTACGTTATCCTTTTTTATCTGTGTTCAAAACGATCACTAAGACGACTGAAACGTCCTTGGGTGCCCACATGCTAGTTTGCATTTGAGGCCTCCCCTCATTCCCCCACCTAGTGATTATTTTCCTTCTGAGCTGGTCTTTGTTTTGTTTGTGTGGTTCCAAATGATATGCTTCAACCACTGAGGCACAAAATGTTATGCAGGCACTGTTTAGCTGCATGCGGATTATTGTCAGGAGATCAAATTATGTACTAGTACTGGGAAACTTAGCTTCCTACCCAGCATGCTTTGGCCGTATTTTCAAGGGGAAGAAAATAAGTGGTATGCATTGTAATTTTAAATCCTGCTGCCTTTCAAGTCAGTGGCAAAATTCCTGATTTCAGCAGTGCTGGATAGGGTTCTGTTATTAGCCCATGCAGCTGGAAGGGACTGCTGAGTATGACAGGGCAGCCTTCCTCCCGCCACGCTCCAGCCCAAACGACATTAAATTTGCTACATGCATTTGGAAAGCAATAATGTGCAAGGCATGCAATTGCAAATAATTTCATGCCTTGGATTTACAGGGAGGCCCGAAGGTGAGCAGCTAATTTTTCACCTCAACACAGAGATCATTAAATTAGAAAATGCTTTATTCTTCCAGGCTCTTTGTGCTGAGCACATATAGTTGAATTTCAAGCTGCTGATTTCAGAGAACACTTTAAACACCCCAAGCTGCAATAAGATCTTGAATGTGAAGTAAAATTGATGCCAAAATAAGTTTTTTGTTCTGGAGGTTGATAAAGCTGAAGGCTCAGAAATGGAGTGTCGAGTTGTTTCTTGGACAGAACTTTTAAACAACCTTATCCCCCTTATGACCATAGGTGGAATGAAAACGAACAGGCACCAGAACAACCTTCTTCCCTGTGTCTTTGAAATCCACCTTCTGTCAAGGAGGCAGAAGAGGAAAGGCCAGCGGAAATAGGGAAGTTCTCTCCACAGGCCCAAAGACGGAGGTTTTGGAGTCTGGGCTTTTGTTCTTCCTGCCCCTACATTGAAAGCCAGGAATAGAGCGCTTTTTACATATCCTTCCCTTTCTTATGGCAAGAAGATGCTAAACGTGAAGCATTTCCTTGCCTGCCAGATGTTTCTAGCATAGAGACAAGCATGGTAAAATCATGATTTTGTCTTCTCTTTCCTGTGTTTAGCTAATGACTTCGTTGCACATGCCCTCCTGCCTACAGCACAGGCAGCAGATAATGTTTCTGGCGAGTAAATCCCTGTTATCATGCAGAGTTTGGGCCAGTTTAATGAAATCAATGCAAACCCAGCGTGCATGTGCAAACTCTTATTTTTCAAGAATGGCATATTTTGGGTTTTGTTAATGAATTAGTAGATTTAGAAGACTCTAAACAATCATAAATTGCTTGAAAATTCAAAGCATCAGTTGCACAATGGATTCAGATGTATTCCTCAGTTAGAACAGTGCAATTTTCCATGCAGATAATATATGTATAAATGTACGCACAGACTGCTTATGTTTGGTAGCAGGAACATGTTTGTGATTCAACAACTGGCTTGATGTCCCTCAACTAAATTTAGAAGCATATTTTTCTAAGGAAAAAAAAAGAAGCAAAAAAAAGAAGCAAGCAGTGGGAGCAGGAGCCGAGTGCATTGCCTGGGAGCAGCACCAGCTGCTAAAGAGGCTAGGCACAGGGCAAGGCAGCCAAGCAGGCTGTGGCCAGCAGCCCAGGCATCGTGCCAGAAGAATCTTCCCCTGAAATGAGAATATTTGGGGAACGGATTTGTACCGCACTGCACAAATTTCATGCTTATTACTCATGGTATTTCATATTAAGCTTCAGTTTTACTGTCTCCATTAATGAAGCAAATCAGAAAGTGCATCCTCCAAAGGCCAGTCAAAGTTCATTTCTTTGTTTCTTCCAACAGCTTATGCTATTCTGATTTGATAACTGTGGAATCAAAAGGCCATCCACCAAGGCATCCCTTAGCTACTGAATCTTTTAAAATACAAAACTCTCACAGTACTGTAGTTAAAGGATGTGTACAAAATTCTGTCAAAAATTTAGAGCAGGTCTTCTTAAGTAGCAAACCATTTTCTTTGTATGAAATAGTTTGAGACGGGTGGGTGGTGTTTAAAATACTTCTTATTTTTAAACAGTTTTTTTCCCCTTTTTTTTTTTTAAACTGTAAAAGTCAAGTTGTACCTGAGGCAATGTTGAAAAGCCGACACACTGTCTTGACTTCACAGAAAGAATTTTGATTTTCACAATTCAAGTTTTAAGGCAGATTCGAAATAGAATAATTAGCGATCGAATGTATCAAACACAGGGTAAAATATCTTTAAAACAGATGAACTTGCTGTTGGAAACAGGATGCAATTATTAAGTGTATGCAAACAAAAGTAATTGCTTCACTCTCTAATAGACAAAGAAAGCTTTTTTTTTTTGACAGCTGTCTGTAACTCTCAGCAGAATTTGCCTGTGGAAGAGACACCATTCTGTAAATGCAGCAATATGCTAGCATCTCCAGCACACTTATTTTTTTCCTTTTCAAAGCAGAGCACACAGACATCCTTAATTAGTTGAAACTGAGGAAGTTAATTCAGCATTGACCTCAAATGCTTCATGTCTAGGCTGTCATCTTCTGTTTCTAAATGAAGAAGAATTTCATTTGGACTAATCTAATATAAAGGAGTATATTCTCCCTGTCACAGTCTCCAATATATGCAATGTTAAAAGGAACTGTGGGGCAGAGGAGAAACAGGAAAAACTGCTCAAAAGTCAAAACCATCCCCTGTAGTTTTCCAATAAAGCCTTTTTGAGTAGCTGCATCTCCATACCCCAGATCTAGCAGGTGTATGGAAAGCTGGTTTGTGTCAAGAAAATATTCTGTCAGTGGTGGGAGTGATATCAGTTGTAAGGCAGTAGACGAAGAGACCTATAGTAGGAGGTTTAATTATGTTGACCGTGATGATATTGTAGTAATAAATCTGCAAAGCTGGCACAAGCTTTGCTCCAGTACTCCCACACACTTTCCCCTGCATGCTCCCAAAACATCTGATTCATGAGTTAAAAAATGTTCCCCGTTGGTGCTCTGGTGCCACGGTCCTCCTGCTCTGAACGGAGTAATGCTCACTGTGCTGTCCATCGTAGTCACTGAAAAAATGGCATGTTGTCAAGGGGGAAGAGAAACATCTCTCTCTATAGGAGCCCCTCACTGAGATAATTTCTTCAGAACAGTACAAAGGAGTATGAAAAATGCAGAGGAAAATGCTTGATTGTGATCATAAAAGTGGAGCTGCCTGAGGCATAGCAAGGCTTGTTCTGAATGAGGAACACTCCACGGAGGAATTTCCCTTGCTTTGCATCCTTCTGGTTCAGCAGTGAGTACTGCTACGCCTTTGTCACCATGCATCAGTTTCAGCAATACATTGATTCATGCAGCACCATTACCTGCAGGCAAAACTGCTCTTGGGATGGGGAAAGGTGACATTGTTTTCTTGCTGTTGTTGTTTCTGTTTGGAAGAAAGGTCAGATATTCGGGCTCCACCATTTGTACTGCCTGTCAATGAGGAAGCTGGAAAATGATGAGTAGCCAAGTTCTGCAAGGTGCTGGCCACTGCAAAGAAATAGGCTTTGAAAGGAGTGGAGGGGATATGCAGCAGCATAAGAATAAACATAATATAAACTGTACTTCATTTCCACTGAAGTTCTACCTTTATTTTCTTCAGATTTTCAGCTAATATAATTTCAGCAGGGGCATGCTAGGCCCTGGAGTTTGTTGTGCAGTGCTTCATTTTGGGATCCCCATGCCCTCGTAGGAGCAGATTTAGCAACGGTCCTGTGCCTTGAGGTTGAGGCATCTTAGGCTGAGACATCTATGGAGGCGGCACAGGGAAGGAGACGATCCTTTCGTATTCTCTCTAGTTCCATCCTCTGTGGCAGGCTGAAAGGGTGGATGATGCAGTCTGCCAAGCAAAACTGGAAGAACATCCCTTTGAAGGACTATGTTGGCTGAGAGTGGGTGGGGACATGTAAATAAAGGTAGTGAGGATTCTCAAGGTTGACTACTGACACAAGGTCTAAATCAGTAATTGATCATACAGCCTGGGACAAGGACTGTGCTGTTCTTTAGGTCAGAGTTAAAATTTGCCTTTTCTGCCCATCCGGAGAGGAAGAAATTCTCCATGAGGCCTGGGCGCTAGGGAAACTCTTCTCTGCTGGCACAATGGGGAGGAGCAAAAGTTCCACTGGCCCCCTCTCCTTTGGTGTTCCTCCACAAAGCAGAAAAAGGTGACCCTGAAGATTCTTCTGCTCTTTGCATGGCACCTTTGTCCCTTTGGCTGAATTCGGACCACTTCCTCTGTGGAAAACGTCACATGCATTTTGTGAAATACGCTGTGAGCACATAGAAGTTTTGCCAGAACTGAAAGGCATTGGGACAGTTCGTGTATTCAAACCAGCCCAGTTCTGCCTCTTACATATGCCTGCAGCTGTTTGTAATCTGGTGCTGGCCATCGCTGGACACGTTGTTTAGAATTGCACCGAGTCAGTCATTGCTGTGCATACACAGTCTTGCACGCTGCACCTGTCTTGTATGTTGAGACAACTTTTAATTATTACTGGTGAAACCATTAGCTAACTGATTTTTTTTTTCATGCATTACAATTCTCTAGAAAAATAAAGAATATGACAATGTTCAATATAGCTTATGAAATAGCTTATGAAAAGCATTAACTTCAACCTAAGACAAGAACAGTAGGAGCTATGGAAACAGTTGACTTCCAGGACACTTTCTGTCTTTAGTCCACCTCAAATGTGATTGCTACATTGAGTTACACTTTTTAACATTCCTTTGTACCTGGGGAAAAAAAAGCAAACCAGGGAAAGTACATTAAAAAATCCTCTATCTAGAACTTCACTATGGAACAGTAAGTTTATCTGAAGCATGACAGAAAAAGATGAATACTAGCCTTTTCTATTTGGGGAGAGAAAGACCTGCTGCTCTAGGAGAACCCGGTTTCCCTCTCCCCAGTGACTTTGCATCGCAGTTATCTAAACTGTAGGAATAGCTCATCCATGTGTCCATGCTCAGCAAGCAGCACCAGTGACCTCTGAAAGCTCATGTTGCTCTTCTGCTATCACAGCAGATAATGAACTGGCTAAAGCTGACAGGCGATGAAAAATGATCCCTCTGCTTTGCTATTGCTTCAACAAAAGTGATTCTCCAACAACTCCTTGCACCAGCTAGCTGACTGCCTCTTCCAAAAAAAGTTTTGAGTTCTGCAGGTGAAGTGGCAGTGGTGAAAAAACATGACTCAAACACTGAAATGTGAAAACACTAACCTTTTATTTAAGGTTAACAGATCCATTCCAGTCTATAAATAATGTGTCATTCTATCAGAAATGCAGGGGTTCATTTTTCTCTTTTCTACACAATAGCACCTTTTTATTTTGATCTTCTTTTTCCATGTCAGTCTCATGCTTTCATTTCTTGTTGAACATGGGCTCGTGTCATTTTTGATGCCTGGTGACAGCACTGATGCTGGCAGTTCATTTCAGTGTTAATAACCTGAAAGCAAAAGGAACCTACTGCTCTTCTAATCTGAAACTGAAGCATGGTGCTTTCTTTTCTTGGCTCTGTACCCTGTGTCAGGAGGATAGTTTGGAGGTCTTCGAACTTTTGGTAGCTGACTGAACATTTTGATAGACCCTCTTCAAGTTACCACATCGCCACTGGTATTACAGGGAGTTCACATGCCTAACTGGACTCCACATTACACCTGATTTAGCTCAATTAGACTCTATCAGAATTTCCTCACCATCTAAAAAGAGATATTTATCATTTTTTATCTCAAATATGAAGACCATTTTGATACTGGACTTCATAGAGAAATAGCTCTGTGCAGATGATGATGATGATGATGTCCACTTCTCCCAGCAACTGCTTCTCTGCACAGGAAGTAGGAAGTTTTAAGCTGAGACTGATGTCTCTCCATGTAATGATGAGGTGATAGACTCGTGGCTAAAGCATGAGTGTTCAGCTTAACTGGAATACCCAGCTCCATCTGAGCTACAAATGGAATGGTATGTCACACAAGAACAGGCTTTCTCATTTTTTTTTCCATACTTGATTTAAGTAAGTGAAGAAGATAATGTGGAGGGAGAGGTAGAGAAAAACATGGGCCTAGATGTGATTACAGAGGGTGGGAAACAGAAAGCTGCCCAGTCCCCCAGCTGTTTCTTACAAGAGGATAAATGGTGTGCGTGCCTGAGGACAGCAATTATGGCTGCCTTGATTTGACTGATAAGTCTATGCCTGAATTATCAAAATACTTTCCAATCTAAAGAACATCTGACATGAATTCTGTGATATTATTTGAACTTGACTGCGGGGTTTTTTAGCCGTTTTGTGCACATTTACTCTTCGTACATCTGGAGAAAACCTCAGGGGTCTTTCTGCTGGTTGTGCAGCACTATGTCATCCATAATTCACATGCCTTTCCCTTTGACAAAGACCTGGAATTCTGTTTATGAAGGAAAACTAAACTTAAGGGGAAAAGAATCTGTCCAGAGATGCAATTATTTTTTAAACCTATCTGTCCTGATGGTTGTGGACAATGGGTTATGGGACTGTCAATTGATGTGTCATTTTAAAGAATACTGAGACTAGCCTGAGAGGTGAAGAAATACTCAAGTCAATGTATATATGAATATATACGTACATACACAAACAAATATAAATATATGTTTCGGAAAAATATGAGAGAATAAATTTGATGGTCAGATGAAATAGATCTGTGGTACTTCCCTAAACAGACTACAAAGATTCTATCAATTCCATTTTCAGGTTTCAGCTATGAGTGTGGTGTGAAGAGCTGAAATCTCGGGGAGATGTTATTTTTGGATTAATAATCCCTCAATATAGGGACTGGAAATTTTGTAGGTCTTTGTGCAAAATGGTTTTGAAGGATGAAAGCAGGATGCAGCATGGTATAGTTCACAGGAGTTAACTTTTCTGTGCACAAATTCATCGGGGAACCTGTAGCAAATGCTTGGCTCTTCTACTGTGAGCACTGAAACTGCTGTCTTAACTGAAAATCTGGCTTTTGCTTAGTGTGTTGTAAGAGAAATAAAGCTTTCTGGGGAAGGTAATGTCTTTTATTAGAACAGCTTTTGAGCACAGAAGTTCTTTTCCTGGTCTAAGAAAAGGTATTACCTTTTTCTACAACCTTTACCTTGCCTCCATGATTAGACTGCAGCTGTAAGAGCACCTCCTACAATATTAAAAGATGTTGTCCTTTTAAACAGCTATAAATATTTAGTACTTTAAAGATGAAATTCAACTAATGCAAAGGACTACTGTGAAGCTTCATTTGGATTTTGAACTCAGTGAATTATGGAAGTCTATTTAATTTTGTTAGTCCTGCCTAGTCTTGAACAGGTTTTATTTAGTGAGCAGCAATCCCAACACAAACCTTAGCAACTGGAGAGGGAAGAAAAAATGCAATGGAAACTAAAACTGAAGTGAAAACTCAACATCTGTCATTTACAGAAGAACTGTGTCCACCATTGCTAAGGACACTGAGTCAACAGCCCTATTGCAGTGTTAAAGGAAAATTTAGCCTGCTGTGATGTGCCAAAATAATGTTTAGCTGCCTAGGCTTCCAGGATATTGGTCATAAAATTAAAAGCTGGGTCAAACACTAGAGAATTAATTTAATGTAATTAAAGCTAATAAAAGATCTGGTGTTCTGTTAGAATAATGTGTGCCATCAAAGCAGTTGGTAGTAAGATTACCTGTCACAGCCCATTATAGAACTAGGTATGTAGTTTGGTGATAGCTTCACAATGCCTTTCAGCCCCCAGGGATTACCTTTACCTTTCTGTATGTCTTCGATCTGTTGAACTCTTTCACAGATATTTTCAGCCATTTCCTATAATGAGGAAAATTTTGTCCTTTAAGGGTAGTTTGATTCCTAAATATATTTACCATTCCTTACCAAAGGGAAAAAAAAGCAAGCTCTGTGTTTGACCTGGACAATATAGTCATTTCTGTCGAGGATGTGGCACTAGATGCACATGCTTACATGGTCAGAATACTTTAGTTAGTAAATTATTCAGATTTCAGTGGAAGAGTATTGGGGCTGTGAACCATGGCAGGAGAAGAGATAAAAAGAGATGAAGGGAAAATGAGATTTTAAGATGAGGTTGGATGAGAAGCTGGGGCTGGCGATGTGAAGGAAACTGGTGAGATGAACTAAAGAAACAGTGGTGAAAATGGATCAGATATTACTAGTGAAAAATAAATGGGTTGTAAAAAGGAGCGGCCTTGGCTATTGTGGAACCTGGATTTGTTCCACGTGGGACAGGATTTGTGGAATTAGGAGATTGACAGGAGTCTGAAGAGGGAGAGAAAATCTTGGATGGGGCCATCAGAGGATGTGACACTAATTAAGTATGAATTAGGAAATGAAAAGACTTGTGTTGCTGAAGCTGCCCAGGTGTCAGGCATCAACACATGTGTTTGGGAAAAAGAGTTTAGGATCTGCTACGCAAGAAGACTGAAACTGAGATGGAGGGTAGAAGATGACACTGGAGAAGAAAGGAGGACAGGATGAGGATTCAGGGATTCTGAAGAGACTGTATGAAGTATGTTTGAGGAGACAGAGCACAAGGTATATATATATGATCTGGTCACAGCCATGGAAATGGCAGGGATCTCCAGGTGTCTAAGAATGGGCCACATTCTGGGCCCTGCCGTGGGAGCCAGGATGAGCTGTGGCTCATCCTCTAAACACCTTGCTCCGTGCAGGTGGAGATCTCTGCACAAGAGCAGAGATGGTCTGGGAGCTCCCAGCCCCTCTGCCTCCTACAGATTCAGCAGGGTGCCTCAGGGAACTTCTGAGTTTCTGCCCATTATTTTAAAAATTAAGTGACACAAAGAGAACAGTGTTCAGAACAATGTAGTTATGATTGCAGAACTCAAGCACTTTACATATTAGGTAGTGCTAGCTTAAGGTTGTCATTGTTGCCAGAATCTCACCATCTGAAAAGCAGTGATAAAAGTCCCATCTAACAGGAGTATTGTGAGGATTAATTGGGTATGCTTTGAAAAGTGCTACATGGTTTTATCATGTGTTTCTATTTATTTTACTTTTGATTCAAAAATAGAAATAAATTGGTGGTTCCAAATGGAAAAAATGTATGAAACATTATCTCCTTTCTTCTAAAGCCATACTACAAGCTATTGAGGCTAAAAAAAAAGTTTAAAGCACATGAAAGAGTGTTTTGTTTTTTCATGTGAATGGATTTTTTTTCCTATGCAGAAAAAAATGGAAGACCATATGCAAATATTGGGCCTGTGGCTTGCCTGTTTGTTTGAAGACTAATCTGCAGTCGAGTTTTCCTAACCTCAAAGTGGTATTCGAAGAGAAGTATTTATTGACAAGCACAACAAGCAAGTCACATTTTTCAGTTTAACGTATTAAAAAAAGAATGCAGCAAGAAACATGAGGCAAAATTGTGTTTGCCTTTTTGTCTCTTTTCTATTTGAGTGGGAAAATAATCACCTTGACACAGGGGCAGGTAAAAGCTGTCATTCTCAGTATTGTTGATCTGTCAGTCTAGTAGACACTGTGCTTCACGAAAGCAGCAGTTAAAGGCCTGGCACCATCTTTGCTGATTTTTCAACGTTACCATTTCTGTTCTTGTTGGGGAAGTTTTATTATGGTCAGCTGGCATTGTCCAGGTGAGTCAGTGTGCTTGCAGACTCACAGAATCACAGAATTGTAGAGTTTGGAAGGGACCAAGCCCCCTGCCAAAGCAGGTTCCCTAGGACAGGGAGGCATCCAGATGGGTCTTGAATATCTCCAGAGGAGACTCCACGATCCCCCTGGGCAGCCTGTCCCAGGGCTCTGTCACCCTCACTGTGAAAAAGTTCTTCTGCATGTTGGTGCGGAACTTCCTGTGCTCCAACTTGAGGCCACTGACCCTTGTCCTGTCCCCACAGACCATAGAAAAGAGGCTGGCCATTTCCCCCTGTGTCCCACACTTGAGATATTTATAAACATTAATAAGATCCCCTCTTAACCTTCTTTTCTCAGGCCTGAACAATCCCAGCTCACTCAGCCTTTCCTCGTACGGGAGATGCTCCAGTCCTTTAATCATCTTCATAGCCCTTCTCTGGACTCTCTCCAGGAGATCCCTGTCTTTTTTATACCAGGGAACCCAGAACTGGACACAACACTCCAGGTGGGGCCTGACCAGGGCAGAGTAGAGGGGGAGGATCACCTCCTTCAACCTGCTGGCCACACTCCTCCTGATGCACCCCAGGATCCCATTGGCTCTCTTAACCACTAGGACACACTACTGGCTCATGGCCAACCTGTTGTCCACCAGGACCCCCAGGTCCTTTGCAGAGCTCCTCTCCAACAGATCATCCCCCACATTCCCCTTTAGGGATTTACATTTACAGGCTAGCAATGCCTGTTGCTGGCAGAGGAGCCAAGGCAATAGCACTTCTCTTAATGGGAATACAGAGTTCCTGACACTTGTGTGTACATGGGATCAAAACCTAATGTAGCACAGATTTGCTAGGGCTTTTTTTTTTTTTTTAACAAGCTATTACATCTTCATATTATTTTGATGGTGGTGAAGGAGATGGGGAACAGAAAGAAGCAATGGCATTGTTAGAGTGGGTTCCAGGAAGGAGAGAGTTTTTGAAAAGTATATGCTGTGCCTCTGCTGGCGTGGGGAACAGGAGGCTGGGGCACTGCCAGCGAGCTTTGCTGTTTGTACCACGCTCCTAACATTCTGCAGTGGCATCTGTGTCACTCTGGATGGCATTTCCTTCTAAACTATTCATTAGCTGCTCAGAATATCAGTCAGAGCAGAGCAGGGTTTCTTCACTATACAGGTTATACAATAGTTCTTGAAATCTTTTCTTAGTAGGTACTGTCCTTAGAGGGTTTCTTAATTGCTTGTGTGATTAAAAATCAAATTTAGAAAATGCATCTATGTGCTCTTTTAAGGAAAAAATTGTGTTGTCCTAGTAGAGGCCCAGGCATAAAGCTGAGACATAGGTACCTCCGACACATACCAAGCTGAGGATCACAGTACATGCTTCATGCTTCCACTTTTTCAGGTGAACAGATAACATTTCTAGCATGCTCTTGTACTTAAAAGGTATTTTTGCATTTCTATGATTTCCATCATTTTCCAGATTATATGCTCAGGATTTGAATTACTTCTCCTCCAAAGTAAATTGAGAAGTATTGTTAAGATGACTCATTTCCATTGACATACACAAAATGAAGATTGTGTAAGTCAAATTCTAGATGGACAAATGTTTTACCCACATCTTGTCCATACTTATTAAAGGTAAATTATAAAGAGTTTAAAAATGGCTAGTTAATGCTTTGCAGATTTTTATGACTTTGTTATGAATTACAAGAGTGTGTGTTCCAGGTAGTTTGGTCAAACCTTAAGAAACAGTTAATTGTTACTCATTGTTCTGAAATTAAAATATTTTTAAAATACCATTTTAAACAGTGTAAATATAATAATATGGGGGAAATAAGAAGTGCTGGTGACTAACAAGGACTATGAAAAAATCTCAGTTCTGAAACAACACTCTGCTTAATTTCTACATGAATTTAAAACCAAAAAAAAAATAAGATGATAAGAAAGAGGAGGATGACTCTGCAAAATAAACAACAGGCACACAAAAGTGAGTATCATATTTTCTATGCTCAAGGAGACCCTGGCTTCTTTATCCTTGCTGTGGCTGCAAGGAAGGAGACAGTTTTGCCTTTTGAAGTAAAACATTTCTTAAAAATGCTTAAATCCCAGGGAAATGTATGAGAGGTAACACCTTACCCTCAGTACCAGGCTAATGGTTCGTAATCCTACCGGTCAGGCTGACACCTGAGCCTGCTCAGGAAATGCTTGCCAAAAATGCTTCCTTGCTTCTGCATTTAGTCATCCTGAAGCACTGAGATAAGCAATTTGATGACACACAGATTTCAGGACTGAAAGGTATAGCAACTTTTTCATCACTTAGTACAAGTGATTTGTCTGTGTTTTTAAAATAAGTATAATATTTAGAGAATGCCCCTTTTCTGTTGTGGCCAAGAGATTAGAGTTCATATACAGAACCAGGAGTCCTGGGCTCAGCATCCTGCTCCACCTCTTTCACCCCTCAAGAAGTGCCTTCCCCACCAGGACGCCTGGGCTACACCCCAAGCCCCAGCCCATGGCACACCATGGTGTTGCACAAGGCTGTGATCCCCTGTAGGCAGAGCCACCGATCCTCAACCTCAGAGCAGCTTCTGAATGTTGTGTTAGGAAGCAGCTGGAAGGTTGCAGGACTGGAAGCCTCCCAGGGCAGCCCCTCTCTGAAAGGAAACTGAGTCAGGCTCCCTTTCTGTTTGCTATCTCTGTAGCCCTATGAATTGTGTATCTTTTTTCCACAGTGACACAGCTTCAGTGAGACTCCCACCACACTTTTGCTTTGAGCCTGGTTGCTAGGAGATGGCAGCTCTGAGTTCAGGTCCCCTCTTCACCACAGCTAGCAAAGAGCTTGCGTCCCAAATTTTCCGCCTCTTCACCATGTATTGCAACAGGAAGCCAGTATTCCCTCTCCTACTTCTTGGCTGTGTGCTAGTACCAAGGCACACTGAGCAGCCCTGCTGTACCCTCTGGCTGGGTTTTGCTTGCTGTGCTCTCCTAGAAGCCCAGTGCATCCGCTCTGCAATAAACTCACTGTTAGGTTTTCAGTGCGGTGACTAGAGGGGCTCCAGAGGACGTGTAAGTTGAGGGACAGCAAACTCGTGGGTTCCAGGCAGTCAGGATAAGGAGACAGGCCCAAAGATACTCTGCTCACCTGGAGGAGTTAGTCCCATTTGCACTGTACTCCTTGAACACAGTCCAGTCCTTGATAAATTGGCAGAAGATCCCTTACTGATCTTCATGAGAATGAAATGAGGCTCTGAGTGAGCCTATGGCAGGAAGTATCATCTAGTTGTAGACAAAAAGATCTGGAACATCTCAGCCTTGAGAGTGTTAAATATTTGGATGATGATTTAAGCTTTGCTGCCCAGATAAAACTTTGCTGTATAGCTTATGAATAAATTTTCTTTGGTAAGAGACAGCAATGACCCTTGGAGATGAAAGGTAAAGGATATTAAAGTTGAATTCCTGGCAAAAATACATTGTCATTTTGGCCCTTTGTTTAAGCCTATTATTACTTAAGAAAATGCATAGGAGACCAGTTTGTCCAACTCACTGAAAAATGCAAAGCTTCACCTCAGCTTATATTAGCACCCAGGAGGCCTTATTCTGATTGTTTATGGAATTAATTATCTCATGGTTCAGTGTTTTATATTAAATATTAAATTTTCTGTTAATAATATATATTCCTTCTCCTGAGTCATCTCAGTTGTGCCCAACTTTCTTTAACCAATAAATATCTACAAGACAGGGATATCTTAATCTCAGAGAAATTGGTAGTGTCTTATTTGAGAGGTGGAACTGATGGAACTGCTCCTAATGCAAGTAAGAAAGCTGCCTCACAACCCTTTTTGCTTCAACACTGAGGACTAGACACTGCACTATTTGACTCTGTGCTGGTACATACATTCTTGTTAAGCAAACGTTGTCAAAAAGGTTTGAGATACTTTATTGCATTTTTAATAAGTTTAGTATATTTAGCAACCATAAAAGGGTCGTGCAGAAGAGAGAAGTGTAAAATGGGCAATATCTTACACAAAGAGGAGAAAATGCTAACAGATGATTTTTCAGTTAACTACACAGAAAAGGTCTGCAAACATTCTCACCTCGACTTTTTAAAATACCTTTTGTAGATCCTTTTATTTAAAACCACTTAAATATATTTTCATCAGATAGGAGTGTAAAATAAGGCCCATAAAAAAGTCTGCAAGTTAAAAGAAACAAAGAAAAAGTTCAAACACATTTGCAGACTAAATCAGAAATCTTGGCACTCGGATCCCTGTGATGGGCTGAGCAGTCACACATTGATAGTTTTTTCCTTGTTTCCAAGTATGAAACCACATTAAATCTTCTCTTAATGCTTTTCTTATTTTCATCTGTGTCGTTGCTGAAGTTGCCACAGGGGCATTCTGTGATCATAAGTGGAGCTGAGGTGCTCTAAGCAGCAGGTACAGCAAATGCAGATGGGGAAAAAATACGCTTTCACCTGAAACATGATCTCCTTTAGGGAAAAACTGGAGGGCCACTGTGCTAAATCCTGTTAAATATTATGCAAGCATCTAAGAGGCTACAGGAAGCACTGAGGGGAGCTCATGGTGTACAGTCACCACTCATACACGGATGACAAATGCTTTCAAGTCTCGTTTGTAGAGGCATCCTTGCCACTTGGCCCTTCTGTGGATGGATGCTCGCTCAGCCTCTGCAAACACAGGAGATTCTATTTTATCCCATTCTTACTGTCATTTCTGAGGCTGATACATCAAAACAAGTAGTTAGTGCATTCTGTATTGGTTTGTCTTATCAAGACAGATATGATTCCCTGGCTCAGAAGAGTCACTCCTGTACGCAGGCAGACAGTAATGCCTTTTTTCTATCTTTTCCTACACTATTTCTGGACAGAGTTGAGCTTTGCAGGAGACTGTGAGCTCTTCAGAGTAAGAGGATGCACCTTCTCCTTTGAGAAACAGTGTGGTTGGCTTGTGGAGCACAAAGAAATGAATATTCTCAGATTTGTAGGAAACCTGTGTTGGTGCTTTATTGCTGTTGTTTCATTTCAGCTGATACTGGGTCAATCACAAACACAATTGTGCTTGTTTAACATGTATTATTCTTTTGTGAAAGCAATAGATGTGGAGTCTTAACATGGAAAAGACCCTCCCGTGCAAGGTAAAATGTAACAGTAATTCAAAACCTTTCCTTGTTTTTGCAGGAGGAGGCTGCTCCAGCTGACAAACAGTACAAACAGGAGCCAGCCCAGGTCACTTACTCAACATCAGCTGTTTCCAGCACACAGGAGGTGTTGTACATCAATGGCAACGGGACCTACAGTTACCATAGTTACAGAGGGCTCGGAGGTGGGCTGCTAAATCTCAATGATGCATCTAGCAGTGGTGAGTTTCCTTACAGAATGTGCCTGAGTGTGTATGTGTTCCTGCATACGTTTCCTCCTGCTGTACAGAAAGCTAGTCCAAGGGGTTCAATATCCATTGGCTATTATCACATAATGAGCAGGAATACAATCCTGCAAACAGCTACTGCTGAGCAAAATACTTGCTCACTGCACGCTAGTTTCCTTTCAGTTTCTAGGGACTAATTCACAATAGGGTGAGACTGAACCTGAAGTCTCTAACAAAGCTGAGTTAAAAAATGCCAGGTTTGAACTTCAGTCGGTTTGCATGACCTTATGAGGACCTCCCCTGTCATTATTGTTCTCTCCTACACTGATGACAAAACGAGGCCATTAGCATCTTTGTGGCTGGACGTTGAAAACCCTGAACTCCATATTTTGTAACAAAAACGAGTCAACCTAGATTTCTTATGTGGTCTTTCTAGCTGCTTTAATTTTCTGCAGATAAGGATCTGGTATACCAAGTGTTACATGAGAAATGAGCGTGTCTGTACTTTAAACTAAAAGTGATGCAGGTAATTATATGTCACAATTAGGTCACATACTCCTCTGAAAAAAGAAGTGGTGTCACTTATTTATACAACATCCTTTTCTTCTTATATTAGCAAGCTTTTGTAACAAACAAATGTAAATATTCTTTTTTAAATAGTCCCCCATATTGATTTCATACAAATTCAGAGCAAAGGAGAAGGTTTACCAAGCTTATAACAAGGGTATTGTCTGCCTGTCAGAGGGACATGATTACTCTGCAAGCCTGAGGGTCTCTTGCCTCCAAGAAAGTATTTTAAAAATGTCTCAAAAGACAGAGAAATCCCTGGGGTTTTGTCTTGGCCAGTCCCTCTCTGGTTGAAGAGAGTGCTGCTTTGGGTATGTGGGCTGACTTAGGCAAGATGGTAATTTTCAGCTACAGCCTCAATATTCAACATGCTAAGCAATTTTCAAAACTCTATCAGGGCTGCAGCCTACAAGAAGTTATTGGTATGTTGTGTCCTGGTGACCTTCAGTCACGTCTGCTTCCTCACCCTCACCCCCTAAATCCTCAAAGGCTTGTGAATGACTTGCATGAAGTTTTCAAAACATTTTAAAAAGAATATATTTTAGTTGTCAAAAGCCCTTGACTTAAAGAGGGTGAATGATGATTGCAAATGTTTCCCTATGCATGAAGAAGACGTCTGAGGTAGTGGATACCACCTCTGCTCAGATATTTTCATCAGACTAAGACAGGCCATGGAAATCTGGCTTCCTGGGAGAATGCACCAGAACTTTAAAATTGTCTTTTACATTGTGACCAGAGAAGCTCTGAGCCAGTTCCCACTGAAAACAGTTGGCATTTGCTCTTTCACCCAACTAAGAGCAGGATTAAAGTCCCCATGTGTTATTTGTCAGCAGAAGCCATCAGAATTGTCCTGTTTTACATAATATTAAACTGTGAGGAATCACAACTGGTTTGTGTGCTTGTTCTTCCCTTCAAACCTCCTGTAATAGGATACACTTTCATAACTCCCATTTTTCAGTGATATGTGGGATTTAGGCAAAAGTATTCTATGTCACTTCAGTATGCAGTTTTTAAAAATGAGGTACAAGTTCAACATCATAAATCAGTGTTGGTTTCTGATTAGAAGAAACATCTTTATGCCTTTAATGTAGAGGACTCCACTGTTTTTTTCACAGGTAAAGATTAAATGGGCAGAACAAACTCAGGCACTGTCAGCTACTGCACTGCTAACACAGCCAGGGAACTGTGCAGTGCACTGCATTTCCCTTCCTTAATTCCATCCCTGGAATGAAGGAAGCAATGGATGCCTATGGTTTGTAGACTGACATATGCTCAAACATTTCTTTTTCCTTGCCTTTACCTACTTGCACTGGAAACTTTTGACTCTGTGTCCTTACTTTGGAAGACTAGTAAACCATTGGCTCTTCCAGGTGGTTGTACATAGTTGGAGCATTGTGAAAAGGTGTCTCTCTTCTCCACGGGGATCCTACAGGATCCAAAGCACATAAGCTCCACGCACCAAACATCTGTGTGCCAGTACTTGGAAACCAGTTGTTGATGCTGACAATCTAGATGGCTGCTGATTTGTGACCCACCTGCCATTTCAGGGAAATCATTAGGAAAGTTGTGGAAAGGCAGTTTCTTAGTTTCATTGACACAAAAGCAAGCAATAACCAACCCAATTACCTCTTGGCTATTGAGGATAAAGTGCTGTGGCTCCATTAACTGGAGAAATGAAAGGACTTGGAGGCCAGTTCTCTGGGATCTGTCAGTTCTCTCTGATATGTTAATGGATAATTGCTTTTTCATTTGTAGACTAAGAGGAGTGGATGGAGTTGCAGTTGAGAGGGGCAACCATTGCCCTCCTGACAGACCTCACAGGACAGTTGTTTGCAATCATTATTCTGTTTCAAGGACTCTTGTTCCAAACACATGCAAGGCTGTTACAATGGTTAATGAGTTCCCTCTCTGGAGAGCAGGATATTTGCTTGTGAATTGTTTTCAGGACCTAATAAGTAATTTAAGAATGTGTTGCCTTTTCAATTTAGTAACCCATCAAAGGTCACATTTACAAATGTTCTTCTAGTGTAAAAATAAATATGCACCTCAGCCTGGATATGTGTATAAGCAAATACAGTCTGGTTTTCTATCTGTTAAGACAGAAAAAAGGGTAATTTGCAAAAGCTAACTAAAACTAAGTGCTCAAATACCTTTTATGGACCTTTCACCACAGTAATATAATGACTATGTCCAATTAGCTCTCTTATCTAGTAGTCCAACTGATGTGTGTATTTAGTATGCTGTGGTTAATTTAATTTGGCTATTTTCTGTCCTATAAAGTTCATCCCTACTCTGATCCCATCTTACAGACTTAGCTATCTGCTTGCCCAACTGCTTGTGGCTCTGGCTCAGGGACCTCTCTGTTGCCTGCTGTTGCAGTGCTTCCCTCCTCACTGGCCTTCCACATGGGTAATTGCAGAACCATAATTAGCTCCTTACACAACTGTATGAGACAATCCTTCATGCAGCTGCTCAGTATGAGCAAGCAGAACACAACAGCTTGTACAGTGACCCCTCCTTTATTGTGGGCAGGAAAAAAGCACAGCAGGAACAGCAGGAAAAGGCTTGGGCTTACAGCACCAAGGTCTGTTTTTCCCCTGCTTTTAAACACTTTGTGCCAAGCCAGCTCAGCTGGAAAACTTCACCCTCTCACCAAGTAATCTCTGGGTTGACAGAGCCTCTGTCAGCCTGTACTTGGGTAGATGAGAAGCCTTTGGGCATGTTCTCCTTGATTCTTGTAGATGTTAAAGGAGAACTGCTCTTTGAGAAGGGTGGATTTCCACAACTCTCTTTTTTAAGGCTAATGCAGTACCTGCTATAGAACTAAACTGAGAATGTCCAAGGTGGGGTAGGTAGCCCAGTGGGAGTAAACAAAACTTGCTTGCCAGCTCCTAGCCAGCCACAAAGGCTTCAGCTGGTCCTGCTCCATCACACCTGGGCTGAGCTTGGAGGAACAACCTTGGAGGGCAGGAGAGTGAGGACAGAACACAGGCTGCTCTGTTCGAAGCAAAATCTCTTTCTGTGACCTGCAAGCTGCCTGAGCCTCTCGATGGAGTGGGATTGCCCCATCTCCCTACATGTTTCTGCCCAGTGAGTCACCATCTGCTCTGTCCCAGTGACTGCCAGCTGTCAGCACTTTCTGAAGCCAGGGCAGGCTTGTCAGAGCCTTGCTCTTCACGGACACTTCATTTGCTCAAGTACATTTTCACTAAGAGGTGTGGAGAGTGTTTCCACTGCCATTCCTGGGTTTCCTGGAGGTGATTTTGGGCTGTTTCTTCTGCACTATTGTGTGGTTTTCTAGGCACAGATGTCAGTCACTTCCCTTTGTGTGTGTAAAAAGAGGGTGTTTCAGACTCGATGACAGACGGGACATGAAGGACATGCCCTGATGTCGTGGTAAGACAAAGCAGCTGTTGTGTCTCCATTTCTCTACACAGATCTGCAGCCTACCTCCACCACAGCCACAACTCAGCACTGCATCCCAGGCACCACAAACGTCCAGTCCCCTTCCAGCTCAGGTGAGTCCTCCTGCCGAATCCAAACCTGCTCTACCCCAAAAGCAAATCTCTTTCAGCCTCCTCTCCCACAGTTGTGCCTGCTGACTATGACCAGTGGCCCCATGGTCCAACCAGCAGCTACCAGGCTTCCACCAGACCGCTCACCCCTCTCTGCTGCTCCCCTCCAGAGGCTCAGAAAGGCTGTGCTCTCGCTCAGCCTTCCTGATCCTTCCACCTCCTGGTCCTTCAGGTGGTGCAACCCTGGTGAAGATGTAAGAGCAGCTGGGGGAAGCTCCCAGACCTGACACTGCTGAGACCAAGTGATCAGCATAGCTGTGCTGCCCTGGATCTGGGAGACGAGCACTCTTGTCCACTTTTGCATGTAGCAGTAAGTGGGGGGCCTCATTTCTGCACCCTCAGTTTGGTGAAGTTGTAACCTCCTGTAAGATGCCAGCATTTGCATGACCAGTAGAGGCTTTTTTGGCAATGAACTAGGAAAAAAGACAAAAAGTCCAGCTGAGATTATCCAGTATGCAGCTGATTTTTAAAGCGCTGACTGGGTTTCCCATAGCCATGATGTAGGAGCTGAGTGGGATTTTCCCTGTGGTTGCTCTCTCCAGCTCTTTCTTATACCTCTGCTCTTGCACATTCTTCTGTGTTCTCAGTGTTATCCTGATGACATCAAAGCAGAGAGAGAAAGGAAAGACAAAACAGCTTGTTTCTAACACAGCTGGAGCCTGGGACATGAAGAGGCACAGAAAAAGAATCATAGTTATGAACCTGGGAGGGTGTGTTTGGTCCTATTTAATAAAGGCAAACTTAGGAGAAGTGAAATGGTTTGACCTACATTGTAGCAAAGGTGGGAATTTCTCTCTGGGAAGTGCTAGCTGAAGATCATCCTCACATTCCTCTTCTTTCCTCCTGCTTTTCAAATTATTGGACACATGGCATGTGCAAGTACTGGTCTGCCCCCACCATAGGAACGGAGATGGAATGTCTGTGCATATATTGGGCTGTATCCTACTTTTCTTCCATTGCACAAAGCTCAGGAGACAGCCTTTAAGGCAAGACAGGTATATGCCACAGAATTAATCTCCTACAGTGGACAGGAAACATCACTGGAGGACCTCATGTAATCCTTTAGTCACAAACCAGTGTGTTTGCTGACTGTTGGAAACGCTTGGGGTTCAGTGGCTGTAAGCATTTCCCTGTTTTCACATCTCTTTCCTCAGGCAGCACAGCAGTTTTTTCTTCTATCTAAACCAGCTGAAAGTATGTTTCCCAGAGGAAAGGGAGAAAAAATCTTAAAAGGTCCAATTCATTAGCCCCTGTTTTCTTGATCTGAGATCCTCCGGCACTCGAAGCAATAGTTGAGGCACATCTGCTCTCTGTTTGAAGGCAGAAGGAAAAGAAACATGGGCAGATGCATAATATCCCAATAAAACGTTCTTGCAACAATAAATAGACCTGATTTGGGAAAGGTGGGATATTGTGATAGTTGTTTCTATTTAGTTTTACTGGAGTGTGTGAGAATCCAGTACACACTTCTAAAGGCACTGGGGGAACGGAAGGTGGAGAAGGGAAAGGAGAGTAAGTGCAACAGAAATGATACACAAGAGAGATTTCAAAGCATGGGCAAATGTATTTTCCAATAAATAAGTGTCACTGCTTTTTACATCTTTGCTGATGAAAAAGGTTGCTGAACCATTAATGAAAATGTACAAGCAGAGATACTTAAACACATATATAGCTTTTTAATTTTTTTAATTCTAAATTATTATTTGCAGTAGTGATAACCATTTTGAGAGTCATTGACACATTCATTATTATTTCAGCAGTTGTTAATTACAAGATTGGTGCCTACCCAGTGACAGTGTACAAATTCTTAAGGGATTTTTGCTGAGGCAGTTGATAGTGCCTGAGCAATCAGTAACAGCGCATCTACATCTGACCCATATTTTGGAATCTGATATAAATCATGTTGCTAATGACTGGTGCATGAGGCAATAACTAGCTCTATTTAAGTCTTGCAATTTACAGAAAACCCATTTGTCCCTCAGTGCATTTAATATTCCCAGCAGCTAATCTGATAAATGATTGTCTAGCACATGAAGAGAGGGTTTTCAGAGTTCTCATATCCAACTTGATGTTGTTCCAAAAAGAATCATTTCACCTCACAGGGGAAATTGGGTCTATGCAACTGGTCTGAAGTGGTAAATTGAAAATGTTCCCGTGCTTAAGTGTCCATCAGGTGGCTTTGGCAAGAGGCAGAGGAATAATACCTTGGACTTCTGAAAGACTATAGAAGAAAGGATCTGGCTCAGCAATTTGTGTAACCACCACTTAAGAGAATGTTGTGCTGTTATAAAAACATGGGAGTTGACAATAATGAGTTATAATAGTATGCACTAAGAGAAATAAATAAATAAAAATAGGTATCTTGTCTTCCTCTCTGCAGTAAATGCTTAACCTTTGTCACAGATATTGTGAAACATGATAATATTTTCAGTCAAGATTTTTAATTGCCCCAGAGTACTCTGGATAGGAAGCAAATGCTAAAATGTGCAGTTTCACCTTGGAGGAACCTGACACTGCGAAATAAATTGCAAAAATATTCAGATTTCCTCTGTATAACTTCCTTGTTCCTGTGAAGACTGGCAGCTTAATAAATAAGGTCAAGTGCACTAAGAAAATAATTCTATTTAAAGTAAGGACAGTTCTTAAAAGAAATGGTGGCAAAGCTGTTCAGCTTTCTCCAAGTTTAGTTATCTGTAGTGATGACATCTGGAGATAGGTTCAACTTGATGATCTTCAAGGGTTTTTTTTCAACCAAAAGGACTTTTTGCCTCTATGATTCTATAGAGGTACATGAAGTGTCTACCTTAACCAGCTATTTTAAGCCTTCAGAATGTTTGTGATTCGCTTTACTGGTTAAAGTGGTGGACATTTATTGCTAAGATACAGGTTCCTGTGTTTCAATAGCTGATTTGCATAAACTTACACAGGAAAAATCTACCTTATAAAAATAAGATGCATTTATTACTTATTTTCTGAATGTCCAGGTATGAATCTACAAGTGTGTTATAGCATTTTTAGCATGTAGCAAGCTTTAAGAATTGGTAATACTGCCAGTGAGTGGCTATCATAGCTATTAAAAGCTCTTAATGGATCCGGGAGATGGTCTTTGAGAGAAGTATTTTCCCAGATACAAAGCTTGGGCTGTCGTAGGCAAGCTTTGGAGGTGAGGGATGGGGTCACATAATTAAGAACACTAAAATCCTTATCCCCATATCAAGCATGCCTTGTTCCCTTTCTGTTCAGCTCTCTGCCAGCACATGCAGCTTTTCTTCCTCAAAAGGCGTGGGTGTACTCTGTGTCCTGAGCTCATGGCCATGAACAGTCACGTGTGTCTGAATTTCTTTGCTTTTTTCCTTTGAGGGGAAAGAGGGTAGAGCTGTTACTTGTTAAGTACAAGGCAGGTGTTTGGAAGTGAAGGAAAATGCCATTTTCCTGCTGTGTAGAAATAGATATTAAAAAGCAGTTGGGGTAAGTTAAAATCTGCGTTTTCTTATTTCCTTTGTATACAAGAACTCTGTATACAACAGAAGTCTCCCAGACCGAGAAGAGTTCTGGGTCCTTGTGGTTCTTTGTGCTGCCCAGGGAGGGGGTTGAGTCACCATCCCTGGATGTGTTTAACAAAAGGGTAGATGAGGTACTTAGGGATATGGTTTAGCATAGGATGGGAACTGTTGGACTCAATGATCTTAAAGGTCTTTTCCAACCTTGTGATTCTGTGGTTTTGCATAGAACTTTACTTCCAGTACCTTCTGGGGTTCAAGGATGTATATTCTGAAGAGTTAAAAACCTTTCCTCGCGATACCTGATCAGAACAGCTGGGAATCCAGGCCAGAGCTTCAGTCTGTGTAAATCACTGTGACTACACAGCCTTGCGAGGAGTTCTGCTGATTTATGCATGCTGGGCATCTGGTCTTCTCCGAGGTTTTCCTTCAGGGCAGTGCTTTTACTTTTTACATCACTTTCTGTAAGGAATCTTATTGATTCACTTAAAAACCTGGAAATAAAATGAGAAATCCCATCAGTTTTGTTTTGGAAAAAAGCACTGTGCTTCAGAAGCTCTGTTCTGCCATATATTGTGTAGGGGGGTTGGCTGTGCCATGAATGAGAGTCAAGGAAAGAACATAAAAGTTAAAGGAGGTTCATATGGAGCACAATGCCCTCAATATGTCAGTGGTAGCTTTTTCACTACCACCTCAATAAATATAGAAGTCTTTAATGGGTTCTTACAACCATTCAGTCCAGCTGGCTTTATGATTTGTATACCCTTCTTCTCTGTGCTGGGTTAAGATTTTACTTAGGAATGTCCTCTGAACTTCCTCACACTGTGCAGCATGCAGTCACACTGAAACAAATTCACTGAGCTAATTGTCCTGTTATTTATCCTTTGGACACTGGAAGTCATTTAAAAGTCAGTTCACTAATGCTGGTGTAAAACTGGATAATACAGTTGTAAAGCTAAGTGCTGTTCATGCTGGTTGCATAGGAGCACAGAAGATCTAATAGACCCTATCTATTTGAGTAGTTTCTTTTCATAGCCCCAGATCCATTTTCATTAACTCAAGGGGAGATTTTTCTTTAACTTCACTGAGTGTGAGGACATGGCAATCTCCAGAGCTTCAGCTTCTGGAAATCAGTATATCTCTTTCTGTTAGTGCTTAAGATCATAGAACCACAAAACGGTTTGGGTAGGAAGAGACCTCAAAGACTATCTAGTTCCAACCCCCTGCCATGGGCAGGGACACCCTCCACTAGACCAGGCTGCCCAAAGCCCCATTCCACCTGGCCTTGAACATTGCCAGGGAGGGGGCAGCCACAGCTTCTCTGGTGTAAGAATCTGATGTGTGGCTGAAGGAGGCCCTCCCATTGAGTCATGAGGTGCAAAAAGGACCCCCTTGCTTTCTAAAATCCTTCTCAGAGAGGAGTCTAGATATTGGTTAGGTCCAGTCTTTGTCCCAGACTTGGTCAACAGTTTATGTCAAAAGGATTATGTATATGATGACTTGCCAGAGTCAGTTTGCCTGTCACATCCCCTAAAGGACTTTTCTTTGAGACAGTTTTGCAAGGTTGAAACGAATAGAAAGTTTATGAAAGTGACAGATGCAGAGTTCAAATTGCTGTTGATGAATGCACGTACTTCAATAGTGCTAATGTGTGAATATAATTATAATGCTAGCAAAATACTATCCTGAATATTCCCACCAAAAAGGTGAAATCCCAACTGCTTACCAAAAAGGTGTCCCTGTCTTGGGTGGAGGAGAAGGAGCACAGCCTGTCAACTGCCTCTTTGGGGTCTTTAGTTTCTTCTCTCCCCTCCGAGAGGTAACTTCCTCAATATCCTTCATGCCCCAATCCTAGTTGTTCCCTCTCAGGGGTGATGCTTAACATGATTTGGGTATGGAATTGAGTACTGTAGTCATAGATGTTTAGCATGTACTCCTTTTAGCTCATTAGCATATTTCAGGGTATCAACTTTATTATTTGTTTCATGGTTAATGAAGTGAAAGGTCTCACTCTGGGCACCATCACCTTAAAAACTCTGTGTAGAAACTGTCCATCTGTGTATTCTGCACTCTAGTGAAAACAGGGACATCTTGCTGCCCAAAGACTCCCTCCTTTGGTTGCTTCTCACACCAACCTTGCAGATCTCCATCCACAATTTTTGTATAAGGCCTTCTCTTCCCCATGCTGAACAAACCTGATTCTTGCAGCCTGTCTTCACAGCAGAGGTGCTCCAGCCCTCTGATCATCTTTGTGGCCCTGCTCTGGACTTGCTTCAACAGCTCCACATCTTTCTTGTACTGGGGACCCAGAGCTGGAGGCAGTACTCCAGGTGGGGTCTCAGGAGAGCAGAGCACCCTCACCTGCTGGTGGTGCTGATTTTGATGCAGCCCAGGATACAGCTGGCTTTCTGGGCTGCAAGCACGAATTGCCAGCTCGTGTTGAGCTGCTTTTCAGGCAACACCCCCAAGTCGTCCTCCTCAGGCTGCTCACAATCCATTCGCTGCCCAGCCTGTAATTGTGTGTGGAGTCTGGTTTTGAATCTTGTGATTCTTGTGGCATTATTTAGGAGAACTTCTAGAGTATGAATTGGTGTGTTCTGTATTTTGTAGTTGAATATGCTAAATTTTAATGTTATTCCAGTGTTTCTAGGAAGCAAAGCCCATCCAGTGAACTAATGCTGAGAAAGCCTTGGCATTGACCTGTCTTGTCCAGATGAAGTTGAACAGTATCATTTTTTTCTCACAGGAAAACGAGATACATTTGCATAACTTGATCCTGATTTCCAGGAAAGTATTCAGATTAAGATCAGGCTGGGCTGATCTGCTTGCCAGAAGTACAGATTCACGACCCTCTCAAAATGAACGAACCGTATTTTTGCCGATTTACACATCATAAACTGCTTGATAGGCATCCTTGCTTGATAGGTATCCTTGCCATCTGTATCCTCCTGTGTTTAAAAACACCCTACACCCAACTCTGCCCATCCAAAACTACACTCCAAGAAGAAAAAGAATGGATTGAGTTGAGTGGAAAATGCAGACAGGTCATTAAAGCACCGTACGTCTTAGGTGACTAAGGGCTGTGGTCAACCAGCCAGGGAAATTCCACGCAAAGCCAGGGAAATTCCACGCAAAGCCAGGCTTCATAATGGCAGATGGTCGTGCTGACTGCAGTAACGTGCAGCCTGCCCCCAGGGGTGCTGTCTTCTGCACGCAGCGTGCCTGGCCTGGGGAATACTCTGCGATGACAAGCGCTGGTTGCGCTGGGCTGAGCCTCCAGTGCGAGGCGGTGAGCGCTGCGGCTTGCCTGGGCCATGTTCAGGCCTTACGAGAGCCTGGCAATATGGCGTCAGCTGCGTGCAGCCCCCACGGGCGATGGTGCGCTCCCCAGCGTAGCCGCCAGATTGTCACCAGCCTAATCTCGCTCATGGCCAGCTACTTATGTGAGAGATCAGGGAATGACCATTTATCTGCGTCTGTAAGGGATTCGCGATCTGGCCGCATGCCGATTGAGGCATAAAATGTGAAAATAGATATCCAGAGAGCGAAGTTTGGTATTCCGTGATAAAAACTGCCAGGGTGCAGATTGCTGTGAGGACTACGATGGCAGCTGGAGCTGGGGGAGGCGCAGGGGATGAACCTTCTGCCTGCTCACCAGCATCAGTTCCCAGGGCAGTGTTGGGTTGCAAGGGGCTTACGCTGTTGGGACACTCCCCCAAGAGGCTAATTTTCTGCTGGCAGCGGTCTTGCCCCTCGCATTGTGTAAGTAGAGCTTAAAGGGTGTCTGCCATATATAAACACGAATCGCTGTGATTCCTGTCAAGGTAACGGGTAACTGAAGAGTTACTGCTTGTTTCTGCAGCTTCTCACTGGCACTCAGCTGAGAGCAGATTCTGTTACTCTGCGTTTGTAGCTACGAACCTGCGAAACGTTGCTGGATCTGAAGCTTCTTTCCTTTTCCTTTGCTTTCTGCAGGTCCAACAGATCTCAGTATGAAGAGGCAGTTAGCAACCAGCTCTGGATCCTCCAGTAGTTCAAGCTCTAGACCCCAGCTGAGCCCGACTGAAATAAATGCAGTGAGGCAGCTTGTGGCAGGGTATCGAGAATCAGCCGCGTTTTTGCTGCGTTCTGCAGACGAACTGGAAAACCTTATTTTGCAGCAGAACTGAGTCATGTGACCTTCACACTGGCCTGGTCTTATCTCAGAGTTTCCACTAATGACATTTTGATTTCCCAGAGCACACACTTCAGTTACCGCACAGTCTTTTTAGGAGAGTTAATTACCATAATGCCACACTGTTCTTGATCCATAAAGTGATGTGTTAAGGTGCTTCAAGTGAACTTTGACCTCTGGTATTTCCGAGGTACTTTGCTGTGTCCAGCCTATTGCTTTTGTTTTAGTGTGTCAGCATAAATATCGAAAAAGTGGCTAGAAATTAACTCCTTCTAACAAGTGGAGGAAACAGAAGATGCTGTGGTGGTTTTAAAACAAACTAAAAAAATAAAAAGGTTCAAGATCCAAGTGCAATATTAGTGGAATGTGATACTGACTCATTGGACTTAAAGCTGCAGTATATGGCAAAGCGTTGCCAAATGTCCTGTTGCTACAGGGCACAATTGCAATTAAAAGGATCTTGTATTTTAAAAAAATGTAATTTTTATAAAAAACAAAACAAAAGATTTTTTTGTTTTCATTCAAGACTTTTTCATTTTTACTTTGGTAAACTTTTTCACTGGTCCTGAAAATGTTTTGAGGAGCTATTGTAAGTCCCCCCCACCCCTTCCTCTCTTGGACCCCTGACTGTGCCCTTCTCCCCGACTTCATATTCTTTCTACAACGAGTAACTCTTGATGCTGGATAATTCTTCCCCCGTGTACTGTAAATTGTCATCTACGGAATACCTTCCAAAGGAAGCATGCATTTCCTGCATTCATACCATTCTCGACTCCATTCTGTAATATATTGCAGCTTTATTAGTAATTAATAAAGAGTTGAGGGTTTTTTAAAAAAGACATATCACTAAGAAAAAGAAAAAAAAAAAAAAAGAAAATTGATTTCTTACGGCGAGCTCATCTAACTCCATGATCACTGCTGCTGTCCTGTGCAAGTCCCTCTAGGTGTGATTGGATGTAGATGATGAATGTTAAGAGGTTGCAAGTGACAATCTGAAAATTTGCACTCTTGTGTGTATTTATTTTTTTTCCTTAATTTAAACAAAATTCTTACGGAGGAAGGTCATTGACACTTCTGGTATGATTTGTATAATTCCCAGGCCTAGCTAAAAACCTGTACAAAACTGTAAATGGATGCAGCTGCAAGTATAATAAAACTCTTCTCTCCCCTTCCCCACTCTTCCCAACCCCTCTATTTCTTATTTTATAATATCGATTACACATTAATGGTGTTTTCTTTGTGCACTACGGCAGGCTTATTTTTAAGTATCTAGAAAGAAGTACTTTAGTTCATGCTTACTGTACTATCTGTTCTGTTGTTTAGCTTCTGTTGGATAACAAGTTTCTTGTGCATTCCTAAATTTGCCTTATTTCATGTACAAAATTTTATGTAATTCCGGTTTTGACAATGAGTTTAAGGCATCGGTGATATTTTATATCTACTTGTTACATATAGTTTTCCAAGTAATGACTGTGATTGTGACCAAGTAATGTGCACTTTTTCTTGTAACTGTGGACATTGCTATGCTTTTTTTTTTCTCTAGTGTTTCTAGAATTACTGTTGCTTACAGTTATGTAAAAGAAAAAGAACTTTTGTGATACTGTTGGTGAATATTAATGTGAAAAAGCCTATGAAATATGAGTATTTTGGAGGTACATAGATACACAAACATCTCTAAGTTGGGGACCGATGTTCACATATTTAAACGAGAATTCAAAACTTGAGGGCTGGAATCATTTCCTCTGTTTTGTTTGGGTAAATAAACAGATTTCTGTGTTTAAATACATGATTGTGAAACATTATCACGTTTAAACTGGTGTAGCATCTCAAGCTGTAATTGTTGCTGTCTCTAAACAGGAGAAAGGGCCTTCCAGCCCAGTTCATGCAGACACCCAAGCCTCCTTTCTCAGAATTGCTGGGTAACTCCAGTCGCTGATCCAGCGTTGCTTTAACGAAGAGTTTCCTCAAGAAGAGCAGAAGTGGGTGGTCCATAAACCATGACATCTGGCATTTGTCATTTTCAGTTGGCTGGAGGCAACACCATTTTGCCAGTCTACATTTATTCTTAAAAATCTATGGGCTGTCTTTTTAAAGGCACTTATTCTTGGAAATTAAAATGTTGTTGCAAATTCTTACTAGTTGCTACCCATCGCTTGAGAGACGCATTTTCTCCCAACATCTTCTCACTGTGCTTCTGGAAGCCCATAGCCTGTCTCCACCATGGATGTGTGGCTGTCTCACCAGGCACTGAAAAGCCTGATAGGACCTGAGTGTCTTTTTCCTCTCTTCCACTTCCAAATACCTACAGCTTCTGTCTCTCACATACCAGGAAGGGATGAAGCAGGTGCCTTGTGCCGGGTCACTGTGTTGGCCTCATCCAAAGAAAAGCTCTGGCATGCAGATTGACAACTATGCCTCATTCTCAAGGTTCCCTCAGCCCTGTTGTGCAGGGCAGAGTGCCTCAAACTACCAGCTATACAGTAGCCAGCAGGTTACCTAAGAGGCTGTTTGCTAGCCAGGGATGCTTCCCAGCTGGACAGCCTCACTCCTTTTTCAAGCTGTCCTTCTAAATCCAGGTAAGGACAAGAGGTTAGAGGAAGAGGAGGTAAGATATTTATTTAAGTGTTCTACCCTCTGACTCTTCTTTGCTGTCCCCCAATTATTCCTTCTCTTGAGGGAGAAGTAAGAAAGTTGAGGATCACCATATGACCTTCAAGGTCTGTGGCTAGTATTCTCTTTTTTCCTGCTCCTCTTCCAGCGTACTTTAATAGTTATCCAAGTATGTCTTCTACAGGACACACATCTTCTCTTCTCTGAAATATTTAGGGCTGCCTTCTGTTATAGGAGCAGCTGATGTCCTTCTCTAAAAGCTCATATGGAAACTTAGCTTTCAGTCCTCAACTGCTCTATCTGTGCCAAATTCCAGCAAACCGATGGGGTTTTTATTCCATAGCTGCTTCCACCTGTAAGTACTGAGTCTCTTTATCTCTTCTTTGAAACAATCATAGATTCAGCTATAGTTTTAACTTCCTCTTCTTCTAAGAGGGGACTGAAATTCAGTCTCATCCTGTGAAGGAGAGGACATAAAACAATCCACTTCTGTGCGTGCAAGTCTAGATCCAAATGTCACCCTCTTGGATCCCTTCTAGACCTCAGAGCCACCTACTCTCTGCCTGCTTCGAACCTCTTGGGGAAGTAAAGGCACCAGTGGGGAAGATCCTGCTACAGCCATAGGCCATAGTCAGTTGTCCAGAAGTTCTTATCCACATCTTCTGTAAGCAATGCCCAATCACCTCAGCCTAAATGTTGCTGTCAGGACAGGGCCAGTCCCTTCCAGCGTGGGCACGTCCCCTGAGTGCGCCTGCTTAAGGCTGCCTTCAGAGAAGTGTTATCCCACTATCTGTGCCATTCCAGTGTTGACAGATGTGATGATTGTTCGAGCTGACTGATGTCTCACTACAGAACCTCATCTCTGCTGTATCACCAGCCATGATGAGTATCAAGAGCTGCAGAAAACCAGCACATAGGTAAGAAAAGCTGCCCATCCCATACAGAAGATGACTTCGCTGAATGAGGAAAAGCAGAGGAACATGACCATAGTTATAAAGCCAAGTGAGCAGCAGTTACACTGAGGGGATTGGGTATCCCTACTGCAATGACCCGCGTCCTTGCTGACAACAGTTTAAGTGAAGGTAAGTTTTGTTGGTAAAAGCTCATTGAGACAAGGAGCAATTTCATTTCGCTCAAGCTCCTACCAGTGTGCTCAAAACTTCCCATAAATTTATTACAGCTCCTCAGAATTTGGCTTTGAGGAGCCTGTGAGGCATTCATCTGCTAAACACACATTGGAGCCAGGATCTAGCCCTGAGTCCAACTGCTGTTGAACAACTTACTGGTGCATGAACATGACTTGTGAAATAACGTCAGAAATCAGGCTGTGCCACGCTGGTGGCTACTGCAGCAAGTGTGTAAGGGTATGAAGTGGCTGTACCAGGCAAGGCCAAGTGTTGCCACATCCTGGCTCTGGTAATAAATGAAACAGGTCAACGTGCAGCTGATACAGCTGACCAGAAGAACAAAGCAAGCATATAGCATGCAGCAGTTTGGGGGAACTCCCCACCCTGTCACCCAGTTGCTCCCTGTGGCGGCACAGGGAGAGAAACAGAAGGGTGAAAGTGAGGTAGAAAAAAGTGGGTCAAGTTTAGTAAGTGAAGAATGAGATAAGAAGAAGTGATGTGAAGGCAGTGACTCACCCCTGCCCCCACCAGCAGCCTGGCGCCCCGCCGATCGCCGAGCAATGGCTACTTTGGACCCACAGCAGCCCCCCCACGCTTCGTTGCTGAGAATGATGTCATATAGCATTAAAAAAACACTTGGGCATGAAAGGCAGATGAGCGGCTTCAGGCCATGTGATCTGTGCAGGAATGCCTGAGCCAGGTCTGCTCCCCGCTTCCCGACGTCCTGTCCCAGCAAAGTCCAAGTGCAGGACATGAAGCCCAAAGATCAGATTCTCTTCCTCTGCTGAGCTGCCTTCAGGAGCAGATCTGATGTTGGGGAAGAGGGTGCAGAAATCGGTTTTTACTCTAACCCAAATACCCAGCTTAAATCTCTTTTTCACCGCTGAACGAAGGAGCTGCAAAGGCTGCAAAATCAGTCCCAGCTTTATGAACAGAAACTGTGTTGTGCCACTGAGCTCAGTTAATTCCTGTGAGTGCAGAGAAAGGTATTTTATGCAAAGTTTTTTGTTCCCTTGTCTAATAACGTCTGGAAACACAATGGAAAAGAGCTTGAATTATTGTGACTGGATATACACATACAATTTGTTGTGTAAGTGCACCTTTGCTGCAGTAAGCCAACTGCAAAATTGACAGTGTAAGGGGAGGTGGGAGAAGGATCCAGCCTACCAATGCACAGGGATAGGATTGTCCTGGTTTTCCCTGAGAGTCTCAGCAACCCTTGACTCCCCAGGGGTGTGGAGCACGGTGGCTAATTGAAAAGTAACAGAGTTGCTGAATTTTCAAGGTTTTTAGAAAATAATTTTAATTGAAGTTTTTTCCTAATGCTCCCCAGGGAACTCAAAGCAGGTAGCTTTTCCCTCTCCCCTGCCAGGCTGATGCTTTGCAATTTTAGGGTTGGTGACGGGTTCTTGGTGGCGGCTCTTTTTACACTCAGCCACAACACAGTGATGCTCTCATAGCAGGAAAAGCACTGGGAAAAAAAAAAGGGAAAAATAGAAAGAGTAAGTATTGCTAATTTTTCAAGCGGGCCTCTGTTAAAGTGATTTCTGTTTGTGGTTACAAACTCGGACTGCCTTAGCACCACAAGCTTGACCTCTTTGTTTCCTCTCATATCCTGTGGCAGGGAGGGAAGGATTGGCCATGTGAAGGAAAAGCTTCCACCTGTGGAAAGCTCTGCCTGCCCCAGCCAGCGGGCAGCCTTACCGGGGTTCCGTTGCTGCCCCTGGTATTTGAAAATTACAAATTATTATTTTCAGTGGGGGCATTAAAAGATAAAGAAAAGGAAAACCAAACCAAAAATTATGCATTCAATATAAATCTTTAATACCCACCTTACTGTGGAGGTTCACATTTGAAAGACTTTAATAATTAATCTCAGTGCTAAAGCACAAGATCATGTGATCGATCCACTTTTTGCAAATATTATTAATCGCGTTTGCCTACAATCTGGGGAGCCTGGGTTCCTTCTGCTGTGTGAGGGAATCTCACAGTGGGAGTCCATCCTCTTCTTTGGGCCAGGGTGTCAAAGATGGCAGCGCGCTGTGTCTGTTCTCCCTGCCAAGCCCTGTGTCACTCTGTTACCTTACAAACATGCTGATGAAGGACTTGATTGAGCATGATGAAGGAATCATACTCAATTAAACAACTACCACACAATAACTAATCGCAGTTTAGTGTTAAAACACCACACAATTTAGATCCTACTGAAATCACAGACTGGTTTGGGTTGGAAGGGATCTCAAAGACTGTGTAGCTCCAGCCCCCTGCCATGGGCAGGGACACCCTCCACTAGCCCAGGTTGCCCAGAGCACCATCCAGCCTGACCTTGAACACTGCCAGGGAGGGGGCAGCCAGAGCTTCTCTGGGCGGCCTGTGCCAGGGTCTTGCCACCTGCATTGTAAAAAATTTCTTCCTAATGTCCAATCAAATCTACATCCTTTCAGTTTAAAGCCATTACTCCTTGTCCTGTCAGTACAGGTCTTAGTAGAATGTGTCTTCTTTCTTACATATTGCAAAGCTGCATTAAGGTCACCCCTGAACCTTCTCCAGGCTGAATGAGCTCAACTGTCTCAGCCTGTCTTCACAGGAGAGGTGCTCCAGCCCTCTGATCATCTTTGTGGCCCTCCTCTGGACTCCCTTCAACAGCTCCATCTCTTTCTTGTAAAGAGAAGCCCAGAGCTGGAGGCAGTACTCCAGGTGGTGTCAGGAGAGCAGAGCAGAGGGACAGTTGAGAGCAGAGGGACAGTTGGCTTTCTGGGCTGCAGGAACACATCAATGGCTCATGTCTAATTTTTCATCCACCAAGACCCTCAAGTCCTTCTTTGCTCTCAATCTATTCTGGCCCTGTCTGTACTGACATTGGGGATTGCCCTGACCCATGTCCAGGACCTTGTACTTGGCCTTCTTTAACTTCATGGTGTTCACATGGGCCTGTGTCTCCAGCCTGTCAAGGTCCCTCTGGATGGCATCCCAGAGGTATCAGTGTCTTGACCCATCACTGCCTCATGCACAGGCACATGCTGTTATGACTGCTGTATGATGCTACAGGAGAAGCTCTCATGGCCAATGGCCCATTGGCTGGCCATTGTATTCCAAATTCTTTTGGGATGACGAGTTGGTGAAATATCTCAATGAAAGGCTACAGCACAGGGACTGTGGACAGTTTGAGGATGTTTCAGAAATGTCTCAGAAAACCTTCCAGCAGCACAGTTTCCTACATCACTGTCATAGGAACTTCATACCGGTATTTTAGAACTTGAAAGAGAATTCTATTGTGCAGAAATTGAGAGAGGAATGTGGTTACTAGCTGTCACTCTGTATATCGTGCTACACGGTACATTTTTATGATGTAAAACAGTGAAAATGAATCTTCTTTGCTCAAAAAGGGCCATCTGTCCATCCTAGTCACTATAAAAGGCAACTTTCTTCTTTTCTTCTTTAGGGAAGAATGAGAATACTAACAAGGATACTGATTTTTTATTAGCCTTCTATTGCTCCCCGCCAATAAGAGGGGGGTCATTGTTATGCTAATGACACAACACAATGAAGGAAATCAGTGGGCATGAGGTGCCCTGATGAGCACCCAGCCCTGAAAGGACCTTGCAGGTCCAGATCTTTCTGTCTTAAGTTCCTTGAGTCAAAACTCAACACCTTTGAAGTGGGCACAGTTTGCTCAATTTGTCAACATTTTGGTCAATGAGCCCCTGTTAGTGAACACTCAGAAAAGCTTCCCTACAGCTCCAACATGTCAGGTACTGTCCTGGGCTGTGAGTAGCAGCTGTGTGGACCTCTCTTGAATGGGAAAAGAGATGGCACTTGTTGAACAGAAAGCAGTTCTCCAGCTGAGAGCTTAGAAGGTCTTTATAAAAATGAGAAGCATTCACCTAAGCCGCAGTTTTACCAGCTCAGGCAACTTCATGAACAGGATGCACTTACACTGAGGTGGAATTTCAGTCATAACCATGACTAACACAGTATGAAAGGCATCCAGTTAAAACAGTCATATCATTTACCATGATGAAGTGCAGAGGTGATTACACATCTCTCATTTTAATAGTTCTCCCAGAGCCTGTAGCTGAACTGGGAGGCCTGTACCAAATACTCTGACTACACGTTTCTTTCTACAAAGCCAACAGCTCTAAGAGGAAGGTAACAAGCTCTTTTCACCTCTGACCGCTTGTCCTCCAGTCCAAAAGGGTAAACATTTGGTTTGGGTGCCGGAGACCCTGTGTTCAGAGGCTGAAACCTGCTAGCGACTTTGCTAGTGTTCGCTGGTGAAATCCAGTGTCCAAGCGGTAGGCCTCGCGTGAGCAGCGATGGATGGCGACCCACACTGAAGCGTGGCTCGTGGCTGGTGCTTTGTGTGGGAATACTGCTTTGGAATCGAGGATGAAGTAGAGACAACTGAAAGACCTTCCCAGCCTGGCACCAACCAACCAAACCCAACCCGAGCGGCAGCAGTTTTGAATATCGGTCCCCAGAAATGTTCCCAGAAGAGGATGGCTGCTTTTCTCTGTGTTTGAGGAACACCTGAGTAACCAGGAACTGGATTTAAGGCATTTCCAGTAGTGGCTCCTGTGTCCTCTGCTGCCTTCTCTTTTCTCAAGGTGCCTTTAAAGTAACCACGTCTGTGGCAGAGGTTCGGTAGAGACCAGGCTGCTCCCCAGTGTAACAATTTGAGCAATGTTTTGAGATACCAAAATAATCCAGGGATCTTGTCTAACTTCCTCCAAGAGTGACAGTATGACGTGGGGGAGGTGTGCTGTGTAACACGCACACTTGTCAAACTAAAGGAGCTTTATTAACAGCCAGGCAGTCAGTTTTGGTTCTGTTCTGCAGATGGCAGTGCTCATTGCAGTGTGGTGCTCCATCCAGCACCCAAGTCGGACTCCAGTGATCAATCCCTCTGAGTCAGGGGTGCAGAAGGGTCAAGTCTTCCCTGACTGGAGGACACTTATGGGCTCTCTGTGGTTAACCCTGTACACTTCCTTGGTGCCCTCTAAACCTTATGCTGTATTTGTTCTCACTCACATGTGGCTTTACGGAATGTGTAGGGTTGGGATTTTTTTGGCTAAGGGAATCCATATTCTGAAATATTTTGCTTCCATCTGCCCTGAGGAATCCACTTAATAAGACTTTTTTTCTCATATTAACACCTCAAGAATCTAGAAATTCACTTGCAAACACAAATGCCATAAAAACACAGTAGTACCTTCAAAATGTGTGTTGTGAAAGTCATTAGAAATGCCTAGAAAGGATTTACATGATCCCTGCAAGAGCAAGAACTTTGCTGAGAGCACAACGCAAGGGTAGAAGAAGGAGGGTTTATATGTTTCTGGTAAGATGCTACACCCCAGCTTTTCCTTTCATCACTGAACAGGAACAGGTCCTCTCATGTAATGAAGTTGGCATCTTTTGGTTTGGTTTGGTTTGGTTTGGTGGGGGGTTTTTTGTAACACCGATCTTTAAAGGCTAAGGTAAATACCAAACCTAAACCAAAGAAAAAAAAAGCAACCTCAAAACATTTTAACAGATGCTTTCACTGGGAGCAGGAGACATGTTAAGGACAAGGCAACAGGCCAGCAATCTGGTAAAACTTACAAAGCATTTTGACTTTATTCCATTTTAATTGCAACATGCCTGTACAGGCAAAGGCTTGAAAACTGAACACTAGTTTAACTGGCATTTACACCCTCATCTTCACAGACATCTGTGAGGGCTGAGAGTCCCTGCTGCTCTGCAGGGTTGGGACGGTGAAGGGGAAGGCAAGCATGCGTTGTGCTGTAGTTTGCAGCAGCTCATCTCTGGGGATACAGGTGTGCCTGTGCTGAAACATTTTCCCCATTCTCCAGTCACTTACCCCACTCTGGAATATGGATATGAATATGGCTGAAGTATTTTTCTCTGTCATCATCCTTCTACCAGGAGTTAAGAGCAGCAAAATGCATGTGATGTGATGTGCAGTTACAGTCATACTTTGCTGTGATGGTTTTACATTTACACCTGCAGCTTCAGTGGGGCACAGACACATCCCTGAATGGAGGTGATCCTAGTCAGCCCAGGACTGACCACCTGACGTATTACAATTGCTTTTAATTACTTTCTCAAACTAGACAGCACTTTTGTTTTATTTTGAGGGGGAGTTTTTCCCTCCTCCCAGAAGGATGAAGCCAGGATCATCACAAAAATGGACATGGCTTGTGACTGTGCTTTGATGTGTGACAAAACCAGGCAGGAGGACTGCTGGTAGATGTAGGAAATGTGTGTGGCATTTGTTTCAAATCCCTTTCTTCAAAGGGGAGGTTATCATGAATGTCACTCCTCAGCTACTTACCCACCCCATTATTAGGGTGCCTGCTGAAGGGTAAGTACCACGCCTGGGAGACGGGAAACAGGTAAAATACACAGGCATAATATATATATATAGTTGGGTAGTGACAGAGGTTTTTATTTGCAGCACCCAAAACAAGGACTCTAATGGCTGGGCGGTAGCGTCTAATAAAATTAACCGCCCTTTTAACCACTGACATCCAATAATTTAAATAAAATTCCGTAATTATTAGTGTTTATTTAACCACTTTGTCTCCCACCACACCATGGGATTTCACAGGTTGCTGTATCATGACACCTACTGGCAGAGATACCCAAAATAAATAGATGCAGCTTTTTCTGAATGATGAAATAGATGATCCTGTCTACGCTGGGATTTTGGCTTCCCATTGAAGCGATGGCTGACGTATGGACATTCACGTGGGCAGTGCAGTCACCATGGCTTGGGAAGGGGTGAGGAGGAAAAGGAGATTGTGTGTCTGCAAGGGGCGGGCACACCCGAGATCACAGTGTCCCAGGTAAGAAGTGCATACTCAGCTCCTGTGGCCTGGAATCCAGCTAAGCCACTTCATTTTGGGGTTCTAGCTGCAGTTAGAGCTGTACTGCACCTTTGGTTTGCCCTAGTTAAGGGAGCAGGTCGATCACATGAAAGACACCATCCCCACCTGAACAGCATGGCTCCAGCTTTAGCCTGAGTTTTGGGAAAGCAGCAACTCGTGGCTAAGAAGCAGCTTTAACAGGCGTTTTCTACATGGGCGGCTGTAGGTGAGATGGAATTTCTTTCAGTTGAAGTACCATTCCAAACACACTGGGGATGGATTGAAGGTGCTGCAAAGGGAAAGACAAGCAGCAGAACCCCGAGCTTCAGACCTTTCCCTATGGCTGTCACTGTCAGGGTTTCTTTTTTTTGGACTACAGATTTTCCTCAACATAAATCGCCCTTTGTCAGGGCAAAACTACCGCGACATATGACCAGATACAGACAACAGATCTGTATGGATGATAATCAGGCACTGGTGGTATGAAATGAAAATAACCACAGTACCACAGCACTCCATCATTGGGTACAGAACTTCCCAAGATGTTTCTGAAACAAGCCACGTTTTGGCTTGTTCACAAAACCAAAGCATCTTCCCTTGGCGCTAACTCCATTGGGCTCTGACCTCCCTGTCCCCCAACTATTTATTCCAGCTACGACCCACACTCGTACTTCTGCTACCACCTTGAGAGCCATCTGCTTCCCTAATGTGTCTTGTTTCATTACTGAATAGAACTTCCTTATTTGACAGCACACTGTCAGTGCTTTCATTCCTGGGGATATGGTTTACCAGTGAGCTATTATCTATGTCTGCTCAAGCTTTTGAGATCTAGTCTAGGTTTTCTCCTCTTATTAAATTACCGTAACAATGTCAGTTATCCAGTTGTCATCCCTGTTAAGTTCTTCCACTGTGCATAAATCCATTTTCACACCGCACAAGGCAGAATCAAGCAGCTTTTCCAGCAGTTTACAAGCGGTATGTCTGGCCAATGCTTCAGCTGCATAAATCATCTTATGTCACACAAATATGAATGGGAGCTTAGGTATATGCAGAGAGAGAGAGAGAGAGAGAGAGAGAGAGAGAGAGAGGAGAAAAAGATAATAAGGATGCCAACATTTCTCACTTGCTGTTTGGTCTTTCCTCCTAGGAAGAAGGAACACAACAAAAAGAACTTTTTCTTATAGTGGCTTCCAAAGCAGTAACACGGGCAGCACAGTTTCCCAGCAGGAAAAGTACCTTTTGCTTCAGTCATTTTTCCCACACGACCATCCCTTTAAAAGCTGGGATAGTAGTTTGGCTGCATTTGGTTGGATTTCATCTAGAACGAATTTCCAGCTCCTCAGTACATATATCCCTCCTTCCCCACACGGTTCTCTCAGGGAGGGAAGCACAGATCTGTGTTTTGTGGTGAGATCCCATTTTGGTTTGTGCAGGAGAGAAAACCCACCTCCTTCGCTTGTGTTTTCTGTTTGCAAATGAGGACTTGCTCTTGGATGTTCCTTTCAACAGCAAATTGACTCTCACCTGAGATAAGATGGTGGCAGGAGACTTCTTGTTAGATCAACCTCTCCTGAGACTTTTAGCTGATGTATTTACTGTGCATTGCAGCCAACAGAGGCTGAGCCAAGAAATTTGTCTCCTAAATCTTTGCAGAAAGACTGGGGTTTTCCATTAATTTATACCAGATAAGGTGATATCTAAGACACAGTTTTTCCTTGAAAAAAGCTTAATTGGGTAATTACAGCTGCAACATCACTTCCACTGCCACCCTTCCTCCTGGGTAAAATTTTGTGCCAATCATACAGACTAAAGGGAACCAGAGTGTGCAGCTGTTTTGCAGTTAGGAGGAACCCTTTCCCAATGCCATCCCCTGCAGCAGTGTTGTCTACAAGCTCAAAGGACGTCTTGCAAGTTCAGGGAACCAAAGGTTCAACACCATCCCCATCCCCACTCACTGGCATTGCACCTTTAAGCCCTAGTAGAAAAAGACAGCTGTCACTTTGGATCTCCTGAGGGTCCTCTGAGTGTAGAGCAAAGCACCTGCCTGGACTTGGTGGTGGAAACAGACCTAGCTATTGACAAAACTGCTACAGACAAGAAAAAAGGCAACCAATTCCATTCACACACCTACATTTTGCTGTGAGTACAGGTTGCAGTCTGTGTTCATGTTTGTTTCCCTAATCCTTGGTATGTTTTTTTGCCTTTATAAGGTTAGTGATGTAGTGGCCCAAATCCAACTCAAACACATTCAGGCACTGCACTCCCCTTTCCCATACTTGCCCCCCTCCCATGCCTGGGGTAAGAGGGAAAGGAAGGGGACCTTAGGAAGGAGGCCCCACCTGCTTTTGCTAGGCGTGTAGAAACTCTGTCCTTTGGGATGCCAGGCTCCTGATACAGCAACCAATTTTTCACCTCTATTGAGGCAATCAAAATCTTAAGCTTATCCTGAGCACACAAAATCTGGCGTTGCTTTTCTTTGTGTGCCATTGTGTGTGTAAGAGGAAAGAGTGTGGATCAACAGCTGCCTTTAGTCAACACAGTCAATCGGCTTAAGAATGTAATCATCTAGAAAAAGGAAGGGAGGCTAAACCGCTGTCACTTGCTGCTAATAAAAGTTACAGCATTAAGCAACAGCAGGAGACAGGCTTTTGTTCACTCTAAGTGAGCGTTTGGCTCTCTGTGTGCCTTACACTGTACGTTGAGAAGGGCCCTTACAATGGACCAAACTTGGAGGAGACATTTCTTCAGCGTGCTACTTAGTCATTCATTCCCGGTGTCCCCGCTAGCTCGGTGAACATTAGCACTTGAATAAAGCTTCCCTGGCCTCCTCTGTCTTAATTCTACATTGTGAGGCACAATCCAGTGGTTTTGTTTCTTGGAGTTGGTTGGGGTGTGTGTGTGAGTGTGTGTTTTGAACAGCAGCTGGTTGGGTTTGGCACAGCAATTGCTGTTGTGTCATAAATTCAGCATAATGGCTGCACCGCAGGACCAAGCAGACAGGCTGTGAGGCAGCAAGCCCTTGCTTAAACAAAGAGAGCTTTGATAAATAGTAATATTAGCCAGGAGAATGATTTAAAAATATTTGCAGCAAGAATATGGGCTCAGTTACCTGACAGAGACCATACTTCAGCATGCCCTTCTCTTTAAATACATTATTTCTCTTAGCGTGTTTGGGATTGGGTTGGGTTGGGTTTTTTTTGAGGGGGGCGGCTGTTAACCAAGTTTACTTCTCATGTAGCAAGCACTAGGAAGGATTGTCCTGATCACCCACAGAAAGAATGAACATTAATTCAGAGTTCTGCATTGCCCAATGACTAAAGAATGACACAGGAAATCACGCACCTTGGAGCTAGTACTTACCTGATGACTCAGATCTTTATGTCCTTTCTGAGACCTTCAAGGAGGTGACATGTATTGCCAGTAACTGTGATGTCCACTGTAAACTTCAAGGAGGGAGTAAAGTCACTTTAGATAGACACCAGATAGTTACCTGAGGGTTACTCCCTTTTTCAGTATTGCTGATGTGCTGGGATGAAGCAAGAGAAGGGAGGCTGAGACAACTGGTCTAGCCATGACAAAAAACAGAAGCTCAATATCCAAGTAGAAGACATGAAAACCCAAAGCCAGCATGCCAAAATAAAAAATATTCCTAACTAAAGCAGCAGCCCTTGTTCAGCAACTGGTAGCTGTTTCTAGGAGGAATCCCGAATCTAGTCAGTTCTCTACATGTTTTACAAACTAAGTTAATATAAGAATAGCACTATCACTGTCCATATTGTAGACATGATGGTTGCACCAAAACACTTGGGAGTGAAAAAGGCTGCCCTTCCCATAAAGACTGCAAAAAAAGAAGGAATATTTTATCCTACCAGTGAACGAAGTAAGACTCCTAGACCTTAGTCTGTACTTCACATTCCCTGTTTCTCTTATTCTGTTGTTTTGACTCAATGAAATTTTGAGGCATCAGTTTGTAACTTCATCAATGACTGGGGAGCTTGGGACGACAACCTATTAAGATTCAGGTAAGCATCTGTTTCTCTGCTCCTCTGCACCAGCTCCCACACTCTGCTCTATATACACCGTGCAGGGGATTACTGAAAGCATTAACCAGTGTTTAATGTAAACCAGATTTAAGTGTGTCTAAGATGCTGAGATCAGCCCTTGAAAGCCAGCTAAGTGTGGTGTTTCAGACAACGTCAGATCTAGCAGTGGGTGAACACAGACTGTAACTGTAGCTCACCGCAGTTCACTGCCCTGTGGGGTGAGAAATGTCTTGTCCACGCAGGTCAGAAGCCACAGCGTAGATGAGGTACTTAGGGATATGGTTTAGCATAGGACAGGAATGGTTGGACTCAGTGATCTTAAAGGTCTTTTCCAGTCTCATGATTCTGTGATTCTATGATTCTGAATCCCCAAGGACCACTTGCAAAAACAGCAATCAAAAACTCCCCGTTTTGAGTTGTTGGTGACCAGTCAGCGCTGGCCAGATGAACCCTGCAGCGGCCTTTCTGCCACCCAGGAGGGACAGGCAACACACCACCCACCAAAACGCGAATACTGGTGTTCATCCGGTGAAGGACACCGCAAAGCTGATGGTCCATGGAGGCCAGGGGTGTGGCGATGGCATCTCATGTTCCCTTGGGAGGTCTTAACTTCTCTTACCTGAGCACTAAGTCGCTGCTGCCTCGCTGGGTAAGGTATGCAAGTTCAGGGGTTCAGCGGCAGTCAGAGGTAAGGTGTCCAGCCCAAAAGTTTGGTACTTAGCTTGAGATCCTGACCTGGAAGGGACAGCCTGAGTCCGCAGCGACATTTGAGGAAAGGAAGAAGAGCAGCCTTTAAGCCTGACAGCTATGTGCCTCCCTGGTACAGTAATACCAGAAACATGTCATGGGAAGATTTAAATAGAAAATGTTCCATTTAATGGGATTTTGGTCACAGTACTGTGGATCTCCTTAGCAGCATAAAATGTACATTAGAAGCACTGCCCCTTTGCCTTCAACTTCTGGCTCATTTTTCCTTGCTACTGACTTAATGGTGGGCACTTTATTTATTTATTTCCCCCCCCTCCCCCCCCCCCCCCCCCCCCCCCAGAGGGGGAAATGATGTGCAGCACAGAGACGATTCGATGTTTTAACATATTGCACTGCTGGCTGCTGAAGGCAGAATACCAAACGCCGCTTCTTCCTTTCCCCTGTGTTACATGCTAATTGCTGTAAGTGCAAGGAAAAGGAATTATTTGCAGGGATGTAGAGTTAATTTCACTGAATGAGAACACGACACAAGACAACCAGTATGGCACTCCTTCATCAGCTTAGTGTTTTTTTTACTCTGGCTTGTATTTTGCTTCTTCAAAGCCCTTGTTACTCCGATCCCTTTTTACTATATTAAAGAAGATTGGGCTTTGTGCGTGAGACCTGAGATAGGGACAACAGAGGGGGCAAAACAGATGAGAGAGGAACTGGCAAAGAGGACAGGGGAGGGGAAGGCTGATGAGAAGGGAAGAAGTGGATAGTAAAAGACTGAAGTTTGATCTCTGCATCAGAACAGCCTGGGCCCCAGTTCCAAGTGGAAAACGGAGCGATTCATGGAAAAGCTGCCCCATCCCACTGGAGATAACTACATCTCCTCTGTTCAACATCCTGTTCTCTTTTCTCAGGCAGAAAGCAGCTCAACAATGGATACCACCTTCAGCAGTGCTGCAAGATTAAAACGAAGAACAATTTCAACAAATCTGAGATATACAGTTCTTATAGAACCATGATTTCTTGATTGAGTCCCATCTACTATCTAGACTTCCATGGAGGTCCTTCCACCCCTCAGGCCATCAGTGCATTCCCTTCCCACACAGAAATCTCTGAAAGTATCTTCATCACCCCTCTTTGGGATAGTCATTATCCTCATAAGCAGAAATAAGTTTTCTTTGCCCTACTGCACCCCCTGGTCCCCCTTTAAGGTTGAAGCTCCCTTTGCCCATGGAAAGCAAGTCCTTAAACCCACTTCCATCTCTGCCCCCTCACTGCCCACAGCCAGTACCTTCTGAAGCAGAGGGCTTAATGACACCATAGCAATTCTCCTCTTCCTTGACACCAGCCATTATGCACTGTCAACACACTCTTTTTGGCCACCCTAAAACCAGTACCTACTTTTCCCTCTGAAAATTTTTCCTGATGCCTTCTACCTTTTCGGCACATCCTTCAAACACTTGCTAATATTCCTGCCATGAACAATTAGTACACAGTCCCATGATTAAATGTTGTTTTTAGAGAAGCCAGTAGTTCCTATATGCTCAATATCTGCTTATAGATATAACATATCTGAAATCGTTTAATGCATGAGGAGAAACTAAGTGAGATGGTAAACAAATAGATAATATAATGCAAATGTCATAGGCAAATTGCACCATCTTTAAAAAAAAACACGAACTTGCTCCATAAGTAATACTTTACACAACCACAGATATTTTGGGTTAAGGACAGGGAAAGCAATTTCCAGTTATAACTGGTCCATGTGGTCTGAGAAGAGAAACTGCAGCCATAGCTCCCACCTCACCTTTTTTTCACCCCTAACTTTCAACACCTTGCTTTTTCTACTTCTCATGCCACATCTGTTTCACTTTCCCTCCTTTCTCCTGACCCCTCAGCCACAAAGACCCCTGTAAATTGTTTCTAGCTCAAGGCATCATTGTCCACACGCAGCATGAAGCACATCTCCTGCCCATCTCTCACCAGCAGCAGTGAGAGAGGTTAGGCTCCATGCCTCTGTCAACATGCAGGAGAAGGCTTTTAAATTCTGGTTCACCAAGGAATCTGCAAGGTCTCAGCTGAACCCCATTGTTGTCTGTTGCTCACAGATATTCTCATCCTCTTTGTCATTTCTGTTTTATTGTTCTTTCTCCTCAAGGTCTCTGTCCTGGAACTTGTTTGTCCACCTAATGTGTTAAGGGCTCAGTCTCAACTTTCTTGGGAGCTGGAGCTACTGCTTCCTTCCACCCTTGAAGCCACTCAGCTTACACTAGAGAGTATGGGTCATTCTGTAAAGCCAGACTTACCCTTTTACAGGCACAATGGTCAGAAAGGAAAATAATCCTGTATACAAGGGTGATCCTCCTCATGTGAAGCTCCTTCTTCCTCGGTTTCTTGGGTCAAATGCAATTCGGGCCACCACATTCCTGAAAACTGTTCTCACAAATGTATTACCACATACCAGCCCTCGTCCTTTGCTCTGTCCTCCACATGGCATAGAACTGTATTGCTGAATAACTGAAATAAATATTCTCAGTTTAGGCTGAAATAAAGTTAGGTTCTCTTTATTCTTATCACTAAACAAGTGGTCATGCTTTCAAACTCAGCACAGGCATATTGGCACCGCCTTCCACTTTGATGTGCTGATAAGCCTCCTGTTCCCATTCTTTTTGATGTGTCTCTCTGCAAGACACCCAGGCACGATCATACGCCAAAGTAATTCACATGCTTGCCATGAGCTGCCCTACATAACCCCTCATCTCCCTGCTGGAGTCTCAGCACGCTGTGGTTGGCCCCAGGTCCTCTGGCACTGGCATGCTTGAAAAAAGGGTGCTTGAAGCAGCCACAGACAGCTGAGCTGCGAGTGCTTTGTGTTGGTCACAGTTTTCCAGCTCCTCTTTGTGATCAGCAAAGCCCTGGTAGGTGACACTTGCCATTTCCAGTGGTGATGCTTGGGATCTTTGTAGGTTCATTTCTGCATCTGCTGAAATCTTTGTACTCTAATGTGAGCAGTTTTGGCCATGAAAAAAGGCCTGACTACACTAGGTGTACTTAGCGATTCAAAGACTACCTTCTTGGCAATGTGCAGTTTACCCTCCAACAGCTTTCCCTTAAGACCTCCTCTGATTACTTTTCCTGTTCTACTTTAATCTTCCTCCTTATTGACCTCTGGTGGTCTTCCCTTTGATACATCATCTACTTCCAAAGTTTCCCCATCCTGTTACCCATTTTATTTTTGTCTTTTATCTCATGCCAGCAATTGCATTTCCTTGGCCTTTGCACAGAAGTTCACCCGATGGCTCTATTTCAGAACACTACTTTGAACTTTGTTTAAAAAATAAAAATAAAAAAGACACAATTCATTGCATTTTCTAACAGTTACTCCTACGTGGAGACAAGTGTAACATTTCTCTCCCCTTAGAAGAGCTACCAGTAAACATCCCTACTGAGTTACTGATTTTTTATAGGTTAGCTTTTTTGATCCAACTTAATTTATGTATTGCCCTGCCTTTCAGTTGAGATCTTGTCTCATTGCCCTGCCACTAAAAATGAAGAGATCATGCCTTAGAGGGAGATTATTAGCATGACTTTTCTTGATTAAAAATGAAAACCTGACTGAAAAAGCCTTTTTAATTATTTTAAATATATATATTTTTTCAACTCTAGAAATCTGCATTTCATGGATGAATGACAGGGCCACGTTCCTGAAGTGTAGTAATCCACACATTATCCTGTGATGGTCCTGTAAGTGCCACCTTAGCCACAAACGGTGCATATTAATGCAGGTCTTCACCAGATGAAAGAGAATGCTAAAGAGTAGATGAAGCTTGATGGAATTAATACAACCAACTTTGAGTTGTGCTCAAATTGAGTCAAACAGCTTCCAGCTATATTTCTGCAAGAGGGGGAGGGGGAAAACCCAAGCTGACAGATGCTGTGTGGGGCAAAGTCCTCTCTAAAGAAAGAATAAATCATTTATGTACAGTATTCACTAAAAACTGCAGGGGGCAAGAGACTGCAGGTTTTCCTTTCAATAAGCTAAAAAGAAAAAAATGGCTATATGATAATTCCTGTCACAAACACACACCGTACACAGAAAGTGAGTCTGGATAAAGTCATTCCCTTCCCCATGAAGGAATGTGATTAAGTTACTCATGGTAACTGGTAACTCATGTGATTAAGCTACTGATGGTATTGGGGTTGTCTTGTTGCAAAACAAAAGGAATCTCTACCGTTCAAATTTGGGACTTTCTGTTGTTCAATTCAACAGTCCAAAGGGCACAATTACCCGTGCTAACAGGCGTGTGCACACAGGCCATCTACCCAAACAGGAGCAGAGGTCACACAATGTACGGAGAGTTGCAGGCGGAGTGAGCGGTTGCACGGGGTTTGCAGGGAAGGGGACGCACTGCTCTTCTGCAGCTGATACTGAACTCCTCCCTTCCGTGAGGTCAGCGATTTAAGAAACTACACACATTGTGTGTAGCAGCTACAGTACACACACGTGCTACAACCACATTCTGAGTAAGTGTTTTGCTTTTCCTTTCCAAACAAAGCACGATTCAGAACAGCAATCCGCTGCCTCAAGCTTCACAGAGCAAACCATGCACTTACGTGCAGAGGGGAAAAGTAAACTCTTACCATCTGAAGCAGAGCAACAAATTGAAAACCTTCTAGTTTTTGGCCCCCCCTCCTCGTGTGAGGATTGCTTATGTTTCTGCTGGCTGCGGGACCTGCTCCCCAGCTGGAGAAGCCTCCCAGCACAGGGGCTCCTTGCAGACCCAGTCCTTAGTGCTGCCTGCTCCTCCAGCATCGCTCCTGCGCCCAAGGGCAGGAGGGCAGGAGCCACAGGGCTGCTGTTGATGGTCCCTTGAGGGCTATTAGCCACAGACATTGTGTAGAGCTCTGAGAGACTACTGCTGATCTTGGCTGAGTCACCTCAAAGATGGAACAGCCTGAAACCCTGGCGCCTTTCCCCAGGTTCGGCTCTCAGAGGCTGACTGCAGCAGAATATCTGGGTGCCTCACACATGGAAGCTCTATTCATCATCTGCATCCTCAGAAGGGTATTAATCATCTTAAGATATGCTTTTAAATATTTCAAAGATCTGATTATTTCAGCAGTAGCATCTGTTCTTTTCATGGGGTTGTTTGTGACTAATGACACTAATTACACCAATCTCAGTTAACGGAGCAGAGATCATACAGACGCTTGCAAATCAATTAAATGGCTAACCTACAAGCACTGACTGCTCTGTGTGTGTGGAGGCACGAAACCTCACCCAAACCCCAGGTTCCCAGGGGAAAAACAACCCCATGCTGAAACTTGAGGCTGAGGCTGCAAGGCCTGGTCCATGTCAGTGCTCCACCATGGTCATAGTACCTTTCTCTTGCCGTCAGCAGTGCAGCATCAGTTCACCTCACTTACAGACCGGGCCCTGCATGTTTGAGGGGGTAAAGTCTGAAGTGGCTGTCGGTGTTTCTCAAACATCCTGGCCTCGCATCTGTTGGAGGTAAGAGAACACTGGCGTATCTTATCTCTTCAAGCCCTTGCTGTGATAGCCAGCGTGCACATGTTGCTGTCAGCTAAACTCACAAATGGCTTAATGGCAGGTACATAATAGCCCGTTAGTACAGCTTTGCCTGGGATGCTGGCAGGTGTTTACATGAAATTTTGCCCTGCTTGTCATAGCATACAGGACAGCCAGCACCTGGCAACCTCCTACCGAACAGCACATTCTTTAATTGCTCCGAATCAGTGGCAGCAGCTGCCGCCAACCTTGTTAAATAAACAACAGGTTCTGCACCTGCCCGAGCAAAATCCTGACCTGGCTCCCAGGCAGCCAGGAGGCACGCAGGTAACCCTGCCTTCCCCCTGCACAGCGGCCATGGGGATTAGTAGGAGTCTATCAGTATCGATTTGTCCTTTGGCTGTGGAGGTTTGTCCTGCCCTTCTCTCCAGAGTGTTTTACTTGATGTAAAAATCTCTCTAATTAGATTTCTGGTTTATGAGTAATTCTTGTTACAAACACAGAGAACCCTCCCAGACAGACAGGTACAATGGTAACGAGAAAAGATTGCTAAGGCACGATAGCTGAGTGTCTGTCCTGTGCAGAGCACTTTGATCCAGTACAGAACAATCCTGAGTTGTTTCTGAGGATCCAAAGGCTTGGAACAGGACTGGGCTTTTTATTCTCCAAGGACCTTAGCTGTGCAAAAAACATTTTTGTTAGGTATCCAGCAAAGACAAGAGAACTAAGTACCCTGACTTGTAACAGCTGAGATTGTACACTCAAAGCCATAAATGACTATTTTATCATTTCCCTTTCTATCTATATCTTTCTATATTCACTCTCCTTCATGATGTTGAGACGTGCTCCGAGTGACACCATGGCATATCCTGCAGCCTCCAGGTGCCTGAAGAAGCTGCACGTGAAGCACCAGTGGTAAAAAAGGTCCTTGTTACTCACTTGTAAGACATAAAACACTGTAAGAGACAAAATAATTCCAGCAAAGAGAGTGGAATTTCAGGTCAATACTAGGGAAGAAAAGCAAAAACACCCTTCCCCAAAAAACAGGTGACAAAAGATCAAGTTGGTCCATTTAAAAGCTGTTAGGGGCAGCACCCCATGAGCAGGGCCCCATGCTAATTGGGGTCTATTCTTTTGATAGAGGAGGATTTTAGCTATCTACATCTTTTCTTGAAAATTAAAAGACAGAAAATACTTAGAGGCAGCTCTTACACCACGGTTTTAAAGCACAGGCATGGAAAGGACCATCTGTTTGGTCTCTCAGCTACAAAAGAGATGAAAAGGAAAAGGTGAAGCAGGAACAGTGCATCTATTTTGTGGCTGTATATCCACCCAGACATGGGAATATATTAAATATGCTTTGGTAGCATTAAATTCCTGACAGAGACAAGTTATTTACTGCTAATAGTCCGCAAAAGCAAGCTGGCACAGCAAATCCCCTTCACGCCGTCATTCTGAGCTTCAGGTCTAAGAAACTGGTAATGATCACCAAGGCACTGTAATTTGCATTTAGCTATATTGGAATAAATTGCCATCAGTTCTTCTTTGCACACTTAGCTGATAAATACAGTAAAGAGCAAGGCTGAAATGTCTGCCCCAGTGACCACCGTCTCTTCCTACGCTCTGCCTTTCAAACACCACGGGGCTGCAGTCGCTGCCCAGGTGAGTGCTGTGTTTTTAATAGAGTCCCTACTAATTACACATTCAAGTGACAGAAGTCATTTCATTGAGCAGAAGTGCACGTCTCAGCTTAAGTAGCTCCAAGGGGTTATTACCTTTGGCTTTTTTGTGGGATCACGTTGCCTTCTAGTGGCTGGCCCCGGCTCCCTCATACCAGGAAGGTTTCATATGTACTCCAGAATAAAGAATATTTTCTTAATTCCTTCTAGGGAAGAAACAACTGTCCAACAAGACTCATGCTCTGTATTACTTAGGGTGCAAGAAAGAACACTCACAGGAAAAGTTCCTTTTTCTTTTTGACACACATCACTGCTTGTTTTGAGTGTCTTCTAGGAGAAATTTTGAATGTGTTTTAAGCTCCTCACAACCTGTAAGAAGCCAAAGCAAAGGAAGTTTATTAACTCATGGTGCTGAATAGGCATCATTTCCTGCATGAGCACAGAGAAAAAAATAAAATTTTAAAAATCAAGAATTGGTAAAGTGATTTTGTTCCAAATACTGACTGCACAACATCCATAAGAACTGGGGCTGAAGGAGAGCTCCGGGACAAGGTTTTCCTACTGGACTCAGAGAACCAGGGCAGTCTCTATCTTAGCAAGTAGGGAAGAAACAGATTCTTGTGAGAAGCAGAAATAGATAAGGGATGTATTTAAGTCAGTGGATTCACGAATAGAGAAAGCAGAAGAGAAAGAGAGAAGACAAAGCCAGATGGGGCAGTCGGCCCTCCCAGATTTGTGAGAGGAAGAATTCACTAGTGAGGCCAATAACCAAAGCTCTTTTTATCTGTGTGTAAGAACAGGTTCATCTGAAGGGGCGACACTTGAAAGGTGTGAACTGCTTCAGCAGAATACCATGCACTTGATGCTGATGGTCCATGTTACCTTCAGGATCATATGGAGGGCTGGATCCTAAAATGCTTATCTGTAAATGCAAGAAATGTCATGACAAGAAGTAGAATTAGAAATGTCAGCAAGAAAACAGTGACTAAGCTACATCACTGAAAGAGGCAGCCACGTGAAAATGGCCAAATCTGTGCACCATTTAAAGAAACACTGATAAGAAAGACAATCTTTTTCCTCCTTTGATGTACAAAACTAAGGCTGGGGGGAAACAACAGAGTTTGGACACAAAGAACAGAGGGAGAGGAAACAGAATTACAGCTGAAAATTAGAAGCAGAAGCCAAATCACTGGGGGAACAAAGACTGGATCATGAGCTCTGAGGGTGAAAGAAAATGTGACAGTATGTAAAATGTAAGAGGCCTGTTACAAGAGAGATGAAAAAATCTAAACAAATTGGCAAGAAATTTGAAGGAAAGGCTTTCAGCCACACAGACTAGGAGGAGCCAGTGGTCAATGACAGATGTGTGGGCCTGGAGAGGAATCCTGTCGCTGATGGAGTGGGCTTTTCCTAAAATTCAACAGCCCAGCAGCACCCCCCTGCTTCAACACATATACAAAGGAAGAAACCCTCAGTACTGAGGACTTCTGACCAACTCAGCTCAATACAAAGGAAAGTTTACATTCAGATGGGATGTTTCCCCTCAAACTATCATGTGCAGGTACAGAACAGCATTATACAGGAAGTCAGATTAGGCTGTTGCAGTCCTCCCTCCTGGCTCTGTAATCTATGAATATATTTGCAACACATGGCTATGTCATTCCCACCTGTTCTCCAAAGCTCTGCTCATGCACACATTGCATATGAAATGGAGACAAAAGTAACGCGTGCGTGAGCAGCAACTGCCCTCAGCGCAATCTGCACGAGATAAACATGACAGCAATCAGTTAAACACATGAACACACCACACAAAATCCAAGTCTGTTTCTTCTATTTGGAGCTCCAAGTACTGACTCTTGGTAAACTGCCAGTTTGAAGAACGTAGCTTGTATTCCTTGAATATCCAAGCAGTGGGATTGGTGGAAATACAGTTTCCCTCTCCTCTAATCTATTCATTGTATACTTGCAACTCTGAATTGCTCACAAAGTATAGGAACATAGAGTAACATACATCCGTATACCTTTTTTTAAACCAAATAATAAATCTATGTGAATTTATATGTAGTAAGACTGCATGACTTCTTAGAATCCCTTTCCCCAAGTAAGCTAAACACTTTGTAAAATGTTTCTGTCTCTCCAATGAAGGAACAGATGTATACAAGACTGAGTTTAGCCTACCAATTCCCATTTTTTTTAGACCAAAGTTCATTGACTGCCATTTTCCTGTCTAATGTTAGATTCTTGGTGACATCACACTCTCTCATAGACGCAGAGTTACTTGAAATGTGCAAATATAGTCTTCCAAATTGTCACCTGCAAACTAAGGTCACAAAAGTAAAAAAAAGGAAAAAAAGAGAGAGGGGGAAGAGGAAAGGGGAAAGGGAGATGGAGAGGGAAGAGGAGAGGGAGAGTTAGAAAAATGTTACTAGGAACTTACTTGTCATTACAGCACTTGGAGAAAGTTGTGGCTAAAAACTTAACACCATTTTCTAATCAAATATCACCTAAAATATTCAGAGGGATACCCCTTGAAAAAGAACCAGACAATGCTTTTCAAGTGCAACCACTTCTGCTGAAGTTATTTTTACATGCAAATAAAAAGAGTTTAGCTGTAGTAAAAAAGGGAATGCATTTGTTATTGGGTAACTAATCACTGTAACAATCCTCATGAACCGGAACACCACCTCGCTCTAAAAACAATAAACTTACCCCTAAACTTGAGAAAGTTGTCCAACTTCAGAACCAGTAATTCCTTTTTCTTCAAGAAAGATAGAAAATTTCTCCTCCAATATGTTGATAAGCTTGATAAGGCAAAGGTATTTATATTTAATAATTCTACAATATGGTCTTTCCAGAAAGTCATAGCATAGGTCAAATGAACGGTATTTGTAAGACAGATTGAAAGTAGAAAAGGAAGCAGAGTTTAGATTTAAAATATAAAATCTTTGGGATTCAATTAGATTAAGTAGTGCCAAGGGAGAATTCAAAATTTCTTCAATATTCTTCAGGATCATCATAGCACATTGAATAAAGATCAAAATGCCTGTTCCTTAATCTTCCAGAAAGGTTAATAATCCAGGTAGGCAGCGTGGAACAATATTAGTGTCCATGTCTATGAATTTAGACATTCACACCACCATTCTGCATTTCTGACTTCATTCATTTAATGAGAAACAAAGATTAGTGCTAGCTGTCCTTGCATCAGCATCCCCAGCTATGCTTCTCAGGGCAAGGTTTGGTCCCCCTGCGGATGGAGGCAAAAGCTTTTTGTTCCCAAGCAGGTAGTTCTTATTTTCCAGTGTAAACAGAGCTACAACCACAAAGTAGCTTAGTGTACAAATAACAATTCGTTATTATTCTTCTCATATTGCCATCAAGAGAAAAAAAATAAAATCAGTCTGGCTGAAATCATATTAGCCAGCCCTTGGGAAGGTCATCTCAAGACCATAAAATGCCACCTTAGATTCAGAAAAAATGACAGCATGTGGATGACTAATTTCTTATGAAGAACATTAAAATATAAACCAAGCAACTTTTCTAGGAGAAATCCCAATCTTATAACTTAATCACTCCCAAATTGAAGTGTTAAATAACATCATGTTTTTAAAATCCACAAGGAACTCATGTCTACATGGCAATTTCTGTACTGTCATTATCTTGTTCTGCCCACACTTGGAGTTAGTTAGAAGTAAGCAAGCTCTGAATGAAAACTGGACAGCTACGCTTGCATAAAACTGGGCATGGGATAATAAGCCTTGCTGAGGATTAATTTTTTGCTGTTGCTGTAGGTTGGCAACACATTAACATGGTTATGTAGCTTCCAGTAAGGCTATAGCATCAGTGAAGTAAGCTCATCTCTGATTGGGACATGTGTAGACATATTGACAGACTAGGGGAATGAGAGAAGCAAAACAGAGGGGTTTATTGGTTGCAAACTGTAGACTTGGTGCCTGTGCTGCCATCACCCCCGGCCAGCAGAGTCAATCTTCCATTAGGAGGGAAGCACCGACTAATCCCATGTCATGTCTGGGGGAGCATGGAGCCACATGACAGCTTCCAGAGCCACAGTTCCACCCCTGGCCTGCTTCCTAGACAGCCCAGCTGTACACCGCGACTGCTGCAGGGGTTATGTTACAAAGCTAACAATTGGCTTATGATTAGTCTTAATTTTCCCTTACCAGCCATAGATTTGGTCTCTTCTTTTACAAATATTGTAATTAAGATGATGAGAACGCTCAGTAATCCTGATTTACAATAATGACATATTATCCGTTCCTAATTGCTATTCAATCCTACTTGTCTCCTTGGAACATGCACCTGATTAGAACAAGTTTTAAAGGCAAGTGGGGTCTTAGACCACTGAGGACAGGCTGGGAGAAGGTCTGCCAAAGCCAGAGGAGGTAGCAGTGCATGACAGTGTCTCTGTTTCTGCCTGGAGCCTCCATAGCTGTAACACCAGCTCTGCATCTGAGACACTCTGGAGTGTGAGACACCACGTGTCAGAAGTGTACTGTGAAACATATGTTCATGTTTTCCCTTTAAGACAGAGTATTTCACATTTCATTTTTTATATATACTTTAGATTACAGATGAATCTATTGTACCAAAATATTGGCAGCTGCTTTCCAACATGGGAGACTGCCTTCCACGTTCAGCAAACTCTCCATGCTTTCAACTACGAAACATTTCAGCAGACTCTTGTATATTGATATTCATTACTTGTATGGTTTGCATAACAAACAGCCCAATCAATAATATCGGCTCGTATTGACTAGCTATTTCTACCCTGAAATAAGAATGTCAGGCTTCAATTGATTCTCATTCATGCACTGTGTAAACATAATTTAAAATTAACATGTACAAGATAGAGTACATACTGTTATTACCATGTGGAGTAACCCGGGGGATGCACCGTAGCACAAAGCTGGTGTACAAGACAGAACTAGTCAATAAAAATGCAAGGCATATTTTGCCTCCTAAAGAGCTCACGCATTCCAGCTGCTGACAGTTACTACAAAGCTACGAGTCCGTTCCTCTGCTAGCACTGGTAGCTGCCCGTAAGCCCCAAGAGGGGCAGTGAAGAGCGGGTACGAAAGATGACTAGCCAAGTTGGGGCTGCCCAGGGGGAGGAGCTGTAGCTGCAGCTCGACGTTGGAGAAAGGACGGTGCCTGGGACAAAGGGAAGCTCTGGGTTCCAAAATATCCCTCTCTTTTCCTCTACAGCACACTGAAGAAACAGATTCCCACCTGTCTTTCACAACTGATCAGAAAACAAAACTTAGTTTACATGATATGGTCTAAATATTTCATAGAATCATAGAATATCTGGAGTTGGAAGGGATCCATAAGGGTTATTGAGTCCAACTCCCTGCTCCTCACAGGACTCTACCTAAAACTAAACCAGCCCTGGTGCCATGGCCACTTCCCTGGGGACCCTGTTCCAACAACCAAACACTCTCTCAGTGAAGAATGTTTTCCCAGTGTCCAATCTGAACTTCCCCTGACAGCTCCATTCCATTTCCTTGTGTCATATTGCTGGTCACCAGAGAGAGATCAGCACCTCCACCTCCACTGCCCCCTCTGGGAAAGTTGTAGACTTCAGTGAGGTCACCCCTCAGCCTTTTCTTCTTCAAGTTGAACCAGTCAAGTGACCTCAGCTACTAATTCTAAATCTTGCCCTTGATACCTTTCGACATCTTGGTCGCCCTCCTCTGGACACACTCTAATAGTTGGATGTTCTTCTTACATCAGGGTGCTCAAAACTGCACACAGTACTCAAAGTGGGGCTGTACCAGTGCAATGCAGAGTGGGACAATCACCTCCAGATGGATATGCTATGCTTGATGCACTCCAGGACACAGTTGGCCTTTTTGGCTGCCAGAGCACACTGTTAACTCATAGTCAACCTGCTATCAACCCAAAATCCCTTTTCCCTTTCTACCACCAAACCCCTTTCTAGCCCTTTCTATCTGTTTTCCAGCATCCCATCTCCCAATTTGTACGTATAACCATGATTACCCCATCCTAGATGGAGAATCCAGCACTTGCTCTTGTTAAATTTCGCATGGCCAGTGATTTTCCTGCTTTATAGTCTATTCAGATCTCTCTTTAAGGCTTTTCTACACCTGCAGGAGTCCACAGATCCTCTTAGTTTATAATCACTTGTGAAGTTACTTAATGTACATTAGATTCTTGCAACCAGATCATTTATAAAAACATTAAAGAGCACTGGCCCTAAAGTTGATCCCTGAGGAACCCCACTGACGACTGGCCACCAGCTTGATGTAACCCCATTTACCATAACCCTTTGAGCCCAAACCCATTAGTCAATTGCTCAGCCAATGTATTATGGTCTTGTCTAGCTCTGTGCTGGACAGTTTATCCAGAAGGATACTGCGAGAGACGGTATCAAAAGCTTTGCTAAAATCCACAAACACCACATCTACTGTTTGCCCTTGGTCTCCCTAAATGGGTGACCTTGTCATAGAATGAGATTAAGTTGATCAATCAGGACTTCTGGCTGGTGAACCCGTGCTGGCTATGACCAATGACTGCATTGTCTTTCAAGCGTTTTCCTATAACTCACAGAACAAACTCCATAATTTTACCAGGCACTGAAGTGAGACTGACAGGCCTGTAATTACCAGGGTCTTCCTTCTTTCCCATCTTGAAAACTGGGACAATATTTGCCAGCTTCCAGTCAACTGGGACCTCTCTGGTTGAAATGAATTGGCAGAGGTCCTGCAATGCCATCAGCCAGCTCTGTCAGTACCCTGGGATGAATCCCTTCAGGCAGGATAGATTTACGCGCATCCTGCCGAAGCAGCAAGTTGTGAATCACAGATTTGTATAACTTCCTGTTATATTTGGCTTCTTATACTGCAGATAATGGGTTTCATGCACATCACCCATAGGAGTGCTTCTCAGTTTGGGCAAGTACCAGGTTCCAGTTCAAACCAACAGGCTTTGAAGACACAGGAAGACCTCACTTGCCTTCACTCATGGCCATTTGTACCACCCTCACTCTTTCCTCCCTGTGTACCTGTCACTATGTGAGGCCTTTGTCCTTTGACCATCCTGAGGAGACAAAGAGAGAGGTATGTGATCCCTTCTTATGGTCAACTGTGGTGTAGCAATTTCCTCAATACACAGAGGAAAAATATGCCTGAGCAGTGCAATCCTGAGCTAATAGAAAGAATTCAATTCTCCTTAAACATAAACATGTACTTCTGAACATCCACAGCACTTCTTTCTTCTTTTCTTGCCTGTGCTGTTCATTCATGATGTATCCTTTGCAAGGTTTTGATGTTCTTGTCTCAGTAACCAGGGCCGAACAAAACACCCAAAAGATGTTTTTCCACCACTTTATATCCTTACACATTCCACTGGCATCCTAGAGTTGGCTGCCTGGCCCTTGCATCACTTCATCATTTCTCTGCTGCCACGGCAGTAAGCTTCCCAACCTCTGTATTCAAAAGGCGGCCCAATGTCCTGTTTTTCAGCTAGGATAGTTAATTTTCTTTCTAGCAGCTGGTGTAGTGGGAGTCAGGATGAGAGCAGTGCTGATAACACTCTGATGTTTTACTTGTTGCCAAGCAGTCAGGGGCTTTTCAGTTGTTCATATTGCCCTGCTAATGAGAAGGTGGGGGCCACCCCGGAAGCTGGGAGGGGACACAGCCAGGACAGGAGACCCAAACTGGCCAAAGAGGATATTCCATGCCAATTATATCATGCTCAGCATAAAGGGGGGGCTGGTAGGGGGAGAAGCACTCAGCTCCAGGGCATGCAGTTTTGTGGACGGTCCAGTTTCGGGACAGCTCTGAGCTGTATGGCCTGAGCTGTGCAGTTTGGTGAGAAACTATATTTGTGTATCACCTGTTCTGTATATTTTGCTATAAAGTCCTATTGTTTTTTATAGCTCTGCTGTCCCAATAAACTACCCTTATCCTAATCTATGAGGTTTACTTTTTGGTTTTCTTTTCCCTCCCCTTTCTTCCCTGCTAATTCCCTCCCTCTCAGCCTCCTAGAGACAGCGGCTGCATGGTCCCAAGGAGGGGGGTAGCAGAACAGGCAGCCAAAGTTTAGTTATACAGGCAAGTATTTTAACTAAGCTGCTATCAATTACTGTGCAGAGGGGGCAAAAAATCTCAAGCTCTAGGGACAATGAAATAGATAATATTAAATCCCTTCTATAGGGGGTCACTGAAAGCTGTTTGGTACTGAGACACGTTGTGAACCACAGGACAGTCACTAAGAGCTGTGGGAAGAATAGCTTCTTTTCCTAGTCTGGGGAATAAAAAAAAAAAAAACTATTAAAAATCAGGCATATTCACAAAATCCTCTAGCATATTTTGCCTCTCTTTTAGTACGGCCACAAAACCTCTGACAAGATTTTTCAGCTAGTTTCTCATCCAGGTTGGCTTGGGTTTTAACAAAGAAAAACCTATAAAAATACCCCAAAGCAAACGCTCAGCACAAACACTATCTAAATTACCATTATAATGGTGGTCTGAATGAAAGCAATAAAACCAAAAAAACCTAAGAACTAAGTAGATTGTTTAGCAAAGAAAAAATAAAAGGGAAAAGGAGTTCCTTGGGCAGAAGAGAAAAAAGGCACTTCATCTGTCTTCTTGTCAAGTCAGAAGTATGCTGTGGTCCGGCAGCTCTCCACTTCCACAAACAAGCTTCACTGGCACTCTTCACTGGTGATGAGAGGGACCATATTTTACCCACCAGCACCCTGACACTGTAAGATCTCCGTGCCCTACATTTTTATCTATTGAGGGCTCATCATCTAGTGTTTTCAAGGAAAAAAAATGGAGCTCAATGATGAGACGAAGAAGATACCATAGAGCAGATGCAGCTGTAATTGGCTGAAGGGCTAACAAATGACCTAATATTCTTCCAGCTAGGATTTATCCAGCTGCTCACTGTTCTGATTAAATAGGACTAATCCATCAGAGGAAAATTGCTTCGTTGATTCAAGAAATCAACTTACCTGTTTCTTAATTTTTCTTTAATTTTATTGTTAAAAGATTAAGGTCCATTTCTCTAAATCTAATGATTGTTTCAAATTATTCATGGATAATTTCATAAATTAACACATAAACCTACTCCCATAGAGCTCTCTTATGAAGCTGCTGTATCTGATCTTCATTTAAAGCTGTGAATTAAAACAAAGCACAAGATGAACCACTAAAACTCCCAGGTTTCTCTCTCAGTGCATGTATTTCATAGCTACAGAGATTTTCTAGTATTTGACCTCTGAAATAGGAAGCTACCGCAGTTATAATTAGCATTTGATTGATCACAGTATATACACATCATTCTTCCACTTGTGACAAATACTTTGCATTCCAGGATAAATACATCCAATTAAAATGTAATCAATATTATTTTTCTTTAAGTAATTTGGCCTCCAACATCTGAACTAGCATGAAAGGAATGCTAGAAATTATCAAACCTTTGACAGTCCTCAGCTTACTTTGGTGCTCTCTCCTGATTCAATTTCTCAGCATCCTGCCCTTAAATCCTGGCTGGCAGACAGGTTCCCTTTTCCCCAAAAAACACCTCAGTGTGAATGTGCCAGCCACAAGCAAAGGTCTTTTGGTATTCCCCTACAGATGTAATGGAGCATTTTCCACCTCATCACCATCTTTGCCTCAGCCTCCCTCCTACAGAGGAGAATAATGATTCAAAGCCCTGAGTGTGCTTCTATCAAAAAACCTAAAACTTTTAGTATCAGATAGTGTAGGACAGTATATTACAAACCTTTGTTTAATGTCACTGTGTTTCAGCAAACATTATGGGTTTAGTGCCAGTAAACATCACTTCATCTGCTACTATGTCCTGTAAACAGAGTATTACTTTAAACAAAAATTGAGAGAGAGAGAGCGAGAGAGAAAGGGGGAAAGCAGGAAATCAGAACAGTACAGGGACGTCCACTTAGAGGAGAAACTTGTTATGAATCCACTTAATGAGCAGAATGTTCCTTTCCCAGTGACATTTGTAAAAGCCAGTTTCTAACACTGTATGTCTCTCTGCACGGAAATGCATGACAAATCTTCCCTATGAAGTCATTCAAGAGCTTAGCATGAGTACAAACAAACAAAAATAATTGTCTGTGGCAGCACTTTCATTCCCCCATTGCTCAAGTGACCTCTACCAGTATTATGTTCTACTTCTGCTCCATATGGCTGAGGTCACGTTTCAGGCTCTTGTGCCAGTGCAGAGACTGCCATGGCTTCAGTTCTGGGACAGCTTCACTATTGAAACCAGGAAAGAAAATGGAAATGCTGAAAGGTTCTTCAAATGGGACTGATGGAAAAAGAAAGAAAAGACTGAAAAGATTATGAATTGTAAGATTCAACTTCCAAATCTCTCTTCATTTACAATAAACAATGTGTTTTAGCCACCAGAGAAATGGAACTGAGTTGTAACATGACTGGCATTTCACCAGGTGGCAATATCACAAATATCACAACATGCAACTGGCAGGTAAAAGATCTGATTTTGGTGGTGCAGAGCTCCTTTACAAGGTGCCTATCTCAACACTGGCAGCATTCACTGTTTTGCTCTGTTCAAGTCAATAATCGCAAACTTTCCACAAATTGATTTGCTTTAGGTATACACACAATAAAAAGAATCAGAGAGTATCAAAATGTTTACTTCTGAATTTAATTTCTATTCTTGTTAATGAATCAAGAGTGTGAGTTTCAGGAAAAAAAAAATAACAAACACAAACCTGCAACCTTCTTTTGTCTGATTACCCATCAAAAATGAAGGCATAAACCAGAAGATATCGTTAATAAAAGGTGCAAGGGAATGTTATTACTGAAAGAGCCGTTTATAGATTAGGTCCTTTAGCAAGAAACTTAGACTTAAGCAACCTCCTGTCTTCTCTCAGGGAACCAATCATCAGCCATTTGGTCCTTAACTCTTCTGGACATCTGGGAGCCCCTTGGGACTGAGCCCTCCTGGCAGAGGGCAGCAGTTCCTGGGAGTGGGTTTGTCCCGGGGAGAGCGAGCATCTCCTAGTCTTAAAATTGGTGGCAGTCAGCTCCCTGCTAAGATCGCTCCCCACTTCCCATTTTCATCTTGAAGCTTACAGGAAACCTATGCTCTATATAAGGCTCTGAAATGCTGATCTGAAAAGAAATGTCAGGGCTTTTACTGTCATAAGAAATGGAGGCTCATAAAATTGTGATCGTTAAGCCTCCTCAGTCAAGTGAAGCGGGGTGGGGTGGGGGGGAAATCTCCCTAAAGATTTTAGTAAACACATCTGAATTTGCCATCTCAGATAACTGAGTGCTGCAATAAAGTGCCAAGTAGAGACTAATACATACTTACATGCTACTAATTTCCTGGTTTCAATAAATCCAATATAATAAAATTGACAGATGCTGTTTTACCTACTCAAATGATTCATGGAGGGCCTGAAACTGTAATGCTGCAACAAGATACGCCATCTGTGCTAGGGTTTGGTTCTTTTCTAAAGAAAAATAAAGAACTGACTGGCTGAAGAGTGGTGACAGCACATGATTTGTCTAGCAGAAAATGAGAAGCTTTCCTCTTTTACCTGTAGAGGTAAGAGAATTACTGGCCTTGGCTACTATTTTCCTATCAATTGTCTACCCAGACTGTTATTTTGCAAATGCTGAAAGAAAGAAAAATAAATCAAAGATGTGATTGAAATATAAAGCAAAATTAGATATTTTTTCATGTCTCCTTTTAAAATTATGTTAATTGGCATGCATTTTTAATGACAACATTAGCAGCGAGTAATAAAAAGTCAGCAGGATCTACACATGGATAAATAACAACACACTAATGATAATTACATAAACCTTCTGTGTAGTGACATGTGGGTCAGGAATTGAATTTGCACTCTCCAATTAAATCATCTATCAGGTCCCCACATCATCAGTAACAAATGTCACTGGTAGGTTTCCTTCTCCTATATTCAGAGTGCTGTCATACTTCTGTTTGTTAACATCCAATAAAAGATTGTATTTCAAGGCCAAATTTTGACACCTAATCATATTCAATGGGGGTGTTGATTGCCAAAGAGTGGCAATATTTGAATTTTTTTAAAAGAGCTTATTTCAGAAACGTAGAAAATTTAATTTCTACTTTAGGCATTTAGAATGGCCTTTCTGATAAAAAAAGGACCAACATCAATACATGTGCTTCTGGTTATGAACTGGCAAAACTGCCTTGCTGAAATAGGAGCCTTTTTCGAAGAGGGTGATGTTAACAGTGAAGATTTAAAGACTGAGCAAAGACTCCGAATTAGCACATTTCTGAGATCAGGGAATGACTGAAGTCAAAGAGAAATGCTGCCTTTAGTTTGAGACAAAACGCTCATTTTTACATCCTTTCTTTTTGTGGCATAATGGGATATACTTTCTTGTTATTATAGAACAAGCTGACAAAGTAGCTGAAAATAATTCTTACAAGATCAGAAGAACATGGTGCTTCTAAACAGGACTTTATCCTGGGGTACCAGGAGGCATTTGGCAGAATAAGCCACATAACATGGGCTGTTTGGGAACTCCAAAAATGGCATCTGCTTGCCTTGCTTTAGGCACAGGTAGGACAATGATTGCTTACAAACTCCATGGTCCTGAGCTACACTGACATCTGAAAAACAAAAGCTAATCTAATACCTGTTATTGAGCATAACAGGCAGCATCTGGGTAGCTGGGGGTTGCACGCATGAAGGTCATGAGTTGCCCTGGGCAGGTAGCAGCCACATCCAGCTGCAGAACTGCTGTGAGCAACCCATTGCCTGCCAAAACTTCAAGGCTGAAGGAGCACATGGTGCCTCTGCTCAAAAGCATTTCAGAAAAGCAGCAGCCACAAAGGGCAGAGGACACTTTGGGAAATGCTCATGGACAAATGCATGGAGGAGTCACAGGAAAGGAGACATTTTTGGGGGACAGAGGTGACCCATGTCAAAGTGAGGATAAGTTCAAGGGTCCACAGCAGGGAGTGACCCTTGCCAGGGCAGGTGCACCCCGAGGGACCATGGCTGGATGGCCCTTGCTGGGACAAGCAAGAAACAAGGAGGAACAGAAACATTAGGCACAGGAGCTGCTGGTGGGCTCATGTGATGAATAAGGAGGGACTGAGCATAATCCAGAGCAAAAATAAGAATAATGTTATTATTACTGTGTTGTTGTTGATATTTTTATTTTTAATTATTCTAATTATTTCTTATTGTTCTTATTTCAACCCACAGGTTTTCTCACTTTTATGCATCCAGTTCTCTTCCCCCTATCCTGCTGAGAGAGTGGAATGAGCAAGTGGCTGTGTGGTGCTTAGTTGCTGGCTGGGGTTAAACCACAGCATAATTAATACCTAATAATTACAACAATAATATGATTTTCTTTACTGCAACGAAGTCTTAGTATAGTGTTAAAAAGATTTTTTTTTTGTCCCCACCTATATATATATATATGTATATATATACATATGGATTTTTCCATCTGACAGTTCTGAGGATACAAATGCAGAAACAGAAATTGGAGATGATAAGTGGCTTTAGTTACGATCATGTATGGAGGAGTCCTATTCAGAGACCAGAATGCCATGAAAAGTCCAAAAGAAACCAAAGAAAAACATACAGTCCCTAGGCTAGAAAGATGAAATCAGAAAGAAAGGATAAGACCCTATTTCTATTTGTGGAGGAGCTCGTTCTTCATCCATGCAGACCTCCTCCCGCCTTTGCTTGATTTCCTATTTGTAGGGATGACTGTTCTTGAGCTCAGTCTAAGTCATGCTTGAAAATCAGCCAGCTCTCTTGGACCTGTCCTTTTTTGCAAGGCTGTATCTCATGGGATTCTCCCAGGCAGATCTTCGGACTTTTGAATGCATAAAAGAGTTGCCCTTCCATTTAAACACATCAAACTGTGTCTCCATTATTCTTTGGAGATGGACATCGTTGAGAAATGAAGTGTCTCAAAGACCAAACATCACCTGGTTCCCTCAAAAACACCCCCTGGTTCCCTCAAAGTGTCTGCAGCCAACAAACGTTGAGCAATTAAACTCTGAGGAACCAAGAGAATTAGACCAAGGACAGCAGATGCAGAAAACATAGCTCACTGGAAAAGTCAGAGCAGTGATGTAAGAAGGAAAGTAGATATGGAGGAGATGCAGTCAGAGGATTAGAGGAGGAACTGGGAAAAGGTTACATTTGTGAGGCAGAGAAGAGAGAATTGAAATGTGAGAGTGTTCACACTAGGAATGTTTTTACCTGTAATGCTGAGGCCGACAGTACAAGCTGGCCATATCTCTATTTCTGTCTTGAGAGCACAAGTTTGTTAAGCTGTAGAATGAGAAAAACTTCTGAGAAACCCAACAATGAGGAGGTCATGAAAAAAATCTGCAACTACATCAACTTTACCTACAGCTTTTCAGCAAAGCAAAGTAGCAAATGATAGAAGGAAGCATATGTCCTTACAGTCAAAAGGCTAAAAAACTACCCTGCACAGACACAGCCCCACTCTTAGGGGCTGAGATATTGCTGCCTGAGGCTAAAAGTGTGGCTGTAGTGCACATGCAGAGAGCCTGATATGCACAGGATCCATCAAATTTCCTGATTATTGAGGTATGCCTGTAAAAGTTGACTCCTCTCGAACTCCTTGTATGCTTGTGCCTTCACACGTTCCCTCTGCAACTCATGTACAGGAAATAAATCCTGTACATCTTGCTGGACACCTTGGCTGCATCTATGACTGTAAATTAAGAAATGTATAGGACCTTTGCCAGCACTTAAACATGATCAGGCCTACTAATACGTCATAGGAATATTCTCTGCTGAGGTTCTGGCCTGTGCCAAGAAGCCCCATTCCAGGAAAGTCCTGAGGATGGCTCTGCCAACTGCCTTGAGAGCTCACAAGCATTCCCAGGCACAGGTAACTTGGCAGCTTAGATAGAGCCAGTGTGGCCTCCTGCACAGCAAGTAATTCTGGACAACATCACAGAATCACAGAACTTTGGGAGTTGGAAGGGACCTTGAAAAATCATCCAGTCCAACCCCCTTGGCAGAGCAGGATCACCTAGACTAAATGATATCCAGGTGGGTTTTGAATGTCACCAGAGAGGGAGACTCCACAACCTCTCTGGGCAGCCCGTCCCAGTGCTCTGTCACCCTCACTGTAAGAAAGTTCCTCCTTACATTCATCCTCCTATCTACTACGGTAATACTTTATAAGAGAACAGAGGACTTTTTGGCAGATAGGTTCTCTAACTAGGATGAAACTTCTGTGCACAACATACCCAAATGCATATGTAAGCAACATATGTCCCCACGTTTGGTTCTGTGCTCCCGTGCTGTGTAACACAGCTGCACCCCTAGTTACTTTGATGTGAAGGCTCTGTGTTCATGCTCTTTCCAGTGGGAGGATGAGCATAATGCATGTTGATAACTTTGAAGGTGTAAGCAGGCAGTAATAATAAATGGTAATAAATTAGAAAATACCAGAAAAGGTTGTTCTGTGAAACCAAGTATTTTACTAATAAATCCCTAACATTTAAGAAATAATAAACCTATTTCTCTATGCTGTCGATATAAGAAAATGCACATTTATAAGCCCCTTGCTTTTTAATAACATTTTGTATCAACCAGCAGAAGGATTATATTTTGAGGCACAAACAAGGACTGTTTACTTTTCTAAATGTCTGATTAGCATTTATTTCTTTTCCCACTCCTGCATCTGCCAAAGCTGAGACCTGTCCTGCTTGGTAGAATGATAGAGAGTTTATTTATTTTCCACAGCAGCCACTTCTTGGTGAAGTGACAGGGGGCATTACTGCACCGGGCTGATAGCAGCAGCCTCAGCGTGGGTTTCGCTGCACTTTGGTCAGAACTTCAAACCTGGGGTCTTTCTGCACATGCATGTCAGTTCCAAACAAATCTCAATCTATTCTAAGGAAAAAAAAACAAACCAACCTAACCAAACCATAAATAATGCCAGTCAGTTTCTTTCTTGTCTGTGTAGGTGCTTTTAATATGACTGTGTCCCCCCCCAAAGTACTTGCAAATGCTTTTGTGTGAGGTGGCCCCAAACCATATACTGGTTTTGGAGGAAATAGTTTCTTGCTTCTTGACAAATGTAACAGGTGAAACAAGCATTTAATAAAATAACATAAAAATCCTACAATTAGGAACTGGTACCATTCACACTTTGTAACACGGGGTCAGATAACTACAAGCTGTATAGCCACAGAACGTCAGAGAAAAAAATACTAAATCCTGAAAAATGTGTAGAAAGATAACAAAGTGCAGTTAGTTCCAATTCACTGTTTATGACGTGAGGTAGTCCTTTGAGAGGGTATTTTGGAACAGTTTCTAAAGTAGGCTTAATCTAGTAGGTTCTCCAATTTTTAAGCTAGACAGACATGCTCATTATTCCTTTACTGTTCTACTTTAGTGTGATGGTTTTGGCTGGCGTAGAGTTAATTTTCTTCGTAGTAGCTTGTATGGGGCTGCTTTGTGCTGGCAAGCGTTGCTAACACTGGGGTGTTACTGTAACTGCTGAGCAGCGGTTACACAGATCCAAGGCCTTCTCTGCCCCACACCCCATCCCATCAGTGAGCAGGCTAGAGGTGCACAAGGGGTTGGGAGGGGACACAGCCGGGGCAGCTGACCTTAACTGACCAAAGGGGTATTCAATACAATATAACATCATGCTCAGCATATAAAGCTGAGGAAAGAAGGAAAGAGGGGGACATTGGGAGTGATGGTGGTTGTCTTCCCAAGTCGCTGTTATGCATGATGGAGCCCTGCTTTCTTGGGAATGGTGGAATACCTGCTTGCCCGTGGGACGTAGGGAATTAATTCCTTGGTTTGCTTTGCTTGTGTGTGGCTTTTGCTTTACCTAGTAAACTGTTTTCATTTCAAGATATTGATCTTAAAGATCCTGAAATCCATTTAATATTTTAATTTTTAGAACTTCTTTATAATGATTGATTGATAGGTATTTTAATATTTAGTGTAAAATGACCTAATGGAGTGGGACTGTCCATAGTGTTTTCTTGTGTTTGTTTTTCAGTTCAACCAAAGTTTTGAAGCAGCAAGTCAATTTTACTGCAGGTGAAGGAGAAGAATAGTCAGAGGACAGCCTTTAATAACGCTTTCTCTTCATGAGTGCTTCTTTTCTTAAGGAAAGGTAGTACACAGAAAGCATGCAAGTGTGAAATTCCAAGCATGAAATTAGGTCTGAACAGGTTAAAAACAACAAAAAACCCCTCACTCTTGAAATACATCAGCAGTGAGAGGAATGCCAAGGTGGTAGTTGGTCAGCTACTTAATGGAAAGGGTACTATCTCACCCTTGAATAGGTTAGAGAGCACTTGTATGAGCTGTATCCTTTAAAATGATGTGGGCATAATGGAAGGCACTTGAAGGGGTGGCTGATCTAGTGCAGAACTTGTGAAAATGGGTGATGCAAAGAAGACTGGGGAAGGACAAACATAATAATTGCCTATATTTCAAAAGAGGGAAAACGAAGAGTGGAGGGAATTGGTATCATCAGCTTTATTTCACTCTCTGAAAAAGTGCTAGTGGAAGTTAATGGTTTATAAGCACCCTTGGAGATAAAAATTAAACCAGCTACAGTCAACATGAATTTGTCAGGAAGAAGCTGTGTCAACTCAGTCTAACTTCCTTCCATGACAGAGTAACAGGCACCATGGACCAAGAAGCAATACATCTCACATTTTGATTTCAGTAAAGCTTTTAGCATTACTTCCATAGAATTTTCATGAGTAAGCTCGAAAAATATGGTCTAGACAAAACTGGTAGTTAGTCAAAAGTGGGTGGAAAGCCATTCTCAGACAGCAGCAACCATAGCAGAGTCAGTTCTGGCATGGCTCCAGTTCTTTCCAGTAGTTTAGTTAATGAGCTGGGTGATGGGGCAATGAGTTCTGAGATTGGGCTCAATGACCTACTGAGGACCTTTCTAACAGGAATTATCCTAAAATACTGTGGTTCTGTTTTTGTGAATTTGCAGATGATACCTACCTGGGAGATACTGTTAGCTTGTTGGCAGATAAGATCAGGATTTAAGATGATGTTAACAAGCCCTAGTTATAATTTAAAAGCTTAGGATAGCACTGAGTGCTGATAAATAGAATATGCTTAGAAATTGTTCAAATACAGGACTGGGAAGAAACAGCAAGAAGCAGTTTTACTGGGAAGGATGCAAAGGTTACTGGGACAAACCTGAACCCAAGTCAAACAGGCCATGAACAAACCAAACACTGTTGTGAGCGAACAGAATTTTGGCCTTTTAGACACGCAAACGAATGCTACTTCTCTGGGCCTCAGCTGAGATAAAGTAGTCACTTTCGGGAGCTGAACGGCAAAAAGGATTTTAACTAACTGGAGAGAGTCCACAGGAGATCAATAAAAATGATAAGACATTGGAAAACATGACAGATAAAGAAAGGGTGAATATTAGGATTGTTTAGCTTAAACAATGCAAAACCAAGAGAGACAAATTAACAGCCTAACTATCTACTAGACTGCTGGAAAGAGGAAAGGAAAAAGTTATTTTCAGTGTCTGTGAAGTGTAGATAAGGCTGAATGGGCTTAAACTGCAGCAAGGAAGATTTGGGTGAAACATTAGGATAAGCTCTCTAATTGTTAAGAACAGCAAAGCGCTGAAACAAATTGTCTCCGTGACTAGAGGCCCTGTGGAGCAGGAGAGGCCTGCCACAGCCTGGGCCTGCTGTGGGACCACAGGGACAAGCTGGCCTTCAGGTTTCTGGCAATCCTGTTTTTTCCAGATTCTGTAATATGTGAATAAAATCAGCTTTATTTTTGCAGCACCAGAAATACCCTAATATGTAACCTCGATTTAAATACACTCAGGGCCCACTTTCCTAATGCCTTCCTCTCCTTCGGTAGTCCTTAAGTATAATCTTTTTTTAACCATATCACAATCATCAAATGCTAGAGAGAAGGACCCCTTGTGACTGACACCTCACACATACTTCTTTCTATCCCTCCAAAGTATTATTTCATTTTCTGCCTAAGTCTCTATAAATCGTTTTTTATTAAATATCCAAGTACCATTGGCACTGGTGAACATATCATTCCTCTTCACTGTCACCTACACACTTCATAAAGACCTTGACATTGTTTCTCTGAAAATGTAGAAGGTGCAGAATGGAGAGAGGGTCTGTTCCACAAGTTCAGTAATACTCTACAAAGTCCCTTCTATCACATGGCTATTTTCACTGCCCTTTCATTTGATTTTAAAGGAACTGAAAAGACCACGATTATTTCTGTTCTAGGTAGAACGTATTTAACTGCAATACTTGACACTAAATATATTTCTAGATTACTTTTCAAACTGTCTTAAATAGTGAACAACATAAACCAGGCTTGTCTGGAAATGCAAACAAGGCATTTTAGAATTAGGAAGTTAAAGTAAGGCTCTGAAATTCCTATTTTAAGAAACCAAAACAAATAGCCTTAATTAATACTGACTATAAAGTAGCTTTTAAATTTCCTAACCAGAAATATTCTAAAATATCTTCAAACAGCTATTTTTAAGAACTTAGCCAGTAAGTAATTTTACACTTTAAATTAGCTGTGGATCTCTTTTGCCTTAAGTATTTAAATCTCTCTCACAATTTATAGCTAAGAAATATATTATTAAAATTTGCTATTTTATAAAGATAGTGAAATTTTAAAACAATTGGCAGGATCATTTGTTTCAAGAAACACAGGTAAACTTCTTTTTCACTAGTCTTACACTGACTCCTCATCCCTGCTTCTTTTAAGTTACAGACTACCTGCGTTGGCTTTGTTTTCCTAATACTCTGAGGTAATTCATTTAGACTTGTTGAACTGTAAATGCTCACTTCTGGACAGAACCCAGGACTATGGTTTATTCTGGCTGCTATGGGTCAGCTCCTGCTCACACGCATTAAAAAATCCGAAGTTTGGACTTTTCCACTCACTAACCTAAAGGAAGTCAAGGAACTTATGTTAGGATTTTTGCATTTTCACAGCTAATTCTATTCTTTTCCCCAAAGGCTCCATGCCATTCTGCACAATGCATAAGTAAAGAGTGAAGGGTAAGGCACTGCATATGTCTCTCCACTGCTGCCCAGATTTGCTCCCTTAAAAACCAGAAATGCACACGGCAGTTGCAAAGATTCGGCACAACGGATGCTGGGTTGAGAGTTCATCATCAGGCAGTGTGAAAAAGTGATTTTTCAGGATAGATCTCAGCAGTTGGGAAAGACTCAGAAGCAAACAAGGCTCTTTATATCAAGTCCCAATATTTTACAGTATTTAAAAAAATCCTCCTTTAGATGAATATGACAGTTATTTACTCAGCATAACAAGATTTCTAATTAACAGAAGTCAATTATCTAATATATTGATCTTATTTTCGGATGCATTTTTTCTATGTGGGATCTTAAACTGTCCTCTGCCCTGGTGGTACATGCATAAAGATGCAAAGATGCTCAGAGATATTGAAGACAGCTCTCAGCTTGTTGTTGGAAAGACATGGATGTAAGACGTTGAAGGCTGAATTAAGCTCTATGAGAGCAGGACAAAGGACACACAACAGAAGGGCTTTAGAAAGGTGACCAGTACACAGAAATTCAGGGTGTCACTAGTTTCCAAAAATTGCAGTCCAGGCTTTTTTTTCCCCATGGATATGTGAAAAAACCGATGACTACATTACTGCTGGTGAATCAACAGGCAGTATGAATTTAAAGTAAATGGCTGTCATTTAACTGAGATACAACAAACTCCTCTCACCACTGTCTCCTACGTATTTGTAGAGTACCGGTGCCCAGCTGTCTGAGTTATTTCAACAAGTCTTGCTTTTTTTCTCAGTTTCCATAAAACCCATCTCCACAAGTAGGTATCAGAAGGTATCAGTACCTGTGACTCTTGTCTACCTTCCTTATCATCTAAAGTTGTCCTCAAAGTGGCGCTGCTCAAAGGTATTGCTATTTGGTGGTCCCTCAACTGCAAGCCCTGCCAGCCAATGAAGGCCAGGCTTGCTAACAGCAGACCAAGAGGTCATAATGCCTCCATATTTATTTGTGAAGCCCTCGATACAAAGGGCTGTGCTGCTGTCTTTCTTCATCCGCAAGTGGCAAGGGAAACTGCAAGGAGAGAAAAACACCCTGGCTACGGCCTGGGGAAGAATTTGTTTACAGTGTATCAGTACTGCACTTCCAGGGACTACACAACTCAGCCCTTTCAGAGATTGCCAAAGTTGCCAAGTGCAAGAAAGGATGATCTGAGCTTCAGGGCATCATTTCTATCGAAAGCCAAGTTCCAGGACTTGGGGAGAAGGAGGGCTTGTTTTCACTACAACTACAGCTCCACACTGAAGAAAGGCAAACCCAGAAAGCCATGTGCATCTGTGGTTGCTTTTCTGAGGGACAGGAAAACCGAAGGGCAGGAGACCACAGCCATGAGTTTTCTCCAGATGCCATCTGCTGGCTGAGCTGACAGCCCAAGCCTGGCCTGACCCCAGGAGAGCACCCAGGCCTAAAAGAAATGACAAGGCTTAACTTACCAATACTTATCAGGTCTTTAGCAAACACCACAGAACAGCCAAATATTTATTTTTGTAAGAGCAAATTAAGATGAGTTTGCAGGTTTTAGAAAGAAGGAAAAGGACAAAAGTGACTATTCAACTGGTATAGCCTAAAGAAATTGATTTGCATTCCATTACATGGGCAAAAATACTGAAAAGCTAGTAGCTTGAAAAGCTCTTGCTGTCAGAAGCAGAGCTGGTCCTTGATTTTGTGCAGCCCCATGCAAAGGCGAATTACTAAGCAGAACGGAACAAGTTAAATAAGCTGCATGACAGCACAAACTGAGGGAGTTTGCTGGGTGGGTATTGGATATGGGTAAAAAAAAAAGGTCACTGGGTTACAGACGACAGGGTGGCACTGTCTTCTTCTGGACTTGGGCAGACTCCGTCAGGAGGGGCTGCCACTGCCCGCTGATGGGACCCTCAGCTGAGATAACGCTGGCTGGAGGCTGGACAAAAAGATGGTGTTTGGGAAGCACTGTTCTGGGATTTCTGAGCAGGCCTGTGAAAAAGCTATTCATTGTCAACCCTCTAACACTTTTGCCCTAATCCCCAATACTCAAAGCTCTGTTTGAAGGGCAGAATGCTGAAAACTTTTTTTAAAATTTATTTTTAATAGAATAGCTACAACATTTCTATTTCAGGAAGGCCTTCCACAGTTCAAAGGGTAACCACTTTGAGGAGCATGACTTGGACTGGTAGCCTTCCATGTGCTATGGACTTTTTAATATCTTGTGCTGTGGCGATGGAGGAGAAATGATGGAGCTGTTTGCCTGTATGTGGAATCAAGTGTGTTCTGGACAGGATTGTGGACGGAGGCAAAGTACTAAAATACACCCGGCATTAACTACCCAAAGTAAAATTATCACTTTCATCCACAAACTATTCTACTTACAACAACTTAATATACAACACCTAGTTTTATTTTACTAGTATAAGATGATTAATACTTGAGTTACATCAGAAGTCATTCAGACTATGTCTTACATCATCATTTAAAAATCCTTTACAAAGGACCAATTTTTCTCTCACATTTCTATGTCACCAACCTGTACATACAATGGATGTGCACAAGCAGGATCTCCTGCCTAAGGCACTGAACATAAAATAAATAAACAAATGACAAATATTATTTTATCTCTTTATTTTTTTTTTCAGAATATTTTAATATTGAAGCCCAAGTTGTTATTTTCAAGGGACCGGGAAGGGGAAAAAGGAAAGGGAAAAGAAAGAAGTTATGAAGACAAATTATTTTATTTAATTTATGGTTTTGTGAATGGTCATTTCTGTAGGCAACAAAATGTTTTCTTAAAAAAAAAATTAAACAAACAGCACCATTAAAGAAAGCATGATCCCTGAATTCTAAACAAAACACTGTCTTGAACACAAAAAAATTGCTCAAATGCTTGTTTCACCCAGTCACGTCTGGTGGGGTAACAAAGCAAAGCATAACAGCATTAAACTGTAGCAATCTGGCTGAAACCAACTACACCCCCTTCTGAAGAAGATTCAGAGAACCACTTTCTGAGCTTGTCCTGTGGGAATAATATTTTCTTTGGTAGAGGACTGAAGGAGGGTATTTACTTCACTGAATGTGGATAGAGAAAAAAAAATCTAATGCACGTTAGGGATCTCCCCAATAAATCTGTACTTCTCATGCATGTTAGGTACGAGTGGATTTCACATTGCTGTTATACTGCAGGAGTAATACTGCCCTAGAAAGGCATAGAATGGCTAATGCTGAACAGATGTAAACATTCAGAATACTGACAAAAATAAAAAAGAAAAATTAAAAAAAAAAATAATAATACAGACACACAAAAAACCCTGTACTGAAAATGTGACTCGAGTTAAGTTTCTGTAAAGCAGAAAAAATATTTTACAGCAGTACAAGAGAATTATGGCAACAAAGTAAAGCACTTTTCTTGGAACATTCATGAACAGTACAAATACAACAAAGTTATTCTACGGACTAAATTATTCTTTAACTATCAAATATAGTACAAAGCGAAATATTATGTGCTATAAAAGAAGCAGCTCCTTAAATTAGACTAAAAAATGCTTTTTTTTCTTCTTCTTTTCGTTGGTTTTACAGTGACAAAGCATGATGACCGAAGACAACAGGATTTCATAGATTCAGAAACATTTAGCTACACAGGTCCGTGATAAATCCACTGAATATTTCGTTCCTTCCCCCCCTCCCAGTGTTCTGCAGAGCCACAGAAGAGGAACCGCTGCGCTGCTGCCAGGAGGCTGCAGAAGTCATTCAGTGTTCAGAGCGGGGCCTTTCACGCGTGTCAGCTAAAACGATCCCTTTCGGTGACGCTTCTCCGCTCTTCTTGAGCGTTTATCCTGGTACTTCACCACACACCTTGGAGAAACTGCTAAACCAGAGGCTACAATAACAATTCTGAAATTGTGCGTGTGTTTACAAGGGGAAGGGGGTGCAGCATAAGGTAATTTTACTTCAGAAATTGCATTATAAAGCACCATATGCACCAGCTTAAAAACTGGGCAAGGAATTGCAGGGCCCTGAAAAACCATCTGCACGTTCTGTAGCTTACCCTGACGACATGCACCACCCTCAAGAAGAAAGTCTATAGTATACACAGAATATACCTTTTGCTTTATGGCTCAACCTTGGTTTTTTTGTCTTTTAAATGCTTATTTCATGGACTAGACCTCAGCAGATAAATAAAATGCAAACAGGGAGCATCCAGTTCACCATTATTTTTTTTTTAACACACATTATTTCAAAGGGAGTTTCTGCTTGGAAAATTAGTTCAGAACAGGAACACACAGACACACACACTGCAAATGCCCAAACGTTATCTGCATATCTCACAGGTATGCAATTAAAACAATAAAGAGGGAGGAAAGAAAGAAAAAAAAAAGAAAGAGCGTTTCTCCCTCTCACCCAAAAGTGCTGCTCCAGGGGTAGGAGTGGGGGAGCAATTTTGGAGATTTAAAAAAAAAAAAAAAAAGAAAAAAGGTAAATTATACATGCTGGACATTGGGACACATACGTACGTACACGCAAACACAGAGCAGTGTGTTCTTAAGCAATTCTTTCACCACTTTTCAGTGCATAAACTATTAACACCCCATGGTGCAAACTGTATGGTCATCAGAAAACACAATGACATTGGGCCTGAAACCTGGACAACTGAACAAAAGAAGTCATTCAAAATTAACCTCAAAATGTGACTGTGTTCTCACTGAAGACCAAAGGTCACCCAGGCATCTGGGTGATACCAGAATCCAAGGAAGGTTTTCAGTCACACTAGGATTCTGTCAGGCTCTGGTATCACCCCAGTTGCTTTTGAGTATTTTAATACCCTAAAACTATCATCTGTAACAACACTTCATGGCTGCTGCTACCTAATTGGTCAAATTTAGTCCCGCTGCAACTCCGACGACTCCAGAATGAAAGGAGTGGAACTGCACTATGGAAGAGTTTGGTCAGTTGTGTAATGTAACATAGCACCATCCAGTCTAATGCCATTTTAAATAACATTTTATCATGACCCCACACATGCAAGCTGCAATCCTGATATAAAAACAACAATATGACATGAATGAGATATCTACCACATTAGTCACACTCTTGTCCTTCGAACAAAGTAGAACTATTTTGTGGCCGGGATTTATTTCTATATTTTGCCATTCAATACAAGAAGTATTTCAAGAAGTACAAACAAACCTTGACTTATGTGCTGTGGACAGGAAAACCTGAGCTAGAAATAGGGATTCCCAGCAGGCTTATATAAACACAGGTCATTACAAGTCTAAGACTGGTTGCTCTCTTTATTTTAAATAGAAGGATCCTACCTCTACCAAGTATAAATACAATGCAATACAATTCCAATACAAAGGCTCCTGAAATATGAATCTGATATGCATTAGCTTACTACACTCATGCTTATTCATGAGTATTTTCCAGTCACTGTTTTGCCAGCAGCTGGCGTAGCACTGGATGCTAATTTCCATGCGGTTACTTTTAGGTTTTTGCTTGGCTGGCTATTTTTCCTACCAGAAGACCTGAAAAGTGCTGAGAAGCCATTTCTTTACTCACGTGTCATATTAAGGAGCACTTTTGTATAGAAAAAATATATTATTGTATCAGCAACAAATCCGTTAGTGTAATTATAAATTGCCTTTGTACCACACAGTGTAAAAAATAATATTGATATGTTGCTAATTACAATAAAAGAGAACATCAAGGTGCACCATAGAGCTTCCTATGACAGGAATGTATGTTGTAGATATTCCAGCTCATTTTTAAGACAATAAATGGCATTTATCATGTCTTGTGAAAATGGTCCCACAAGAAAACCAATGTGGTTCCTCCATTCAGTAGAACGTCACTAATACGCACCCACATCAGGGAGACTGGTTACAGCTTATGAAATAAGTATACAAACACATTAAAAAGAATAACAGCAGTGAAAAATGTAGTATACTTTTTATTTCCTAAATGTAGTTCTACCATTCACATTAATATTTCAGAATGCAACAGTAAATGCATCATGAAATCCCAGCAGGATTACATCTCACACATTCTCACTACGCTGCTCTCTGAGATTTGTGGAAGGAAAATCAGTGGCCTGTAAGGTCTTTGCATTAGTGAGGTTCTACTGTAATGGTTAAAATAACATTTCTCTCTGATGCTGACATTTGGGCAGACCCAACCACATACTGGCAGATGGATGACTTGCATGCCACACTTTGTGTTCTTGAAGTGGGAGTAAAAAAACCCCAAGGTATTTTCATCTCCCCAGCAACTGCATGTGCTTTACCCCTTTATAATATTTTCCTTTTAGGTGAATAGGGCCCCCAAAATTATCATTTTTCTTCTCTGCTGTTACAGTGGCTAGCGCATCTGGAATGCAGCTATAGTCCTAAATGTAAATACAGTACTGGATAAATACTGAAGATTACTTTAAAGATGCAGTATCCCTTTTAAGAATGCCTTTTTGCTCCCAAATGTCTAAAAGGTAGAATAAAGGGTCTGAATTACTTTGAGAAAAAAAAAAAAGTGTTTTAAGTAATTTTAAGAAATACTTTAAATGGCAAAACTCTGAGATAAATAGAGCAACTCACATAAGAAGAAAAACAACTGACAACCTGTTATTCAAACACTACTCCATTAAGAGTATTTCCTCATTCATTTATCATAAGAGCGCATCATTTTTAGGCCATGGAAAGGCTAAAACATGCAGAACCTATTTGATAAGTCTGACTTGTGTATATATGTATACACACACACACACACACACACACACACACGTATTTGGGACTGACAAATCAAGTTGACAGATTAGAGAGATAGATGCAAATAAAGAATATTTGAAATATTTGAGTGGAAAATAGAAAAACGGGTTCCTAATACCTAGTAAAGAAGTTCCTTTCTCCAGAGTCTACTGAAGCCAATGTAATTCCAGTGTTGGTCCCACTAACCCACCACATACACAAATCTTTCTCAAGGAATCAACAAGAAAAGATGATGAGTAAGATTTGAGTTCCATAGTCCCTGACAGGCACATAAGGAAACTCCTCTAACAATCTAAATCCCTTTTTTTCAACTTTTTTTTTTCTTTTTGCTAGGTGAAGTGACTCTATTTTAGCCCTAGGTAGTGAAAGTCAATTGAAGAAAACAATCCTACCAGCAGAAAAAAACTGCAAACTGACTTGGAAGCTACGACAGCCAATACCCCACACCTTGCCACAACCCCACTCAAACCGGTCACTATTCAGTGTGTTACTCGTTCTGCATAGATACTCCACTTCTTGCAGAGTTATTCTTCCACTGATCTTTAACCTGCAGCTTGTATTAACTATCAAAAAGCTGAGGAAAAACGTGCTGCACTTTGTGCAAATAAATAGAAGCTAGGAATGACATGCATTAATGCCTTTTTTTTTTATCACAGCAAAAGAGTTCATAGAAGCTTCGGTAACAAGGCTATCTTTTCTTAAAAAAAAAAACCCTACTTCTACAGGTTTCCTCTTCTTCCCAGCAAATGGCACTCAGGCAGGAATAACTAAATGCTGAAAGCACCACGTGGAAATAAAAAATACCCCAATTAAAAAAAAATAAAAATAAATCGATCGACTAATTGCAAACCATTAATGGCCTAAACTGCTCCAATCCCTTCGCTCCTTTGTCCCGCTCTCCCACGCTGACAAGGGATACTGCATCTTTGATTCAGTTCCTACCGTACAACCAGACAAGCTACACACAGTTTGGAAGGCCCTATGCAGTCATCATGACAGAAGGCTCCGCAGCCTTTGCACACGATCATGGCTTTCAGCCTGCACGAGCATTTCAGTTCCAGTTCATCGGCATTGCTGCTGTCAGCAAATTTCTGAACCGGGATCTGCGCGTTCTGGTTAGACAGGCCTGTGGCAGTGCTCGCGCCACTTCCTAAAATCCCCATCGATTTCTCAATTGCAGATGCTGCCCTTTTGAAGCTTGTGCTACCGAAGTGGATTGTTGGGTAATTTCCACAGAGCTGCTGCTGCTGCTGCTGCTGCTGTGGGTGCTGCGCCTGTATTTTCTGAGCAGCAAGTTGGGTAAAAGGCTTCTGTGGCTCAGAAAGTAAATAGGAAGAGAAATCTGCATTTCTTAATGCAAACGCTTTTAACTGTTCTTTCACTTCGTTCTGATCATAGGGAGCTTGTTTCATGCCCAGTTCGCAGCTGCTGCTTAAACCTTCCTCAAAAGAAATAGGTTCAGATTTTATATTGCTACAGATGCTTGCTGGCTGAGGCCAACTCAGTCTTTTAGTGGTTTCCATAGTAACTGTCGGTTGTTTTTGATCAGAGGGGACTTCTGCATTTGGGTGAGGAGGGGGAGGAGGTGGCAGGGGCGGAGGGGGAGGAGGGGGATGCACTAATGTTTTACTCTGCAGAGTTTGAGAGGCACTGGCAATGTCATCACCTTCCTTAATTTGAATATTAGGGGAAAACACACTTCCTAGCCTCAGCTGGTGAGCTGCTGTAGAAATATTCACGTCTCCCAAGCCCTTCTGTTCCAGGTGTCTGCTAAAAGCAAAGGCATTGCAGCCAGGTGGGCCTTTTGAAGTAGTCTGCAACAAAGCTGCCGTAGGAATGGGGCCTCTTGCAGCCATGGACATTTGGTAAAAATGCTGTCTATGTGAGGTACTAGCTTCTGCATGAAAGCTGCCATTTTTATCAATGTGAAATAAGCTCTGCTGGAAACTGCATGAAGGCAACGGCCTCTTCTGCTGTTTGATCTCTGGGCTGTGAGCAATTCGGCTCTGAATGCCATGTTTGTTCAGCCACTCCTGCTTAAATGGCTGACCATGCCCTAGCTGGTTCATGCTGGAACTAATTACACAAGGAGCCACTTTAACATCTGTGTCCATTGACACCTTCCCGGGCTCACATTTAATTTGAGCATGTTCCCCTACAGTCCTGGCCATCCTCTTTTTCGGATGGTTTTCACGCTTTCTGATTTGTAGCGGGGCTATGCTGCCCGCTGTAAATCCTTTCCCATCTGGATTAGGAGAGTTGGAAGGATGTTCAACAATATTTCTCTCGGACACTGCTGTTTTACATACTGAGGTAGTTTGCAAAGGCAAGGGAAGCCTGTTAATTTCTAGTTTGGCTCCTGATCTGGGCTGCGGCAGCACTTTCTCTAAAGGCAGATTGCCTTGCAGTAACTGTGTCACTAAAGGATTGTTGGCCTCCACTGACGACAAGCGACAGCTAGAGCCCCCGGCACTGGTAACTCTCTTTAGGGTTTCTGTTGTCAGGGACAGGGAGTCCTCCATGGAGTCCGCGATGGACGTCTTGGAGGTCTGTGGCGGCTGCGCGCTCGTGGCTATTTCTGCAGTCTGGGCAGGCATTTCAGGTCCTGTAAAATCCTCAGTGTCCATCCTGAAGCACTTGTCAGGCTCGTTAGTTTCCGATTTAACAGGCACAGCAATGCTCGTCAGAAGACTCCTGGACTGCAGTTCTGACATCTGCGTGTAACTGGAAGGTTCAGTTTTGACGTTTTTTAAGCAGTTTTGCTCGGCGTAGTCCTTATGCTTACCGGAGTTAAGATGGCTGACCACTGGCTGGTCCGTACTCATGGCCTCTTCGTCATGCCAACAAATTCTATTGTTAGTGTTATACTGATTGGCACAGACAGCATCTCCTTCATTTTTAAATGCTGAAGGACCTCTTAGTTGCTCAGCAAAACCTTGGCTGGGGGTAACCACCTCAATTAATTTATCTTGAGGAGCAAGAGGCACTTCTCGAAGACTCGAACAACCTGCCTGCAAGTTCTTGCTGTCTTGCTTTGCCGTAATGGTGATAAAGCTGGAACTGTGCTCAAGGCTTTCACTAGAGACCACTTCAGGCCTGCTTATGACAGACACCTGAGGACAGGCTATACTTTGTAAGGCAGCTTCTGTCCTGACAGGTCTGCTCTGCAGGTCAATGCTGGTCTCTGCATTTTCAATAGAAGAAGAAGAAGAAGAAAGCGACAGACCGGAATTCATATTTGTAGTGTGGTCAACAATGACCTTGCAAGGTATAGACCTATTCATGGCAGTTTGTGTAAAGCTCACGGGCTGAGGTTTACCGGAGAGATCCATTCGGTTTCGTGCTCCGGAGCCTTTTTCTAAGAGATCAGCATTTAATTTGGTAGCGTTATCGTAAGAGCTTATCGTCACCATGTTACCAGTAAACATCGACATGGGCGGCCTTCCAACAGAATCTGCTACTGCAAGGGCCTCGCTGCAACTCAAAGCTGACCTAGCGGCAGTGTGAATGGAGACCGTGCTTTGCTCGTTACACCCGGTTATGGCTATCTTATCAGAAGAAAACCTGTTGGTAGCCCCCACTGGGGGAATCAGTACAGAACTACCAGAGAGATGATTTGGCAAATTATTTGCAATAGATGAAGGTGGCACAGTGGCATAATGACTGGAGACTGTGTTATTCGCATTGCTACTTGGTAGCGGCAACCTTTTGTCATCGATGGCATTCGGTAAGACCGTATTGTCTATGGAGACTGGGACGTTACTGTTATCAATACATTTTGGTCCAACGGTTATGCATGGAGTATCAGCCCCTTGGATGGTTTTCAGCATATTTATATTACAAGCTGAAACTGTTGTGTTTGCACTGTCAACAGACATTAAAACAGAGGATTTATCAACAGAACTTGCAAAAGAAAGTTCTTTAATTGCTCCAGACATAGCAGTGCTGCAAACAGACACAGAGACTGAACTTTTATTATAAAGCACTGGCACACTGTTACTTTCAGTAGAGGTAGATGAAATAATTTTCTCACACAATTGTGGCATAGGTATATTTTCATCAGAACTGTGCACAGATATCTCAGTAGCAGTTTCTGGTAATGTAGCTGTGTTAAGTGGCTGCTGCAACAAAGCGGTAGTCTCACGGTGATGAGCAGACTTGTTGTTAGGGGACCTGCAGTTAGGATTTACTATAATGACACCAGTAGAACCTTCAATCTTTGTGTCAGTCGAAGTTGGTATCTCCAGAGATGAGGTACTTTCCTTTGAGCTGAACTGCGACTTTGATTCTTTATTAGTCTGGAGTAAATGAGCTCTGGCTTGATGCTTTGCAAATAGCTTGGCCTTCGTTTGCTCCTTGATGTGTGCCAGTGTTCTTGTCTTCCCACCTTCGCACGGGGTCCCCATCGCTCCAGATACTATGCTTGCAGCTGCTGCCACGGCTGCCGCAGCTGCAGCTTCTCTTTGGGCTCTTGCTTGCTGAGCTCTTGCTTTGATATCTGCAAGAGTTCTAGCCCCAGTATTTCTCCCACTGCTGACCGACGGACTTGGGGAAACTCGAGGTTCTGGCTTAGAAACAGGTTGGCTCTTGATGATGAAAGGTGGTCCAATTTTTGAAAGCTGAATCTAAAGGAAGAAAAAACCCAATAGTTTTAATGAGATAGTCTACTGCCTAAAATCACCAGCTGTCTCTTAAAAGGTTCAGAAAAAGGTAATGAAGGGGATGACTGCTCAGTGTGGCTGGACAGAAAAGTGCTAAAAACTAGTGATATTTACATTGCAGTTTTTTATCCTCCTCCAGCATGAATAACTGACATGTGTATTAGCCTTGTCACATCGATCCTTCTGATGGAAGAAAGACTGAACTATATGACAATATGATGCTTATCTGATACAATTTGTCAGACGTTTTATCTGCAATGTATCTAAGTGGGAAGATCAACAAGCCCAGTGCAATGATACTTGAAAAGAGCCTACACCTAAGCTCTTGCTGCAAATGTGTGAAAAAGTAATGATCACATAGTGATTTTGCTTCTTGGTCTCCAATAAGACATCGGGAACAACCTGCCTTTCACTTATATACCAGACAACAAATCTTGTCTTTAGATGGGATGAGCAGTGTCTTCACTGAGCCTATTTTTCATGTTATACCACACAGCACTTTAGAGTGGTGGTATACAAGAAGTGAATCACCAAAGGATACACCTTTTCTGTCCTCTCTGGCAATTTTAAGAGATCCACTTTAGTATGTCCCTGAGATACTTCCTACACTTCTGCTTTTCAAAAAGAAAATCCTCAAACCTACAAGTATTAAAACTGCAAATATTAAAGTTTTAAAAACCTAACACTTCAAGCAAAATAATAACCTGTAAAATCACTGGGATTATTAGTATGTTTCCAGTTAGGCACATCTGTTTTTGGGATTAGAGACTAAGAGAGATAGGAATACCCAATTGTTGGCAGAAAAGCATTTATTTCCATTTCCTGAAAGGGACACATGTTTCCCGGCTGTCCCAGCAATAGGACTTAGTGGTTAATGCTGTGACTTCTCTTCTGAAAGGAACCGAGAAGAAAGCTAGGTAGCATTTGTAGAAAGAGCAGTCATAAGGTATGACAGAAAGGGAGAGCCATATAGCAGAATGATTTAGGAGAACCAGGGTTCTTCTTCCTCTTTTAATAACAAAGGCTAGGGGGTTGTCAGTGAGATGACCCAGGAGCCAAATATTTGTTACACAAAAAACAAACTGGAATTGATTGTCCAAAATAATTTTTGGAAATGCTTGGAAACTTTTCATTATTCTCATTTGCTGGCTGGAGGTTTCAGGGAGATTCAGTTGCTAAGATTGTGCAAGACTGACAGCATCTCATTTTCCATAGACATCAGTGGAAATCACCAGTGAGATGGTTTTGTAATATAGAGCCATTTATATAACAGCACTGTGCTATGCTGGTCTGGAAGGCTGGAATGGTACACTTTTCCTAGCAGTTAAAGGTTTTGCTTATAAATAAAGGCTCATGCCCAGTATTGCGAGGCTTTAGCATTTACATAAGCATATTTTACAAAATATCCCAAACTCACAATAACTTCTAAATGCTTAGCCTTCTGTTTCAGGAGCGACTTTTTTCAGTCTCTAGCTTGCATCCCCAGAACTGCTAACGCTCTAAGTGCTTGATTATTTTTATTATTAGAGTCATGACCTTTTTTTTTTATTCCCTGGAGATCTGTTTTCCTTTGTGCTTGGAGAACCAATTTGAATTTATTAGGCTAGATAGAGACCTTCCAAATTTGAACTAATAATATTGCTAAACTCAGAATGGGCCAACTTCCAATTGCATCACTGCTCGTAAAAATAAATTAGTTGAAATATGCTGCCGCACTAGTGATTAAAACAGTTAGCCTATCTGCCCTCCTGGCCATATTAACAATGTTCAGTGATTGCAGCAGTTAAAAATAAATGCAGAAAAGGGCATTTGTGAATAATCAGGAACTAGTATTGCGAAGTCAATGGCTTAAGTTCAGAAAACTGGATCTAAAACCTATCTGATGTCACCGTGTAGAAAATTAAAAGGGTCAAAATGCTGAGCCTATATATAACTAAATCTATAGATTCCCTCGTTAGGGAAAAAAAGAAACCTTTCAACTGGAATTTACTTTCTGACATAGTGGAATGGCACACACAGAAGTGTTTGCTTAACTGGGGTGTCTTTTTTACCTTTTGCTTTGCCATTAACAAAGGTATCTATCTATATGCATATCGATTAAGACAGCCCCGTGATAGCAAGGTCTCTGTTTCCAATTAATTCTACAAGGAATTAATTACACTTACACTTCAGCCTACCCCATCGGTGTATTTACTTTAGAAGTAATCTGCCAAGGTAGGAATGTGATGCTAAAAGTGAAACTATCATAACCAACTCCTGATGTTGCCACAAGATACACACCACGCACTGTGTCTTTATGCAGCCAGTAGGAGGGAGATAATACACCCTCAGTTTCCAAGTCAGCCTGTTTATTCATTACTTTACCTTAAGGGGTGGAACTCGGGGTTCCTCTCTGGGTGGCTGATCTTTATCAGATGGACTCGTTGACGAAGCACTACGGTTAGGCTGATCATCATCTATCCTAGCTCTCTTTTCTTTGCAGATTCCAAAACTGTGCTGTTCTGCTGTCTTCCTCTTTGGGATCTCTGGGTCTCTACTTTCATTCCTCCCTTCGGGTGATTTTGTGGGTTCTAACGATTTGGAAGAATGTGAACTCTCCAGACGGCTTTGGGTGCTGCCTGTTAGCTTGTGAGATTTACTTCTGCTCACTTCAGAGAATGTAGATTTCTCTAGAGATGAGGTATATAGTTTATCATGTGGTTTTGATGGAAGCAGTTCGATATTTTTGCCTACTGATCCTTCTGATAAGACCGCTACCTCTGATGGCAACAGCGTCACTTTCTTGTCACCTCTTGGCTGAAGACTGTGATTTTTAATTTTGATCACCTCTGGAGGAGAGTGTTCTGGGATGGATGCAATGTAGGATTTCTCCATTTCAGAATGTGGCTTACATGGCTGATGACTGTGGATTTTGCTCTGGGGCTCTTCTAATACTGAAGTATCAGGTATAATTGTTAGCGAACCAACTTTCATATTTTCAGGGGCACTCTGAAGTTGCTTTGGCTGAACAACAAGATTTTCTTCTTGGATCACCTTAGGAATGGCAGAGCTTTCTTCTTTCAAAGTGGGAAGAGAGTCTTCCAGCAAACATGGTGATTTCCTTTGTGGCAAAACAAGTCTTTCATTGCTGGGGGAATTAGAAACTGGAGATGTCTCTGATGGAAGAGGCAAACTATTTGCCACGGATGTTTCAGAGGTTAGAAGAACAGAAGATACTGAAGATGTTTCTGATGTTAAAGGCAAATCAGACATTGGAGATGTTTCTGATGTTAAAGGTAAATTAGAAGCTGGTGATGCCTCTGATGTCAAAGGTAAATTTGACATCAGAGATGCTTCTGAGGTTACAGGTGAGGTGGACATAGGAGAGATTTCTGACATTAAAGGTGTATGTGAGTTTTCATCACTGGCCTTTTGCTGAATATCACCTTCAATATTTTCAGTACTGGACACTTCAGATGAACAAGCTGTTTCAAGAGATGCTGGAGTACAAGGTTCCTCTGAAGTTGACTGAGTGTCTCCTCCAGGAGAGGCAATACAAACACATGGTCCTTCTGGACTTCCTGAGGAAAATGAAGTTTCAGAAATACAAGCATTCTCAGACAATTGTTCCTCAGGGTCACTCTGAAGCTCCATATCCACTGCAATGCCTCCACCAGTGAACAAGGAGCCTTCCAGAGCAGCATTTTGCATTTCTGGTGCCATTAGCTCTTTTGCAGACTCAGAATCCTTCTCTGCTGTATCACTGACAGAGTTTGGAGATGAGGCTGATCGGGCTGGTGATACACAATCCTCCAGCTGATCTATCACAACTGACATCTCCTCCTGAGGGCATTCTGACTTCAACTCCACTTTAATTTCAATGTGAGATACAGTATCAGTTACATCATTCATCATGACACAGGACTCAGCACTGTCTGCAAGCTGCACTGCCTCTGTTTCTTCATTTGTGTCAGCTGGACTTACTGACTCCTCAGAAAACTCTTGTTCTGTTTTATGGTTCTCCTCTTGGCATTCACAAATACTTGTCTCAACCTCTTCAGCAATCTCCTCCTGAATGATTGATTCTTCAGGTATCAGTATGTCCTCTGAGTCTGCCATTAAATCCTTGACAGGAGCCTGTTCCATGTTACAAAGAGGTGGACAATAATCTCTCTCTGGTAAAGGCGGTATTTTGGTGCCTTTCTCTTCTTGTTCCTCAAAGGTTGCTTGCTTCGAAGGACCAGGTGTACCAGAAGATCCACCCAAAGAATTGCTTTCATCTTCATCATTCTTCTGCACTGCAGTGAGCTTCATCGACTCCCCTTTTGACATTCCCAATCTAAATAAAATACACAAATAAAAAAGGTCTTTTCATCACAGACACAATAAAAGGAATAAAAGGAATCTTTCTTGCCCACATCTTTTATTTACAAAAAAAGGACGTATTTTCCAGTTTAAAATAGTGGGTATTTTTAAGTGGTGGGTGACTAATTTATATGGCTTTAGATCTAGTTTTATGTATTTTGGAAAACCATCTAGATATTTTACCAGCATTAAGAAACTTAAATATTTAAAAAATAAGTAATCTATTTGTAGATAGAGTATAAGTAATCTATGGGAGACAGTGCTTAAGGGGAAAGAAGCCCAGGAGGGATGGACGCTCTTCAACAAGGAAATCCTGGTGGCACAAGGACAGGCTGTTCCCCATCTGCCAGGAAAGGAGTCGTCGAGGGAGAAAAACAGCTTGGCTGAGCAGAGAGATCTGAGTGGACACCAGAAAAAAGAGGAAAGTCTATGAGCTTTGGAAGAAGGGGCAGGTATCTCAGGAGGACTACAGGGGTGTAGAGAGAAAATCAGAAGGGCTAAAGCCCAACTAGAACTCAGATTAACCAATTCTGTGAAAGATAATAAAAAATCTTTGTACAGATACTTCAACAGCAAAAGGAGGGACAAAGACACAATCTCCAGCCCTTACTGGATGCAGGAGGAACATTAGTGACAAAGGATGAGGACAAGACTGAGGTACTTAGTTCCTTCTTTGCCTCAGTCTTTAATAGTAATGTGAGATGTTCCGCGGGTCTTCAGCCTCCAGAGCCTGAAAACAGGGAGGGAGAGCAGAATGAAATTCCCATGGTCCAGGAGGAAATGGTTAGAGACCTATTAGACATTCACAAGTCTATGGGGCCAGATGGGTTCCACCAGAGGGTATTGAGGGAGCTGGCCGACGTGCTTGCCAAACTCCTTTCCATCATCTACCAGAAGCCCTGGCTGACTGGGGAAGTTCCACTTGACTGGAGGCTGGCAGATGTTGCACCCATTTACAAGAAGGGTCAGAGGGAGGGTCCAGGAAACTACAGGCCTGTCAGTGACAGGTAAGATCATGGAACGGGTCATCTCGAGTGTTACCACACAGCACATGCACGACAACTGGGTGACCAGGCTCAGTCAACATGGGTTTGTGAAAGGCAGGTCCTGCCAGACTAACCTGATCACCTTCTATGACAAGGTGACTAGTTTAGTGGATGAGGGAAAGGCTGTGGATGTAGTGTACTTGGACTTCAGTAAAGACTTTGGCACTTAAAGCATTCTGATTGAGAAACCAGCTACCACTGGCCTGGACAAATTTCGATGCTTGTTTGTTTTTTAGTACCAGCACAACACTGCAATACTACTGCAGCATGCATTGCAGAGCAAATGCACGCTATGTCTTCTTCCATCAGGAACAGTCATGAAGGAAATCCCTTTTTTCCTCCTGTAGGGTCAGCACAGCTAGCAATATGGCTAAAATGCTGCACCTAAACCTAATAAGGCAATGGATGCTTTGTAATTTGATGGTCATTTCAAATTTATCATTAACGTCAAAATAACTCAATTTCAGCCTCATTTTACCACTCAAAAGCCAATTATAAAGATCTCAGCTAACAGCTTGTGTGTTATTTCTCCATTCTTTCAGGAAACTAAATACTTCATTTAGGATAAAAACTATTTCTAAATAAAAAGATATATGTATGTATTTTTAATTCATTTCACTATAATTAAAAACTAGTCTAACATTCTAAAGGAGCTAATTTATAATCTACGCATCCATTCTCAAGGATGAAGTGCAAAAGAACCATTATTGTGTATACTTCTTGAGATTTCCTTCCCTTTGGTCCTGAAAATAGTAGTTTAAAAAAAGTTTTATTACTTCAATCAAATTAAAAAAAAACCCTGAAAACCAACAAAGCAAAATAAAACAAAAGGCTGAAAAAATGGTTATATTTTAAGATATACGCTCTATGTTATCCTCATTTCCTTCTAAGGACAGCAGGAGTACAGGTGTTTCAGTAAGATTTCCCAAGGAGACTTTGGTCCTCAGCAATTCCACAATAGCAGAAGACACACAAAGGCTTGTCTTGGAGGCCTTAAAAGAAATTTCATGGTCTTAAGGATCTTCAAACCTAATTAACGTAAGTTTGATCTCTGTTCTCATTATAATCAAAAATATGGAAATAAGTGAGCATAAAAGATATTCAGAAATTACAGCAGCGAGATAACTTGTCAGTGTGCTGCCAGAGATCACAAAGACCTGTCTATATGGAAGCACAGAATAGACATGTAAAAAACCAAAATCTGTGGTGGACCTTTTAAAAACACTGAACATTACAGTGGGCACATCAATGCTCACTGAAAAACACTGAGCATTACAGTGATAGCCCTAAACACATGCTTAAAAACCACAGCCAGGGACTGGTAGCCAAAAATGCACTCTCAGGGTAATTATTTATACTGCCTCCTAGTAGTCACTTAATATGCACAAAGGCTCCCTATGCCATCAGTACACTGAGGAAGGATCCTCTAGAGAGCAGTTCAGAACAGCAAATTTACATCTCCCCCACTGAATGCATTTCAGAAGACGTGTCTTTCTTCTAAACAGGCTACAGGTTCCCTATATAGACTAAGCTGAGGTTATAGGTTTAGGTGAGTAAAGTTTAGTTTACACAGTTTTAGGCGAGTAACTTCCTCTAAAATTTCTTGTGTAAAGGAGCAAAAGTTACCTCAGGGAAATGAAGAGGGGAAAGAAATCCACTGTGCTACTGAAAAATGAATCAGTGGCCTGTTTTCTCTTGCTGGCTTATGCCAGAAGATGATGCTGCCTGATGGTTGTCTTTATGGAATGAAAATCAGCAAAGGAATGAAGGACAGGATAATGGTGAATGCAAATGTCACCTGAACACTACACAAATACACACATTCTAGTGACATACTGAAGAAGAAGTTTAAGAAAAATAAGATACTGCATGATTAAGGCCAGCAAAACATGTACTGAATCTTCATTGGTTTTCTGCAGTAATAGATTTGCTACCTTGAGGAAGATACTGCAGTGAAGAAAAAGGCTTTCAGAAGGAGAAGACTCAAGATCAGCATGTTTAAGGCAATCTAAGATAGCAAGATAAACAGCTGATCTGTCATCTTCTTTAGAGAAACAGGCACCAAAAGTTTCCAAAACAGCACAAAAATATGAAGACAGCAGTAAACACAGTAAACAGCTATCAGGAAAAGTGCTGATAAGGCCAGGATTAACTGATAAAGTAAGGGCAGTCAGTCATCAAATAAAAAACCCAAACAACAAAGCAACCCAAACAGCTACTCAAGGATATATGGATGCTGGTATTCTAGTGCTGTGAAAAGTAGTACTGGGGAAAATAAATTAAAAAATAATAATGAAAATATGAAGGATTAAATTGGCAATAAAATTTAGAAGACATCTACCCAAAATTAAAGCTTTGATTTAGTGAGCTGGCAGTACTATCCTGACATGGAATCCTCTCAAGAGCGGGAAAAGAAATAATATATTGAGACAATAGAGTATAACCCTTGCAATCCTGGGGCAACAAACCAGAAGAACACGAATTTCTGGCAACATGCGTCAGCTGGTTCTGGAGAAATGACTGCAGAATGAAGTCTTTTTTTTTAAAAGAAAGTTAGAGAGAGGAAAAATGAACAACCATGAGAAAGTACAAGATGAACATAAATGGAGCTACAATACCTGAAAGGTGCCTATAAGAAAGCTGGGGAAGAACTGTTCATGAAGGTATGTAGCAGACAAGGGGTAAAGGTTTTAAACTAGAAAATGATAGATTTAGGTTGGATATTAGGAAAAAAAATCTTCAACATGAGGGTGGTAGGTCATTGGAGCAGGTTGCCCAGAGAGGTAGTGGAAGCCCCATCTCTGGAGATATTCCAGGTCAGGCTTGATGGGGCTCTGAGCAACCTGATCAAATGAAGATGTCCCTGCTTACTGCAGGGGGGTCGGACTAGATGACTTTTAAAGGTCCCTTCCAGCCTAACGCATTCTGTGATTCTATGATTCTACAACTGGCAGTCCTGTTGTAAACAGCCTGAGCAGAGATAAGAGCAAGCACAAGAAATATAAGATATACAGTTACATGGAAGAAGCACTCTATAGCCTTCAAATGCTATGAACTCTATGTAAAAATTCTGACAAAGAATCTGCATCTATTGATGTCCTCTAACTATAAGGTGAAACTTGAATTTACTTATGGAATATTAAAAGATCAAATTAGCTGAAGTCAGATGCCACGCTGACTGTTGGTTGAGCAAGTCAGACTGCAAGAGATAGGCATTTTGCAGACAATGCACAAGAGAAATGACTCAGGGGAGTTTCAAACTCTGCTACTTCCCGTTGAATCAACATAGCTGAAAATAAACAAAAGCCAAATCATACTCAGAGCAAGCTTAAAAAACAAAGTGAAAAAAGGCAAAAGAACTTACACAAGGTGGAAAATATAGCCAAAGCTACCATTCAGTCAGTAAATAATGAGAAAAAGTACTTGAATTTGGCCAAGCAGCAAAGTAGAAACTGCCTACATAACAGACATGAAGAAGAATGCAAGTGAAACAATGCAAGCTGGGAAAAGGGCAGGGGACACACACACACATGGGACACCAGATTCAATACTGTAGTCAAAGTGGAAATTATGTGCAATATGACATTTTGCATAACAATGTCGATGTCAGGAACGTATCAACCTGAATGACATGTATCACTGCAGCCTGAGTAATTATCTGCCAGCCATCACAGTGTCCAGCATCCAGCTAGCACGGCAGGACTGTTTGCTCTGTAAAATCGTGTGTATCATTCTCAGTGCATGTGACAAGTCATTTGTGACTGAGGAACATGCTTCAACTACAGCGAGGTGCTCGTGCTTCGCTGGTGCTAAAGTTCTACTTCTTGTGGCAGTCCTTATGTCAATTATGTCAATACATTGCCCTCCCCTTCATGAATATGCATAATGAAAAGCCATTATGTTCCTTATCTAAAAACCCAATTATTATTTTTTGATACTAAAGAAATCAACGTCTGGACTACATGGAGGTGTCAAAGCTGTTAAGTAAGAAATTAAGCACTTGATAATAAGAAAGTGCCACTGTAAGACCTTAGAGTTTCTATTATATGTAAAGTGCTGAAGAAACAGTGTTCATACTGGGAGTATTTACATTCATCCTCGCACCCAGCAAGGATGTGCAAAATGAAATATTAAAATGGATGTCTGTTTGCTACCTTCCTTTCATCATGCTCCCCAGTGGCCCAAGACAGTGGATTTTAAAAAGTAGCACTGTTAGTGCAGAAAGACTTTAGCTAATGCCTTAGTCTTTATGTTAATCACTTATATGAAGGGTTCCCCCTGACCTGGATTTCCTAAGTAAAGAACATCTAACAACAAAACTAAGACACGTCATGTGATGATGGTTCCCTTGGCATATTTTTGTTTGCTAGGTAATATTCATAAATTCCATTAAAACATACCTGAAAAATCCAGTATCATTAAATAACTAGTTTATACATTATAATAATTAATAGTTCCAATACTTAATATTTCTAAAACCAGAAATGAAATTGATGGATTATATTTTTAAAGCAATTCTTAAAAGAAAGATTCTTGAATTTTAAAATTATGAACATCCCTTAAAATTTTGATTAACCTCCCCCCTAGAATATAAAAAATAAATCTTCAGCTGCTGCAGAATGCCATCTCTGTAGCATCAATGAAATTGTGCTGACTCCTCACAGTTGTGCACCTGGAGTGATACTATCTAATTAATTTTAGTCAGTTAAGGGTATTTATTCTTTGCATCTCACTTCTAAAATTAGAGAAGTCATTGCCACTTTTTATTTTTGCATTGTATATTCTATTCCAACAAAGATGCAAAATCAAACAGTAAAAAATGTTATTTTATTTGAGAATCTTTTCAACTAGCTTAGAAAAAAATAGAAGAAATAAAAATATACTACAGAAATATCTGCACTGGTTGTCTGGCCTGTAGGAAGCTGTATTTATATGTTGCATGAGGGGAAAATAGCTATCTTTTAAAAGATAATTAGAAAATACTCACATGCTTGGGCCTTGTGTCTTAAACTCTCCTTGGAATGAACTTTTATGGATGAGTTACGAACCTTTACAAATGCAATTGTAATGCAAGTGCAGACACACCACAATAATTCTACCCACAACTTCTTATACTGGGGAATGACTGCCTTTGATAACTGCTTTATTAAGTTTTACAGCACATGACCGTGTTATGTGAAGCAGAGAATTATATTTTCATTTCCTCCTAAAAGAAAATGAAAAAATGCTTTCATTTGCTTCAGTACTTACTTTTCACCATAAAACCTTTCAAAGAATTTTTCTTTCCAAGGTTCTGTTTTCTTTTCCTTTTCAATCTCTTGTCTGATGCGCAACTGCATTTCTGGGGTAAATTCTCCTAAAAAACAAATACTAACATATTGAATAAAAGTTGTCAAGGATTAGCTTAATACGGGCAATTATAAATTAAAGCTACAAATACAACATGCTGTGGTTTCTGTTACAGGCATCCAACAATTCCAGATGGAAATCATGAAAAGCAAAAGTGAACGCGACACAGCCAGATTTAATTTACCATACAACATCAGTGTTTCCAAAGTATATTGGTGGGATTTAGTTGCAGGCATTTATGTTCCTGAGGCTGGCTGAAAGCGCTTGGGGTTTTTTTTTTTTTAAGCTGTCAAAATAAGCTGCCACAGCAAACTGGAAAAATGTGCACTAAATTTAAAATGGAATCAGCAGTTTTTTCTTTTTGCTGAATTACTGGTGTATTACACTCTCTGCTCTAAAAGGATTTCTCCACCCTAGAAACGGAGGCATTCTTCATAAAAAACAATTAACCTCTGGTAAATCCGAGAACAAGTAGATAGTTACCTTCTGCCAGTCGCTGCTTCCACCCTTGTGCTGCATATGCGAAGAATTCATTATTTAGAGCGGAACTACTGAGGCGCAAAACTCCATCACTCCCCATCTAGAAAATAAGCCGATGGTAGCAGAAGATAGTGTCAGAAATAGCATCAGCTAAGATTATACAAAACCAGAGTTCCAATTAAGGGAAATGGGAAGGGATGAGGACTGGGAATAACAAAGCAAATTACCTACTACTACTACTAAACCAGCATTTTCATTATAGTCGTTACTGTAAATACGAGTGGGCTCATCCAGCATCAGTATGCTCTCTTCAGCAGTGATCAGTCATCACTATTACTGATAACTCAGTTTACAGCTGATTGATGTGTTTTAATCACAGCCCTCAATCTTGAGCCTACGTCTAGAGCTATTGTACACAATCAAAACCCAAGATCGTTTTTGAACTTGTGCTTCTGCCTGGAATAGGGTACAAAACAAATCAAATAAATGTAATGAAGATGGCAACTTTGCTGTTTCTAAATAAACCTAACGCTCATATAAACTAATATGTTGTACTTGCAGAAGGGTGGGTGACAAGTAACCTTAACAAACTAATGTGTGTAAACCCTGAGGCATACACAGCAAAAACTGTGGAAGAACTTTTTTCTTTTTTACTTTCTACATCCATCAAACATTCATTGATAACACACCATTAAAAGCCTTAATCACAGGTTTTTTTACAATAACTTTAAAAAGCAATCCAACTATCGAGCTTTCTTTTGCCATAGGACTTAACGCTTCTGTTCAGGATGTGAGGATATGTCTGACTCTTGAAGGAATTCTAAGAACTGAAAAAAGTACTTATATAAAACCAATTAGCAGCAGGCATCACCTCTAGCATAACAAATAAACTGACAAAAATAAATAAGCAAATAAAGAGAGAAAGAGAGGAAACAGCAGAAGAGGCAGTGAGGTAACGTCGCTGGAACACTTGCTACAGTTCATTTTGCATCCTTTAAGGTAACTGAGAGATGAATGTTTGACACCACTGTTTGTGATCTAACAGCAAAACCCAGCCCTTTTTCCAGCACATTAACACACGTTTTCGCTATGTAATACCCCCTAATTCTCAACGTGTGTTTCAAACTGAAGCCAGAAAGAAGCTGACATGTCAGAAACATGCAATGGTATTTAGTTCAATGTCCCTAGCTGAGCTCTACATTTCGCTCATAACACTGGCCTTACTTATGGAATAGTCTTAGCTAAGTTACTCCTGTCTCACCTAGCTGTCATCCTGTCCCACAGTGATCTCATGGGAGTCAATGAGACAGATGCAGCGTAGTAAAGAGAGAAACACAGAACGTTAGGAGCTGGAAGGGACCTTGAAAGATCATTGAGTCCACCCCCCCTGCCAGAGCAGGATCACCTAGACTAAATCACACAGGAACACATCCAGGCAGGGTCTGAATGTCTCCAGAGAAGGAGACTCAACAACCTCTCTGGGCAGCCTGTTCCAGTGCTACATAAGCATGGACTCTGAAAATCAGGCAAGAAAACAGTATGTGCATGGTACCAGGGTCCCTCAGCAGGATATGAACCTGCAGTACCACTGCCTGCGATTTTGGGTTACATGGCATTGTTTTGCCAACAAGTCAAAGGGTTTGCATTCAAGTAAGATGGGTGTGTAATGCCTCTACACTTTCCATGATGTGGGTTGTGAAATGGATGCATATTACTTACAGACAGGGTATGACTAATGCTGAAACTGGAGAAAAGCTGGAAAGAAACAGTGAAATGTGCAGCAGAAGCAGCACGAAAATAAAATCAGTGCAACAAGAGAAAGGCAATAAAGAACATGTACTTATTGTATAAATCAAATTGGTATGATGCATTATCTTCTTTCTGCACAAATTATTTTTTCCAGAAATAATATATTAAAGTGAGATTTTTACATAATGTGCCTCTTGTACCTTGTATTGGTTTTGCATGGCAAGGTTTTGGTAGTGGGGCAGGGAGTTGCAGGGGTGGCTTCTGTAAGAAGGTGGTAGAAACCTCCTCTGACAAGAGCCAACACCAGCCAGCTTCAAGAGGGACCTGACGCTGACCAAATCCGAGACAATCAGCGATGGTGGTAGCGCCTGTGTGACAACATATTTAAGAAGGTAAAAAAACCCCAAGCAGCAGCTTTTTGCTGCCAGAGACAGGAATGAGATGATGTGAGAAACTGTGCAGACACCAAGGTCAGTGCAGAAGGAGGGGCAGGAGGTACTCCATGAACCAAAGCTAATATTCCCCTGCAGTCCATGGAAAAGACCATGGTGGAGCAGGCTGTCCCCCTGCAGCCCATGGAAGATGATGGGGAGTAGAGATTCCACCTGTAGCCCATGAAGGACCCCACAGTGGAGAAGGTGGAGGTATTTGAAGGATGCTGTGACCCTGTGGGAAGCTCACACTGGAATAAGCCCCTGGCAGGACCTGTAGCCCGTGGAGAGAGGAACCCAGGATGGAGCAGGTTTGCTGGCAGGACTTGTGACCCTTTGATGGACCTAGACTGGGAGCAGTTTGTGAAGAACTGTAGCCTGTGAGAGGGACTCATGTTGGAGAAGTTTGTGGAAGACTGTCCCATAAGCAAGATCCCATGCTAGAGCAGGGTAAGAGTGTGAGGAGTGGCAAAGACAAAATGTGATGAACCAACTCCAACCCCCATTCCTGGTCCCCCTGTGTTGCTCCAGGGAAGGAGGTAGAGAAATTGGGAGTGAAGTTGAGCCTGGGAAGAGGGGAGGGGCAGGGGGAGATGTTTTAAGATTTGTTTTTTTTTCTCATTATCCTACTCTGTTTTCATTGGGTAATAGAGTAGATTCATTTTTTGTTGTTAAGTCCCTTTTACCTGTGATGGTTAATTGCTGAATGATCTCTCCTTATCCTTATCTCAACTCACAGGCCCTTTGTTCTATCTTCTCTCCCCTGTCCAGCTGAGGACAGGCAGTGACAGAGCAGCCCTGGTGGGCACCTAGCCTCCAGCCACAACACACCTGAACTTGCAAACCACTAGATGGTCAAAACCAGCACTTACACAATTTCCTCCAAAGGTGAGATGAAAAGCTATAAAGAATTGTAAGTTACTAAATAAACAATTCTTTGTTCTCCAAGGAAAGGCGCCGGAGCTACCTTGAATTTGAACAGAAAAGGAGATGAAATAGTAGCATCTGCTCATGTCAATGTAAATTCTATTCCAAACTTCTGTCAATTCAAGATTTTATCCCAGAGCCCAACAGTGTTTATTTACTGGGAAAGAATAATACAGACATGAATGGTTATTATCATATTTAACCTCATCTAACAGCAGACTATCTCTGAAAGGCATAGTCTTCCTGAAACTCCATTGCTCAGCTGACAGCCAACAGTGTAGCCTTATCACTGGCCAGATCAAGACACCTTATAGCCAAGTAATGATTTGTGGACAATAATTTTCTGTTAATTCTGCAAGATGATCCATCTTATCCTAAGGTCATACAATCAGCAGATCTCATGCACAGCTGGAATGTACCGCAAGAAGCAGAAAGAGAACACAGCTTTTCAGCATCAGTCTGCCTTCAGGTTGCGTAAAACATGAAACTGTAGCCAAGTGTGATTGAGCCATTTCACAGGGCTGCATAAATCAAGAGCACTATGAAGACTGCCAAGCTAGATTGTTATGTCAATAAAAGAACAACAGTATTAGCTTCTCTGTAAGCCAGTTGTAACAACAGTAGAAAAGCCAGCTTTGTAGCAAGTTAGTGCAACTTTTATTTTATTGGCTAATACACTTGGAAAAAAGTGACAAGTTTTTGGGCGCAGAATTTTTTTGTAAGGTGTGGAAAAGAAACTGCAAACCCCAAACTAAGTGCCAGAAAGGGGTCCAACCACATTTGAATGTTAACAAGACCACAGAGAGAAAAGGACAGGCTGGAACTTCAGAACTGAAAGTAAACGTTAACATGGTAATAGGTAAAGTTCTTTAGTTCTGCCAACCAGAAAAAATGCAAAGTAGTAAGTACCCATGGTAGGAAAATTGAAAGGATTAAAAAAAAAACACCAACCCAAAAGAATAACAGAAAGGGAGAATGAGAAGATTGCAGTGAGTTACCCAAGGAAAAAAATTAGAAAAGGCCAACTAGCAGCAATAGAACAACAGATCATCTGTGGACTGCATTGGAAAACAGATGCAGGCTGTGCTGACCACTTTAGATATTAACTGTTAAACCTTAAAAGTATTGGGGAACTATGTTCACAAGATTGAAATAATGATGTTACAGATGTTTAGGTTAAAAAAAAATAAGAGGAACAAACTCAAGAAGTCATCATTGCTGACCCCATGATAGTCACTGCCTTTGATGAACTGGCAGAGGAGGAGCTTTCCCGAGACCTATGTTCATGAGATCATGTAACTCATAGAAGCTTTAAGCAGCTGGAACAACCAAAATACAGAGAGAAGAGCACATAATGATACAGAAGATGGAAATGCACTAATTAATTCGAGGAGAAGCTTCCAGTCATCAATTTTACCATGACATGAAGGATTTCAGACTAAAACACTATGGAGGAATGCATGAAAGTAGTCATCATTATCTAGACTTGATACACATAATTTAAGGTAAGAGTTACCAATGGAAAAAAATGCAGGAAATAAAGAGTTGGCTGGTCCCCAGTGACTTTGCCAACCTTGCTCTGAAATCTGAGATCAAACAAAACCTGTCCTGGAAATGGAACACGAAGAATTTATTCAGTCAGTTAAAGCTCAAAGAGCTAAAGTGAATGAGACAAATGTTGTAAGAAGAATAAAGTACTAAACAGAAAGCAGATCCACTATCAAATGAGGAAATTACATGAAAAAGAAGCTTTTAAAAAACTAAACTAAGTTCAATTGTTTAGCTATTTTTGATTCATTTAAAGATTTCTACACAGGGGAAAAAACGTTTGAGCAATGGAACACTTTGTGTCTTCCAGGAAGAGTTTATCAGGAACAGCACCACTAACAAAGACGTTTTAGTCCTTTTCTCAATACCCCAGTCATGTGGAATCAGGCTAACATTTTTTCTACTCTCTTAAACCTGAAAGTACTAAGAGGTTTTGCTCCTGCAGTATTAGATAACAGCTTCTACTAAAATCTTGTCTTACCTCACCCAGGGAATGCATTTCCAGCTAAGTCAAAAAGTTAAAGAGGAAATTGAAAATTTTGAAGACAAAGAGTGTATTTGCTTCTCTATGCTCTGATGATAGAGACAGCACAATTAACCACTAGGTTTAAATTAGAATTTGAAGAAACATGCCAATAAAGCAGTTCTTAACTACACTATTAATTTTTATAGTATTTTAAAAATGCTGTCCAACAGAGACAGTGTGTTAATGAGCTGGAGCAACAAACATTTCTTGGAAAGTTTATGTTTTATTTTGTTGAGCTTTAAATTTCTGTTTTTCTGATTAAGCACACTGGCAGAATAATGTTTTCTAATTAATACTTCTATGCAGAATTCACCACGGCTTTTAGAGGTTCCTGGTTTTATTGAAAGCAAACAAAAAACCTCCACCAATCCAAAGCCCTATCTGCTAAAACCCAGTATCTGCTTGCATTACAAAGCAAATGCCAAACACTCTTATCAAAAGGAACTGAGTAATCTTTCTATGAACAAGTACTTCAAACATTTTCCTCCAAGTTCCCCTGAAAAGTCTCTTCTGAAAGAAGGCAGAGGTTATTTCTGTAGCTCAGCCCAAAAACGCACACTGGTGCTTTAATAGGGAAACAGCAAATACTGCATAGGTGTGTACCAGTAGGGATCCTAATATTGGCAGCAATTTTTGAAGACCAGGAATTAGCAAATCTACTATTTTTAACTTTCAAATTATTCAAAATTCTCCCAGTGTACTTATAAAACTACTAATGATGCACTATATATAGTTCCTGTGAAGTGTAATATCACACGATTTGACCGTAATATCTCACAATACAAAAAATCATCAAGAGAAGTGAAGGCTCGTCCAAATTAAGTGCCCAAGTAATTAGACACTTTCTACAAACTGCTACTAACCTTCTTTTGTGGTTTTATATTTTATCTTGGGGGAAGAACAGCCCTATCATTCACAGATTTTCCCAGAGGTATGTAAAAGAGTTACATGCATAGGATGGAAGGTAAGAGAAAATAAATTCTAGCACTTTTGCATGAAAGCCTCCAAAATATTAAAAATGAAGAATTCAGCATAATTTATATCAAACACAGGAAAAATTGCATTTTATTTCTAATTACATTCTATTTATGTATGTGGAGAGAAACTACTGCTGTTCTGTAACATGGAACAAACGTGATTCTCCAGTAGTGGGCACCAGCATCAAACTGACCTGCAGTGAATGTGTAGTGCAAATGTAGGATCTGAAGATGTGGCAACCATAGTGTCTGACTTTCCGAAGACAAACACTTTGGAGAAGTGGCTAAACAACATGCCCGTCTCATTTCAATCTTGATGAGCAAAGAGCAGAAGTTCACAGTGACAGGGAACACCGGTATTTCCCCACCCAAAACTCTTATATTAAGATGAAAGTCCAAGTACACAGAAATAAAGACTTAATTTAGGTGCTCTGTGTCATCACTCCAGAAGCCCGCTGTTTCCACTAGCAGTAAAGAAAGAATACAGAAGAAAAGATCCTTAACTAGGGCTTTTGCATTTTCTACCTAAGTTAGCCAGCATGAAACATCCCCTCACAATTTAAATCCTGAGAGAACACCAATAAATACATATGTAGTGTACCAGAGGTTTGCTGGTTCCATAAAATACCTGAAGGATTAATAATTCCTATCAAATCTACTAAAATGTGATAGTAAGCTTTAGAATAGATTGCAACAGCACAATACACCTCTCAATGTGCACAACCTTCTACACCAGTGTGGTACCAACACCTCGCTGGCTACCGACACACAGCACAGCACTGAGAGGGCTGCTCTGGGGAAAGCCAGCTCCATCCCAGCCAGACCCAATATAGAAAGGGATGGTGGCAGCATTCCTGGCTGGAATTCAGTTTAAGGTTAAAACAACTAATGTCAAAGTCTAGACATGGCCTCGGTTTCCAATCTCCTATTATAGTCAATGCATGTCTAGCTGCTGCAGTCAATGGAGCCAAGAGGATTATTTAGCTGACCAGCAAGTCAGCACCTACCTTACAGCAAGTCAAATAGCTCTTCAGGCTCTTTGTTCATGTATTGACTCAATCTGCATCATCTGTAATGGGATTTAGACACTTGCAGACACACAAGTTCAGAAATTCATTTGGAGGAGAATCCTATCCTCTGCACCAAACAGCTCAGGAACTGGATATGGGAAAGCTACAGAGAGGCATACAGAGGTAACACGCTGCACGAACAGAAAGGTGTAACAAGAAGAGCACTGACCACATTACAGAGCACAACCTAAAGGACGAGGCAGTGCATTTCTGAAGGCCAGCTACCTTGTCACTGGCTACTGAACAGTTATAAAAAGACACCCTTTGTCACACAGAGCAGAAGTAGATGCAAACTCTCTGGATACAATTGGACAAAGTGTCCCAGGCACAAGCAGCCACAAATGTGCTCCACATGCTCCTGAGCACTGACAGAACAGACTATAAACCCACATCCGCTGCACTGGACACCAAAGACTACACCTATTCCTCTTGAAACTGCATATTTAAAGTGGGTACATGTATATTTTAAGTAGGCATTCTCAGGCACCAATAACTCGTTTACCTGTGTGACTGACCAGCAAGTTTGAAATTGAGATGTAACAGCACAGTGCCCAGAAGCACACCATCAGAGAACAAAAAGCTCTCTCCATGCCTACAGGACAGATGGAGAGGGATTGTTTATCACGGAGCGTAGTGACAGGACAAGGGGTAATGGCCTTAAACTGAAGGAGGGCTGATTTAGATTACGTATTAGAAAGAAGTTCTTCCCTGTGAGGGTGGTGAGGCTCTTGCAGAGTATGCCCAGAGAAACTGTGGCTTCCCCTTCCCTGGCAGTGTTCAAGGCCAGGTTGGATGGGGCTTTGGGCAACCTGGTCTAGTAGAGGGTGTCCCTGCCCATGGCAGAGGGTTGGAACTAGATGATATTTAGAGTCCCTTCCAACCCAAACTACTCTGTGATTCTACAGTAAACCCTCTAAACCTTCATATAATATTTATATACAGAGAAAGGGAATCACAAAATTAGAACCTGTTCTGATAAAAGAGGAGCCAGTTCCAAGAACTGATTAAGAAAAGCCAGTGCTCCTAGTGTCCAAGAGATTCACCACCTCCAAAAGGGATTCCAAGGGAGAAATGAAGGGGAAATGAGGACAAGTGACCATCTGATGAACTTCATGAAGGTCTTGGTTGGTATGATGCCTGCAAACTCTATCCATTTCACTGATTACTAAACTTTGATGTCCATCTATCTTCGCTCTAAGAATACAGCCAGAAATGAGACTGAATGGATCAGAAACAACTAGGAGATTCCATCACAGAACTCAGGGTCCTGTTGATGCTTTTATCAGTAGTAACAGATACATACCAGTAATGAAGTTGTAGTTTGGTAGCTTCTGTAGATAGAATGGCTTTGGCATCTTCACCCATGGGATGATGCCCCAAGAAGTTTTAGAGATATGGCAATAAGTAAGCAAAGATGGAAAACAGCTCTTATGGAGGAAAGGAACATGCTGTAGATACAAACTCAACAATTTCTCCAAAATTTGAAAATACATTTAAATAGTGGCCCAATAGTATGGGCAAATAAAAATAAAATACTGTTCTGTGGACCACTGCCAAAGCAAGTTTATTTATAAATGGAAGGGTTAAAGAAGGGGCCAGTGTGATGACAGAGATAAGGCTGTATACTAATGCAAGAGCTACAGAGGAGGACTTGGAAGATTTAGTTGACTCAACTGGCAAAATGGAGATCTGATAATTCGTATGAGTTATAGCAATATAAAAGACTAAAGCTTGTTTGGGAAAAAAAAAGAAGAAACAGCAACAGCATTGGCAAAAAAAAAAGTATTTCAAGTAGGCATACTTTGATAAACAAAGAATTAGTTGGGAGAATCCCCAAGAACATGGTGCTAGTGAAAAAGGAGTTAAAGAAACCTCAGAGTTCTTTAAATAAACAATACTGACCTCAAGAAGTGCAAAGCCTCCTGCAAAGGAATAATGAGGACTGTACAATGAGACCACATTGTCTTAGTTAGGGACTCACTGTTGATCTCACAGCATGCAGAGAATGGAAATGAGGTCAATTTACTAAGCAAGAATACCACAGCAGAACGTGGTATAATGGGCCAAAATTAGGCACAGTTGGTAAAGAGACACATCAAACTCCAGAAGAAATAATTCTGTAAGTACATTAGGAGCAAGAAGATGATGAAATAAAATGTCAGTGTGCTGTGCAATACATGGGGAAAGCTAGAGGGATACAGAGACAAAGCTAATGCTCATGCTACCTTTTTTGTATCCATCCTCACCACATACCTGCTTAATACAATTAATGCCAGCAACAAAAGGCAAAAAGAGTAAGCTCTCACCTTGAACAAGCAAGGCACTGAATAAATGTTATTTAAATACATACAAATATTCTGGGTTTCACAGAGTAGCCCAGTTAAATGCCCAGTTATGAATCAGAACTGTTAAAAGACAGATTTCAGAGCAGTGAAGAGGATTACAGCAAAATGATACGTGCCAGCTCTAGGTATACAGCACATATAGATCACCTGTGTCCAAAGAAGAGGAAAAGCACAGCTAAGGACTTACAGACTAATCCTGCTTCAGAAGAATTTTACGGGTTACACACAGACAACCTATTCTTCTTTGAGATTCCCTGGGGTGTCCTAAGATATTCATATGGAAACATTCTAGGCAGATACAACCCAGAACCCACAGGTGACCTGTAACCTTCTGAGGAAGAAGCTGGATACTCGACTACACACTGCAGCGCATCTCAATTGACACAGGAATGTTTAAATATCTTGCTTGCTCCCCCTGCCTTCAAGCTCTGGAGACTATGTGCAATGATTAAAGCACAAGATATCACACAATCCACAACTGCCTGGACGTTAACAAGGAGTTGAGCAACAGCCAACACAGATTTGTCAAGAATAGGTCACGTCAAGTCAGTCTGTTTTATTTCTGACAGCATAAAGGGCTTTGTGTAGAAGAGACACAGCACAAGTTTTATGTCTTGATTTTAACAATGCCGTGTCATGTGACATTTTCTTAAGCAAAGCTAGGGTATATAAATTGTAATTAGGTGGCTACAGAGCTACTCAGAACTCTCTACTTAGGAAATCTGTTTGTTTATTGTCAACTGGAAGGCGATATTTCAGGGACATAATAGAGAAATGGAAAGAATTTGTAGAACATCAGTGAGAGAGGGATCAAGTACACCTAGATCTATGACTGACATTTAGAATTCTCTTGGAGGAGTAGAGAATTACTTTGGAAACAATAGGGACAAGTAGGGTCTTTGCAGCAGTGGCAAATGCAACGTTTCAGACTCTTGTATTAAGACATAACTTGTAGAAATACACAATGAGGAAACTAAGTGGCTATGTAATGCATCTACAGAGAAGTATTTGTGGCTTAAGAGCACGTGGGCTGGTCACAAACTGAATGTGTCTAACTTCCTATAAAGTTGCAAAGGTGAGTGCAACAGTGGAAGTTATGAATGAGAGTACTGTATAAAACCACAAAAATCAGTTCTGCTTTTCTTCGCGTTACTTGTCACTTGAGCCAGGCTAACACGTTCAACTGTTGCAACTCAGAACTGGTACAAAGCTCAAAGGAGAAAAATGAGGCTCAGCACAGATTTAACGTTCTAGATCTACAAAGACTCCATTAACAAGGGCTGTTTCTCAAGAAAAAGAAACAGGGGGATGGGAAACAGGCATTTTTAATTCTGCCTTAGTGTAGAGAAGACTAAATAAATTCTCCTTTCTTTGCATATTTTCTATGTTAAGATATAAATGATGCTAAAAAAGTGTTTAAAAATCAGTATCCAAGTGTTTAACAGTTTACAAAGCTAATGGATGGTATATCTAATTGCCATCTATTACATCATCATTAAAAGGAAAACTAAAAGCACTCTTGTGTGCACTTCTCTTCTGACCAATTGCCAGCCTTTTTTTTTTAAGAAAGGTGCTTCCTTGCATTGTCTCCAAGGCCTCTAGCCTCTTAATGCCCTTACAGTGGCATCACTCTATGCAACCTAGCATGACTGACCACAGCTCACAATTCACATCTGAAACAACCACTCATCTGGACAGAATGAGCTTCAGAAACACTGTGATTTCCTAAGAAAATGGCTCAGCTTTGCTGCATGGTATTCAAATTGAAGATTGCAATCAGTTCCAAAATATCTTAAATGGATGTCACAGCACGGAGCATTGCACTGTCTTCTGGCTCTGCTTCTATTGTGGACACTCAGTTTCAGGAATCATCTTTTTGAAACACAAACATGTGGTATCAGCCACCACAACTGTGCTTCATGATGGCTGGAAGGAACCTTATTCACTTGTCAACAACTTCTTTTCTAGCAGTTGATAGCTTGAGGCATATTCAAAAGCAAGTTAGATACTTTCTGTTCTTGAGGCTGAGTGGCATCCCTGTAGAACAGACTTTTCATTAAGCCCAACAGCCAGAACTTATCACTGGGAAATACAGCATGGCTGCAGAGAATAGTATTATAAGGCCATATGTTTCATCCTTAGCAATGTTTTCTAGAAAAAAACCCATAAATGTTACCATTGCAAAACGGACAAAGCACTAAAAAGTGGAACAGAACTTATTACTGTGGGTGCTCTTGTCAGTCTCTGGACTGTTTAATTTCTGACACATTCTTCAGAAACTCTACCAAGATCTGCTTGCACTTATATAACCTTAAATTCTATAATGTAAAACAATGATTCTCCTGTTCATTACTTTGGCTAATGATCTGGGAACCAATTATGTCAAGGAACTCTCCATAGCTAGCGCTCTCCCTGTCAAGTAACAGTTGACAATTATAAAACTTAACTTTTGCCCCTCTCAAAATTACTTTGAAGTCAACTTGCATATATTTCTAGTATGAAAATAATGGAGGATGTTTCTCCATTACCTACAGAATACTGCTGACTGCCCAAATATGGGATTACCTATATAAAAGTATTTTTTCCACTTATAAAACTACCGTTGAAAGAAATTGTGATAAATGGGACCAAACTAAAAGGATGCTCTAACAGTTGGCAAGTCTATAATAGAGAGCGAGTGTGAATGGCTTGGGTGAGAAAAAGAAAAGCAGCTGCAGTTGTCACAAAAAAATCTGGAAGTTATTTTAAACAGTGGCTGCATTTCTGGTGATAGTGTTTCTGCTACGCAGCTCAGTGTTAAACAAAGATACTATATTTTTCAGCAGTCAGTAATATGTGAGTGGTACCATATGGTAACAGCAACAGATAAAATCAGAGGTTGAACTAACCCTTGATAATTGCAAGGAGTAGATCATGTTGATAGCGCCTGTGAAACATTACATAATAGCCAATTACTAGGAAAGCTGTCAAATAAAAGATTTCTATTTAGTTTAGCTGGCATAAGACTGAAAAAAGGGGATTTTTATTTATCATAAATATTTCAGTCCATTTGATATAACTGTGGCTACGACTCATATATATGTATTCACCATCTCCTATTTATATCAGTTGAACTCTGCCAGTAATCAATGCTCTAACTTTCAGTATGCAAAAGACTTCCATGGGCGAGTTGCCTACTGCATAAAATACAGCACCTGATTGCTATTAGAAGTTGCCACTCTGTATTTCATTTTGTTCTGGTACATTAAAAAGGCCAAATCCTGTAATTTATAGAATTTTTTTTTTTTTTCATGTAAATTTTGGTGCCCTTCTCTGGATTCTTTCCACAGTTTGTGAACGGGCCATGCTTAATATTCAGGAAAATGACTTAATACTATTTATTTAATGAAAGGGTAATTTCTTTAGGACAACTTGTTGTTGCTGCTTAAAGGCTGACTGAATAGGTGTTTCTGCTGCGCTGTCCACAATCATGACCACAGCTTCTTTTGAAATTTGATTGAGAAACTAGCAATGGAATAACCCACACCGTTATTTCCAGGGCATAACAGTGTATGCTTTTCTACACTACAGCCCCACTGCCACTGTTTAGCTTCAGTGTTCAGGCTGCCTTACTATAGAACTCCCAGATTACCTCTGAACTTTTGGGTATGGAAACAGTCACCAAAAGACAAAGTTCAAGAATCCACAGCAAGTACCTGTAGGTGTGACTGATAACTCCTATTTCCCTTAGAACTGGCAGGGAAGCAGAGTTTGGAGATGCAGAAAAGGAACTCTACGGGGATAAACATGTGGCGCGACCAGGCCCTGAAACAAAACATGTACAAGCAGCCCCAACAAGGAAGTTGGTAACAGCAAACAAAACCATCTTCAACACAAGCTGCCACACAGTGAACAGAAAAATTAAAACTTTTGGCCTTTAATAAATTATTAGATTACTAGCTGTGTATGCTTGACTGAAGAAATTAAGACTTCTGTAAATTCTTTACAGAAAAGATGGTAGGGCAAATATGCCCTTGCAAACTATGTCTGGGTAGGATGGAAAAAATCCACAACTTCTCTAGCCAATCTGTGCCCTCACTATAAAAAAAGTTTTACTTTATGTTCATATGGAACATATGGTGTGTCTGGACACATCCTGTCTCTTGGTTTGTGCCCACTGCCACTGGTCCTGTCACACCTGTCCTTCACGTATTTATATACATTGGTAAGATTGTCCCAGTCTTTCTCTTCTCTAGGCTAAGTCCCATCTCTCAAAGGCCTTTCCTCATATGAGAGATGCTCCAGTCACTTAATCCTCTCAGTGTCTCTTCACTATAGTCTCCAGCACCTCCGTGGCTTTCAACTGGGAAGCCCAGAATTGAACAAAGCATCTAGGTGTGGCCTTACGAGTTAGATCAGATGATCTAGCAAACTCCCATCACAGTGATGTCATCCCACTCACCTCTCCTCTGAGCTTGACCCCTAAGATCTATACCAGACTGTAATCCACCCTATAGAAGAGCTCCATACACATATGCTGCTCCTCTTGAGGGCAACCACTCCTCCTGTCATCTCTGTCTGTCTTTTCTCAAAAGAAGCAAACTTTCATCAATGGTTTTGGTATACATAAAAAAGGGAAAGAGAAACATGTGCAGAGAAAGGCACAGGATAACACTGTAGAGGAGCAAAAAAAGGGAGTGGAATGAATAGCAAAGGAGTTGGTAATCACCAAGTTTAATACAAAACGTTGATGATTTCAGGTCTTGAGGACACAGATGGTAGGAATGTGGAAGAAGTAATGCAGTTGGAAGCTACAGAACATTTTTTAAAAAAACAGACAGCGCTTGCCAAAACCCACAGAGACAAAAGGATAGCAACTGCTTCTTTGCCTGAAGATAAGGAACACTTAGAGAGAAGCTCATCTGAAACACAAAAATACATGCACAAATTTACACACAGTGCTACAACTTTGAAGAAAAATCTGTCCTTTCTTAATACAGTTTCCTTGTATTTAAAGCCAACAATGGAAGAGTTTCTGAGTTTAAACTAGGAAAACAGGAGCATAAGAAACCTGCTTCTGACAGGATGCAGCTATTAGGACTTTTGCTGTTGTGACCACAAAACGGTGATAGTAAAGCTGAGAAGTACATGAATCATAAGACAGATACATCTAATAAAAGCAGACAACAGGACATGGATCTGCTCCCAGAATAACAAACGCAGCCACCCCTGCTTGATGTTTTGGGTAGGTGTCATTGAAAAATACCAGCTTACACTATGTCTCTCACAGCAACTATGACGTAATACAACTTGAGTGCCAGCCTTCGCTCTGTATCCTCTCTTCCATGGGTCTCACCTTTCTGCAGTAGAGTATAACCTGACTCAGAATATGGCTAAATTTATTTAGTCCAGATCATGAAGTTATCAATCCTTGTAAGAAAAACTTGTCACTTCCAACTCATCGTCGACATAACATACACAGTTTGTCCTCGAATACAAAATGGAAAGACAGATTCAGAAGACAGATGGTGAAAGTAATTTAAAAAATAACCAGACTAAACTTAGAAGTAAAACATCAAAGGATGAAAAAGAAAATATCTACTACTATAGGAATAATCGTTTCAGACAAGAGGAGAAAAGGAAGAAGAGTCTTTTAAAGAAAGAAACAAAGACCTTTTCCATCTTCACTAAAGTGGGAAATATGCCGAGTAAGACTGAAGAATTGCAAACATATGTTTTCAAAATGAAATGTGACTTGTTAATTTAGACCTTGTCTAAATCAAGAAGACAAGTGGGATAGCTATATTCATTCCAATACACTGTAGTGTCAAAGAAGACAATAGAATCCAATCTGGTTGCACTCAGATGCAAGAAATTAAATGAAGAATTTAAGGAGAATAATAAATCTGGCAAAATGAAAAAGATAAAGCATGCTTTAAAAATGAAGCAAAAACCAAGTAAGATATAAGGAAAACTAGAATATGCAGCAAACAGTACCTTATAACTGCCTTCAAGTTAGAGAAATTACAATTAGAATTTATTTTTCTATTATATCCATGATACAAGCACCGATCTGAACCATGTCAGAACACCCAACAAACACCAAGTATTTAAAAAGGTATTAGAAGAGGCACATATGCCCAGAAAAAAAAGGTAAAATAGAAAAACATACATAGATTGTGATTAAGGCAAGCATGTATGAAAGTTATTTTAAAAAGATCCTTGGAGACTTTCAGAAAGTAAAACGTTATTAAATCATCCAACAATGCTCATATGTTGGGCAAGGTACAGATATGTTGGGGAAGGCATAGAAAAAGAAATGTAAGCAGCCATGGTCTACCTTTTGATAAAAATAAAAGGCATATGTTTTTGACCCCAAGAAGAAGAAGGTGCAGGGATGTTACATGTAAACATCTAAAATTAGCCAGTGTCATAAATGAAAACCCTGCACCCAAACCCTTTTCTCTGGGCACTAGAAAATATTGCCCTCCTGTGTGGGGGGAAAAAATGCATATCCTTAACATATCCTTAACAAGGTAAAGGAAATTTAAGTTTAAATAATTCAAAGATTAGCAATGTTCTGAAATAATTAGGAAAACCCTCAATGTCCTTTCCTCATTTTTATTTAAGCAGCACATACATACTGAAAAGAAAGTGGGGAGGAGGGAGAGAGAGAGAGAGGAGGAGGGGGAGAGCGGGAGAAAGAGAAGGAGAAAGAAGGGGTGAAGAGAAGGAGAGAGACTGCAGCAGAAGCATGGATGGATCGCTTCTGCTTGCTTGTTTTTTCACAGCACTTGCATCCAATATCTTGTTTCAAGTCCTTGGCTGACTTCAGGTGGAGAACCCTAAGGAATGTTGCAATCTCCATCTAATTCCAGTGCAGCCCTACAGTGGCAACGCTGGAGGCACTGCAGACCAACTCACATTACTTAATCATCAGCATTTAGCAAGAAAGAAACAGCTGAAACACTACACACTGCAGTGGTGTAATGCGCCCTCCACAGCCACCTAATCTGAAGCACGCCTGTCCCTGGTGTCCATGTATGTTACCATTTACGTCTATAGATTAGTTATAGTCTCGTAACACAGGTCCTAGCACGAAGTCTTTTAAAAAGGCACTTGTGCAAGTACTTTCCCACTGGAAGGGAAGCCTTTTATCAATTCTTTTCTCTTTTTAAGTGCTAATAATTCTGTTCAAATGTAAATGGAACTGGTACTGGGTACAAGGTCCTCCTTTTACTAAACAATAACAGCTGTGCACTGTACTTTATAAAATGTGTTTGGTGGGAAGGAGAGGGGAACAAAAGCTTCACTAGTTTACATCAGAAGAACTGAGTGCAGGGTCCCTCAACACACCAGAAGGACTTAGGGAAAGGATGCTGTAGAGGCAGCTGTGGATCTTGTATTTTTAGCTCTCAGCACGGCTGTGTCCTACTAGATGTTCTACCTGACCTGAGCCTTGGTACAGACAAAAGCAATTGCAGTAGTTCTGCTTACACCTCCGCAAAACTTGTTCATAAAGGTGAGACATGCTTCAAGTGTGACAAGAGCTTGTAGCTAGGGCTTTAGAAATGAAACAAGGACTTCCACAACATGGATGTGGCATGGTGGGAAACGCTTACTCGCGCTTCTGAAATACAGTGACCAAGCCTGCAGAAATACAAAAACATGACACTTAATCAAAAATGTAAAGCTTCCTACTCATGCACGTAGAAATACTGATGCTGTGGAGGACCTCTAAGGATTACTGCAAACAAGCAAACAAGAATTCCATTACCACATCAATCAGAGCAGCCAGATTACAACATGATTGCAGTGAGCCTTACCGCACTGCACGAGGGAAGCTAAAAGACTATTCCTGCAGCTAAAGCCAACGGGGATTTCTGAAGCAAAATCCTTCAGCCTTCAACTAATATAAAGTGAAACTGATGTTTGTTGTTAATACGTGACTGAGATGTGCAGATACACCACCCGTCCAGCTGTGGTATTAACTTGCAGCACAAGGACAGAGGGGGCCGTCCAGGGTAGTAACCTCTCTGAACACCCCTGGCTGCCTGAACTCAGGAATCAGAGCCCCCAAATCTTATTGAAAAAGCAGCTTAAATGCTCTGGAATTTCTTCATCCATCTAAGTCTATAAGATGCCTATATTACAACTACCCTAATAAAGCTGTGCAAATAAAAGCACATTACAACTACGCCATGCTACCCACATTAACCAATAAAACCAAAGCAAAAATGTCAGTTAAAGGGGGAAATGTGACATAAAATGACCTTCAATTACTACACACACAGGGGTGCCAATTTAACAGCTTTTTGAATACGCTTAGGTGCAGAAAACATATGTTACATTTAACCTTCTAACACAAATGCTTTACTCTGAACTAAGTGCTTTTGTCATAACCACAAAACTATTTCAGTGTAAAACTCAAACATTTACAGGAACATAATAATAAATATCTGAAAACTACTGATGATAGATAATTGAAAAGGACAGCTAAAAGGTTGCAATATTAGCAGAGAAAGCAGCTAATACAGTGGAGAGAAAGGTAAAACAAACTTAGGAGCAAATAATACACACAGGACTAATTTCTGCAGTGTGATGTCTTTTACAGAAAACGCTGGAAAAATCCAGTGGCAAATACAATCTTCAAGTACTGATGAAGTTAAGAAAGCAAGTTGCACTGACACAAGGAAGGAACTGTGAAAACAAAGCTTCACTTACTCTCTTTTAATATAAAAATACATGCTGTAAGACATGTACTAAATAGTATTTCTACTACTGTAATAGCATAATACAATAACAATAGAATGAAATACACACTAAGTGTCAGAATGGCAGACACCACACCTCTCTCCTTGTCTTTTACAAGCATAAGGATTTTGTGTATTCATTATCTGCTCTCCACTGCAGAACCCAAACTGACGTGCTTGGGAGTAGGAGCAATTTGTGTGCATCAAAAGCAATAGTTACCTTTTGTTATCATTGCTCAAATGGCAAGAACAGATATTGAGCTGAGTCATATGACAAGAAAGCACAGATGTTTTGGAATGGAATTCTGTAGGCAACCTCCCCGAAATTAGTTCTAACTATTTTAAACTAAACAGCAAAAACCACTGACATCAACCTGTGTCTTCCCAGTGCAAGGTGATACAATCAACCTGGAAGTGCCAGCATCAACCTAAATTGAGTAGATCAAGACAGAAACACAGGACCTGTGCTGACCTTAACATGACAGGATGCTGTACTGTTATTATATAACAACAGTACTGGCACTGACCCAAGAGACACTTATTAATTTGGGCTTCACTGATTCAGAAATTTTTAAAGAAGAGATTAAGGTGGGTTTTGACCCATTTTAGAGTCTTTTGATTTGTATTTCACGTTTTTCTTTTTAGTAGACTGGCTTACTATAAGCCTGAAATATTCACAGGCATTTCTGCAATACTACATGGCTTAACCATTTCCTTAAGAATATTTAAGATTTTGAATTTAAGTAACTCCCCCTGACTATAAACTGTGGATTGAATCAGAATAGAAGAGCGCACTACATGTCTTTCATAAAACAAGTACAGCTAAAAAAAGACATAATTTTTAACTATATTATTCTCTAATGTTTTAAGTGCTCTTCATGAGCAGGTTTGGGCAGATAAAATGGCACTGCATCCTGACACATGGGTCTGAGAAGGCTTTGAGATCCTTTATGGGGGTTTTTGTAGGAGAAAACTCCCATCCCATGTGAAAGGGCAGGACAGGTGCAAACCACAAGAGGCTCAGCAGAACACAGTATTACCAAAAGAGAAAACACAGGACAGGGAGTTAAGTTCTTGAAAATCAGAGTAGTTAAGCATTTGTAGAGTTTGGAAAGACAGACTTTTTTTCAGAGCATTTAGGAAAAACCACTTTGTTTAGCTCTCTAAGGATGAGTAAAATCACTTCCGCTTTACAGTACTACTCAGATGAGGCAGCACTTCTCTTCTTGGAAGCTTACCACAGGGGTGTATTTCTCTTCACTTTGCCCATACCCTGGTGTTACTAGCAGGAATCTGACTCCCCAGTAGCAGCAGCAAGGAAAGCTGATGCAGGCAGGATACTGCCAGCTGCCACTCCTTTTCAGCAACATGTCACACAGACCTGCTAATCATCCTTGCACAACATACACTGCTTAATTAATATTTAAAGAGGCACTGAGGCAGTGTAGTAATCTAGATACAGACAACAACTTCCTGCTTTGAAGATGATTTGCTGAGAGGTGGTCAGGAAGGCTTCTGTTACGCGCAATTATCAACTTGATGCATTAATATTATAAGCAAGTATTTGATGAAAATGCCATTGTTCTTCAGATGTAGACTGTTATAATTAGAGATGAAAAGAAAAATACTTCACTGGGATTTGTGACAACTGAAATCTTTTGTGCAGATACTTTGCTTTCTATATAGTTTCTATACCTCCCCAGTTTCTTTACTGTCAGCTCAGTCATCTAGGTCTCTCAGGGGGTGACCCAACAGGCTTCTATATGAGCTAAGCTTTGTTTTTGAGCCTCTGAGTCCATATAGATTAACAAACTGCTGAAAATCTGGATGTTTGAATTTCAGGCGCGAGGTCCCCAGTATGCAGTGATGCAACGTTTTTGAGCAGTCTGCTAAACACTCAAGCCTGGGTCATGGCTGCTTCTTTGACTAATGTCTGCACACTATTTCACTCTGAACCCAAACGAAAGCAAATTAAATCCTTGATAAAACATATCTGCCATAACTGCCAACTCGCTCCGATTTCTTTTATGGGCATTTTGAACGGAGAAAATTGCACACAGGCCTCATTGCTACCAGAATAAAATTTAAACTAACACACAAGCTGACATCAATTTCAAGTGTGAATAACTGATGACACAATTTATCTTTTCCTAAGGGAAAAAAAAAATAAAGCAATGATTCCACACTTCCACTTTGTCAAAAAATCTATCTGGAGTAGGAAAAATGACAGCAACAGCATCAGCAGAGCTGTTCTCAACTTCTTCCATTGTGGGACATATTTCTGAGGCCCTTTGTTCCGTGGACTCCCAGGGCTCTTGTTCCACAAGGGGCTCTCTGATAGCAACCACAAAACTTGAAAGCAAAAGAAAAAACCTGAAGACATGTTCCATGAAGCTCCTGACTTGGCCCTGAATTTTTTCTGAACTTATTAGACTTAACTGGGGTTGAGAGAGAAGTCATTTATTTATAATAAACACTTGCACACTCACAAAAAAGAAAACCTCAACTCCCTTAACTAATGGTTTCTAAAAATGCTTATTCAAACTGACATATGCATGACAAGTTTCAGCTCAGTACGATTTAAAGAGGAGGAGTTATACCGCCCAGAAAAATGGTGTTTATGACAGAAATGACAAAGGATCATTCATCACAGGGTTTTTCTATGTGGAGCAGTAATAAAGCTTAAATGAGACTGCACTTCATTAGTAATTTATTTCACAGATCACTATATATACACAAATAGCATAACTCTATTACATTTTTATAGTGCCATTCATTATGGTACTTCACATACTATATCCACATCATGACAACACAGAAATGCAGCTTTCTCTGGGGAAGGCAGCAGTGCACAGCCAGAGGAGCAGGAGCAGGAATTCTCAGGCCAAACAAGAAAGGAAAATATAAACCAACCAAACTGAACCCTCAGAGATGGGCAGCTAAGCCCAAGAATATTTTGACACTATTTTTGCTTGCCTGATGCCTGATTTGATTTTAACAGCAGAAATAAAACTGGAAGAAGTGACCAACACTGGAAACTTCCACCAGAGCCCCCTGACTGGGATTCTCTCTCCTTCTCCCAAGATCCTTGAGCACTACACTGGGATTTTCCACTTGCCACAGCAAGGAAGAGTATCAGTTCAGTTGCTTCCATTACTCTGTATTTGGGACGCTGCTCTTTAGGCACAAAGAAAGAGTAGATAGCAAGAAAAGGGATGCAGTTCTTTCTCTACTAACACCTTTGCAGATTGAGGATTTGGGGCTATTTCACTTTCCACCAGACAGCAAATCCTCAAACTATCATGCTTAGAGGCCAAACGCTGTCATTAATCTTCTAGAATGGAGATTCCTATCTTCCAAACTCACATTAAAATATGGTATCCTTGACAAAACCACACAACACTGAGAGGACGACAGACAGAAGGACACCTGTAAAAGACATGTGACAACAGCTTTTTTTGTGACCGGTTTGCTTGCACAGTGAAAGTGCCCAATTACGTAGCGAAGGGCCTTTGAAATGCCACCTGCAATGTATATGTAACGTGATCGCTTTCAGAAGTAAAAATTAAAAGGAAATGCATTGCTTTTACTAGTGTAGAATGATTAAATTTGACCAATAGTCTCTTGATTTTCTTGCCAGACGGTCAGCTGTAAGAACACTGATAAGAAGGTAAATGGGTTGTCAGTTTGAGACTGTCCATTTTTAAAAATAAATTTTAAAATAAGAGACTTTTAAATAGAGGCCCCAGTGCTTGATATGTAAACTGGAAACTTTGACCGCTGGAGAGAAAAACATGATTTTATCTACCAGTTTTATTTGTTTTAAAAATTCTTTTGGTAAATTAACCAGAAAGAGAAAAAAAAAAATAATCCGAACTACCAGGAAAATACTTGCCAGGCACTAAGTTAAAAACTGGTCTACAGCAAGGAAAAAGATGCTCAAAATTTCTCAGTACTGCCTTCAATTGTCTTGTGGGAGGCTTGAGAATAAATACATTTACATTCTTTCTCCTATGGCTCTGGTTTTAATGTTCTTTTTCAATTATTCCATTACCAAAGTCTGTAATTTTAGTCCACTATATACAGTATCTAATTTGATAAGAGGCTGTGTAAATGTACCACAATACATTTTTTCTTTCTCTTTGTGTCTCATATTGCACTGCTTTCCCCTGTGTCACTGTGGCAGACACTAGCAATTAACAGTTTAAGAAATGAAACCATGGCATTTAACATACTGACTTAAGATCTGAGTTTTAATTAGTCATTTAAGTGACCTGGTTTCTCTAGTGATTACATAACAAGCGGGATACTGACCATCTGCAAAAAACGTAATGCCCTATTTAGGTAAGTTAATGTGTCTGAATTGAGCACATGAGTATTCCCCACTGAAACTGGAAAGACTGTTTAAATCCAGAAGTGAGGCAAGTGCATAAATTAAATTATTTTGGGCTCTCTTTGCGTTTTATCTGCTAGACATGCTGGAAAGATTTTATTTTTTTTTTTGCTGCTCTGAGATGCCTGTAATCTGAGCAAAAAATGCAGAAAGAATCAAACATTGTAGGAAACATGAAACTGAACTTATATTTCTACCATTACTCTCAAATAGTCCTCCTCAACAGACCTAATTAACAACCCATACAAGCCTACAGCTGTGAGCTCTGAACAAGAACTTCCTTACAAAAGGTGGGAATGAATGGATTCATTGCGCTGGAGCTGAGCAGATGCATAGGTAGGCATGCGTAAAAGGTGAGGAGGAGAAGAAACTAACAGAACTAATATTGACCTGGACATTGCTGGCAGAGAGCCCAGGAAGATGACAGATGAAAAGAGGTTCAATGTAAATAAAGTCTTGAGGATGAGAAGTTTATCTTCAACACCATACGCAGAAAAGCTAATTAAGAGATCTGGCAAGTTTGGAAGATCTTTAAGCCAGTTTCCATTTGGACAAATCTGGGAGCAGCATAGTTTTCAGAAAGAAGGGAAGCAGGAGCTTCTATGTCTAACAGTTTTACCTAAGAAAGTATGGACATATTCTCCTTATTCTTTTCTGGAACAATTCCTAGTCAACCACATCAGCCTATGCAAACACACTGTAAAAATTCTCATTAAAGAAAGAAATATTGCATGATGCTACTTACCTGCCTGTCTACTTCTGGAAGCAAAAGCAGGAGGTATTGTTGGAAATGCTGAGGTAAAGAAGCAAAGGTGTGTTTATTTATTAAAGCCCTCAGGTTAGTGTTCACTAGAATAGATCCTGGTGTTTCTATGTCAATATCCTCAGCTTTGGTCCATTTCAAATGTCCTGGAGTAAATAAACAGAAATAACTTTAAACATAAATAAAGGAAGAGAGTAAGAACAATTCTTCTTTTAAGTTTTTAGCTTTTATCGTATAATACAGTAAGGTCCACAGAAACAGTACTCTGAGAAAAGCAATACAGCCTGTTCTGGACCTTAAGAGCTTTTATATTCCTTGTATTTGTCTCTTGTGCTCTTACAGGATCCATGTTCCAGTCCACATCACAGCTGATATATTCTTACTTCCAGCTCAAAAGACCCTCTCAACATGTCATCAACATAATTATAAGCATCTATTTCCAAGCACAAGGCTGCTTGACGAGGCTGATGTGAATCAGTCACTATGGAGAGGTGCGCTGTTATATGGCCCATGTAACATGTCCCATAGCACCTGCTAAAAACTACCTATGTGAACAGACAGTGATCATAGATGAGAATATCTGATGTGTTTAATTAGTGCCTGGAAACATGCATTTCTCAGAATTTCCATAAGAACCTATGATCTAAACTGAGCAACACACAGAAGGCAACAGCAGTAATTATGCAAGGTTAGAACAGGGTCTGTGAGGAAAAAAATACAAACCCAGGAATCAGTAAGGTAAAGACTCAACAGCGGGAAGGGGAAATAGATAAATGGCTGATGCACAGCAGTAAAGAATAATGTCTTCTTTCTGTCCAGAGTGGACAGCAAAGGTAAGGAACCCTTGCACAGTAAGAAATATGTCTGCGATACTGGGAAAAGAGAGCTTTCAACCACCAAAGACAAGGAGACACTGGATTATTTCCACCAGACAGCATTACAGTCTTAACCAGTAGAAATAAACAGTATGTTAAGACACCTGTCAGGAATACCAGGTGTATCACTGGTTTTGCCCTATGCCTGGTGAACACATTAGATGACCACTGGAGGACCTACCTGGTCTCATTCTGTTATTAGTTCTAGAATAATATTTAGAACATACTTTTTAAAGCTCTTAAAACAGCAGTTGCTCCTATCTGCTTCAGGGTACACACATACTGCTACAATCCTTCTTTCCTCTCACTCTTAACTTACTAGCAACAAGAGGAGGCCTAAGGAGAATCTCCACAGTTTATTGGATGCAGGGGGAAACAAAGTGACAAAGGATGAGGAAAAGGCTGAGCTATTTAATGTCTACTTTGTCTCAGTCTTTAATAGTAAGATCAGTTGTTCTCTGTCCACCCAGCGCCCTGACATGCATGACAGGGACTGGGAGTGGAATGAAGCCTCCACAATCCAAGGAGAAATGACTAGTGACCTGCTACAGCACTTAGATACACATGGGGGCAGAGGGAATCTGTCCTAGGGTACTGAAGGAGCTGGCAGAAGTGCTTACCAAGCCAATTTATATCATTTATCAGCAGTCCTGAATAACCAGGGAGGTATCAGTTAACCAGAAGTTAGCAAATGTGATGCTCATCTACAAGAAGAGCCAGAAGGAAGGACCCAGGGAACTACAAGCCTGCAAGCCTAACCTCCGTGTGGAGAAAGTCATGGAGCACATCAACTTGAGTGCCATTACATGGCACATACAGAAAAAACAGGTGATAAAGCCCACTGAGCATGGGTTTATGAACAGCAGGTCCTGCTTGATTAACCTGATTACCTTCTATGACAAGGTGTCCCACTTAAGTGGATAAGGGATAGGCTGTGGATGTTGTCGACCTGGGCTTTAGTAAAGCCTTTGACACTCTTTCCCACAGCATTCTCCTGGAGAAACTGGTTACTCACAGCTTAGACAGATACACTCTTTGCTGGGTAAACATCTGACTGGCTGGCTGGGACCAAAGAGTTGTGGTGAATGGAATTAAATCCAGTTGGTGGCCAGTCACAAGTGGTGTTCCCCTGGGCTCAGAACTGGGGACAGTTCTCTTTAATATCTTTATCAATGGTCTGGACGAGGGGATCAAGAGCACCCTTGGTATGTGTGGGAGTGTGAATCTGCTTGAGGGCAGCAAGGTTCTACAGAGGGATCTGGACAGCCTGGATTGGTGGGCCAAGGTCAACTACATGAGGCTCAACAAGGCCAAGTGCTGGCTCCTACACTTGGGTCACAACCACCCCATGCAACATTACAGGCTTGGGAATGAGTGTCTGGAAAGTGTGGTAGAAGAGGACCTGTGGCTTTTGGTGAACAGCTGGCTGAATATGGTCCAGGAGGCCAAGGAGGCCAACAGCATCCTGGCTTCTATAAGAAATAGCGTGGCCAGCAGGACTAGGGAAGTGATCGTCCCCCTGTACTCAGCACTGGTGAGGCCACAACTCAAGTGCTCTGTTCAGTTTTGGGTGCTTCACTACAAAGACAGACACTGAGGTGCTGGAGTGTGTCCAGAGAAGGGCAATGAAACTGGTGAAGGGTCTAGAGAGCAAATTGTATGAGGACTGGCTGAGGTAACTGGGGTGGTTTTGCCTGGAGAAGAGGAGGTTGAGGGGAGTCCTTATTGGTCTCTACAACTCCCTGAGAGGAGGTTGTAGCCAGGCGGGGGTTGGTTTCTACTCCCCAGTAACAAGCACTGGGACAAGAGGAAATGGCCTCAGGTTGTGTGTGGGGAAGTTTAGATCGGATATTAGAAGAATTTCTTCACCAAAAGGGTTGTTAAGCATTGGAACAGGCTGCCCAGGGAATTGGATGAATCACCATCCCTGAAGGTATTAGAAGACATATAGATGAGGTGCTTAGGAACAGGGTTTAGTGGTGGACTTGGCAGTGCTAGGCTAATGGTTGGACTTGTGATCTTAAAGGTAATTTTCATCCTAAACGATTCTATGATTATTATATTCAATATGGAAATGGATGAAGCATGGACCCTAGGTGGCTGGAAAACCTCTAAAGCTTCTAATCCCTCCAGCAAACTCCTTCAGGATTTGGTCTATTGTACTTTCAATTATTTCAAAGATGCTACAAAAGGGGTCTTAACTAAAGCACACACAAACTCCAGCAGAATCTCTAGAAATGCAATTGAGAAGAATATTCCACTGCTGTGAGCAACGATGGCATCTGGCATTCACATAGAAGGACCTCTCAGCAAGGATCACAATAGACATGTTAAGAAGAATAAATATGTTTTACAAATGGGGGAATTTGGGCATACTGATTAATAGGAATTTCTCAAATGCTACAATCTAATTAACAGTAACATTAACAAATAATGTACCTATGCTTTAGATTTCCTGATAGGCCTACAGGAGTCTCCCCTGAAAAGCTGCAACCTCATCTACAAAACGTACAAATGGAAGAAAAGGCAGCAGAACTGTCAATTTGAAACGCTCCCCTTCAGCCTCCCACAAACAGTTTTGCAATTTCCTTTTACTTTTCAGCAGACAATACTAACTGAAGAAGACAAGGATTACTTTGCACTCAGCACAATATAACCTTTTCCAACACATATTTCCTACACACTGTGTTTCTGTACAGCAAAGACTTTTTTTTTTTTTTTCTACAAACAAATGAATGCCCTGTTATAAAGGACAATTGTATGGAAGAAGTGCTCATTTTCATGAATGCAACACAATAAACTGTCCTCACCATCTGTTCCACCCACTAAATATAAATGCAAAAAGAACACCAGCCCCAAGTGTAACACGGGTAGCATGATGTATCCTATTTTAGTGCCTCTTTCATCAATACAGAATACAAATCTTCTAAGTGACTCCAAACTGAAGTAACATTTTCCCCTGCTAATTCTTCATATCCGATGGAAAGACATACACATAGAGATGATCCAAACTAAAACATGATATATGACTGCAAAACCGGTGACATCCTTCAGTGGCAGATATTTTAACAGCGCAAAAAGCCCAAGACTGTATCAGAAAGTCAAACCTAATTCTCTGTGCCTGGGTCACAGGTTTCATTTCATATTTGACCTGCTACAGCTTACAGGCTACTACAGTGGTTTTACCAACTTGTGGGAGAAACATGTTATTCCTAGGATGACAGGCCAGTAGCTCACTGTGGATGCAGAGCACAGCCACACATTAAAAAACCAAAATCTGTTCAGAAGAACAACAAATTCTGTCCTGCACCCTTCCTACAGTGCATTTAGGACTTTTACTGCAGGTCTTAAATTTATGATCAGATTTAGTGGGGTATTTGGGAGTATCACGGAAAGTAGTAGTTCTGTGGAATGTGAGAAGAGTACGCCTAGCTAACTGTAAGCCTGAGAGGGGTTTATGACAAAACATATACCAATGATTTTTATATTATTTTCCACAGAGAAAGACATTTTAAATCCTTATATAGCTGCTACCAGAGTTTGAGGGGATCACTGCCCAGCTGTACAAAGATGAGAGAGAAACTGATGCTTCCAGCCTTGGAAAAGAAGAGATTAGTCTCCAACATAGAGAATTAACTATGAAAAGTGCAGGAGCACCACGGATTTACACTGAAGTATAAAAATTAAAATAGGAAAAGGAGAGAAATCACATAGTTGGCACAGTCGGCTAACTAAAAGGTGAAAAAGTAATCATACTTACTGGCATCTCAGAAAATCTACCAAACACAACATGCAATGAATGGTGGACAGATTAGCAGTTTCAGACAATCAAATAATATCTGGAACCTAACTGTGGTATAGGACGCTGGACCTATTCTCAAAGATGCTCAACACTTGTTTTATTAGTTTCCTAATAAATACTACTTCAGGAGAAATATTTCAGCAGGCACAAGAACAGAGATCCTTAATGCTTTCACAAAGTTCCCTGAATGACAAGTGTGGTGTGTCCCAAAAGGCCGGAAGATTTTTTCTGAAAACTACAAAAATATCTAGTGAATTCTCTCTACAGTTGGTATTACTGGCCAACAGTTGATGAAATATCTGGGAACGGGAAGGTATGTTTCCATCAAATTATGTGTGTCAGTCTTAAACGTAGAGAAACATTACAGGAGATCATCTAAAATTGAACGTTATCTCTATGTAGCAGAAGTTGTAACACTGAAATATTTTCAGTTTTGAATAATGCCATTTGATCAACACAAAGAACTCGTTATCCATCCAAGACTGATGAATAATCTGCAGAAAGATCATATGTGAAACCAAAGTACATTTTCATGGGAGGCTACGACACAATAAGGCTTGTAGGAAACAGTTTGCCAAGAACCAGCACTAGAATACTTAACACCCAACCTATGACCTTTAGGCAGTAAAGTGCTTCAAGCTATTTTACAGAATCACTGTACAGAAAAGAGGCCAGGCTAGATGGTTAATAAAGAACAGTCTTATCCCCACAAAGACAGCCACTGAATAGTTTTTAGGATGATCCGGTCACTACAAAAAGTTTGTTTGCTAACTTCTCAAATATGGCCACGATGCAAAATACTTCTATCAATGATTCAGCAGTCTGATGAATGCAAAAAGTCCTCAGTAAAGATAAAGAAACAGTTATATAATTATTCTACTTCACTGTAGCCGAGACAAGAGTCTTAGTGAACACTACATTTTCTGCTCCTTAGGGAACATTTCCAATTATATTTCAAGCAGAGCAGGAAAATCTGCCTATCGCATGGAGCTACTGAGAATTTACTCTTAGCATCTCTTCAGAGAAAATTCTTCATTAATTACAGATCATCACCCATGAATTTTGCTAAAAAATAGAAAATAAAACCAAAAACTGTATCTACCACCTCAAGAGATGTAGCTGCAAAATAATTAAGGATCCAACTGAAGAAACAAATCAACCAAAGAAACAGAATCAACCAAAAATGATATGCCAAATCTCTGTATGACATAGACTAATGCAAATGAAGTAAAGAGGGTTAACTTCTAATAGGGCAGGTATGTAAGCGAATATGCTTTTATCTTTGGGAATGAATTCATATTAGACTGCAAAAAAAATAACCAGGAAGAAAGAATGTTTACTACACCCCGCCCCTATCCCCCCAAGAAATCATAATGCAACAATCAGAAGCTAATTGCTAAATGATCCCTTTGTCTGCAGTTGCTTAGGTCAAACTTTAAAAAAACAACTACAGAAAAGCATTCTGGGGGGAAAAAAAAATCCATAGTTTTTCCACGTAGCCAGAAAAAAAAGATGCTTCCTTGAGAAAAGGCTAGCTGCTGAGTTTGAAAAAGGGACAGATTAACTAGAAAAATAAAACTTTTAAATGTAACACAGAGTTTAGAAAAATGCCAGTAGTACAATACAAAGTAAGATATTTATTTTACTCCTACTCACCTAAACCAGATTTTTTTAACCTCTTTAAGTGCTGGCTTGTTTGCTTTCCAGTTGGAGACTTTTGCCCATGTTTCATCTCTTTGTCAGAACCATCTGCTTCACCATTTTTAGATTCAGATCCTTAGGAAAAAATAAAACCCCCAAAACATGATATGGATGCACTTGTACTAACAATTCCCACCTCCCCCACCCCCCCAGCATCCCCTATACTGTAAACAAAACAAAAATATGATTTTTTTTTTTTTTTTTTTAAATTGACATCTACTTGCTGAAAGGCAAAATACACCTTTCTGGTCACAACGCGATTCCTCATCATCAGAGGAAATGGAAGTAAAAGCTCAATAAATCAATTAAGTGCTGAAAACTAAAGTTTACTGAACACTGCAGTCAATAAAAATGTTCACTGATCTAATAAAAATAATGCTTTCCTCTAATGCCCAAGAAGTATCTTTAAAAATATTTTAACCTCAAGTTATGGTGCAGTAAAGCAATCTAAAGGCAAAAAAAAAAAAAAAAAAAGATCATTTCTTTGTGAAGAAACATTTATAGAAGAGATATGCCTGGAAATACAATTGTCAATTTGTGTTAAACATAGACATAGAAACCCCGTAAAATAAAGCAACTTAACCATGAGAACTAAAGGTCAAGGTTATGCTGCAGTGATAAGCATGGTACCAGAAAAAGAAAAGCTAACAAAAGGACCTGAGCATTGCAATGCAGAATTGAGACACGAATTCACATTCACAGAGAAGCTTGCCTTCCCCCCTACCGCCCCCCTTTTTATGACATTGAATACCAGCATGAGGTCCTCCATTAGAGTTCCAGAGCCAAACAAAATGTTACTTTGCATTCCTTTAAAGCTGCTGCTATCACCAATTGTCATTTTACTGTGCGCGTTCAGTTCTTTTATTAAAGGAAAAATCTCCATCCTTCAGACACCGGATTTGGTCAGGAAATAAAGACATTAAACAAAGCCACCAAGTGGAAATATTATTTCAGCAGTTCCGAACCCTGCGTGCTACACAGCTGATTCAGAGGAAGCCTCTGTGACTACAGCTGGTCTCCCAAACAGTCCTTTAGCTATTTACCTGAAGGTGAATCCGACTGCTCGTCAGACACCTTTAATGGTGTCAAAACAACACGAGGAACAGTCTTGTTTACCATCATTGAGACTCCATTTCTTCTTTTCTGCTGTTGTCTTAAAGCCTACAAAAACGATAACAAAACATAAAAATGTAACAAAAAATAACGCTTATAAGTGAATTACATGAGACATTTCTCTACCATTAAACTGAATCTCTTAAAATAAGCATAATTTACATAGCTACTGACTTGCCAGCCTTCACACTCGTCCCCTTTATGTCATTTTCCTTTAAAATATAAAATCAGGCTTTTGGCTATAAAGAGAAAGAAGATGCACCTTAGATCATTTTCCAATACAGTTTTGACAACAAAGAAACACGTAACTGTTTGCTCTACCTTAACAGCACAACATGATAACCCATGGAATGTGAAACTAAGACTTCCAGGTAAAAAAAAAGTAAAATAAATGTTTCAAAACCGGAATAAGAATATATATGTCTGCACATCTCTCGCAGGTGCATCCTCTCCAGTATACTGCTCAGTCAATCAAGTTAACACAGAGTGTCATCAGTATGTACAGCATGTAAGGACTACAGTATTGATGCACTCACTCAGCCGTGAGTAGTGCTGCACAAAATCACTGAACATGGCAGGAATCATTTATTTTTGTGAAGGGAATCAGTCCTAATCTTGGAAACCTCGCAGCACTTGGCTTCTGTCTGCTTGACTTTGGGCATTAACCTTCAGAACACGAACATGATGGTGTTCTGGCAAATCTGGGGAAAAATGATACAAGAATAAATCTCTAGGAATGGGAGTGCTTTGTGCTTCGTAAATGGATCGAATACAGGGTTGATAATGTAATACAAAACATTGAAAGATTAGAAAATACCTGTCAGACTGTTTTATACAGAGAATCATATCTGATTCAAAAGGTCTTAAAAAATACAAATATGAACACTTGCCAATTGATACATTTACAAGCATTAAAATTCTGGAATTAATCAGAATGGGCTGGGCTTAACACAGATCTCTCCTATCCTCCTGTCTATTTTTCTCCAGTCTTACTGTGGACTCTCTTTTTATAACTGTGATTTATGTTATGATCTTGAGGGGGATTTATTAAAGTAATACTATATCAACAAGGAACATATTTGATATGAATTATCCCTGTAGGTTTATGAGCATGAATGACTGATGCCTTGTAAGGGGTGAGTCTGCAACTTCAATTAATCTGTACTATTTTCCTAAAATGTTCACAGAGATAAATAAAAAAAAATCTGAAAAAAAAAAATCAATATCACTCTATTCCTCTAAATAACACACTACACAACATAAAGTACACCAAGTCACACAAAAGCTATTTCATTGATTAACCCCTTTTATAGTACACTTCTTATAAAAGACACATAAGCGCTGTGCAATAAAAAGCAAATTAGAACACCTGAAATCGAACAAAGAGAAGAAGCTGGTCAGATCTGCACTGAACCAAATAAGCAAGCAGAAAGCCACAAAGAACAGCCTACACTTCAATACATTTTTGAGACAGAAAATTCATCCTGGCATTGAGAAGCTCAGCCAGATATGTGGACAGAAAATTCCAAAATGTTTCTCAAAAGGTCCCCCAAATTCATAAAATGACCCTCAGTTTGCAGTCCTGTGCAGCCAAGTGGCAAACCAGGCGACCCTTAGTAATGCTGCTGAGACAGTAACAAACCATCTGCTAAAATTTACCTGAAAAGACAGAGAACTTCTGTGCTAGAGGCACACCAACATAACCACAACCCAACCTTTGTATCGTTGAGCCCCACGGCTCAATTTGCTTGATGAAGAGCAAAGAAATATCCATCCTCAGTGTCATTCTCCCTAGACTAATGAATCAAAGCCAAAACAAGATGGGGCCAAAACACGGCCCATGTTCTCCTTCAGCCTCCTCCTGACCTTTCAAGACAATTCCCATCTCTACCAGGGACCACAGCCTTGTTGCCAGCATCCATAAGGAAATATCATTTTGATGATTTATACCATCACCGTGACAAAAGGCAGCTTCTCTGTAAAGCCTCACAGTTGATTTTCAATGCCTTAAACTGAACTCCCACAAATGAGAGAAGGTAAGCAGCAGTGTGTCCTCCATCAAGGACAGGTTGTTGGCATTCGTACACCTCAGGTGACATACGCACTGCTGGAACGAGGGCGGCAGTACCCAGTCTTTGTCAGGTGCACCACTTACCTTCTTTCGTGTTACAGGAAGGCCACTTGCAGACCTTAAGCACACATTTATGCGACTGACCTGGCACTTCCAAGAACCACAGGTCACTCCATGCTCACACAGCACTAATGAAGACAGCACCACTCCTCCCAGCACTCCCTGGACAATCAGAGCCACGATGTCCTGGTTATGGCTGGGATGGAGTTAACTTTCTTCCTAACACAGCAGGGAGCAGGCAAAGGTTGCTACCAGACTATTAACTTTGAGGCACAGCCCACTTCTGAGCTACAGGCCAAACACCTCAACATGTGAGGATCAAGCATAAACCTTAAAGAACCATTTCCCTTTGGCACACATTTGCTTTTCAGGTTTCTTTCTCCCTAACATTCCTTGCCTGGCTGCCAGTCCCTCCCCCATCTCCTCCCGCTTCACAGTGCAAGGAACCAATAGTTAAGTTTGGAAATCAGTCTGGCCGGGATGACTCAGGCTGACAGTAAAGCTACACACATGTGGACACCTGAACGACAGGTTGTAAAATGGTTTAAAAGAAATAAATTAAAACCACGTGGACATCCAAATTTAAGTCAAAGATTTAACACAGAGTGCAGATGAATTATGCTTTCACCAGAGGACAGACGAATAATCTTCCCCATGCCTCTCTAGCTTTTCATTCGTCAAAGGAAAGTTATGAGGCAGGAGCGGAGTGTACCAAAGCATCCAGTAAATAACCTAACATTTGATTTGCAGGGTATAGAGATGGCTAAGATTTTGCTCAGTCATTCTCTTTAGGAGGACATATTATTCCTAGCTAGTTTTGTGTTGATTTCCTCTTCGAATTTAAAGTTGCAGGGTCCAAAATTTTGGATAGGCAGGTCTTTGCAGGACAACACAAGGAGCAACCCAGTAAAGGGAGAAATTGCCGACTGACACCTACATATTAGCAGATCCAAACACCAGAAGGAGTTAAGTATAAACCAAGGACATTCTGTGCAGTCTCTGCTGAGGATGAATATCTAACTTTTCTACACATAGCCTGAGGGATATTAATTTTAGGATACAAGACTACTGTAGGATAAGACAAGGATCTTGTATCCCAAGATTAATTCCACTTGTCTGGGGAGTCAATGGGATTACTGAAAGTGAAATGTACACCAAACGCTTTGCTATATTGAGCTTTTAGTGCACCAAGCTAATTTACTGCTTTCCCAGTCACCACAACCAAATAAATCTCTAGTTTTAGCTCTTCAGGTAAAGGGAACAAACTCAAAGTAAGATGAGTCAAATTCGTAACTAGCACTAAAGCAAATGACAAATTTTATAACTTATTCCGAAGAAAAATGGTTCCCGATCTCAATGCAGGCAGAGAAACAGTAACTAGCACAACTTATATTGGCATCTTTTATTGACACAGCCTTTTGCATCTCATCCATATTTAGAGATGCATAACCTCCTAGCTGGCCTTCCTACAGATCTGCAAAAAAGAGTCAGTAATTCTACCAAATGATAAAGAGTCATATTTACTATGGAAAGTAAAAGAGTATCACGTACAGCACATCTGATAGCTTACATAATATATATTTTTTTCTTTAATGAGATTCTATGTTTACATTTCAAATGTATTCAGTCACTTAGAGCTAAATGCTTGAGTTAAAAAAGCTTCTAAGTTGTAAATCCACAGGACTGATCACTGTTGAAGTATTCTGTAAAACGTTACTACCATCCTATCTGTACAGCACACAAATAAAAGAGGAAAGAAAATGAAAGCCCATGTGGTACAGAAATTAAATGCTAAAAGCTCTCTTTAAAAATCCAACCAAAATATAGTACTTACATCCAGCCTTTCACAAGCAGATTTGCAAAGGACATCTGTGAATCTCTTGCACATAATGAGTATGGAGAATTCCCAATATTCCCATTCATAAAAATGAACCTGTGACCATCTGTTGAATAACACTGCCATGGTCATTATACAGGGCTTGGCATAATTAATTTGTTTAATGAAATTATTTTTATTGCCAAAATCTTTAGTAACCTATCAATCCATTTTCATCCAAAGAACTCAACATAAAAAGATGAGTATTAAGAAAACACAAACTCTGAAGGTAGATGGCAAAGGAAAAACACCAATGCAATTAACAGTGATCTAATTCCAAGCAGTTCTTTATAAAGTGGTGACAAGAGCAAGTCTCCTTATCTTTTCCAGGGAGTTTACACCCCTGATGGAGTATAGCAGTGTGTCGGAGGTTTCATGAATGCCATTATCTGTTCTTAAGAATAATCATTTCATATTTACTTGATCTTAACACAGGAAAGATTTCTTCACCCATGTGACAAAACGGTTGACTCTCTTCAGTAAAAACTAATAAAGTCGTCTTTGAAGTCGGAATGAAAGGAAACAATATAAAGGAAAGGTAACTGGAGAGAAGGGGAAAAACACATCCCCAAAAGAGCACCAGAAGCAAAATGTCAAGCTCTATGCTCTGATTTTACTGCTGCTCGGGATATTTTTTATTATTTTGCGTTCTCTCATCTTTTCAACTCGGAATGAAAGAATGCAGCACACAGACAAACCATTAATGCAGAAACCCACTTTCATTTGCACTTAAATGTGCGACACGCTGAGAATATTAAAAATCAAGTTATTAACAACAAAGATATGTAACACTTGGTTGCATTAAGCAACATCGTCCCAGATTTCTGTTTGTTCCATAAATGTCAAGTCTACATTCTGAAACTCGCATCGTGAAACGTAACCTTTGAAATTTCACACATTATGGACCAGAAATGTAAAGCTGTGGAATTCTTCCATTCTGCCATGTGAAAAACACAAGTTAACACACACTGAGAGAAGTCTATGGCACAAAATAAATAACAACTCTGCATCATGGTCATGGATCCCAAATTGGCAAAGATGAAACAGATTTATAGTTTATCACTGATTTACTCAGCACCACCATAAAGTTCAGTCTTTGTCCTCTCTCTCACCCTCATTTTGTTAGCAAAATTAAGACAGCGTTTAATTCCCATGTTTCTATTAAATAAGAGATTTCTCAGTGACAACCTGTTTCGTGGATACACAGAACAGTGAAAATAAAACATCAGGCACCACAAATCATGAAGATTAAACATGTTATTGTTTTCAGGATGCTACTACTTCTTACATTAAACATACATTAAAACTACTCGCTTCTAAGCATGCAAACATAAGATTAAAACAATAATAAAGATGTTTCATGGAAACAGCTACAAAGTGCCATTTCCAAAGTGCAGAGCAAATTAATTTACTTCCAACCAGACCCGTACACCAAATGTAACAATACTGGTGCCATGTGTACACAACTGATCATCTGGAGATGAAGAGTAGTGGTAGAACACCAGGCTGGAAGTTTGGAGACCTAGGATTTATTTTCAAATGCTACTAATAACTTCTCAAGTAAGCAGCTATTGTTGTCCCTTGACACACACCCTACCCTGTGATCCTTATATCTGCATTTGAAGCAAGAATAAGCAAGAACAATTTCTTGCTGGACTTGTAGGTCCCAGTGGTAGTCAGGTCTTTCTGTACAACTACAGTATACATCAACCACTGAACATTTATCTGTGTATTAACTGATGCTGAACTAAAGTGCTTGGACATTCATGGCACAGAGATGCATGCATTTATGTATGTGTCTGTACACCTGCAAGCCAGCATTATCTTCTATAGGGTTACAATAATGCATTCGCAGCTACAGTGACTGTAGATCACAATAGACTGCAAAGTAAACATTTTTCGTGCTTTTCCAGCCATGGAAACAAGAGAAGGACAAAATCCCATGTGATGTGTTCAATGTCTGTTCTGACTTACATGTGAATGGGAATGATGATGACACAGGCATTGACTCAATGAGACACTTTTCCAAAGAGAAGAGCGCTGTTGTTTTCTAAAATGTTTGTGTAGCATTAAACTAACAATATCTATCAGCTGAAAAGTGCTTTATGGGGAAATCTGTTTCTTGGCACAACAAAGCACAGATAGATAAGGAAACAGTTTGTAGAAAACAGTTTAAAGACAAAGTAAAATAAAGTCAGAGGTCATCGATATTTTCCATTATGTCAAGTTTACAAACGTACCCTGTGCGGGTCCAAAGCATACAGTGGGGGCTTGGGGGTTCCAGGGCCAGGCTACCCTTCTCCAGATAAAACATCTCATCTTATTACCTCTCAGAGAATCAGGTGCACCAATTTACATTGCACCAGTGTACATAGTTATGGTGTAATGCCTTTCTGCCAGACACCCTGTTTCAGCCTGGGTTCTGGCACATGCCCACACACTCTGAGCACGCAAGCTTACTGGGGACCTACCCAACAGCTCCTGGAACTGCATTCGTAGATAACTGCTTGCCAGCATTTTGCAGAAGGCTTCCTAGAGCTCTGAAGAATTTCGAGCTGTTCCAACTCCTGCCTTTCCCTGAAAAGGCCAACAACTTCTAGGATACACCTCAAAATCAAGGCACAATTCATTTTTACCTGGGTTTAATTTCATGTTATAAACTATTCAAATCAAAACCTGCTCTTTTCATGTGGCCCAGAAGAAGATATTCACTTAGGCACCCAGTGCCACTATATGGAAAAATCATTTAACACAGCTGGGAAAGATTGACTAGGACTCTCATCTCCAGTGCTGGTATTAGTCATTAATACAGTAGCAATGAGCAATCCATCTTAAGCAGTTGCCCAGATAACTTAAAGAGAAACATTCTCAGACAAGTGCAATGCTTAGATCTAGGCCACTATCATCTCAGCTTGATTGTCTGAGGCTTGGGACAAGCAACTGCATCTGCAGAACAGAACAAAGAGAATACTTTTGTACTATATTTGGGAAGGAGATCCTGCTACGTAATGGTTGTAGATTTAACCAAAGGTAATGCTCATGCCAGGACAGACTTTAAAAGAGGGACAGTCTCCTACATTGACATTACGGGGCAACTACACTTCAACATGGTACTGATCTAAAGTCGCTATAAAATTCTTCTCAGTTATTTCTCAGAGTAAGAAATTCTGGAAAATGCTTTTATTAAAACAGAAAACATGCAGGACCACTGCAAAAAGGATGCTATGTGAACAGCCCCAGTGTAAAACAAACAAGCAGAATGCTCCAGCAACTGGGAACTAGTAATTAAAAAGCGGTACAAAAAGAATACAGGGATTGTGTGGATTCCTGTCCCTTCCTTTCCATCACAGGTAAGGGCTGAGAACCATGGGGATGACTCAGAAGAAAGTCTCACAAACACCGTCTTTCCTCTTACCAAAGCACCATGTTGAGCAGCTGGTACATGCTGCCCATGCATAGGGACCTTTAGAGGGACATACCGTGCAGCCTGCCTTCGGGCAATGCATGTACTCCCTGAAGAGCTCCTGCTGGAACTCTTGCTCTTCCAGCTTCTTTTCCCCATTATGCAGTCTCCCTGCCATAGTTTCTCTGTCCTCTTCCCTAGATTTGTCTTGGCAATCAGAAAATCAGTTTAGTTTATCATCTTCGAACTTCCATTTTCCTGAATGCACTTTGTAAATTCCACTGTCCCTTCCCATGTCTCTCTAGAAGTCAAAAAGCAACATGTTTTTCTTGTTTTCCATTTGTTGACAGGAAAATTTGTCAAGAATCATCACTTATGTTGCCAGACATCTGATCAAATGCTTCAGCTAGGGAGTCAGAATTCTCCAACTGTGGCCTTGGTAAATCTGTAGCATCTGAAATGAAACATAGGAAAATGGTTAACAGAGATACTGAGAAATGGCAGCAAACTCTCTAGACCGAGGAATTCAGTATAAAAAATACCTCTTGGTTCACAGTGGGGTTTCAGAGCCTTTCAGGAAGACACCCTGTGCTCAAATTTTAAGTGATAAGGACATAATCATAACAATCTCCTCTGCCACCTTTGTTTCTTTGGGGGCAAGGAAGGGAAACGAGAGCAGGCAAATATATCAGGCTTGTATCAGAACGTGTGAGTGAATAGCTGCTCAAGTGAGTCAAAGGATAGACACCATAGACAGGCTCATACTGCATTACTTTCTACAGACAGCAAAATGCTTCAGGATAACCTGCATCTGGCTGTAGTCAAGGAAAGAAGTCCTAATGGGATGAGTGTGGAGGAAGCGAGACTGGTGAGTTTGCTCTTGTTCTTCCCTCAAAGCAAGACAAGCTGTGTGCCTGAGCTGAAGACAGGAAGGCAAACCTACACCAGCACCAAGGGAGATCAGGATTCTATCTCCAGTGCTAATTTAGGCACTTGGACACCTGTGTAATTAAAAAACCATCAAAGAAATCTTGATAAACTAGTCCTGTGAATTTGGGTAAATCTGGGCTGATTACTCTGCCACTCTGCTCAGAAATTTAGTCTCTTGTTGCTTCAGACTGTAGTTTCTAATAATAATAATTACAGCTGTGCTACAAATGTCAGCCTGAAACGTCACTTGGAGTTGTACAGGTCTAACGTCCTATAATTCAGAAGCAACACATGGGCCAAGCCATAACTTCCCCATAGCTCTCTTACTGCCTGGGGCCTGACAGGATCCACTGGAAAAAAAAGGGTGTTCTAAGAACAAATCATATGGATGGGTGCCTTCCTTCTCCATAAAAAGCTGCATCTACCCACTTTATGAATAAAAGAGTGGCACATATATGAACCCAGCCACCAAGCATGCAGACAAAGCCCAAAGTTAAGAAAACAAAACAAACCATGGCAGTAACATACCTTGTGTAGATTCCCTTATTTCCTGAGCTTCTCTCCTCCCAAACCCACTTGGCTGCTGTTTCTGGAGTTTCTGTCTCTACAAAGAGATCTGGATGCCCAGCACAGTCTCAGACATGTCCTGGTCTGTATTCAGATCCTGAGTCTGAATGGAGTATCCTTCTCTTCTCCCAAGAGAAAATTTATGGGTACCCTTCTTGGTGCTGATTCCAAAGTGCCAAAAGTGAGGCAGGATTTTCTTCCATGTCTGGGAGGTCTACTATAATCCCAGACATTGTTATAGTGCATCTTCAAGTTCTTTATCCTCTCTTGGTACTGCCCCAGGAAACAACTGGTACACTGATGGACAAGGTGCTCATATACTTGGCTATCAGAGTCCACCAGACACTAATACCACCTCAATGTCCTGGATATTCACACATGCTCAGTGTTACCTACGTGAGGCCAGTCTGCAGGTATGATCGTCTCTTCTGAGAAATGTTCCAAGAACATCTTGACAGATACAGACAAATCTGTACATAGCGAAGACTTCCAAAACAAGTATCACCTCAAGTCAATGGAACAGAAACTGGACCAGAGAGGAGCATGGGAGACACTACGCCATGACTTGATGTCCGTACTTCAGTTAGCCTTGTCCAGAGCAAGAGTAATTCACACAGTAGTGTGACCATGTACCACCGCTAGCAGATGCAGATGTAGTTCGGTACTTTCCCAGGAAGAGGTCCTTACATGGGTCTGCATGCCAAAACTCTCCAGTGTGAAAATGAGGTGAATCAGTATGGAACTGATCAGCACTGATTGGAAATCTGCATGTGACAGCGTGCCAGAAACCTTCTTTTCAAAGGTACAAGATCAGCAACAGCTGGGCACACATACCCAAGCACTTCCAAAAGCAAAGGGAAACAGAAATCCATAAAATCTGCCATCAGAGAGCCAAGCATAAAAGGCAGCTCTACACCACAGACTTGTTTGTCTAAACCCTCATGAATGGGAACTGTTTTGTTGGACATTACACTCAGATACTATAAAAGAGCAGAACTGACACTCCCTCGAAAATGAAAAAGAAGCATGAAACACACTCAGTGGTAAAACACACCAAACCTTTCTTTCAGCAAGGACACTATGCAAGGCGGTGAAGCTAGGAAGTTTCCAGACTGAAATGGTAGCCCAGCTTTTGAAAGATGAGGAGATAACGTCTGAACTGTGACACAGACCTGGTGAGAGTCCATGGAAACTGCAGACCTCCTTAATCCCTGCAAAGTACCCCAGATCCACTGCTACCAGAGAGAAATCAAGACAAAGAGACAGGGCTCAGAAAATGCCCTTTCCTCCAAGCTCCGAACACAGCTCAAGAAATGCAGTGTTGTGACTAATTTGATTGAGAACACCCTAACATGCAGGCTACTACAAGGAAATGTGAGATTGCTCTTTGCAATCTAAACCCAGGAATATACCTCTAGAATTCATTAAAAATAAAATCATATGTAAATCCAGCATATAATACTAAAAGAGAATTAGAGTTGAGAAAATCTAATTCTAGCTCAGATCTTTAAGCAGTACTATACATATCTACTTGCTTCTCACTTTAAAGAATTACAAAGCAAATACACACGAGATCAAGTTAATGTGAAGAACCCACTGTCTTTAAATAAATTGAGTAGGAAATTGTTTGAAAGACTCCTTGTAGGTTTTCATTTGTGAAGACTGTTTAGTAATTAATAGGGAAAAAAAGCAATAGCTGGGGAAGATCCTGTTTACAACATATATAATGCATGTGTGTTTATATATATATAAAGTATGTATGTTGGTAGAGTATAAGGACTTGCTGAGAGTGTGATGATCTTCTGTTACATTAGCATGGAAACAGAAAGTTAGCATCGGTTGCAGGAGTGTTGCATACAGCAGTCTAAAGTTTCTTTTGTATTCAAAGGTTCTACAGGTTCTTCTGTGTAAAAATTTTAGGTATTATGTATCCATTAAAGCAACAGAAGGATTGAATATTGAAGGAATAAATTTCCAGCAGCCATTTTAGAAATAAAATCACTGTTAAAAGTTTATTCACCTCTGCTACAATATCAAATGAAATTGAATCTACAATGTGTATATGGCAGTAGCCAACACCTGAATCTTAGAGAAAACAAAGAAAAAATCCTCTAGGATTCCACAGTTTAAATATCCATTTGTGTAATACTGAACATAGAGAAAACATTTTACTGATAGCTGTAGTAATATTCTCATACTCTGAAGTACAGGATCTAATTACCATCAACTTAATTAAAACTAATTTATTTTTATCGATTACTTAACTTTCTAATGTTGCTCTAACCCTACTGCCTTGGGGAATGCTTGCAAAGATTTCCATCAATGTTATGACTTTTGATATTAATTAAGCTATTCTGATTAGTTTGCCCCTTTTAAAAATGATTCTCAATGCTATACAACTGCTAAGTGACAAATGCTGAGTTTAAACAGTTACACAAATTCAAACATTCATGGCTTTGCTCTTTTTTCCCTCCTTTATCTTTATCTGCTCCCTCCCACCCTACAAAAGTTCATGTATCACAAAAGGCCTGTATAGAACAGTTTCCAAAAAGTATTTATTTTTCACAACTATCCACACAGTTAGTGAGCTGCTTTGTGCCCACTACTCATTTTTCCTGATATAAGACCCCGATCTAACAATCCTTTCCAGGCCTCAAAGCCTCTAAGTACGAGATAACTTGATGTGAATGACAAAGATCTAATAATTTTAGTGGATCTAAACTCAAGCTGCATGAAAAACTAAGTACAAATAGGTAAGTGTTTTGAGGAGACGTGTACAGGCTTTGCTTAACTTAAACCTAAATCAACAACTCAGCAACAAACTACCCCATGAAATACTAGAGCTCCATTAACCATAACTAAGAGAGCAGTTATGAAAAGCACTAAACCAAACATAATTTCCTTATGCTAGCACTTTAGAGAAGTCGTATTTCATTTTTTATAGTCTTTACAAGACTGAAACAATTCCTACATACTCAAAACTAAGAGGAGATAACAATAATTTTTTAATTATAATTTTTTAGTTTTTCTTTTTTTATTTGCCCAGCTCTAAACTGAACTAATTTGGCACTGCTAAGAGCTGACTTTCAATAATCAGGTACTGTTGCCAAGCTTTACTACTTATCATGCAATCTAAAACATCCAAATCCTGTTATTAAAGAACCAAACCAAACCCAAAACCAAACCTACCCCACTTCTATGTGTTGTAGTGTCAAATACAACATGAAAGAAAAATTACTTAACAGTCCATAAAGAAAAACTGAACAGCAAATATACCCAGATTCTTACCTATTCGCAGAACTTTTTTCAAGATTTTTTTTATTTAAAGCCTCAGGTAACATGTCCAACACAAATACTTACATAGGAAAAGCAGGGATGTGATAATATAAACAATTCTACTTACTTGAAAAGCACTTTAAAAAAAATCAAACCCAAAATAAATAGCAGGTCTGAATCATCTGTTTTTTTTAAAAAAAAGGAGATGGAAAAAACCTCCAGCAATACACCACTACACAAAGCACTAAAAGTCCTCAGAAATACCTTGAAATTCTGCTGAGATCTTACTCGTATAAGACTGACACACATGCTAAAGGGAAGCCAATTGATTATCAGTCAATACAAGCTTACCTGCTTAAGTGCTTTCTTTGTGTGCTGCTGGAAGGAAGATACTAGCTTGCTTTGCACCGGTGCATTAGTAAGGCTCGAATCACGATTGGAAGACATTTCTTCAGATGTCTGCTTTGGGCAAACTTTATAAAAAGAGAAAAAAAGAAGAAGAAAATCAGAATACTGTTACAGGGGTTATCTTTGGTATCTCTGAAAGTTCTGAGGACACAAAGAGGGGAAAAAAAAAAAAAAAAAAAAAAGAGACAAGTGCCTAGAAAACTAAAAGCTCACTTTAAGAAACTCAACTATTCTTGAGGTCCAGATGAGCTGAAAATGCAGCCATATTGTACATAAATGAATTGCTTCACAAATATCTGTACCTCATCGCACACTTTCCATGCTGTTTTGGAGCCCTTGCATATTTTGCCTTCTGGGTCCTGAAAGGTAACTGAAATCCTTTAGCTCTGGTTTCCAGACAGAAGCTGAACAAAAATTATCTTCTTCACTGGAACATTTTTGATGGATTGTTATGTGCCTAATCATGTACTTATACAAGAGACACCGATGACCCTGTGTTCTAGAAATATTTATAAATATGTAACTTCATGCTAGTTTGTAATGGCTTCTTAGGAGCCAGACTCATCTATTTTATAAGTACTTCTTGGTAAAGCTAAGAACACATGCTTTCCTGTTTAATGGGTAGACTGGAATATCCTGCAAAGAAGAATTCTGGTCTCTCAGGTAATACACACTGCCGCTTGTCAGACTTCTAAATAATATGTGTTTTAATGAACAAATACCACGGTGCTTACATTAAATAGCCTCCTGAATACATGTTGTGTGAGGCACCAGAAAAGTCTGCTGGCTAAAAATAAAGGGAAATATGATTAATTGTGTTTTTAAAAAAACAACCAACCAGCTTTATTAAACAGGTATGAAAGCTGTGAAAATAGCCAGAGGATCCTATTAGTCTTGGTAGTCGGTGAGTAGGACTAAAAGGGCTGTAAAAACCTTTCAACTCTTAATGCTTTGCATTACTATTACTCTCCCTGGTGTCCTAAGACAGCCCCACTAAAACAGCATTAGCATGGATCACAAAATTAAGCAGCTTTTTTCCCCGTTCTCCTCTGCTGACATTCCAAGTCTGTCTTCCAACACTGCTCAAAGCTGGTTTGCATGTGGACATACCTTCTTTATAATGCTCTGCAGCTGTGTATCGTTTTCCAAGGTTTGCCATGCTCCACACACCTACCAGAACAGTCTGAAGGCACTCAAAGCAGCTGCACAGCCACGTGCCAGAAATAGTTTTAGCCCAGTGTTTCCGCTTCCCTATCATTTCCTCCTCCCATCCTTTTGTGGGATGAGCAGACACCTGAAGTTGTGTTTTAAGTCCCTTGCCTCTAGCAGTGATTCATAGAAGAAATAGTCTAATGACTTTTTCTTTGTGTTTGTAAGAAAAAAGTAGAGTGGGGGCAATTTGGTTAGCAATAATTAATAGCCACTGTAAGATGCACGTGATATTAAACATTTGTTTTCGCAGTGAAAGGAAAAATAATTGATACATACCTCACAAACAGAGAACACACCCAGTTTTATGGCATAGGCATTATGTCAAGATGGTTTTCGTATTAGATGAAAAATTTTCATTAGCAGATAAGACAAATCCTATCTTGTCACAAGATCTAGAACACATTTGTCACTTTTTTTCCCTTATACTTGAAGGATTTGTCAAAACATACAAAGAAGCTGCAACACGAAACAGCTTCTGAGTATTATGGCATCACCTGGTTTGGATCAATCTTTCCCACATGATGAGCAAAGCTTACTATCAAAAAAGACAACTTAGAGGAGCAGCAAAGCGTCAGCAGAAAACAAACAATAGCTGGTTTATATAATCTAAATCACTGCAATAGCTAACCTCCTGAGACAAAGAACACCTACATCAAAATAAAAACCTGACATTTCAAATTACACAGCTTTTGTCTTTTTTTTTTTCAAAGAGGTTTTTTTTACTGTTTTCTGCCAAAGTCAAAGAACTGAAGAAGCAAAAAACAGAAAGAATGTGAGCACACAAAGTCTGCAGTAAAGGACAGGAGAACAGGACAATTTTTTAAATGACTGAAAAATAGAAACTGTTACATGCTTAACTGTTCCTCCTAAGAAAGGATACAACATGACCTGTCATGAAAAACCTATTCCTGTTCTCTGGGATGACTGCACCTCCTACCACGTTCTTGTTCAAATGGGAAATCCTAATTATTATCCAAGAGTCTCCCTTATTTATTTTGGTGATATAGGCCATCCTGGAGAGATCTGGGAACACTAACTGATGATGTACCACATTGCGACTGTCAAAGTCACAATACAGCACAGGAATACAAATACATACAGTATCCTAGTTTTGGCTAGGATAGGGTTAATTTCCTTCACAGTAGCTGTGTTTTGTGTTTGTGCTGACAACACTGTTGATGACACAGAGATGGTTTTATTACTGCTGAGCAGTGGTTACACAGAGCTAAGACCTCTTCTGCTTCTCACCCCATCCCACCAGTGAGCAGGCTGGGGGTGCACAAGGAGATGGGAGGGGAAACAGCCAGGACAGCTGACCCAAACTGACCAAATGGATATTCCATAGCATATGATGTTATGCTCAGTACATAAAGCTGGGGAAGAAGGAGGAACAGAAGGGGCTGTTTGGAGTGACAGTCTTTGTCTTCCCAAGTAACTGTTACACATGATGGAGCCCTGCTGTCCTGGGGATGGTGGAACACCTGCCTGCCCATGGGACTTGAGGAATGAATTCCTTGCTTTGTTTCCATGTGTGGCTTTTGCTTTACCTGTTAAACTGTCTTTATCTCAACCCACAAGTTTTCTCACTTTCACTCTTCCAATTGTATGCCACATCCCGCCAGGGAGGAGTGAGAGAGTGGCTGCGTGGGGCTTAGCTGCCAGCTGCAGTTAAACTGACACATAGGTCTGTATTAGTTTTGTGCTTTCATTCATTTTTAACAATAATCCATGAAATTGTGACAGGGTCCATTAGAGACCATACTTCTTACTTCCAGCATTGCTTCAATTTTACATAAAAATATTATGAGTATTTTGGCTTCTTTTGCTTCTGAGTTTTTAAAGCTTTGACAACTGAGTTAATCCAAGAAACGGGGATTGTTCCTTGAACAGATGAAGCAACAGGCACTGAAATCCACTGAAACAATGAACAGATTTCCATCTCTGTAATCTCTTCTGAAGGTACAGAAGCAATACCTCACTCTAGGCTGGTTCGGTTCAGTGCAACCCAAATCCGTTCCTTCAGTTTTGAAAACCAGACTTGTTCCTGTAGTCAATGATTTCAGAAATAGATACGTGAGGCTGAAATCCACTGCTTAAAATTTTTACAATGACATGGTCATTAGAGAAAGCCAGCTTCATTAACAACAAATGATACTTATTTCATTCAAAAACATATTTTGTACTCGTACAAAATATATTTTGTACTTTATATTTTCCTTCATATATCTAGTAGCTTAAAATAGTAAGAAGCTATTTTAAATAGTCTCCCATGTTTTAATTAAATTTTCACTTCCATTTAAAACTAGTTTCAAACAAATCCTGGTTATACACCTAACCTTCTAGTAAATAAGAGATGTCATTGCTTATTTTCTAAAAGTAGAAGATACAAACATTGAAAATCTAAATACATTATGTTAATTTATGGAATTGCTTAATAAGTTATACAGTGTGTTCCCTTTATTAGCAAAAAATAATACCAAAAATTATATATGAGCTTTATTTAGAGGATAATCAAGTTATTTTTTACAAAACAATATGGATCGACTTTTTTGTAGGAAATGAAACACAAAAATGAGACAATGACTACATTTGTTCTCTAAAACATGTTCTGCTACTTAGTGATTTAAACAAATCTATGCCAAAACATCACTATACTACAATGCCTGTGACCACAGAAAATTGTATTTATTTGTTCACTTATATGGATAAAGTCCAAATGCATTTCTCTGAATGGGTCAGAAATCAAAAAAGGAAAAATATGCCAGGTAAATATTTAAGTGCTTGAAATGAACATTGATGATCCTAGTGAAAAATACAATGCCTTAGGAACAGAGCAGCCATTTCTGCTATGGAAACCAAAGAACACAGTGGAAGAAAAACAAATTCAAGAAAAGTCAGTGGTCTTTGTATGTGTGTACCGCTTTGGAAAGGTAAAACCACTTTGTCCATAAACACTGAGGATGCATGAATATTATCAGATCCTTGTTTACTTAAAAAGCTTTATCAGAAAAGTACTAAAAATAAACTGGATGCTGGGGAGGATGAAAAGAACCCTGAAAGAATGTGACAGATGAAGGAAAAATATTTGGGTAGCAAATAAAGAGGATTCACCACTACTACAGTAGAAAAAGAGAACAAGAACAGTTTTAAGCCTACAGGAGGCATTTCCATTTAGTGGAGAATAATTAGGCTCCATTCCTTAAATCGGCTTCTTCAAGGGCCAGGACTGAGTGAAGGAATAAAGCAAAAAGCAACTATTAAGCCATAAACTGTTAAGTTATGAGCCGGAAGAGCAGCTGGGTTTCTGAAGATAAGACCTCCTTAGTGAGTGTTCAGAGAGTGTTAACATGAATGATAGAATTAGAATTGGTTCGCAAAAAGAGCATGCTAAAAATGTTTCAACAACCTCCATTTAAAATGAATTCCTCTCTTCCATTTTTCTGAGAACAGTTTTGCTAATTATTATGAAAGGCTATAATTTTAAAAGATAGCATTGCTGATTTTTATATTTAAAATTTTAAAGGCTATCTCTTTTGTTATGCTTTATCTGCCCCACCCAAGGAATATGACACCTACATAAAACATATTCAAAGACGTGTTTCTTCAAAGAAACAGTTTTCATAGGAATACAACTTAAAATTACTCTGTCTTACTGCCACTGAAAGTTATTATGAGTAATTATTAACAGATTTATGAAACTAGAGGGACAGAAAAATTCCTGGAGTGCTTTAAGGGGCTTATTTTCCCAAAATAAATAGCACAATTAATTCTGATTTCAGACAGACCATGCCATTTAAAAATCAAACCAGGAAAATCAACAGCAGTTCATTTCTTTCTTTGTTACAGAAACCACAGCAGATGAGAAGGATTGTTTACTAATGGCCACGTTTCAAAACACAAATTAATATTGCTACCATATGCCAAAGACGAGAGTCCACCTCGAGCATAAAATGTATGCATACACTCTGGAGATATGAAACTTCACAGAGACCTCCCTTACAAAAACATACACACAAAATCTCTCTCTACAATATCCATAAAATGCAGTATTTTCTTCGGGTGACACAGATCTATACTTGTATTGACATAAATGGTCATGTTCTGCCAACATAGATATATCAAGTAATTCGCATCCATCAGTCTTTGATCTCTAGAGCCCAACTTGCAAAATCTGAACAAATCAGAACTTGACTGTTACCATCAGATCTTAAAAATGAAAACCAGTTTGGAACTTAGTTAATTGTACCAGTTCGCCAATGCAACAAAAACAGATGCATCAAGGGTACTACTGTAACTGTAATACTCTTTTTGAAAAGCAATACTACCATGTGAAATAATAAATAATACTGAGTAGTATCTTTTGGAAAAAGACATCAAATACCACATCAGCTTGGTAGCTTGCACTGAATCGCACTGTATTCTCGGCATGCTTTTGAGCCTAAGTATTTCACAAAGCTTTGAAAACTGTGAATCCTTATTCCAAAGGAAGTCAACATTTTCCACTAAAAATATACAGCCTGTCATCACTAAGCCACCAATTTCTCAGGCCTCATTAACTTACTCTACTGTACAGCAAATAAAGCAGAAAGATCTCTCCCTCAAGCTCCACAGTATCTTCTCTCATTCTTATGATTCCCCTCCAGTGGCAATGAAACAAACAGAAGTTAAACTTGATCCTGAGTATTTTCATTTTATAGCTACTTGTGAGGAGATGGAAAAAAAACACACCAAAAGAAAAAGTGAAAAACTGTCTCTTTCTGATGTCATCAAAACTCTGTAGGTTTGAGCTGCTCCGTTACCACCTTCTGCTTTTAGAAGAGCCTGTCCCACACCCAGATGTTGTCATTTCCAATGGACATATTCAGCAGAATCATCCCAAGAGACAAGATGCTAAGGATAACAGGTTTCCCTGAATTGCCAGAAATTCCATTCCCAGAAAGGAATTGGACATCTAAATGTGGAGGCAAGTTTCAAACAATTGTGAATATTCATTCCTCCCTGTAGGACTTATCCTAGTGGCCTCCTAGTCCAAAAAGCATGAGCTATTCAAGAGCACAGCAGCTACAAAGACAAAATTTCAGGATTTAGCATGAATCTGATATTCTATCATCCATCATTTCATCCACCATCTCTAAGAAAACTGTCTAAGATATTAATTCTGCTGTTTCATTTTCATAATTGAAGAACTTAAAGTTTTAGGAAGTGCTGAAAACCTAAGTGTCTCAAGAGGACTTATGCATGGGTTGGATTGCAGAGGGAAGTCACACTACTACATCCTCCATGGTTCCATCATTGTGCATTCCACTGGCTCCTGTGAAGACAATTTTTAATCAACTGTGTGTTCCATAGCAGATGGATTAGCCTGGCTTCCAAAACCCTAGGGACAACTGCTTTTCTGAGAACACTTTTATAAGCACACACACAACAACCAGGTGATCAGGCCCAGTCAACATGGGTTTATGAAAGGCAGGTCCTGACAAACTAACCTGATCACCTTCTATGACAAAGTGACTCATTTAGTGGATGAGGGAAAGGCTGTGGATGTAGTGTACTTGGACTTCAGCAAAGCCTTTGACACTGTTTCTCACAGCATTCTGATTGAGAAACTGGCTACCACTGGCCTGGACAGGCACAGCTCTGCTGGGTAAAGAACTGGCTGGGTGGTCGGGCTCAAAGAGTTGTGCCAAATGAAGCTAAATCCAGCTGGAGGCTGGTCACAAGGGGTGTTCCCCAGGGCTCAGTCCTGGGTCCATTTCTGTTCAACATCTTTATCAATGACCTGGATGAAGGGATTGAATGTTCCCTCAGTAACACTGCAGATGACACTAAGCTGGGGGGAAGTGTTGTTCCTGAGTGTAGGGAGGCTCTTCAAAGGGCTCTGGACAGGCTGGATCGATGGGCTGAGACCAAATGAATGAGGTTCAACAAGGCCAAGTGCAGAGTCCTGCGTTTGGGACATGAAAACCCCTGTCCAGCACTACAGGCTTGGGGCAGAGTGGCTAGAAAGCTGCCAGGTGGAGACAGACCTGGGGGAGCTGGTTGACTGCCGACTGACTATGAGCCAGCAGTGTGCCCAGGTGGCCAAGAAGTCTGATGGCACCCTGGCTTGTATCAGAAATAGTGTGGCCAGCAGTTCCAGGGCAGTGACTGTGCCCCTGTACTTGGCATTGGTGAGGTCACACCTTGAATATATGTCCAGTTTTGGGCCCCTTACTACAAGAAAGACATTGAGGTCTTGGACCGTGTCCAGAGAAGGGCAACCAGCCTGGTGAAGCGGCTGGAAAGCAAACCTTGTGAGGAGCGGCTGAGGGAGCTGGGGCTGTTTAGCCTGGAGAAGAGAAGGCTCAGGGGGGACCTTATCACTGCCTACAGTTACCTGAAAGGAGTTTGTAGAGAGATGGGTGTTGGTCTCTTTGATCAAACAACAGGTGTTAGGACAAGGGGGAATGGACTGAAGCTGCGCCAGGGCAGGTTCAAATTAGGCATTAGAAAAAAGTTCTTCACTGAAAGGGCTATCAGCCATTGGAACAGGTTGCCCAGGGAGGTGGTTGAATCACCAACCCTGGATGTATTTAAAAGATGGGCAGATGAGGTACTCGGGGATATGGTTTAGTAGAAGAAAGGTATGGTTGGACTCAGTGATCACAAAGGTCTTTTCCAACCTAGTCATTCTGTGATTCTTTAACAGAACATCCTATTGATGGGCAAGAAGATACTCTAGACATTGTTTTCCCAGGAAAAAGTAATTGGGATTTTAATTCTTTTACTGACAGCATCTTTACATGCTGCCCCTGCATTTGAGGGAAATGCAATTTCTAAAAAGGTACAAGACTGCTAGAGAGCTTCTACAGAAATCCAACTCCAAACAAAATCAACTGTAGCATGAAGAGTGTCTTCAACATATGCCTTGGGAGAAGGTGGGGAAAGAGATTTCTCCACAACATCTGAAAAATCCTGAGGTGTGACCGTTCTAGTTGTCATTTTCACAATACTGATGTGGAGTAACAGCTTTTGCCAAGTCATGTGTTTATAACTGTGAGGAATTTTTACATTATGAGTCTAATAAAATTGTTCAGTACCCTGCATTTATACTGGGAAAAATGTGCCTGCTGGGGAATAACGTGATTCTTCTCTGAGTGTCAGCTGGTACTTTTTACTCTGAAAGCTGAAAACTATCATCTAAGAGCCCACAAACAGACTGAGGCTGTTGATTAGGGTTTCAGCTTCTGCTTCCAACTAAGTTTAAATTGGCACTTTTTAAACTCTTGCTAAACAATTTCTGATCACTCTGTCAGGACTGGAGCTTCTGGACTCTACCACAGTGGAAATAAGAGCAAATAAAAATGCAATCAATTGTGCAATTAAGAATACAATGTGCAAACAATGTCCATTTTCATATGTATCACACATACTAAGCCTAAAAGGAGACATTATATCTATTGACCTTTTCTAAAACACAAGTCAGAGAATTTAATGAAGCCATTTTTTGTACTGAGTCAAATGTTATTTTTATGTCACAGAAGTGTTTCCTGGGGAAAAAAAAAATCACAGTTTTGTCTGAAAAATTTAATTGATAGACATCTTGTTAGGATTTGTCTCCTAGACCAAATATTTTCTATAGAAATACCTTTTCTCAAATATTTACAAGCTGATTGAGTCACCACTTCATCTTTGATAAGCTAACTAGAGTATCCCTATTAAATTTCCCAGAGCAAAGGTGGTATTTGTTCACTCAGGAGTTCTTGTATGTCTTTTCCAAATCCTTTCCTATTTCTCTTAATTCTTTCTTACAGATACACTGAATGCAATACACTAAAAATCATTTAACTAGTGTTATATCCAAAGGAAACATCATGCCTATATTCTTTAATCAGTCCTACCACAATTATAGTCTGAGAACTGCATCGGACTAATTAGCAAAAGTATTTCATTCATGTTCAATTCATTTTCTATTGTGAACCTTAAACGCTTTTCAGATGTAATGATTTATTGAATATGTGTTTCCACTGCCTAAATGTGACCTTTTTTTAACTCACTTTAAAGTCTGAAAAATTCATGCTGTTCAACTGTGATCACTTACAAGGCAATCAAGAGGGGTCTCAACATTATTATTTATTATCAATAAATTTAATCAAGAAGAACTTTATACTTTTCAGAAAGTATTGACAAAGATATTCAATGAAGAGTGGTCAAATCATATTTTCAAGAGAACAGCAAAAATACCTACTGTGGATTGTGATTCCTACACCTTTGCAGATCTAATAATTTGTAATTTTACGATTCACCTAAACCTGGCTGCATTTCTCAGGAAGGGACCTGCTTTTAAGCCAAGCATTCTATACTGTAAATGAAATCACTGACAGAATTCTACATATGTATCAACAGATACCTTTAACTACAAAACTTTTGATCTCAAGAAAAGCTATTATCAGACATGTTTAATACTATATTCTGTACCAGCTGACTGATAGATGTGCTGCCTTCAAGACCTTATTGATCACATTCAGCATCAGCCTTTGTATACACAATACAGACTCACTACTGCCATCCCATTTACTATTTTCAAATACCACTCCCCTACCCCCCCAAAAAAAGTCCATTAAGATGTCTTGTTTTCAAAAAGTTATATATCACAGAATCACAAGTTTGGGAAAGACCAAGATCATCGAGTCCAACTGTACCAGTCCTCTACTAAACCATATCCCTGACCACCTCATCTACCCGTCTTTTAAACACATCCAGGGAAGGTGACTCAACCACCTCCCCGGGCAGCCTGTTCCAGGCCCTGACAACTCTTTCAGTGAAGAATTTTTTCCTAACATCTAATCTGAACCTTCTCTGGAGCAGTTTCATGCCATTTCCCCTTGTCCTATCTGTGACCTGGCTGAAGAGACCATCACCCACCTCTCTACAACCTCCTTTCAGGTAATTGTAGGTGGTGATAAGGTCTCCCCTCAGCCTCCTCTTCTCCAGGCTAAACAACCCCAGGTCCCTCAGCCGCTCCTCATATGATTTGCCCTCCAGCCCCTTCACCAGCCTGGTTGCCCTTCTCTGAACTCGCTCGAGGACCTCAATGTCCTTCTTATGGTGAGGAGCCCAGAACTGGACACATCACTTGAGGTGCAGCCTCACCAATGTTGAATATGGGGGCAAAAAAATATATTGTAGTTTTCCAAGGTTTGTTAAAGCTGAAACATGAGGGGAAGTTCTCAGCTTTAAAAACAATCTAGGTGTAATCTACTGCTCTACCCCAAGTATTTTAAAATATTTTAGCAGCTGCTTTTTTTATGTCACCACAAGTGCTAGATTATTTTTATTACCGTAAACTGTGAAAATAGTATGCAGCCTCCTCCCCATCAAAAGCTAGCGATTTTCTACTTCTGTCATCCTTATTTACATCCTACCACTCCTAAATAATTGCCAGGTTTTTGCCATGACTTTTATTTGTTTATAACAAGTAACATTGACTTTTGCTTTCCTGTCTGTAACTGTATTCACACTGCTTTTAACCGCCCTAATTCTTCCTGCCACTTAGTGAAGTGCACATCAGCAAACTGAGCATCAGAAACTGTTGAAGAGCTACAGATATGTATGTTCACTTATACATGCAGTATATATTACATAAGCATACAACCACTGCACACACAGAGCCTGTTAACTTACAGACATAATATATGAAAGAAAGTGAAGAAGCAGAGACTCTTTTTTCCACTGAGCTTCCAATCTTCACCACCAGACCCACAACAACCAGTCTTAGGTAGTTCTGTCCCTCCTCTTGCTGAGCACTTTGTGATGTTTCAATACTGCTAGCAGAGACACAGAAATAGCAGTATTGGTCCTGTACAGGTGCAGCATGCAAGCTAAGTAAGTCGCTCAGGATCAGAAAGGAAGTCTGTGGCAGAGCAAGAACATGAGCTGAGCCTTTTCAGGTCCCAGTCATAAACAGGATACCCTCTCACCATATACACTGTTGCAGTTTTATGTGACTGGGCCCCGGTTGGGCGGGGGGGAGGTTGGGGAGGTGGGGGGCTGCAATGGTGGCCTCTGCAAGAAACAGCAAGAGGCACCAGAGTAAACATCGTCCGGTTCAAGGCCAGAGTCATTGCTGACCAAGCCCAAGCCCATCAGCAATGGTCATAGCACCTCTGGGAATCACATTTAGGACAAAAAGCTCTGCAAGCAGCTGCATTTTGCGACCAGAGAATGGAGTGAGATGTAAGGAACTGTGCAGACACCAAGGTCATTGAAGGGGGAGGGAGGAGGCACCCCAGGTGCTGGAGAGAAAGATGCCCCTGCAGCCTGTGGAGAAACCCATGGTGGAGCAGGTGTCCCCCTGCAGCCCATGGAAAAGGCCGAGACCCCACCTGCAGCCTGTGGAGAGGCCCCATGCTGGAGCAGGTGGAGACATGCAGAAGATGCTGTGACCTGCACTGGAGCAAGCCTCTGCCAGCACTTGCAGCCTCACCCCCCCAGGCCAGGAAGGAAACCAACTTACGAGGAACTGACTGAAACCCCCATTTCCCCAGTCCCTGCCCCTCCCCATGCCATAATCGGGGGGAAGAGGGAGCAAAATCATGACTAAAGTGAAGTCTTCTAAGAAGGGAGGGGGTGGTGGTGGGGGGGAGTTAGAAGTGTTTTAAGATCTGGAGAAGAAAACCAGCTCATGAGGAACTGACTGAGAACCCCACTTCCCCAGTCCCTGCCCCTCCCTGTGACACAATGGGGGGGAAATCATGACTAAAGTGAAGTCTGCTAAGAAGGGAGGGGTGGGGGGAGGTGCTTTAAGATCTGGTTGTACTTCTCATCATCCGACTCTTGTTTCACTGTGTGTGTGTGTGTAGTGTAATAAATTAGAGAGTTTTCTTTCCTTTATTGTGTTAAGTCTGTTTTGCCTGTGACACTGATTGCAGAATGATCTCTCCCTGTCCTTATCTTGACTCCTAAGCCTCTCTATATATATTTTCTCCCTTGTCCAGCTGGAAAGGGGAGTGATAGACCGACTTTGGTGGGCGTCTGGCCTCCAGCCAGGGCTAAACCACCACAGCAGAGTGAGCCAAAACTGTAGACTGCAGTCCAGCAGTGGGACAGGTTGTGAGGGAGCAGCAGGAAAGAACTGATCAAGAAAAGGTTTATTTCAGAGGTCCTGGGAAGGTTGATTTTTGTATAAAGCATTCACTTTATAAGTACTACATGTGTGTAGTTTTAATGAGAAGAACAGTCATTTCCATTACTTGCAAGTAATTTTATGTGGCTGAAGAACGGTGTTTTCTTTATGACCAATTATTACATCACAAAAAAAAATATATTCCTAGGGCTGCCTTTTGCAAGTTCTTGAAATGTTTCAGTTTGTCATTATCTCAGAGGAAAAAAATGCATAGGGTTTGATACTTCAACATGTCTTTATGTCAACATAGGACCCAGGAGAATCTCTGCGTGAAAGAAAAAAAACCCCAACAAAACAAACCTTTGTTCTGTGCCCTCTTGAGGGACCAACCAACCCAACATGCCCATACTGAAATCAGTGAGATGTCTATACGACAGCTACAAGTCTGAAGCCTGTGGGGCCTAAAACAAAAAAACCCTGTAAACCAAAAAAAATTGCCCACTCAAAACACACCCAACAGCACTACTCATTGTCTTTTACAAATCTAAGTCAAATAAAGGCATTTGGTGTTCCTGATTTCTTTATAAGGCAAAAAAAATGAGTGGGAGTCACTCAAAAATAGTTCCACTGAGTATAAAACGTTACTTAAACCTTTTAGAAATCACACCATGAAATTCTTAAACAAATAATACTTTTTTCTTTTCCCAAAACACACCCTCTAATATTGAAATTAAAACACGTACCACCATTTTCTTCTCCATTATTATTGTTTGTCTCAGCCATTTCAGTGCCATCTAACTCAGATTCACATCCTAAATCCAATGTTCCATCAGTAGGGCATGTTGATTCTTCTTTCTACAGATAAAAAAGAAAAAGAAAACTAAAATTAACAAGGAAAAAATCAATCATGATCCTGCTGCATCTCTGAAAATAGATTACTGCAGTGCACTCTCATCCTTACATTTCAAAAAACCAGAAAAAAATAAAATATGCTTGTGAGTTACTTCAGGGAGAGACATAAAACCAGACTTTTATGAAACAACTTGGAAAGCAAAAGCAAAAAAGCTATTTTGTAAAGTCCTAATATACTCTTTAAAAAAAAAAAGTCAAATAAAATGCAGGAACTTCCTTTTTTAAAAAAATTTTTTTTAAGAGAAACAGACTGGTTTGGATGATAAAAATCCTAGTTTTCCAGCTGAGTGTCCAGAATGCTGCAGCAAAACACAAATCCTTTAATGTTTCTTTTCTGCCGTTGCGTGTTTCCTGAATTCAAATAGCTGAAGCAACCTGGAGCTCACAAGCATGGGAGTGCTTGTGAATACCTGGATTTGTGCCAAGAATATCTCCCGATTTAAAGAAAAACAATAGCATTTTTTCCAGTAAATTAGGAAACGGAGCTTCTGAAAACTATTAATTCAATCTCAGATAAAGAATTTGAGTTATCAGGAGCAGGCAAATCTATATAGTTTTATATATTTTTAAACCCTTATATCAAATATGTCTATCATAAATTACAAAAGATCCTTCCCCCAGCCCAAAATTTTAATTGACTACATTCAGACTGCCAAACGTATAATCTCACTTTCTTGTTTCTCATCTCTGCCACATTCCTCCACTCCTATTGTGAATCCCCCCTACGTCTGACCATGAACAGCAACAAAAAAATTTCACCCACAGAAACCATCATATACATAATCAAAAAAGTAAAATAAAGAGGAAAAGGAATAGAAATAACATAAAGGCAAAATGATATCTCTATAATTATCTTCCGTCTCAAAAGTAATGATGCAACCTGCAAATTAAAAGCTTATTCATATTAGACTTGCAAATAATTTTTTTACTATGAAAAATCAAACATTAATACAATTACTTAATGAGGAAGTCTGTGATCTTCATGAGCTCACTGCTCATAAAACAAAGGCCTTTCTGTGAACAGCTCTGAAAAAGCAGCATTTCAGCTAAGCTACATGCTTTTTATACCATATGCCAAATTCAGGAACATGTATATGCTTTCTAGGATAAAAGATTCAATGTTTACTTTCATTATAAATCCTTTTAAAAGACATCTGAAAGCAGTTAGAAGGACTATCAGGTCATTTCCTCTCCGAAGAATCTAATCTGTTTACCTTTATATCTATTGAGACATTCATAAAATGGATTAATAGCGCTATGTACTTTCCATATACAAAATTTAAACTTACTTTGAGAGCGTAGAGTCCCGACTTCCCAGGGATTTTGAAGAATGTTCCATCACCTACCCGAGTGTTAGTATGAAGCATTGCATTCAGGCAAGCTAATGGAGAGGTTCCACTGAAAAATAAAATTGTGCAGTCCAAGATTGAGTGCCTCTTGTAAAACTATTCCCTCAGTCTCTTTTTTAAAAAACTCGTGCTTGCCTGGCTCCCCCCCACACACACACTTTTTTTTTCCCTTTTTTTCTTTTTTTTTTTTTTAATTCTCTCAACCCTGAAAACATCTACATTACAATAACAGGCCAGTTTCAAACTTAATCATATGCATCTGTCCCCTAGGCTCGAGGCAAAAAGTCTGTGAATTATAATTATGCTTTTCTTCATACAGCAACCAGCTCCACATACTAAGAGAAACAAAGTCCAAATATTTATGTGGAATTGCTTCGTAAATAACACCATGAAGCCTCATTTTTAAAATGTTACAGACAATGTGGCTGCCGCACATGAATGATCAAAACAGTACCAAGTTCAAGGGCAGCTGCATCCCATAGGATGAAAGGCAACAAAAGAATAATAAAGAGCCCAGTAAGAACACATTTAAAATTAAAAGTGATAAATAGTTAAGCTTTCTTCTGGCTTAACATGGTCAGTGTGCATTACTACACATAAATATAAGCACATTTATACTTTCTACGAAGCGCTACCTTTTCTAATTAGAGTTGGTTTAGAGATTAAGAGATTGACCTACTCAAGGTAGTAACTGTAATACCACCGTGGAATGCGTGTTAAGGGACTATGTAAAAAGCAGCATAACACATTAAGAAGAGTGCTTGTACAGAGATGTCTCTGCAATATTTGCATGTTTACAATACAGAAAGTAAATGTTTCTACCCTACCTACACCCTCACTATTCTGCAAAGCTAATCTAAGAGATGGTGGGGAAGAAGGCAGTCACAAATTATTTTATTTCATTTTAATTTAACAATTAAAGTACAAGATTTATAGATGTACTATCACATCTTTGTCCCCATTTACTGACTGATGTACATGGTGTACTCGGGGACTGAATCCGAAAGTGTGCTTCTTCCCTTGGGTCCCCAGCCTGCACGCACGCTTATCTTTAGCCACGTAAATATATTCCACTTGGTTAAGTGGAACAATGCCTGTGCATTAAATGAAGTGTGTTGTTAAGTATTTCAGGATTAATTATATACTCAACTATAAACCAGGATCAGGGCTTCAAAAGTCCATGAAAAACTACTGTTCTTTATTAAGCAATATTGTAACACAACATCAAATCTTTGCTGAAAATTGCGTGACTGATTTTTTTATAAATGCAACTGGACTGGAACTGTCATCTTTCATATGAAGATGCTTTCTGTTGATTTCCATGGTTCCATTAAAACAAAATTTATCCTTACTATACACGTATTCATTTAATGGCCAGGGAGATAGTATAGTAATTGCTCTTGCAGTAAAAATTAACTATAAAGTGTCCTCAGGACAGGAAGTCCTGCCCAACATAATTTACCAATATATTTTAATTGCTACTGGTCACCTAACGTATCACATTACTACAACTAAAATCAAAAAGGTAAAGGTAAAAATGCTGCTTGTTGATAAACACATCGGATATTTAACAGATATCTATGAGTATTCTAAATGTAATCATGCAATATGAAATTTCTGACAAGTTTTTATTATTCCTCTTTTTCCCCCTGCAAAAAAAATCCTAACTCCACATCTGGTTTTGATACATTATAACAGAATACAAAACTAAATATAGTAGGAAGATAATGATATTGCTAGCAGTAGCACAGAAAACATGAAGAGATTTCACTGAGCTTAACGATTACTTAAAACAGTTTTGGAATAAGTAGGATACTTCTCTTTACACGTTTTCTTTATTGTATTAATGTTTGACAAGCAAAGACACCAAGCATTTGATAGAGCAGTTCCAGTTGAGTAATTTCTTCCATATGTTAACATACATAACATGAAGCAATTTCGACTCTCACAGTCTTGGATCTTTTTAGTGAAACATTATAACAGATTAAGACTTTCTCAGCAAGATAGAAAGAACTTGCTGACTCTGCAGTGGAAGACAAACTCAATATATCAAGAAGAAACAAAACTCTGTGTGCATGCATGCACCATTTGTATCCTGCTCCTATTCTGATGTGGATATTCTGGACTCCACGCTTATTTTTAGATATCATTAACCAATTAAAACGATACAAGATGAATGAACCCAAAATAGAGGATTTGGCAATATCTCATGACCACTACTGTGCTCACAGCAGATATCTTAATCTTCAAAGTCTAGCCAACTGGCAAGTGGACAATAGAAACTACTCTCAGACTTACAAAGAAATCTGTATCAATCACTGAGCCAAGCAGTACTTTAACTACTGTCATGCTTGTTTCATACAGTTATCTGCAATTCCTAAATAATTTGGTGTGCAACCAAAGGGTCACAGCCACCCTTCCTGAAAATCAGACTTGGTTACTTCTACAGTGAGCACAAAAAAACCCGCATATAAGTAGGTTGCAAATGAAATAATAATCTGGACACTGTGGGGTGGGATTTATTTTGAGCTAGCAGCTCACACTGAAATTCATGGTATCTTCTACCACTCCGGTTTTCACCCATGTTAACCAATGACTCGCCTATTCTTCTGCCAGCACAGGCATCCTTAAAACACTGTGTCAGAATTCCCAAACCTTACCCACAAGGGATGCTGGAAATGTTTGCAATGCGTGCTACCACAGCACGTGTGACTGCGGCCAGAAAAGCCAGAAATCAAAGATCCCATGATGCAGAGTGATGTCTGAATCACAGAGCAGTTTCTGCGGGATCCATACAACTTATCACATCCTTTCTAAATTCTCCTGCAGCCTCAGGACATATTGGTTCTGCTCAGACCTGCTGGTGTGTATTAATACAGCAGCCAACGACTGCCAAATATAAAGCTGAGCATGTTTGAATATCAAAAATAGCACTGTTTGACCTAAGTTCTTGAAACATGCAGAATCAGTTCAACTCTGACTCAGTCAAATCAAATTGAATGCAGTATATTCAACTGTGTAACTTGATATCTGTGAATTTTTAGAGCCATACATATTTTAAACCTGCTGCAAGTCTTGTTGCCATACTCTACACATGAGGAGTACATTTACCATTTACAGCCTTCAGATGCAGAACTTTCATGCTATTTATCATTTTTTGGGTGAGACTGCTTTAAATCACTGTGGTCTCCTAAAAGTCATTCACACAGGGGAGTCACCCTCTGTAGCAGCCTTTCAGATCGATCATTTTCTGCTTGCATCTTTGTTTTACATACATAAACATGGACACACACATACAAGAAGCCTACCCACACCCACACAATCTTTCAAACAGATTTTAAGAAATGAAAAGTTACTTACTTTCTGTAAAGGTGATACCAAGTTACAACAACCAGCAACATAGGAAAGGGGGAAAAAAAAAACAACAAACAAAACACCGATTAGCCTTCTAATATAAAAGTTGTTGATACAATTCCACCGTTTAAAAGACACCAGGCATTCCAATGTCTCATTAATGCCCTTTCCCAGAATCCCTCTGAGCTGGTAGCACTTAGCACATCCTCCCAAACAGAGTAAGAAAACTCCCGTAGGCAACCAAAGGACGCTTCTCACCCCAACTCCCCCAGCCAAAACCAGCGCTGGCATTTTGTGACTCTGGGCTCCCTCTGCCGGCCATGCAGCCGGTGTCACCTACACCTACTCCGTCCCGCAACACAAAGCTCCGCAAAACCCTGTGCTGGCAGCCGAGGTTTCAGTTGCTTTTTCCCCAGCAACCCTCCCCAAAACCCTACCAAAAAAAAAAAAAAAAAATCTGTATAAAAACCAAACCAAAACCAACCCCAAAACCCCACAACCCACTTATTTTCACACTGTTAACTTCTCAAACACACGCTTTTGTCAGAAGAAGCCTGGAAGGCTTTCTGGTTACGCTTGGAATTGTAATGGTCTTTGCCAGACTGCTTGCCAAGAGAAAAAGTTCATGATCTTGGGAAAAAGAAAACGTTTTAAATATGGAAAATAAATTTGCTAAGGCCAACCTGTCCGGACAATATAGGCAGTGGGAGCTTCCTGGCACCTGGTCTCTGTGCAGCATTTTGGCCACTGGTCCCTGCCGTGCGCAGCGTAGCCCCCCTCCCAGAGCTTACACGGGTTCCTGCTGTGCTCCCGAATTACAGGACTGCCGTAAGAGGAGCACTCAGCTATCAGGAACGCGATCGGTATTTATTTGTTTGAAATCATCTGCTCGTTTTATACAGATCCATAAACAGTCGCAGGGGAGCAACAATTATTACTCACTGCTGGAGACAAAACCAAAAGGCTTCAGAGCTCATTTCTAGACCTGGTATGAAGCCGTGCAGAGTAAAATGCGCTCGTAACGCGTGAAAGTCACACCCGTGACTCTCGGGGCACACAGGAGTGATAATGGGTAAAGAAAATAAAACTTATGAGGGAAGGCGGCAGAAAACACGTTTCTGTGGTCCGGAAAAGCTAAAGAAGGAGCAATTGTAATTTTTCAGAACAACGCAAATGGCTGTTGTAGGCGATGGAGATGAATGTTCTTCATGGCCACTGGGGGAAGGAAAGAAAGTTCACAGCCTAAAAGTGTGAATGTAGCTGTTGATGTTTTAATCAGCGCCAGAACACAGCAGGGAAGGAAGTTTGTGAAATAACCTTCAGCAGAAGATCAAAGGCACACCAGTCCTGGCTGGTACTGGAACCTGTCCCCCCCAGCTTTGTGTTTGTATTGAATGAACGTTTGAGCATGTGCCCAGCACTCTATCCTAGGATTCTTTATCTCTTTAATAAAAAAAAAGTATTGTTTAAGCCCGAGGTTTACCATATACCCTAAGAAATACTGGAGAGTTGACTAGATGTCCAGATGTGCACTGCTTGCTGAAGAGTTTCAGAGAGCGATGCATGCAGTACTGGATGCCTAGTGTGATGAAGCTGGAGAAGCCATTTCCCCCAACTCTTCCAGGAGCTGTGTGCCTGTGGTCCTTATATCATGTGCCAGCAAAGTGTCCAAACTTGCCTTATAATACTGTAGCTGTGACCTAGCTTGGGAGTGACACACCAAAACACCAAGAACCTAAGCAGCAATACCAAGACAAGAAGATATACATCAAGAAGAAAAGCAAACTGCTGCTGATCACTCCAGAGCCAGTCTCTCCCACAACTGTGCTTGACTGAGCTGGCAGTGCTGCAGCCATTAGCCCTGGAGCTGAGGCAAGTTCCAGGCTGAGCTCAGGAGGAACAGCCAGGAGAGGTTCAAACTGAAAAAAACCCAAAAACCCAGAAGTTTTACTGTGTTCCAATGGTAAAGACACAGGATCTTTCCCTTGGCACAGAGGGAAGTAGAGAGTAGAGAGAAATGGCTGAAAACAATGCTGATGAGAGCAAGATTTCCTGCCAACCATCCACAAACTTTTCAGCAGGAAAAGCTTCAAGTTCGTCTAAACAAATCAAATCACATGATAATGATGTCTCAACTGTCTTCCCTGCTTATACTTTGTAGATCCTTACACAGGAAGACTGCAAGCAGTGTATTTGCTTTCTCATCCAACATTAAATAATGACTATGTGCTGGAGGTAAAATTTCATTCAGTCATCCTTCTTTCAATACACAGCAAAATCATGGATTAAACATGTCAATCCAATCTAAACAAATTTAAATTATCAAACAGAAAACTTGATGTGAACAATCAATTTAAATTTTGCTTCCATTTCTTTTCCTATTGCAAGGTTAATTCATTTATTTCCTGACACCCCAATCAGCAAATAGAGCTTTAGTGTAACAGTACTTTTTGCTAATTTGGAGACTATAAATCCATTCAGCAATTAGCTAACTTTGATTAATTTTTGCGAGTTAAGCTGTATTTTATGATGTTAAAATGGCAATGAGTTCTTATTTCCTACATCATTACAAGTGTACTTATTTCTGTCAAGTCCTTTTTGGAAAGAGACTGGAATTTGTTTAAAAGATTGGCTTTTAAATACTCAATGAAAATAGATGTGTTGGATATAAAAGGAAAAAAGTGAGACTTCAAAATATTGCATATCCAACATAATTTATTAAACAATAAAAACATTATCTTTTAGTATGTGGGAAGTAGGCAGCTTGGGAACCATATACCATTTTTATATAAATACTAGTGAAACTGTAGAGCTGGTAGATCTCAGCCTCTCATACAAAGTTTTCATTCATAAATTGGAACAAGAAAAGAGCATTTTACTTTTTGAACGTCCAAACAGCTTCTCAAAGGCACTACTGATGAGAGCTACAGAAAATACTCAATATCTACAGTTGGTGTGACTGTCAAGATAATTTACGTTCTGAAGCTTTAACCACTTAAATAATAATGTCATAATAAATAAAGTCTTAAGCCTTAAACAGTTGTTTGCTAATGTCTTACAGGAACTGAAGTGCATACAGGTAGAAAACTATTTATACCGCTTGAATAAAAAATACTTAAGGTTTATTCCTAATATAAAGTGTCCCCATTGGATCTTTAGATGTTATTTTAAAGGATTGAAAGAAATTTATATATATACATATACACACAGAGAGAATTTATTTTTTAGCCAGTTTAATCCACATTAGCAAAAATTAACATTAGTTTTGTTCTCATTTGGGCAGCGCCCTAAAGAAAATGTTTACATCCCTAGTCCTACTAATGCTTCAAACATGGCACTTGAATTTCTGCCTCTGAGTATCACAAACACAGCTACTATTTTTGAGTAGAGCAAGGAAGCCAGAAAGCTCACAGCTATCAGGCAACGAGACGGACTAGTACAGCTGATTTGACCACAGTCTCACAGACTGCAAACAAATCCCAGCAGGTGATAGGGAAAAGACACGCTATATATGCTACTGACGTCATTTCATACTCAACCTTCATATAGATTTCCTGCTTTTCTAAACCAGATAAAGACAGAGGCAAGGATATTATTAGCTTTACAGAAAAAAACAAGGACCAGTACAGACATGCTGAAAGGTAACACATCCATCATAGAGACTTTGTGTCTGCCTCAGAAACCAGCAGGGCTTACCTATCAGCTTTCACAGAAGTTAAGCAAAGTAGTGAATCCCTAATAGCTAAAGCAGAAGAATGTAGCAATGAACTCGAACCCTACCCTTTGTAGCTTGAGAGGGAGTTAGTTACTTAGAAGCAGCTGGAATCACAGTTGACTCAAGGATGTGATATATCATTAAGACACTGAATCTTGTCATTGTCCTTCAAATGTGAAATAACGTGGAGCAATACTGGGGAGAAATTCAGCATCAATACTAAATTCAAGCTATCACGAAAGGGTATTTTTTGCATTCCGCAGCAAGGAAAGTTATTTACTAACGCACCTAGTCTGGTTTTACATTTTGAATTCACCAAACTTGGAATCCGGAAGGTACTGGAAGTGAAGCTGCTTTCACAGACCTAACGGGTATCCTCTCTCTCGTAACAGACCGCCTCCGAAGCATTAAACACCACCACCTCTCCTTGGAGGACTGGCAAGCGGCCACCCAGTGACATGAACAAAGATTTTTAAAGTCTTCTGTGAAAGGATATGCGTAATAAATGAATATCAGAGATCACACTGCTACCCTAAGAATTCTACCACTTCTAGGACCCCCCCACATGAGCCTATCACCCTGTGGTCCTGGCCACTGTGCCCAGTTACTCTATGACAGTACCACACATCACAAAGCACAAACATAATAAACCTTTAGCCATACAACATCATGCAAAGCCAAGCTGAAGTGGACGAAACTGCTGGTTGAAGATGAACATGACAAGACAGGGGATGCTGGTAAGAAAAGGTTGGTTTGGTTCCTCGTTTAAGAGTTTGCCAGACTGGTTGCATTCACCCACAGTCACAAGTGAATGACCACACAACTGAAGGCGACACTTCAGTTTCCTGGCAAAGCAAAGCTCTCGTGTGGCTACCCATGATTTTTAATTCTAATTCCCCCTCAGTAGCGAAGTGTTCGGCTCCCTCTTCCAAATGGTAGCATAAGCTTGGGGTGTTTTCACCTCTTAGCTGTACTGCAGCACGACCTGATCTTTCCTCAAAGATGACTGAAAGCATACCAGATCTGCCCCCCACTCTGTAAAATGGCCCTTGGGAGGCATTTCAATCCAGTTCAGCATTTCCACCCTTACCTTTAGAGCACTCCATGGTCCGAAGCCAGGGTATATGAAGCTCTGGTACCCTACAACACTGATAACAAATATTTTTTGGTATCTAGAGCAAAGAGTATTGTATCTCCTGGTGCTGGCAGCCTGGGAAAATTTCTGATGGTGTCAAACCTGGTGACAATAGCCACAGTAATGTTCCAGGAAAAAACAGCAAATGGAGTTCATCTGTGGTGAAACCAGACCTTTATTACGACTCGTCTAAAGCAGTAAAATGAAAAGACCTGAGAACAAAAGGTAATCCCAAATCTCAGTACTCCTTAAGCCAGTGAGGCGGCTTCTTTTTTTTTTTTTTTTTAAATTTGATTTTTTGAAACCATTTTCTCTCACAAGAAAGCCTTCACATAAAGAAGTTCCAGAACCTCTGTAAAATTTAAAAGCGTTCCTGAATAGAATTTTAAAGAGTTATTGCCATGGATTTTCCTCTGAAAATATTGTTTTCTTCAAAACAATGTCTTTGAATGAAACATATCCTACAGAGACACAAATTTACTCAAGGTTTATAATGTATTCGAAAACAAGATGCTAGCAGTACAGCAGGTAAATTGGAGAAGGAAAAACAAAATGCAGACAAACGTCTCAATTCAATGCCACATTATACACTGCAGACAGAAAGATACAAATGTGCTTCCCTGAAATTTAAATATCCCTACCCATTACTTCTGCTGAATACCCTTGCCCTTTGTCAGCCATGCCTCTGAGTATGTATTCTTGAATGGTCTGAAAAGTACGCTTGAAACACCATGACACCTCTTTAAATGATATTCACATATGGTAACAAGCATTCCTTGAGCAGAAAGGAAATGAGAATACAAGTTTTATGGAGAATGTTTACACTTCTCTGTGCTTCCTAACACCTGGGAAAACCTCAGGTTTTTCATTGCAAGTCCTTACCACTTTGTTAGACGTAGTACAAATAATACATGAAAAAGGCAATTCTAACAAAAAAAATAAAAGAAAGAAAGAGGCGTATTTGAAAGACAGAGGGAAAGATTATAACATATCTTTTTGAAATCATCCTGAAAGAAAAATGTTTCAGAAAGAAGTTATCCCAAAAGAACAAGAAATTGGTGTGCGTCAGAGATGGCCACGACAGCTAAGGTGTCCTCGGGACTGAGAACACCCTCCTCATTCAACATCACTTGAAAGACTGTTTGATTTCTTTGTGTAGAACATTCTTACACTGGTCAAATAATACAGTTCTTTCTGACAGCTACTTCCTATTCAAGAAAGTACCTTTTTTCTTTTCTCTTTTAATAAAATATTTCCTTTTCATAGTTTTAACTGATTTCATTAAAAAGCAGTAGCACATTTTTCATTTTCTACTCTGATACCAACGATCACCGTGAAGGACAAAATTATAAAGAGAGGAAAAAAAATGAATTCCTGCCACATGAAAGGAACTCTGGAGTAGAGGTTAAAAATGGCTTTCTTAAAGAAACCATGGTTTTGATATATATGATGTCTTATTTTAGTATCAGATTTCACAGCCCCTTGTGGGTTTTAAATACATATGTTTAGAAAAATGAAGTAATGACTGTGCTACAATCAAAAATGTACTAAACCCAAGAAAAACATTGCCACAAAATGTGCAATGTATAAAATGAAAAAAAAAAATACACCCCACCCTTTCAAATATTCTTGGCTGCAAGCTGGGTGAAGCTTACTTCTCAAAAAGAAATTAAGGTGGAAAGTAAAGTGACTATGCTGAACAAGACACAGTCAGTAATCACCAAATGCCTTTTGGCCTGTAAAATTTAATCATCCTACACAAGGGACCTCTATGAATTTATCCCAAGTTCTCTTGTTTAATTTGGCTTTTTAATTGGCTGTTCTCCACAATTTTCTCTGTAGTGCTTTAAGAATATCTTGTGTGTGTTATTGAGATATAACTTAGTCAAATGCAAAATAAAAAACATAACCCACCCTCCCAAAAAAGGTTACAGCTATTTTTAAGAACATTCAGCTCCATCAAGGTTTACACATTCATTTAATTGTAGCCTGATTTACATTGGAAGGAACTTTCAGAACTCACGTAGTCCAACTTCCTGCTCAAAGCAAGGCCACTTGGATGTGGGTCTTGCATAGTCCCATTTTGTGGAATCTCCAGCAATGGAGACTTCATAGCCTCTCTGGACAACCTCCTCCCGTGCTTAACTGTTCTCACTGGGAAAATACTTTTCTTAGTATCAAATCAGAATTTTCCATGTTCTAATTTGTGTCTGTTGCCTCTTGTTCTTTGCTTCTCATGCTGTCTCTGCGCAACCTTCAAGAAAAGCTTGGCTCTGTTTTCTCTACACCTCCCATTAGTGAGCAGTAGACTGACATGGGATCCTCCTGAGCTTTCTCTTCTCCTGTGTGCACAAGCCCAGCTCTCTCAGCCTTTCTTCATGCATGATATGCTCTAACCTCCTGCCATCTTAGTGAACCTCCACTAGGCTTACTCTGGAATATCAACCTCTTTCCTGTACCAGGGGGCACAAAACTGGACACAGTATTGCAGATGTGGTCTCACAAGTGCTAAACAGGGAGAATCCTAGAATCATAGAATGGTCTGGGTTGGAAGGGTCCTCAGTTCATTTGACCTGCTAGCCATGCTGCCCAATCTGGGCTTGGTCGTCTTTGCCACAAGGGCATGTTGCTGCACTAACATTTGGCTTGTTAATCACCAGGAATCACAGGTCATTTTCTGCAAAGCTGATTTCTAGCCTGTCACTCCCCAACCTGTACTGGGCTACCACGACCCAGATGAAGGAGTTTGGTCTTGCCTTTGTTGAATTTCATGAGGTTCCTGTTATGACAACTCTTTGCTATCTTGATTCTCCTGAACAGTAGCCCAGTCTTCCACTGTACCAACTACTCCAATTGAGGATCATGTCCAAATTTGTCCAATGTGCACTCTGCCCCATTCTCCAGGTTTTTAATCACAGCATTCAACAATAATAGCCTCAGTATCCATGCTGGAGTACCACCACTTAGCGACTGGTCACCAACTGGAGTTAACACCTTTGATCAAAACACTTTGGAACCTGCAGTCGAGGCAAATTTCTACCCCTCTTATTGTCCACTTATTGAGTTCCTTTCTCAATAATGTGACCGTGAAGATACTACGGGAAATGATTCCAAAGGTCTTGGTAAAGTCAATGTAAATAACATCCACTGCTCTGTCATGCCCTTTCCTGGGCCCTTTTGTCCATAGTGTGATGACCAGCCATGTCCAAGGTGGTCATCCACCTTCACACCTTCAATCAGTTCTTCCTTGTTTATCTGTAACAGGTTCAGGACATCATGTTCCCTATTTGGTTCATCAACCACCTGCATCAAGAACTTTCAGGAATGCCCTGGCTTGTTTGCATCCCCCACGACTGCTATGGCCTGCAACGACTGCAAGGCCCCTAGCAGTTAATCAAATGCCTCATCTACTCGTCCTGACAGTCTGCAGCAGATGTCTACTACAACATTAGTCATGTGTTCTGCCCTCTGTTCTCTCTCTTAAGTGCTAAACAGACTCAGTACTCATTCCAAGATTCCAAGGCAAAGTCCTGTGCCTCTCCTTTGCACGCATTGTCCCTCTTTGCACCCATGGCAGTACTCCATTGTATGAACTATCCCACCATGTCTTTGTAACCCTAAAGAGCTTTGCAAGTGTGCAGAGACTTGCAGTTTCTCCTGCTTGTTTCCCATGCTCTTCACATTTGTGTACAGATACCCAAAATGGACACTCCAGTCAGACTGCCTGCCTGAGGAAAACACAAAGTTTCCCCAATCATACTGTCCTCCAGACACTTCCTCAGTGTTCCCCCATGCCTTCTCTAGTCTTCAAATTGTAGCACCCCTCCCATTAAGTAGCTACTTCAAAGCGCACCTGGAAAGGTTAAAGAGACTGTCAGCAAGGATACACTCCACCTCGTGGATCCTGTCCTTGATTAGCAGTCCATATTCCTCAGAGGGTACCATGGCTTTGCCTGTGACACCAGCCATGCAGCCACACTTTGACTTCAGGGATGAGCCCTTTGACACCTGCGCATTTCCACCTCACTGGCAGGATGAAGGAAAACACCACCTGCACATTTGTGCTCTTCACCCTTGCCTCCAGGGCTTTGCAGTCATTTTTTTATATACTTGGGCTCACCCCAGTAATATTAGGGTGGCCACATGGATGGATGGCAAGGGATAATGTCTGAAGGCTGGACAAACCTTAGGTACGTTCACCTGAGACATCTGTGATTCAAGGAACTGACAAGAAGTAAACCTCCAGCTATAGCAAGTACACCAGGCTGGCAGATGGGAGCCTGTGTCAGGGTATAGTCTCAAATAACTGTCACCCTGCTTTTCTTCTTCATGTATACATTTGGCTGAGCTTCAACTGGCTCTGACATCTCCCCTGATAATCTTGCTCACCTCCTTCCAGGACACCACACCTGTCCTTCGCTGCAGGCAGCACACTTTCTTTCTATTGCCAGAAGTCACAGTTTTCCAATTTCGAAGACTCCCAATCTTAGGAGACTTTATCCACAACCAGTAAGTAGCCAACCTAAGCTGCCAGTAAGAGCTGACAGAGGCAAGTACCTCCCTCCATAGGCTGGCCTGGACTTGCAACAAGCCATCTAAGTTCCCAAAAGCAGAAGCACCCAGAAGATTTTCCCTGAAGCTTCCTGAAGAACCCTGGAAACCACTGCAACTGCTAGGTCTCTGATGATCTGCCTCTGCTGGAGATTTGCAAGTGACAAATTATACTGCAAAAGAACAAAAGAACTGACCTGTGGCACCACCCACAGAGAAAGCCCATGCAGCATCTGACAGTAACTATGTTGCACAGCCAAAAGTCAGCAGAACATAGTGTTGCCAGAACAGCACCATGGTCCAGGTCTAGTTCAGAAGGCCAAGTAGGACTCCTATTTTATCATGCTACACCAGGACTGTAGTCCTGATGCAGTCACAGCTTCCAGCCATGCTCCTATCCTGACTGATTAGAAGAATTTCCATCCTTTCTTACATCCACAGGCAGCGGCTTTCGTTACTGCAGCCACATCAGTGACAAGACACCACCCTGCAGTTATGCCAGCCATAGTACACCTGTGTACCTGTATGTAAGGGAATGGAGTAGTTTCTGCTTGAACCAAGATTAATACCGGGCTCATCACATTCAGCCAGCTCTGCCACTCAAAGCAGCAACCTGAGTGGCTCCCCTCTCAGGCAGACCCCATGTTCCTGCCTCCACAACATGTCCTCCCCACCCCCCTCTCCTGTTTTGTTTTTTTTTTTCTTTAAATCTTGATAATTCCCCAAAAAGCCATGTGAATGCTTATGCCAGCACCCAGGGAGGTGGGCAGTCCAGAAAAGGAATTACTCTTTCGGCTGCAATATTGGTTTACGGTAACTGGAGAAGGACGGCCTCGGACTGACACAACTGGTTCCCATTTCAGACTCCTCAGAGCAAGGCCTGTATTTCACCTCTAGTCAGTAACGCAACATGCTCCTTCCAGCCACTCCTGAACCCACATGCCAGACGCAGCTGGCTCGCTGGAGCTGCAACCCCTTGGGTTGCTACATCTGGCACGAGAAGAGGCTGGGGAGGGGAGAGGCGGAGGTACCACCCTGCTGAGGGAGAGCAGAAGCCTGAAGGAGCCCCGCACCCCCAGCACGCTCCTCCACTCAAGCCTAACGTCATGTCCCTGCTCTCTCACACGATTTCAGTGCAGTTTTCCAGTCACTGCCATTAAAACCAACTGCAGTTAAATTTATAAAATTAGAATAGGTGCTCACGCACAGAGATCTCCTTCTCCCTTCCCCCACTAACAGAAAGAAAACACAAGAGGCAAAACACAACATCTGTTAAGGCCTATAAGAAGTAAATCTTAAAAGGTAAGCATATTTCAGAGAAAAGGCTTAAATTGGGGCAATATTTAACCATTTAAAGGAAATGTCAACAAGTCTTGCTGAACAAAGTTCACTAACTACTGCAGAGTTTAAAACTAGCGTTTATATTTTATGAGAATTGTGGATTTCTTTTCTCACTTCAGAAATCTTTAAATCTTTATTATGTTACTCAATGTTGAGCTACCAGACTGTAATATGAGATTGTTTTATTACATAATATTTCTCCCCGATAGAAAGGACAGCGTTAAAGCAAATTGCTCTGCTGAACTTAGAAGTGATTTGTTTTTTCTTTCTTTACTCTCACCAGCAAAAATCTTACCGAGTTATCTAATTAAATTGTTTTATTAACGTTGCCTATTCTTAAAAATTGACACAAGCCAACATGCTGGCCTGCTGGAGTTCATTATGCTGTGCCATTTCAGCCACACCATCCATCTGTCTAAGCAATCAATTTTCCAAATCAGTAAGAAAGATTTTAATGCTTATTACAATTTCTATGGAAATTTTTACCCAGAAAGAATGTATCTATTCACTGAACGGCAATCCTAAAACAACTAAAGCTGAGTTATTTTAATGTAAGGATTTTACAGTTTTTAGTTGATGGAAAGTAATTTCCAGGGTCTTGGTTACCACATACTGGTACCACATACGAGCCCCTGAGTCAGTTAGGAATTTTAACTTCACTGCTAAAAGATTCCTCAACCGCAATGGACTTGCTTGAGCTTGTTTCCTTTTTCTTTCTTCTTTTTTCTCATTTTCCTTTCTGTCTCTTTTTCTTCAGTTGTTTTTTCTTTCTTTTCCTTCTCTTTTCTTTCAGCCTTTTTTTTTCTTTTCTTCCTCTTGTCTTCTGTCTCCTGCCTTTCATTTCTCATTGTTTTTCCTTCTCCTTTTTCTCTTTTCTTTCCATCTTCTCTCCCCCTCTGTTCTCCTCTCCCTTCTCTCATACTCTCTCTTCTTTCCTTTCTGCTTTTTTCTCTTACTTTTCATTGTCTTCTCTTTTCTTTCCCTGTATTTATTTTTCTCTTCTTTCTGCTTTTTTCTTTCTGCTCTTCTCTTTTCATTCTTTCCTCTTTTTCTTGTTTTCTTATTTATTTTTTCTCTTTCACTCCTCTCTTTTCATTCTTTCACCTTTTCCTTATCTCCTTTCTCTTCTTCTCTGCCCTCCCCTCCACTGCTTTGCCCTTCCCACCCCTCCCTACCCCTCTACTTTTCCACCTACTGTCTTCTCTCCCTGTGTCTTCTCTTCCTCTTCTCACTTTCTTGGTCATCTTCTCCTCATCCTCCTCTCATTCTCTTCTGACTCATTCTCTGCTGCTCTCCCCTCTCTCTTCATCCTGTAATACCGTAGTCTGATAAAAGAATCATACTTCTTTTAAAATATCAATTTTATTATTGTTCGTTTCTATCCAAAACAAAGGAAGTATATCATATCAAGCTTCAGGGAAATCACCACAGCTTCTTTTCTTTGCTTCTTCTCCCCAGTTTTCAATTAGGGCATGACTTCTAACTGAAGGAATTTAGAATTTTGAAACTAAATGTTGAATTTTGCAATAATGATGCAAATGTGCTTATTTTTAGCATCCAAAACATTGCATCTAACCCAAAAAGAGAAAAAGTTAGAATATATGATAATGACCTATCTCTACATCTTCAGTTCACACTCAACTGACACACACACACAATTTCTGAAGTCTATAGTATCATATGAAAGAATTAAAAGAAGCATTCTTCCCTTACAATTTTTTTTCCCCAATACTCTTATATCTGTAAATTAATTCAGCACTTGAGTATGTTTTTACTCAGTCGCCAATCCAGGCAGGATAAAAGGAGTAAGGACGCTGGGAACAATCACATATAAATAAGGATTAGATCCAAAAGCAAATTACTGTTTTCTAGTAATATTTATTTCTACAAAAATAGTTCTGCAAACAAGATGATAATTTCACACTTTAAAATAACTGCAACTACTACAACTTTGCTGACTAATAAGTGTCAATTATGTCCTTAAAATATTCTTTGTAAGAGTCCTTACCTGAAAGGAAAGCCTGAAAATAAATACAGAACAGGCTATCACAGTACACCCTGTACTTTTAAAAATATAGCAACATATGATTTATTGTAGTGGGTCAAATTAAAATATTTGGGTGGATGTGAAATGTGTAAGTTATACTTGTTGTACATAAGGGAGTTTAACTTGGCAAAACAGCATAGGAAAAGGTTCTTTCCTTCCCTCAAAGGACCAAGCAGATACTTTTATTTTTGTGTTTTAACTTAATCCAGCTGTTGCAATTCATGCTATTAGTAGATCTCCTTATTCTTTTTTGACTTACAACAGCTCATTAAGTCTGGAACTGAGTTTCTATTTAACTTACAACTAAAAGTTAATCTACTTTCAAAATGTCACAGACAACTATTTAAAATTCTAATACTTGTAACCACTAAATAATTTGTAAAAACAAAGCATTAATAACGAAAAGTTTTAGACTGACCATTCTTGATAGGCACATCATTTCATCTGAAAGGAAGTTTGATTCTGCTGAAGTCATTAACGCCCCTTGAATGTGGGGGCTGAGACAGGCATATAGAGAGCCAAAGAAAAGTAACGTAACATGGCATCACAAAAAAAAAAAACCCTCAGTCTTAACCAGGAATTGTATTCTCTTAGTCATTCTGATCACGGTGTATAAATGTTTTTAATAAAGAATGAAATGGTATGTATAATATTAAATCAATTGACAGTACCAATCATGTAATTAATTCCTGGATTGTAAACCTGGACACAAATAACCTTATATCACTACTATTTTAGCTTACACAGATCAATACGTCATCTGACTGATGCAATTGCTGACATTAATATCCTTAGGCAACTACTACAAACTGAGAAAGGTTAATGGTTGGATTGGGTTTAGTGGTGTTGGTTTGGGATGATGTGGACAGTTACGAGTATACATACAGTTTGAACCTACCTAATTTTCACCGAACAGGAAAAGATTCCCTGACTGAAAGCAAGCAGGATTTAAAACAACAACTCCCTGCTTGTCGTACATCCTCAAACATTTCTTCACAAAATGTTCCTCGCTGTCCTTTATAGGTCATTGGGTTTTTTTAATTTTGTGATCGCAGAGGACACATGTTGAGATTTCAGATTCCACATTGGGTAACAGCTACCTAAAGTATTTAGCGGTTTATAAAACAAAAACTCCAGGTGTACTGGGAACATAAAGAAAAGTAGTAGTAACAAGTAATGGAGGGCATTTGCAAGAGAAACTAACTGTCTAGATCCCAAAGGAAGTAGCTTGCTCTACTTTAGTTGTAAATTAAATATAAAAGCACAAAGTGAAGCTCTTTTAGGAAAAAAGGTACAGGATGGTGTATCTCGATAGATTCCCAATAGCAGATAAACATACCTTATGCAAGCTTACTGAAATGTACAGAAGCTACAGCAGTAGCTATGGATGCTATAACTTCATAAATAGGGTGACTCAGTGAGCTATTTTTGCTTGTTTTTTTCTTTCATAGGTACTACCTTCCAGCAGAAAAGCTACTAGATCCCATTTTCCTTTTCTATTGCAAATCAAATGAAAACCAGAAGAGATGAGTGTGGGTGTGTGTGGATAAGATCAATTTGTCCTTGCTTTTAGCTACTGAGGGCAAACAGCAAAACAGTTCTTAAGACTCTTTTGAACTCTTTCCCATAGTCTTTGCTACTAGAATAACTGAGCAAAGGATGCATTTGAGTATAATTTTGTGATTTAAAACTTTATATACCTGTAAGTGCATGTGTATGTGTCTAAAGGTGAATTTATTACTGTAGGTGTATTTACACACTCCAGCACTATCGTGGTTTAACCCCAGCCAGTAGTTGAACACCAAGTAGCTGCTCGCTCACCCCTCATCCAAGGGGATGGGGAGGAGAATGGGAAAAAAAACACCTCATAGGTTGAGATAAAGACAGTTTAGTAGGGTAACAGAGAATAATAACAACAACAAATAAAACTAGTGGTACACAAATGCAATTGCTCACCACAGGCAGGAAAAAACCAACCCAATTCCTGGTCTGTTCCCAAGCAGTGATCCCACCTCCCAGCTAGCTGAGCTGTCCCAGTTATATCTGGATCATGATAGAGAATATCCCTTCAGCCAGTCTGGGTCAGCTGTCCAGGCTGTGCTCTCCCAGTTTCTTGTGCCTGTGGCAGGACATGGGAACCTGTAAAGTTCTTGACTTAGTGTAAACACTACAACTACCAAGCAGCAACTAAAACCATCATTGTGTTATCAGCATTATTCTCACACTAAATCCACAACACAGCACTGTACCAGCTAATAGAAAAAAAATTAATGGCATTTCAGCAAAACCAGGACAAGCACATAAAGAGAGGTTCATGCATACACTATTTAAGTTGTTTTATTTATACTTTAATTTGATATATCTCTTTTGGTTCTCAGTTCTCTGTCAATACTGTAAATATCTGCCAGCCGCAAAATTACCGGTTCTAGTGTACAACTATCATAAAATATCTGCACTGACAAATGCAGTTTTTTGGAACCACAAACAGAAGATGGGAGCTTTCTACACTGCTGAAAAAAAGTCAGATCTAGCAGAAAACATATTTTCCCTTGACATGACAGTACACAAGTAAAAGACGTTTAAGCACTTTTAAAGCTGTTTTAAAATTAGGAGAGTGCAGGTAATTTAATTTCACAGTAATTAAGACAGCTACCTATGAGACTCAGATAAAATGGAATTACTACCAGCCAGCCTTAGATATAAAAGAAATTAATGTACGTAACAAATTTTCTGAACAGTTATATCTGATCTTTTTCACAGTCCTTGCCCAGTAAAATTCTAAGGCTTTTTTTGGTCTTGATTCTATAGGAACATACCTCAAAATTTTAAACAAAATATGCCAGTGCATGACTGTGAGAGAGCTGGCAAATTTTTCAGATCATGCAATATGAAGGAAAAAATATGAGAAACAGAATTCTTTCTGTATTTTCCCCCTTCAGTTAAGAAATGGTTTAATTACAGGTAAACTGAAACACATACCCATATCTTTATGGAAACATAAAGACATCCACATCAAACTGTTCCAGAAAATAAATTATTACTAGAAAATTATGCTTTCATAGAAAGCCTGACAATGTTTTCTTCTTTCACATTCAAGTAAAACACATTTAATTCAGTCTGCCAGAAATGGCTATGCTTCTGCTCTGTGAAAAATATGCTAATGATGAAAATAAGGACTTGACAATTTGCTGAATACTAAGCGGAAAATCTGTAATGAATTGCCTGTGTTGTAGCATTCAGTTTAGGCTCTTCTTTTTTTTTTCCTTTTTTGTTTCTCAGTTGCTATGGAATACTAGAAATAGCATTAAAAAAGATTATACCATTTTGTGGGATATTGTGCATGTCCCTTAAGACAGAATGTTTAGAAATAAAGACAAAAGTCAGCTGTGTGATAAATGGAATTCAAAGCAGTAAGAAGTAATAGATTTAAATATGAACTTTTCAATGCAAAAGTGAAATACAGAGAATAAAACAGAAGTGCCAAAAAAAAATAAAATCCAACCCCAACAAATAAATCTCAAACAGCAACCAGCAAGTGGAAACCTAGAATAATTCATTTGACACCTGCAAGAAAAAGCAGCTTCTTAGGTTACTCAGATGTTGCAACAAAAGCTCATAAATCCATTAAACCAGGCATGTCTTCAAGTTCCCGGCCAGACTTCAATTTTCACTGCAGGTTTTAAGTCTTCCAACAGATTAAACTCTTCTCCTAAGAATATTTTACCAGGGCGTTCATTCAAAAGGTGATTCCTTCTAGCTAAAGTCTCTGTATCATTCTGTGGTTTTAAGTTTGATACATATGGCTGCTTCTGACAGGCTTATATATTGGATCAGATTTGCCCAAATACTTCCTACAGGAAATACAGTAGATTATTGTTGCTTTTTCTAAGCACAAGAGAGCTGAACAAGGTTTCTGGCTACACAGCAACAGTTCTAGCGTTTTGCCCGTAAGTACCATACGCTGATATTATACTATCTTGCAGGTCTTCTTTCTGACTTTCATTTTAAAATCCTAGCTTACTACCAATGTACTGTAATGTTAGTATGTGACAGATCTTCATTTCAGAATAATGATGGAAATAGAACACATTCTGTCAAATCTCATTTTCCCAAAGATAATTTTGAAAGTTTTGGCTCTGGACAGCTATTAACTGGAAAGCTCTTCTATGTCCTCGTTCCTCTTAAAAATGATGCTGGCAAAGCAGGCTGATAAAGGTACTACAATCAAAGAACATAAACATTTACCTATCTTCCACACAGTCATGGTTCTGTTTATAGAACTGCAGGCAGACTTTGGATAAAGGAATAGGAAAACACTCTAAAAACTCTGGAAGGGCTCTTCAGTCACTTAAAAAAATAAATCAAACGTAAAGCACTACGCTACAGGAAACATACTATACATACACACACACAAAATAAAACAAACCAAAAAAAAACCCCAAAACAAAAAACCCAACCATCAAACAAACAAAACCACCATCACAAACAAACAAAAAAACCTTTTACTGCTGTGAGAATGAATTAAGGTCTAGTGAAACTTTCCTAACAGAATCACAAGGTTGGAAAAGACCTTTGAGGTCATCAAGTCCAACCGTACTTGTCCTCTACTAAACCATATCCCTGAGCACCTCATCCATCCATCTTTTAAACACATACAGGGATGGTGACTCAACCACCTCCCTGGGCAGCCTGCTCCACATCCTGACATCTCTTTCAGTGAAGATTTTTTTCCTAACATCTAATCTGAAGCTGCCCTGGCACAGCTTTGTGTCATTTCCCCTTGTCCTAACATAATTTCTGCGAGTATCTGATTCTTTTAAATGTGTTTAGATATCATGGATATCCTTACTTTATTTCTCTTTCTGAAAGATTCAAAAACTTTAATGCAGAATTACTCTTGGAAATACAGAATCACTGAAAAAAAAGATCTGTAAGCTCACTCAAATATTGCTAGAAGTTACACTTTCTAGGAGAAATGTGGGAAGAGAGTTATCACACATTACATGCTTTAGGATAATGCTATGCGTATGATAACATCAATTCATAATGCAGGAGGTTTTCTCTTTTCATCAGCATGAACATTACCACTTTCCAGTCTCTACACTGAGAGACATAAGAGAGGAAAAATGAAACACAACTCAAATTCTTACATTTAACATCAAAATATTACACTATGCAAAAAAAGCCAACACTGAATTTATGGCAGATCTTAAAAAAATTTAAAAATAAATGAATTTTAAAACCATCAATATTTCCTATTGCTTCCATGAAATGTGGAAAAGTGGTTACAATACATGCCATGCTTTAGCATCCAGATACAGAGAACTACTGTATAAAGTAGAAAACCGAACTACTGCACACTGAGCAAAAATATATATGGACAAGTAAGAGTAACAAAATTATCTTTGGAAAAAAAGAGAACTGTTCTGGAATCTGAGTTCACCTGGGCATACAGGAACGGACTTCTCCATGATGACAAACCCGCAGCCAAGCACAAAAGGGGAAGCATTATGAACTTTTCTAAACTGTTTTCAATGTCCCAAACATGTTAAAATGATGGAATTGTGGGTTTATTTCCTCATAATTCCACCGGGAACCAATCTATAGAATAAATCCTGAGCCAGAATGTGAAATAAATACTGAATCCTGGGGTGTCCACATTGCATTACTTCGGGAATTTCAGGCACAGTGAGCAATCAAATGGAGTTTGAGTTCTCATATCTGGGTACAGAAAAGAAAGGCAGTGGAGTGAAGTAACTGGAAACCATGGGATTGGTGACCCAGTTTGAGAAAGAGGGAAGATTCATGTAGCAGCGACTCTTGGGACAATGGGAAAGGATTGTGTCTAGATGGGAACCAGTCGAAATACTGCATCAGCGACACCAGTTTAATGGACAGAACATGGGGAGTGGAGGTTTAGAGGACCAGGCTATATTCTTAGTTCTGTGTTTAGCTTTAAGAAATATTATTTTGCTTCTGTCTCCACTGTTTTTACATATGCTCAATTAATATTCTTAACAGTAAGAACAGTATCCACCAAAGTGTACTGTGTCACACTCAAAGGATTCTTACTATTTATATTGTGCCATTTATCATCTGAAATATTTCCAAAATTAAATCCAGACCTCTTAATAAAACTTACAAAGGAATCTGCATCTGTGACACAAACATAACTTTTACTCTGGCTGTAACAGCTGGGGCATCTGTTACCACATGTATTATGAAACAAACACACAAACAAGGCAAACACCAGACAAATAGATAATTTTATAAAAAATGCTGTCACACACACTGATTTTACTGGACAGTTTATTAAAGTCCCTAGAAAGAGGTTTCAATGTCCTGTGAAAGGAAGAGGAACAGCAAAAAAAACCCCAAACTCCAGATGTCTAAAACCTGAAATATTGAACAAAAATTAATATCATGGTGGTTCAGGAAAAAAAATATATTAAAGTTAGTTAAATGTATTATATTTAAATATATCTTTTATAGGTATACACAATGGAAGAAGCACCATCACAAAAAAATTCTGTGGTCTTTGCAATTAGCTGAGGGAAAACATTTGAGGTTTTGTTATTTTGAATCTGTTTCATTAACACCCAAAATTAGTTTTCCAAATCAATACAAAGACAGGATTACATTTGTACCGACATAAGCAAGCTTGCTTTAAACAAATGGTAGGGTAATCGCAATGCAGCAACAAGGAATCAAGAATTAATGACCCTGCTCTTAGGCTTGAGCTAAATGCCGTAGTTGCTTTAGGGCTACATCACTACCAAAACCTGAAATAATTATCACAGATGTGACAAGTTATAATGCTGGAATGCAATAATGTGGGAAACCCATTAGGTTTTACCAGGTTGGACTGCACTGTGGCCTAACAACATCGGGAGTGTCTAGGCAAAGAGCAAGCCTGAGATTTTCAACCTGTAAACTGCTGCTATCACCTACCCAAATCAGGCAGTGAGCTGTTACACTGGGGAAGAGCAGTGTTTGAGAGAGATGTCTGAACTGAATTTATGAAGAAAGACAGGCTATGCTGAACGTTTGTTTGTTTCACTGCTCTACAGCCAAAAGCCACGTCTGTAGAGGCGTAAAAATCAACCTAATAATGCCAGCAAAAAAATGCGAATAGCTTTCTTCCCATCAAGCCTTCCTTTCGGTCCATTGCAGGGAATAACTACCTTCAAGACAAAACAGTGCACTCCTTCAGCTGAAGAGGCTCCCAAATAAATTTCATCAGACATATGCAACCACAAAAGCCTCTTAACTGTACTGTCTCTGTACTCTTCCATTAACAATCAGAGCCTTAAAACGGTGGTTCTTTCAGTTAAATTTTTAAGAGCTTTTGTTAATTGGAGGGCATTTACTTTCTTTTTTTTTTTTTTATTTTTTGCCTAATTGGAAGATAAAAACTAGGACTTGTTATAGTTATGAATCACAAGGACATCTTGGAATTACTTTACAGAGAAAGGCAGTAAAAATTTCTCTGTCTACTTGCATACACAATAACACAAGTGACTTGAAAATGATAAACAACAGAAGACAGTTGCCAGCTCATTCAGCCTACTTACAGAAACAGCAGCGGCATTCAGAAGGGCTTTTATTTTTAAGTCAATAGCTCTAAGGATGAGGCTCTACGCAAAGGCTTAAAGAGACACTGTCAAAAAGATCAAAGGATTCAGAAGTGACGGTAATATTTTCAGGAGTCCCGTCTCACTCCTGAGCTACAGACAGACCCTGCACGGATCATCATGTTTCACTCTACTGATGGCTCCGCTCAGCAGTTTAAAGTGGGTTTAATTCTAGCTAACCCACTAGTTTAGCGCCTTTGTGCAAGGCGTGTAAACCTAGGCAGAGTGCCTTGTGATTTATTAGGGTCACGCTTCCCTGCTTTCCTAGGCTTGGAAGACTTAATATGGTATCATTCTTGATAGGTATTATCAACGCTGTGGAGTGCAGAAGAAGGAGCACTACTGCCAGTGCCAGTAGCAAGCATCTCTTCTTAGTGTTCCAAAAGACTACTGCCACAACAGCAAATCAATAGATGCGGTAATCTTGTATAGCAAAAGGTAAAACATGCAGAGGAAAAAAAAGGAGGAGGAGTTAGGAATGGCGGCCTGATTCTCAGAGCTGAAATGAAGATCATCAAAGAAACATCAAGAGAAAGAAGTTTAAGATTCCTACTAGAAACTGAAAGCCGGAACGAGACAAAGGGGAATTTTTTAACGTCTTCTGTGAATTACCTGAATGGAATAATCAAAGTTACTTGACAATACAGAGGTGAGTCACTCTAGCTGAATAGCAAAAGTACTATGAAATTATCCTTTTCCAGGGTTCGCAGTCCTGAGTCTAATGGAGGAGGAAAGTAAATAGCTTTAGCACAGCTCTTGGCTAAAGTTGCACTCCAAAATATTAAACATTGCTTGTCCCATTTTGAAAGTTTATTGGCTTTTAACTTGTTCTGAGACTCTTTGGCTTTAATCTTATCCAGACAAGTGAATTTCCCAGCCTCACCAAGGAGAAAGGGAACTACAGAGAGCCAAGACATAATCTAGGGTCATTAGCATCAAACATTTATCAGAATTTGGCTGGATATTCTCCCCTAGGACTCAAACAATATGTATAGCCCAAGTACTGCAAACTGATCTAAAAAAAATTCATAGAAAAACATGGATCAAAGGATATTTTAGTTTATTCCCCTAGTTCAAGGCAGGATCAAGCAAATCTACATAATTTCCAACAGACACATATCTAAATTGGTTTTAGAAAGATCTAGAGATCTTTCACATCTCCCCAGAGCTCAATTATACATGTCGGGGGAAAAAAAATCTCGTACTATCTAATCAAAATCTTTTCTTCCTACAATTTACAGAACCTATTTCTTGTCCTGTCCACATCAGACATGCAGGGTAACTTATTCCCTTACTGTTCTTCCTATCTTTAACGGAAGACTTGCCACGTCTAAACTCAATCTTCTTTAATCCCAACACTTCTGTCTTATTTTTATCTCCCTGATAATGTTAAGCAGTCTTTCTTCAAGAAGGTGCAGTGCCCCAAACAGATGGGAACAGATAGGTTATTCCTGGTATTCCTACAAGGTGATTTCTGAGTAATGACATGAGAGCAAAATAAGGATGCTACCAGCATCACACTTTCATATAGCTAGAAACCAGTAAAATTAAGAAGCTTTTTTTTCTGTAAGAATCAGTAAAAAAATTTAAAACACCTGACCTATCTAAATATCCCCATTATGATCATGTGGGCACTTCTTGGGAAAAGAAAGACACGGGGACAGAGGAGCATCTGGCCGTTTCCTGAGGTTGCATTAGGAACAAAGTCCTTCAACAGAAGATGTAAAAAGCAGTTAGGAAGCAGGGCAGCACTAGGTTTGACTTGAACCAGTGGGGAAGAAGCTGAAAACATTGAGCATTCATGAAGGGATGATTTTTCATTTTAGGAAAACGGGAGAACACAAAAGGAAGAAAATGGGCTTCAGGAAATTAAACTGCAGCAAACTCACCCACCCACTGTGCACAGAGATGTTTCTGTAAGCACACCAAGATACAAGAAACCTTCTGTGATGGGGTGGCATGGTGCATGCACTTACACCAACAGCACAAGAGCAGAGGGGCCTTTTCTTTGTTGACCCCCTAATGATGCTCAACTTAGAAGGGCTGCCTGCATGCTGAGAGACAAAATGACATGCTAAAGAAGTCTAATAAAATTGAGAAACAGTCTGCTGAAGACCTGAATATAATTCAGCATGGGGAACTCTAGACTTTAACAGAAATAAGGAGCAACACAAATGCAAGATGGAGAACAACTAGTGAGGAATCAGCATAGCTGAAAATGAGCACTGAGTCTACAGCGGATCATACTCTGACTAGTAGCCTATGTCATACTTGTTAAATCAGCAAAATCTCATGTCAGCAGGTACAACCAGCAGGTTGTGAGTCTAGAAATTTACAACAGGGCAGGGAATTGTTTTCAAAAGAACTGGACAGTGAAAACTAGGAAGGAAAATCCAGACCTTCTTTGTAAGGAGATTTCAGTATCCAAGAGTGTTGGCCTGACACTGTTCATTATCAGCACAGATATGAATGTAAAATACATTCTTCTCCCTCCTCTTTCCCACCCCTAGAAAAAAATAATGTGTTTTCTACAACTGAAAAAGTTTTGCCTTCAGAGTTTTTACTTCTTCCAGGTAGCAGAACTGCCTGCCTGCTGAACATCTTATAACCATTGTAACAGGAAAGGTATTTAAAAAAAAAAAAAGAAATTTGAGCTGTACATTCCCTAAGATATACTGTAGGAAATTGGGTAGGTGTACAACCCCTCACGGGACATGTCAGTAAGTTTTTATTTTCATTTCCAACATGTTTCGGCTTTATAACTTTAGAACTTTCCTCCTATTGTATTCAATAATTTGAATAATAAAAAACCAAACGTGCAATTTGATGTTGTTATTGCAAACAAAGAAAAGGAGAGGCTAAACAGTCTGACAGTGTCTTTTTAAAGATTACACATAATGACAATGAGATTGCTGAAAATCATATGTTATTCATTCAGATTTCCTATGACAGCAAAAAGCTTTAGGTTAATTAATGCTGCAATATAGTTGGAAAATGACTAAGCCAATTAATCTTGTTCATCTATAAATGGAACAGTAGAGAGAAGAATTTTTGACAATCTTCATTTAGGATTGCCAAGGGTCTACCGACAATGATAATCAGTATAAAGGAAGTAAGTAAATTATATTGAAGTAGTAACATATTACTGGAACAAGTTCAGATTTGAAGAATACACAAATCAATACAGAATAAAATATGCTAGTGCCATTTTACTGATTATGACCAGGTGACTGCACATCATAAATTTACATTTCTTGCTCCTCTTACTGTCTGAAGCATAGAAACCAGGAAAGATCACCTTTAGCAACAGCAAGGTATCACTTGCAGAAAGGTATTTTCTGAAAGACATTGTAGAGCTGGATGAAATAAATGGGAGACTCTACATTCAAGGATTGTGGAAAAAAAAACCCCATTACTTAAACACTCAAGGCCAAACAAAAAATAGGTGTATGAAGTAAACACCTTATCAGCTCCTATTAAGAGCTATGCACTCAGCTAACTTCACAGGCTTGTGCCTAAGCAAAATTAAAACACAGCAGAAACACAACTTTTACATGAAATCAGAAGTTAAATGAGAATCCAAATACTTTTTAAAAAATTGATACAGAATCAACATGTTTTGTTTTTAGAATTGCAGAATTTAGCTTTTTTAGGCTAATCAGTTTATGATGACCCACCATATACGGTAGCACACAATGTTTCAAATAAGGAGTAAAGAACACTGAATTTTATCCTCAGTTATCTGGACACTCCTACATATTCACAAATACCTGCACAGACCACACCATGAATAAAAATCAGAATCAATCTGAATTTCCTTCCTGCTTCCCTGCAATTCTCAGTTTCCTAGTAAATGAAGAAATTAAAGATCTAGCTTAGAACCTCTTTAAAGGAATCTTTCTCTTCTTATTCATTCTGTAGCAATTAAAAAGGGCTTCTACATTTTCTATATTTAAAACATAAAAATGCTGGCTTTACTCCCTCCCCTAGGTTTTGCAAAAAAAATTTTGTTCATGCACTGTCCACAGAGACAAGAGTTTTTAAAATTACAAAGAAATGCTACTAACAGGCTTGTGAGCCTCTCCCATCTAGTTGTCTCCTATCACAAGATGCAAGAAGAAGAAAGCAATCTATTCACTGCTGTGAGAAACAGTATCTCAATAAAAACAGATTTCCAAAGTTGGGTTTTCTTTTTTTGTTGTTGTTATTGTATGCAAATCCTTGCAGCATAACACACGTTTGGACATTCATTTTTAGAAGTTTTCATCCCTTTGTTTCCTTGGCATCATTGCCAATATACATCAAGCAATTTCTTGACAGGAACTAAAGCATTATATAGCTGTAAAAGGTGGCAAATTCAACTTTGCCTTGCATACCATCTCTTCTGCAGTTTTACCAAGATACAGCTGTTATCAACATGCTATGAGGCTACCAACAAAGCACCGCATAGTTATGTAGTGCAAATGATGACACGGAGTGTTGTGTTTCTCAGATACAACAGTGAATTCAGTAAAAGTATGTCTTATGGTTACTTCTGGTTCACCAGAATATACACAGAAGTAACAAACGTAATGAGTTACTACACCTCTACATGGGCTTTGAAGTTCTGTTGTCCTAGATATCAGGTTCCACACTAAAAAAATTAATTAAATAAAAGCAGATGTCTCCCTTTGCTCTGAGACAGGAACAAGTATTAAAACAATTTAGAACAGAAAATTTTTACTATAACATTTGGAGAAGACAAAACTACATCTTGTTGGAAACCCCCATTAACCAACCAGCTTTTCCTTATTTTCCTTGATCCCCAAGATGCCATGTGTAGGTCACAAGAAGATCTACAAAGTAGTCAGTCACCTTTGAGGAACAAGAAGTTGCATGCCCATATGAACCAGGAGTCAATCAATGGAAGACAAGTGCCGATTTCCATAGGTTCTGGATAACCTACCTATCCCCCAGGAGCTCAATGGTTATAGTTGAAATCTACGTCTAAAGTATGCTGTTCTTAAGCAACTCAGTATCCAACCTCTGCAGACACACAGACTCGTTCCCAGTGTTCAAACACCACCCCCATTCCATTCCCAATTCTTTACTGGCACAGGGAACACCAGCACGTCGTAACAGTGACCTAAGTGCCAGACCACAAACACAAGTGAGAGGAGGACGGCATCTAGCTCCATCTCACACTTTGCCCATGCCCATGGTGGCAGAGGCAGCCCAGTTGTCAAACTTCAGTCCTTAAGCAGAAATGAGGTGTGGCTGAGGAGATTGCACTGTTTTTCAGAGGAAGGCCACGGGACTGGAGCTGGCCCAAAGACTCCTTTGGGAAGGTACGAAGTTAAGCCAGTCACTAACCATTTAAAAGCCTTCAACTAACAAACAAAACCCATCAGCTATATTTCCCACTTTGCTACTGAAAATCAATTCAGCTATTTACCAGCACTTTATGTTTTGTAAAGATTATATACCATTGCTGGATGGTTTTCAAAGAGAGAGTGAAAATACAGAACATATAAACACTGACCTTGTTTCTTTTAACCCTTCTTTCTGAATGACTTCCAGTATTTGTTTTGCAGTCATGGGTGAGTTGGGGTACTTTTCCAATGCCTGAAAAGAAATAATAAGTGTGTGAGTGACAAGACACAGCTGTCCCAGGAATCTGAAAGGTTATGCGACCATGCAGTTTTTATGTAGTCATTTGTGAAAGGCAGGGAACAGCAGTGTTGAGACTGGAGTCCTCTGTCTGTTGGAAGGCCAGATACAGTCAAGGAAACTGCAGCAAGACTTAAGATTTACTTGCTGCTTTTGTGCATCATCTGTTACAGCTCCCTAAGAAAAATTCTTACCAGGTTCCAAATGAAAGAGTTGAAAAATGCAACTAATTTTATGACACAACAACGGAGTTCCTTTCAGGCAGGAGGGGAAAAAAACCCACAACAAAACATAACGAAAGAGACTGTTAGTCTTCTTTTTCGATTCTTATTACTTTAGAACTATTTGAGGCCATTTGAATACTCTACACTTAGGTTTTGTCATGACCTCAGGAACAAAATTGGCTACCATTTGTAGAGCAGGAGCTGCTGTGAGAGTTGACACAGATAGGTTTCAATTTTAAAATGCTTTTTATTTGTAAAAACAATGAAAAATGAAGTCGTCAGAACAATTACAGCACACAAGATGCTACATGACAGAGTGCAGTATATTTTTCCAGTTCAGCTCAGTTTTCCACTCCTTTGCCTTTTCCAATTGAGCCCAAAGTAACCCACTCCTCTTTCCAGGTACAACCATCTTGTACAGGTTTTTCTGGTTTTCCACTTCCTTTTTGTCCCCATCAGTTTTAAGCTGTTAAACAAAGAGCCACTCTTTTGCTCATGTAAAGCACCAGACTGACAGCCCCGGAAAATAAAACCTTTCAATCAGCAGTAAAAGGTGCAGCACAGGCCATGGCAATCAAGCTTCCCAGAGCATCTTGCCAACCTATCTCAGCCAGAACTTGCGTTTCTACCGTGGGTAAGAAAGAAATCAGTTTGGTCTCCAAATTCATCCAATCCTGAGTTTCTCTCCAGTAGTTACCACATGATGCCAACTGTGAAAGTAGCTATTACTGTGTGGATACCTGTCTACTAGGAACTAGAGACACCACCACATCGTATCATACACGTCATCAAACTGTGAAGGGTGCTAGCCAGGGCTGTAATTCAAGCAGCTCACTTAAAGACAAAGCCTTCTACTCCCTACAACTTGACCAGCTCAGCCCACTCCTGCCATTTTACAGTTCTGATTTACTGCCTGTTCTCCCCTTTCACAGCTGAAACACAGTTTACCAAATCCTTCATTTCTTTGTTACACATGAGCTTTGATATCCTTTATCTTTCAGTTCCACAAAGGAAAATGCAGAAATGAGGGCTGCACTAGAAAGGTCTGGGAGCTGAACTGAGCTTATCTCATGTACATCAATAGGCAAGATTCAAAAGGGACCCGTCAGGAAAGGAAAACCGAAAGGTGATTTGAAAGGAGAAAGAAGAGTGGGCAGGAAAGAGTACGGCAACAAGTAAGGATGGAAGGAACTGCACAGGGCTGGGAAAAGGGCCACTGCACAGCAAGGAAAGAGAAATGATACCGTGTATCAGTGACAGAACCACAATGACACACTGGAAAAATGGCAATGCTTATCAAGATTAAGACTAGGATGAGAAAAGATTAATGGTATGGAGACAAAAATGGAAACTTTAACCTTCAGAAAGAAGACAAAGGACACAGTAAACTACGAATACACCAAAATAAAAGGAAAAGAAGATAATTTAACTGGGAACATCCCAGAGGGCAAACTGGAAAGGACAGAAGAGGAAACTACACTGTACTGGACACGGCTATGAAGGAAACTGTGTGCACTTGAAAGTGGGGTTACTCACTGTGGAGGATTCCCTGTTTCTCTTCCTGAGTACAGGCCCCTCAGCACACCTGGGCAGCTCCTCCCTGCAATTGAGAAAATTTGGGTAGCCCTGTCCCCTTCTCTACGACATCACATCCTCCTCTATATAAAGTCAGTAAAAGTGCCAAGTATTACCACGTTGAGTTTGACAGTAATGGGAAGGAAACAGTAAAGCTCTGCAAACGTCAGAAGTCACCCTGTTCTGGACAATGGGAGAAGGGAGAGCAGTTTGTGCTGAGAAAGCTGCACTGAACTGGCTGTGGAAACAATGGCCCAACATACGGATACGGGAGATCATCTTCACCAAAGAACAATGAAACCAACAAGGAGGATGCGTAACACCACTACAGAAAGTTTAATCAAGCCCACCAGGCAGATTGCAAATGCCACAGTATGAAGTGAACACATTCAGCGTGTAATGACAAACTGAAATGCCGAGCATGTTAGACAGGCTGAAAGTGCTGGAGCAAACAATTGCCCATTGTGTGGACTTGTTTTATGCCGGACATGTAGCGTGGGCTGCAGTTCATATACCCCATGAATTTAGTTCTGTTCATCTTACCCTTTAAAGCCTGTTATTTAAAAGAACTGTTCATACCCTAACTGAAAGGCATTAATTCTCCAATTCAAACACTGCCTAAGTTGAAAATCCTGTTATTGTGTCCCTGATTAAGTTTTCTTTATCAGAATGAAGATTAATTTAGGAGACAACCTTTGTAAGGATGGAGTTTTTTCTGTCCCTCCCACCATGCTGTTGTGCACCCCTCCACCCCATTTTTAACCTAACCATTCATCACAGTAAGAAAATAAAAATAATTACTTGTAAAAACATTGTAATGATAATCTCATTTTCTTCCTCCAGTTATGGAAAACAGCATCAGAGTATTATTTAAGAGTCTGTGAGCTAATGAATACACTGAACTGATAATTGCACTGGTGTCTCTTGCCTCTGTATCTCACCATTACCAGTACTAAAAGCCCGCAATCCCTTTTGCATTTCTAAGACTTTTAAAGATAATATTAGAAATTCAAACTGAATTACTAACTGTGCCTTAAGGCAAATAAAATACTAAAATGAAGTAGCATAGTTAAGTCATAGCCTTCTTGGTCAGAAAAAGTAATGCACATCAGGGGAAGAAGCCTTTATCTGCTTTAAAATTCTCCTTCCTCCCACTCCATCCACCAACACTCGTATCGCATATATGGGCAGTGACTAATAATGCTGAAATTAAAACATGCCAAAATACTGTCATGAAGAGTATGATTGTTTCAATGTTGGGGTTTTTTTTTTAAGAACAACAGAAGAAGAATGGTTTGCACTGACTGCAACCTCCATCACAAAGGATCAAATATGCTCTATTTACTTCTGCCATTCAACCACAGCCTTAAAAAGGGACAGTTGCTAAATAACTGGGACAAATTATTTGATAGCCATCAGGACAATTTGGAAGAGAACAGAAGTTGTCATTGCACTGAACACATTTTTGGTGTTCATTCAAACCCTGGTTAATGGCTCAAAGAGAAGATGACTCAGATCCTACCAAACACGGTGGAAATCAAGCTTCCCAGACAATGGTAACAATGGTAGCCTGAAAAACTCTCATGTTGGTATCACCTACATGTTTCAATCCACAACTTCAGTGATATTAAATATGACACAGATGCCACAAGCACATACATTTCCAGTTTCACTGGAACAATCATGTCGGTTGTATGGGACAAGAATAAATGCAAATTCCTTTTCTCACCATGGCATCTATTACCTTCTGTGCAATGACAACTGCTCAAAAAATCAGTTACCACATTGGGGAAAAACACTTTCCAAGTGAACTGTTTAACAAGAAAACTCCAGAGCAAAGACACCTAGCTTTGCATAAGAGAGAAATCCTGAACCCTCAGCTCACCTACCAAATCAGAAGAGAACCTCAGTATGTCCTAGGGAACCTGCTTTGGCAGGGGGTTGGACCCGATGATCTCTCGAGGTCCCTTCCAACCCCTATGATTCTGTGGTTCTGTGACAATGGATGGAATGGCTAGTTTAATTATGTACACAGCTGTTTGTGACTGCCTCAGCCAGACCTGCTCTGCCGTGTGCATTTCAGCTGCTGGAGGGAACACGAAGCGGAGGGACAACGTGAAGAAAGGCGAACTAGAAAGTCGTCCTTCCTGCTGCCCATGAACATTCCTTGCAACCACTACTCCTGCAGCTATCAGTAATTATGCTGAGAGAAAAAACATTCCCCTGAACAAGAACCGAGCGTGGCCTGATACTGTGCTGCAGTCCAAAAGCATCAGAACAACCAGTCTAGTGGGCTGGCTGATGCTGGCGGTGCAGCCAGAGTACGGTTACTGGGCACTAGCCAGAGACTCTTCCATATCCAGAAGCTGCCCGCGGGGATCCGAAGGTCCGGTAGCTGACAAAAATCAGGATCATTTTATCACATCAGCTTGATCAAACTATAGGCTGAGCTGCTACTCACAAACTGGAGCAATTCTCTTTAGAACATTATTTAAATAATTCAGGAGGAGGAATAGGAACAGCGCAGTTACTGCCAGTGCTCCCACTCAACTGCTACAATACAAGTCAGGCTGAACCGCAGAGTAGACAGTATCTTCACTGCCCAAAGACAGATGGGTGAATAAAATAACAGAAAAATAACTTTCCTTCTCTGAAGCACGAAATATATTTTCTAGCTACCCATTACAAAATTAGAATTGAAAGATGGAGCACCACACAGGGTACAAGAACAGCGCCCTGGAAAAAAATCCAGCATTGTCTTTTTCCAGCTGCCTGCGTGAGGGTACAGGAGGACTGACTTCTATTGTGGGAAATGCCCCACTCAAATCTTTTGTATTCATTTTTGATTAACGGCTTTAGACATTGGGGAATTATCAGCAGCCTGGTAAAAGTTCAAAGCCCTTTGTGTGAAGAAAGATGGGCAAACGGTTAGGAGAGGAGGGTAGGCTACAGAGTGGGGGAAGAAAGGAAGTGCATATAGATAGATGGATGAAGAGAAAACAGCAAGAAAATCAAGAGGAGGAAGGGTATGTAAGGCATGGAAAAAAAGGAAAAAGATGAAAACAAGAAGGGAAGATACACTATAACCTATTTTAACGTAAGTTCTCAGATATTCATGGAGCTCTTGCTGATGGTGATTAAGAGAAAGGTAAAGAGAGTTTCCAAGTAATAAAATATTAAAAGAATTTGAAACAGGAGTAATAATTCTCCTGGAAGGACTTTTGTCTTTGAGCAGTTGCAGTTACAGTAAGGAAGTTATAAAATCTGAGTAGAATAAGGTGCATTTCATAAGATATGTCTTTCACAGTTATGCTCCATACTATGAATTTGTCTCTCTAATCCACATATCACTACAGGTAAGAAAGAAAAGTAAAACTGAGCAAGGAAAGGAACAAAGCTATAACATGAAAAAGAAAGCAACACATAAAAATATCCAAGCCTGCTGAAACACATTAAGTTTTAACATCACTTTGTACATGCTTGCTGGTCCACATTTTTTTAGGTACAGATGTAATGCTACTGACCTGTAGAGCTCCAATGTGGTTTAAAGTACACCCCAAAAATTTTTCCCCAGCCCTTTTTCAATCAAAAGCACTTTGCAGATCCTTTAGCATGAACTTTGGGGAAGAAATGAGAGAGTGTTTCCCACGAGGGAATTTCTACTATAGAATTTTTTTGCAAGTCAGTCTGAAACTGCCTAGCTTTGCTAACCAGCCAGATATGTTAGGCATTATCATCTCCTAAAATACTGAAAGGAAGGAACAAGAGAGAAGCTGAATGATTTGGTTGTTCATTCCATTGCTTCAACTAGCTGGTTTGTGGCTTGTTCTGAGATGTCCGGACCCTTTTATTGTTCTTCTTTATTAGAAATTATTTATAATGTCATATTTTAAACTGACAGAAGGGCAGCAACAGTGCTTCTGAAATTCCAAATAAACTGTACCCATGACATTTTGAATTCAAAAGAAATTAGATTACAATACAGTTAAAATTTAACATACAATTATGTTTTTGCTTTGAAAGGCACAAGCTCCAGCAGCAACATCTTGCCACTGCTAGTGGCCTCATACATCACACCAGAAAAAGCAGGGTAAAGTTTTCAACCTTAAACAACTGACTTATAATAACTTATTGATCTGGTCTGACATCCTGAAACAGAAAGAAACCTTCATATTTCTCTTTTTACTAATGCAATCAGTCTGTCTGAGCAACAAGGAACCTTCACTTAAAGGCTCTGTCAGCACAGATCCATAAAAACCTCAGTGTCTGTAACAGGATGAACCCACAGAGCACACAGAATCCTATCAAATTTCTGTAAGATCAGGATCAAAGGCACATACCCCAGTGAGCAGGATGTCAAACCCCAGTACGGGTTCCATTATTAGCAGCAAGATTACTAGCGATGACTTCAGTTCAAGCGATGGAGCATCCAGCTTCTCAGTATGACTGCTCAATTTTGACAGTGCATTCCAGTCTCCAGACTTCTGCTTATCCACGCAAGCTATACCTCTTCTTGCTTTCTATCACAATACCCCATTTCTTCTCACAGTTCCCAGCCTTTCTCTGCTCTCAAAGGGATACTCTTATCTTCTGAGGTGTAGCAATACCCCTAGCTTCTGTATCTCCCACCTTTCCACATCCCTACTGAAATATCTTTCTTTCCTTGCCCTGACCTCAGTACATTTCCACAGTGTATTCTTCTATCTCCTCTACCTTCTGAAACATCACCATATCCATACAGATGCAGTTCATTACCATGGGTTCCCCAAAACACCCACAGAGGTACACAAGTGCTGCCTCAGTAGTTGGTACTGAATAGCTAGCTAGCAGCACGCTGTAGCTCTTACATGCTGACAGGACAAATTGTATCATGAACCTCCCATGGCTGGCAGACCATATTCTCTGCCTATTTAGTTTAGAGTAGAAATTTCACATTCCGTATCAGTTCACTCAGCTGAAAAACATGGGTCAGAGCTGTTTACAACTACAAATCATTATTCCAGGGAAGGGGCCAGGAGCAAAACACATCTCTGCCACCCAAACCCATTACTGAAATCTGCACTCATTTGGTGGTCAGGCCACAATCCTGAAATGGCTCTAATTCCATCAGGAATAAAAATTGCCCTTTGGCACCCACTCCTGTATAAAATGAAGAAAGGCCGTGCTTAGGTGACTGGAACTAATGGAGCAGAATAGATATGAAGGCCCTGTCACCTGCCTTTATATTACAGGTAACAGAGGAAAGAACTACCACCACTGTGAACATATTCATCACTACTAAAGGCAACAAGAAAAAAGAAAAAGTACTAAGCAGCACCAAACCCCAAACATATTCACACCCAGACATGTTGTTTTCTCTACTGAAAGCTGATACAGCTATTTTTTTTCTGAGACACTGAAAAGTTTACTGTATAACTTATGTTCCAGCATAGTAAATAAATAAAAAAAAAATACAAAGAGCAAAACTTCCCAGAAAAATCAACAGAGAGAATGAGCGTGTATTTGTTTTAAAAGCCTTCATTGCTTAAATTCCTCAGGCAAATGTAATGTGTAAGGGTTACTTTTAATGTGAGAAATAAAATTCCTACTGGCGACTCTCTGAATGTACCAAATTTAACAGGAGGTGACAGTTATGCCGGCTTTCTTGCCATCGCTTTACTATCAGAGCTTATCTTGTTAGACAGTGTCCTAAAGATACAGACCTAAGATTTCCAGAAGGCAAAAAAGAAAACAAAAAAAAAGAGAAAAACAAAGGGGGGGGGGAAGAATAGAAAGATAACAGAATACCAAAAAAAATATTTTAAACCATGCACTCTACCTAAATACTCTTACATACATATTAGTTTCAGCCATTTGAAGTATTCATCCAGGTAAAACTTGCCCACTAAAAAGATGAGACAAGTCTCATATTGCAACTGACATTTAATCCTTTGATGCATCATGAATATATTTAATCAGCCAAAAAGCACTTCTATCCATGTTACCAAAATATGGTCAACAACAGCAAACTGTAAAAAATATACTTCCATTTTGACTCTGTCAGATAGGTGGCATGAAATTACCTCATGAAATTTACAGCACATTTTGATGCTGAGATGAAAAACCAGTGTAGTTTACATTGATCCTCTTAACCTCACAAGGGAAGTCCATAAACTTCAGACTTCAGGTATTTGCTCTGTTCCTCACTCACAGGATGATGCACAGCATCACTCCCTTCAAATTAATAAGCAAGCAGAGATGTGGAAAAATACTAAGAATATTTTTTAGTAATTTATCCCAGAAAAAAAGACCAGAATGTGTCTAATGCATGGAAAACCTGGAAAGAAATTCCCGAGGGGTGTACAGCAAATTATAAAGCTAGAAAAATCAAAATTCCTTTGCAATCATAGACGTAACAAAAAGCCACTTCCAGTTCCTTGAGCCCACCTGTTCAAGTACTGGAGGCAAAACAGAAACTTGGAATCTCCACAAAGTAAAAACTGATTAAAGTTTTTGCTTTGGTTTTGGTTGGATTTGTTGGGAGGTTTTTTGGGGGGTTAGTGTTGCTTCCTTGTTTGTTTTAAATAGGAAAGTTATTCTTTCTTGTGAGAATGGAAAATACAAGAGCATTAAGAGTCCTTGGGTGTTGCACAGTTTTTCTCTCCCAAAGCTTGCACAATTACTTCACATCAGTTTTCATTAGTCTGAATCATGACATCATTGTGTACAGAATTGAGTTCACTGGCACTATCCAGATCTACTGCTTAAATTCCTCTGAGAACAGATATGATAAGTCATGCTTTTGAACTAAAGAAATACAGCCCTCTCATAGAATGTATAAAGAGAGAATTCTTTTGTTAGCTGTCAGTGGGATTTTGCTATCTCTGTTAAATATATAATGGTTAGTGTCATAACAAAGATCAGCCATCGTGTTATTGCATTTATCTTCATGAGTGAAGAGAGGAAGGGCTACTGTGATTTATTCCGTCTCTCCTCATGAGACGATTAATGTCGTAAGAGATTAGTCTCCAGTACTGACTTGTACACAGGATAAAATACAGGGCTGGAGTGGGATGCTAGGCAGTGTTTTAATTGCCACAAGTTTGGAAGCCCACATTACTTACAGATGGCACACTTGATAATTACTCATCTAAGATTTTCAAAAATAGGAGAATATTTTGTGGTTCAGTAACTCAGACCCATTTTGTGTCATTTATTTGTTCAGTACTTATCAGTTTTTCCACATAGTACTTTCCCCCATCTCAGCACCTAAATCCACCCACACTCGTCCTGTTAAATACACCATTTATTGTGGAACTGAAGTCCATACTGGTGGTTTATAGTGATATTTGGTAGCATCTGTTTAAAGGTTTCAAAATTACACCATTTAACAACTATTACTGAGAAACATTTGTCACAATACAGGCAGATTAGAAAGAACATATAATGGCTCTGAATCTGTGTTTGTATTCATATATACATAAACAAAACTCAGGACAGAAGGAGCAGCTTTCCTCAAGGATTTAGAAAAATTACACGCTCACGTCTACACAGGGACCTTGTAAAATAATCTGACCATCCTTAATTTAAATTAATCATCTTTCAAAAGCCTATCATTTCCATGAAATGCAGACTATTTTGTTTACAAGCCCTCCACTCCTCCTTATGAAAGAAAATACTTCAGTGAAAAAAACATGACAGGCAAAAGTTCTGTTTAAGAGGGAGCAATTATTTTTCCCCCCAAATGAAACACAAATTGCCTGGCTTTTCTTAAATTTCCTTTTCTCTATACTGCTAAATCATGCCAAGCTAAGTAAACTTTGATCCTTGATATAAAAGATTTTTCTGTTAAAACCAGAAATTCTCTACCACTGGTTTACATCAAACAGAACACATTATTAAAAAGTTCTCACCACAAAGTGTTCTCTTTATCCAAGCTTCTCAAGTATTGACTTAAACATTTTTATCAGGCTGTTAATCACATCCACATATAATGTGATCAGCAACTGAGACCAGCCCTGACAGTGAAACCAGCCAGGTAACAGGGCAGCATTATGGCAGGGAAGAAGTGTCATGAAAGCTAAGGACATTTCTTATTGATGGTAAGTGGGCCGGAGAGAAAAATCAATGGGTCCTCATTGGTTTCTTAGCTGGATGTTGATTTTCCTTAGAGATTTAAAACAATAGTAGCAATCATTTGGCATAGGTAAATAAATTCACTAGGACTTCCAGCCTATAAAGAAGGTGAACTGTGACCGGAGTTGTAGAGCAACAAAATGCTGATTGTTAATCAGATCTCAAACCAAAAATACAGAACATGTCTTCCCCGGTGTGGGGGGGAACACCTGAAAATGTTCAGGATAATCTGCAACTGTTGCAGAGGCTCCAAACTTCTGACCCTGCTTGAAGGCATTATTCCAAGCTACGAGACTGGCTGACTCCTCCAAGTCAAGCTAGACAAGCACTGGTCAAGGAACAGTGAGAAATGGCCATCAGTCATACGCATCATGCAACTACCATCACCGAACTCTAGAAGCACAGCAAAATGGTAGGTTAGCAGAGAGAAATCACAGAGGATTTTATAAAGTAATGCCAACAGAGACTTTGCTTCCTGTTCAAAGTCAGCTTCTGTTTTTAAGGGTCCTTAATATCACAGCATATTTCTTATCCCAAGCACCCTCACTACACATTGAACAGATTCAGCTGTTACCCATCAGGATGCTAAGTGTAGCCCAAGAAAAGCAAACCAAGAAAATAAAACAGGGCTGTTACACAGTATATTCAGTCATGGGTTTTATTCTTTTGCTGTGAGCACCAACATACATACACATGAGGATCTGAGTTTTCCCAAAGATACATCTCAGCAAATGTAGCAGTAAAAACTGTCAGCTCCTAGGAAATGCTAGTGGCAAATAAATTTTAGATTTAGATTTTTTTAATGTTTTAGAATTTGATAATAATACATATTTTATCTGTATCTTCCATTTCCCTCCAAAAATAGATAGTAATAAGTGAACAGAAAAATGGCAATTGTTTTATGGAAAAGTTACAGTGCCTCGGCTTGGACTTCCAGGATAACTACGTATCTTTGAAACGACGAGAACCAGTAATGAGATTATCCTTGCAGTTCAAACCCAGGAATGCAATCTTCCTTTAACTATGCCAGACAATCTCATCCAAACACATAAAACTGTGCTTAGGAGATTTACATGCTATGTCTTCTTAGGTTAAAACTGAAATAAACCAAGGTACCCAGAATCACATGAAGAAAGCTACCACAGTCTCATACTCAAGCATCACACCACACAGACACTGGACATGGGAGATTCCCAGAGATTTTTCAAAATTTTTTTCTTGTTTTCTGCACTAGAAATAATCTTGGCAAGATAATTTGTAGCCAATTCTGAAAATTCCAATAGGAGATCTTACTACCAAAAGAATGAGAGAATATTTCAGAAGACAAACAGGTCTTTTCAATTATTTCAAAGGGATTACTTATAATTTCATCAATACTCCTTTGGCTGAGATAGCCCTTAATGGAACTTGTTCTAAAAATAAACAGAATGCAACATAATCAAAACATAGCATTTCATCTCTAAGACAAAGGCCCTGTGTTTTACAGAAAAGAGAAGACAAACTTTTTTTTCATCTTGGTGTTTCATTGAAAACCTTATAGTCCCAAAGTTTGAGAAGAATCTAATCCTTAAAGATGAAGGTTTGGGGACTTAGTTGGTTATCTAATTAAGACAAATGGTAGCAAAATAAATAAGTGAAATGCAATGCTATCCTAGAATTCAGAGGATTAGTTTTTTTCCTCATTCCTTTCATTGTCAGTCATAGATTTTGTTTCTTCCTCCCTTCAGTACATTTACTATTCTATTTCTTATGGGCACAAGAACATCTCCATCTCTTCTTCACCACTTCCCAATGCAGCACTTCCATTTTTCCTCCCAGGATTACATCAGTATCATCCAGGCACACAGTCTTTTCACCACCTGACATGCCAACAGACATAAACCCAGTTTCATTTTCTTCACTAATCCCAGAAAATGTATGCAAGTACTAAAAGTAATAAGCTTCATAACTATTATTATATATGTATGTATGCACTCAAAACCTCATCTTTTTCAGAACATTAATCCTCAGAACGCTTTCCCCAAATCCCTTCCCCCCTCCACACCCATATTTTTTCTATAAAATTAACTCCAACATTTAAAAACACTTTAACTAACACATGAAGCTTCTTGCTGTAACAGCTCTAAGAATGCTGATAACAGAAAACAGGTGCAGTAGCTTTTATTTTTTTAAACCTCTCATTCTTCTTGCAGCTTTTTCAGAAGCGTTTCCCAAGCACCATGCGTAGATACTCTGCTACCCAGGCAGCCACTTTTGTAGATGTGGCTCAGAATGAGGACGGGAGCATCCTCTGACTTCATTTAACATTACTTTAAATAGCTTGAACTATTCTGCTACAGCTCAGACACTAATACAGTGAGTTAGCACATGAAAATTACAGTCTGAAGTTGAGTCTGTCCTCATTAAGGATAGTTAAAATTGACTAGACATTTTCTTTTTTTATGTTATGTTTTAATTTAATGTAAGTGTTAAAGATTTTGAGAGGTATAGCAAGATGAAAATGTTTTGATAATGTTGCGAACAGTCCATCTCCAACCAAAGTAGGTAACCCTACAAATTAATGGAGACAGAAGTGTTATCTTTTCCAAGATAACAATTATCTCATTAGACATTAATCTACAAAAAAAAGTCTAACAGGTCCCTGAAAAAAAAAATCCCACTTCGGTCAAATTAATTTGACAAATGATAGCTTAGATTTTTTTTTGTTGGTTGGTTGGTTTTGCTGAACAGTTTATAAGATTATAAAATAATGCTTTTCTGATTTAACTTCCAAAATCCATACAAACTTTCTTGATCAACTACTTAGACTCGTTCAAATTTTTTTTTTAGTTTCCCATCTTCTAATGAAGTTTTCAATCCATAGTTCACAGACCAGTTCAAAGACTTATCTTTTTGGAGTCCATGAAACACAGTAGCTCAGATGATTGCTCAGACATATTAAGGCCTTTCACTCTGCCCACTCCTCTTCTTGCTTATCTCTTGCATTGTATCCTGCACTCTTCAGTCAGTCAAGCACTTGTTTGTTCACTTCTCCCACATTTATGATCTCTTTCATTGGAAAACTCCCCAGACAGCCCCATATGAGTCCCTCCTCAATTGTGGCTGCTGCTGTGGGCCTGGAGGCTAAATTAACAACCCACAAGGTTACTGTAAACATCAAACATTTACAGTGAAGGGTTGATCATAACACAAATACTGAGAAGTTCCTCTGGAGGTACTTCGTAAGTGTGACAACCACCAGCAATGCATGTATACAGCATGCAGAAACTTGTACACCAGACTGATAAAAATCTCCAAATTTACTTTGTGAAGCCACAGCCCTCTAGTTCTGACCTGCTTCTACAACTCTAAAACAGAGCACATTTTAACATCACAACCACTTAGCAGGGCTCACTGTTGTTGGAACACTGTATCACAAAGAACAGGAAAGATCCTTCTTCATAAGGCAAATGCAGCACTCAAGGTAACTTAAAGTGCTAATTCAATTTTCTTTCACAGTCTACTCTTTGGGGGGCTGACCCCATGGTTCTAGAAGCCCCAGTAGTCACTAACAGACTTTTACTAAGCAATATGAGCACCAGTCCAAAACACATAGGTTTGGTTATCACTGACAAGTCCACTCAGCAACAGGGGAAACTGGCTGTGAGTTAGCTGACTCCTGAACACTCACTGGAGGAAGAGCAGTTTCATTTGCAAGATGAAACAACCAGACACCTGGACCAAACCAAGAGCTGGGAGCAGTGTCCATTTCTTTCTGTTGCTAACTGCCTTACCAAAAGGGTTCTGGGGCTTGTTCTGCTCAGACCAAATGTCCCAGGCACACAGACTTGTTTCTATGATTCTCCTAGTGAGTCCAACTGGGTTGTAACCCAATACTTGCCATTATATAAATAAGACTTGGGGTGCTAAGTCCAGATTTTAAAGGACCACATCAAAACATGCAACCCTTAGTTTGTGCTCCCATCAAATATTTCCTACTGGGATACCTGGCAAAAAGCACTTGAGCCCGTGGCCACTGTTGTACTGTGATCTATATTCCAGTTGCACAGATATATCAGGCAGGTGAAATACGTACTGGTTTCAGCCAGGACAGATTTAATTTATTTCTAGCAGTTGGTGTAATGGTGTTTGGGAGTTAGGATGAGAGCAGTGCTAATAACACAGAGATGTTTTAGTTGCTGCCAAGCAGTCAAGGACTTTTCACTTGTTCATACTGCCCTGCTAACTAGAAGCAGGGGGGCAGCCAGTAAGCTGGGAGGGGACAGTGCTGGGACAGATGACCCAAACTGTCTAAAGAGGTTATTCCATACCAATTACATCATGCTCAGCATAAAGGGGGGCTGGTGAAGGGAGAAGTTCATGGCTCCAGGATGCGCAGTTTTTGGGGACGGTCCGGTTTCAGGGTGGCTCTGAGCTGTACAGCCTGAGCTGTGCGGGTCAGTGAGAAACTGCATTGTGTATCCGCAGTTTCATATATTTTTTCCTACAAAAGTCCTATTATTGTTATTTTTTTTCTGCTGTCCCAGTAAACTATCCTTAACCCAACTCACGAGGTTCACCTTTGGTTTCTTTTCCCTTTTCCCCTTCCCCTTCCTCTTCCCCTTCTCCTTCCTCTTCCAGCCCCCAAGAATGGTTGGCTGTGTGGTGCTCAGCTCCCTGCTGGGGGCAGAACCACAAGAAGTAAAGCCTCACAAGAACCTCAGCAGTATTTTTAAAGATTAGTAGCCTTATAAAAGACAGTTCATGCTCTATACTGCTACTTCCCCTTTCCTTTCTACAATCCGGACCCAAGCACTTGCTGAACTAGCCAGTAGTTTGTCTGCTGTGTGCTTAACAGACAGGAGATGTTTCCTATCGCAACACAACAGTACAGCATCCCGGGAACAGGACAAAGCAAGACAGACAACCTGTTTGAAAAGATTAACAACGTAGCAAAATTGGTTACACAGATTTTTCTTATTCTTGGCCCATAAAAATAATTTCAAACCAAGAGACCTCAATACAAGAACAATCCGACCAAATGCTTGGTAGTCCCTGAAATCTTCAGGAGGGTACACACTTGTGGAGCCACATGTCACCTTGAAACAAGTAACAACAAGTTATTAACATATCTTCAACGGTAACTTATTTGAAAATGTCTTCAAGGGTGATTTACTGAGCTTATTCCACAGCAAGACAGTAAGCCCCACCTAGTTATTCTACTTTTTTTCTTTTCAAAACCAATGAGCACTTGCAAGATTTTCAAAACCTGCATTATGAATGAAACAAATTATAATGCATTAAGCAGTACTGCTCTGAGGATGAATATGCTGCAGCACTTCTGCATCAAACTGCTGAAAAAATCCAGAGACTAAGTCCAAAAAAACCTCAAAAAAGCAGAGAATGTGAATGAGCACCATTAAATGGATACAGAATTCTCAATCTGTACAAGAAAATTTATGTTTTCTGTCTAGTCACTGTCAGAAAGTAAGAGGTAATGGCCCATTTGAATTCTAAATCATGCCCATTGGGGAACTTTTCATAATCATTATATTCTAGTTCTCCCATTTTTTAAGTAGAATATGAAAATCCACAAAAAGACCAGATTCTGGCAAAGGCCAAAGAAGTCCTAGCTCCTAAGGTTAACATAGGTTACCAAGTGATTTTATTTATTTCACAAAACATCTAATTTGGGGGCATGTGACTTGTCTTTAAGTCTAAACAGAAAAGGTGACCTTGAGGCCCTTTCCAACTTCATCTTCTATGATTATTGATTCTATGAGTATCAAAGTAATGCTCTCATTAAGATGCCTTTCCTACTCTAAACAGTGAATTTCAAAGAGGTTCCTGATGGTCTTACCTGTCTAGAATTTCTAAATGACAGAAACGTCAAATGAGATGAAAGAATCTGGTGTGATCAGTGTCGTAATTTTGAGATAGCTGCCAGAATATTATTCCAGAAGAATGACAACAGGCTTCAGCCAACAAGGGTCTATTTTCTTCCATTACACTTGCTAGGAAATATTGGCAGATAGGCATAGTGACATGAGATGTCACATGTTTCTCCGACACCACAATGCCAACAGACATCCCAGCAGCTGGGGGATAACTGGGAATTTTGAGACATAAAAATACTTAACATTTCTCCCAAAACAGACATCAACAGATTTACTGAAACATCTGGATGGGGAATTTGTTCAGTTAAAACTGATGGAACCAAAGGAAAAACAATCAAAACTGAAAGTTATCACTTAATGAAGGATGAAGTTAAGTATTTGGGCAATACAATGGTACAGTGGAAGAGTCTCATATAAAGGAGGTTCAAGTTGCAAAGCAAGAACACATCAATGGGATGTGAGGATTGACTATGATTTGCTACTCTGAAGACATTTTACAAGGCATCTCACCAACTGTAGTGAACACTATTCTCCAGGCTGCTAAGACTCAGCTGAAATACAGTAAAACCTTGACCTTCAAATGGTTGATTTACACTTCAGTTAAGGCTCTTCTCCCTCTCTAGACGTCAAGTTATATAAGAAGCTAACCAGGACAAAGCAACATAAACCCTGACTAGACTGACTGCCTCACTAAATTCTTGATCCTATCAACGCTTAACCAAGATCTCAACAAAAAAGAGAGAAAATAGCTTCAACATTAAGTTCTCAAAACCAAATCATCTACTAGCTCAAGACACTTGTCAAGGCACACTTCTGAAGTTGCAGATGTTTAGAAAATGCTGTTACCTGTAAGTCAGACTTCATTCAAGATGTGACTGTCACTCACAGGACAATGAATTGAGCCTCGTCAAGTAGCGAGGAGAATCATCATCATAGCCTCAGCCAGCCCAATGCATGCAATACAGGAGGACAAGTTTTAAAACAGAATATGCCATGTGTGCCTTCTAAATAAATTACTTTCTGATGCTCCAAAATCATGAACCATAATCTAGGACCTGAAATGTCTTCTACGGAGAACTACAGCCCAATCCTCTTAACGAGTCTGAGGATTCCAGAGCACAGACTGAAGTGTGGTTGCTGATCCTGGCAAAGGTTGTGAGACAGAAACAAAACTCAATGCTGCATTACAAAACAAGTCACCTCAGACACCTGAGGTCCAGGATGCCACATCAGACTCAAAATGTGCAATGTTACAGCTGGATCCCATATATTAAAAACCTCATCTACAAGGTGCTCTGATGTCAAGGAAAGCTACATGCCAGGATCCACAGACACTTTGTCCTGCTAAGTTCAAGCCATTAAAGAGAGATGAACTCTTAACATTTAGTCAGATCCCCTAATTCCAGTGCCAGAAACACCAGAGCTTGCTTAGACCAAAGTGAATGAGGCTGCTCTAGATCTCTCCAACACTAAGCGCAGTCCCCTACCCCCATCAGTGCACTGACACAAAATAGGCTCTAGGAAGAAGGCATGCTCTGACAGATGGCTTATTAACTGTTTCCTGACACTTATGATGTTTATGCTAAAGTATGATAGTCATAAGTGGATGTATTTATACAGTAGTCTGCTTAGATATGATATTCAGAAAGACATAGATCATCCCTTCAAACTCAGATTAGCTGCAAGTAAGAAGGCACCTCTCTACCCTTTTTAACATTCTCAGCAGGTACATCTCCTCCCAAGAAAGTAACTCCAGCAATAGGAAACGATCTAGAAGGATTTTGCAAAGACAAAGCTGCCTCACAGGGGCAGTACATCAATGACGGGAGTTTCTTTTGGGAGGGTGACTGCCATTCAAAGTTGGTAAGAGATTAAATGGGCCACCTATGGCCAATCTCTTGTCCTTGAGCAGCATGGGGATTTGCTACCTGAACAGGATGAGCAAATTCCAGGTTTTTCTTCTGCACTATCATTGGAAGCTGACTGTGCCAGAGTGAAGGCTAAGGTATTTGATTCCTTCAGTAGGAATTAGTTCCTCAAAGTAGGATCTGGTCACTTTCAACTGGAACACATGGAATCATGACGACATAATTTCCACTAATCATGTATTTTCCCAGGTCTTGACAGCAGAAAAAAGAGGCCACTATTTAGTCACTGCTATCTACAGGGAATGCAAGATTATCACCAGGACACTCAAGAAAAGACAAAACATTCTGAAGCTTACTATATTTAAAAAGACCCTATTACTCCAAAGCCAAGAGGTCAAATGTAGCAAATGTCTCTCCAAGTGACAGCAATCTGCTGGCTACAGCATAAAGAACAAAGGCTCCGACAGGAAGTACGCTGAGTTTGGCTTTTTGCCTTGAGGACACCATGCCACCTGGTCCGAGCTGGGATGCTGCTATAACACAGTTCGATCCAGTGAACTGGTGAACTGGGCTAGCAGATCCAGAGCAAGCTAGCTGTGAAGGTTGGGTAGGAACTTGGGTGTGGTTAGAGGAAACTATTTCACCGTAATTCCACCGATTCCACATGCAACTGGCCAAATCATGTTTGTGAGAAACTTGTCAATGGCTGGAAGAAAAAAAAACAGATCAGTTAACAGGAACGTGCTATAAGGCAGGAGAATGTTGGTCCTTCTGCAGAGAAATATGAGCCAGTGGAAGCATTCAATATAAAAGTTAGTGTCAAATCATACCTGAAGGCATCGAGAGTGACATCACATTGTTGAGTATTATTCATATTTAGGTTCCTGTAAGGGTTTTTCTCCTATGTTACCCTGATTTGACAGAGGCAATGTGACATTACTGAAAACAGGTCCCATTCCTGGGTTGCCTTCCTAAATGTCTCTAATGCCAAGGCTGAAATGGCTGTCTCATGGTAAGACTTAGAATCTTGTTCCTCTCAGTCTGCCCAGAAGAATACAAAAGGTGAAAAGACATAGATAAAATTTGTATTTTACTTCTAGATCACCTTCAAAATAGAAAATATTAAAACATGCTAATTTCTGTATTATCTCATACTAACAAATACTGACACTTAAAACACAACCACAGAAGGTAAATAAAAATAAGTGCAGGTTCAACATTTTCTAAGAAGTGCAAAAATTTCTTTGAATAAAACAAATTCAAGGAAAACCTAAAGCAAACCAAAATAAAATATAGCTCTTCAAAGCAGCATTGATTGTGGATCAAAGGGAAAGGCCATCAAAACTTTGCAAGCCACAGTGTTTCTATATGTCTGAAAAAGAATTAACTCAGAAAAAACCCATGGAAATAATGGTAGGTCTCTGTTAAGCCAACAACAAAGAAATCCTTAATACCATAAACCAAAGTTATGTCAAATCTCCCATTTTTAAAGATAAACGAAGTTCCTTTCACACAATGCCTTAAAAATGCTATTTATAGTAACAAAAGCAGAGATAAAAAGTCAAAGGCATTATCATCAATGGTCTAGCTACACAGAAGTTACTCTTTTGATTTTTTTGTTTCATTTGTGGAATTCAAATATGAAGATGTAATGCAAAAATACCTCCACAGCACTATACGATCTGTTTCAAATACCCTATCTTAGCAGACCAGATGAAGCAACAATCAGCTTTTGGACAGCCAGACACATTAAACAGCAACATGCAAGCTAACAGTTCCAACAGGCTTCTGTTGCTTTTCATGTTGTGGGGTTTTTTTTCCAGCATCAGTTCCCTTAATTAATTACTATAATTTTCTTAAAAACTTACAGGAGCAAGAGAACAATTCTTAATTAAGAGCTAGATAGATCCTGTCAGGAGGCTAGTGCAAGAAGTACAGGAATTAAGGTATGAACATAACTCATCCCGGTATGAATGTAACTCACCCCTTACTCACACATCACCAGAACCACGAGGACTCTCCGTAGCACCGTAAAGCACATCGTTTTCAGTAACACAAGAAAACCTTTCTTTCAGAACGAAATGGAGAAGAAAGAGCAAAAATACTGCAGAGGAGATCCAACACACAAATAACAAGCAGTACTGTTCTCATACTTAGGATTTTCTTCTGCTTTATTGTAAACTAGTGGTAGAGACTTAACTATGTTTAAATTGCCACTGAGAGGAGAAAGGAGGGCAGTAATTGATAAAACCTCCTTTCAAGATGTCACCATAAACTATCACCCTTCATGGGCAGATGTTCTATGCTTCACACATAGGCTGAACTCTGCATACGCAAAGTGAGCAGCCTCATTGCATTTTGTTCAGGCTTCTTTCACCACTCCCAAGGATACTGAGAGGGATGGTGAAAGTGCTCACCAAGCCATTTTCCATCATTTATCAGCAGTCCTGGTGAACCAAGGAGGTCGCAGTTGCCATGTGACACCCATCTACAAGAAGAATCAGAAGAAGGATCCAGGGAACCAGAAACCCGTCAGTCTGACCTCAGTGCCAGGGAAGGTCATGGAGCACATCATCTTGAGTGACATCACACAGCAGGTACAGGACACCCAGATGATAAGGCCCACTCAGCATGGGTTTATGAAAGGCAAGTCCTGCTTGACTAACCTGATCTCCTATGATAAGGTGACATGCACCAAGCATGCGGGTTAGGTGACATGAGCGTAAGGTGACATGAGCCTGTGGATGTTGTCTGCCTGGGCTAAAGAATAAAGCCTTTGACACCATTTCCCACAGCATTCTCCTGGAGAAACTGGCTGCTCATAGCTTGGATGGGTGTATGCTTTGTTGAGTAAAAAGTATGGCTGGCTGGCTGGGACCAAAGAGTTGTGGTGAATGAAGTTAAACCCAGTTGGTGGCCAGTCACAAGTGTTGTTCCCCAGGGCTCAGTGCTGGGGCCAGTTCTCTTTAATATCTTTATCAATAGTCTGGATGATAGGATTGAGTGCCCCCTCAGTAAGTTTTCAGGCACCACCAAGTGGGGCAGGAGTGTTGATCTGCTTGAGGACAGGAAGGCTCTACAGAGGGATCTGGACAGCCTGGATTGGGGGGCCAAGTTCAACTACATGAGGTTCAACAAGGCCAAGTGCTGGGTCCTGTATCTGAATCACAAGCACTCCGTGGAATGCTACAGGATTGGGGAAAAAGAGGCTGGAAAGCTGCCCAGAAGAAAAGGACCTGGGGCTGATGGTGAACAGCTGGCTGAATATGAGCCAGCAGTGTACCCAGGAGGCCAAAAAGCCAATGGCACCCTGGCTTCTATGAGAAATAGTGTGGCCAGCAGGACTAGGAAAGGGATCATCCCCCTGTACTCAGCACTGGTGAGGCCACAACTCAAGTGCTCTGTTCAGTTTTGGGCCCTTCACTACAAGAAAGGCATTGAGGTGCTGGAGTGTGTCCAGAGAAGGGCAATGAAGCTGGTGAAGGGTCAAGAGAACAAATTGTTTGAGGACTGACTGAGGGAAATGGGGTGGTTTCGCCTGGAGAAGAGGAGGCTGAGGGGTGCCTTTAAAGCTCTCAGCAACTCCCTGAGAGGAGGTTGTAGCCAGGAGGGGGTTGGTCTCTTCTCCCAAGTTAAAAAGTACAAGAGGAAATAGCCTCAGGTTGTGTGTGTGTAGGTTTAGATTGGATATTAGGACAAATTTCTTCACCAAAAGGGCTGTTAAGCCCTGGAACAGGCTGCCCAGGGAAGTGGTAGACTCACCACCCCTGGAGGTATTAGAAGACATATAGATGCGGTGATTAGGAACATGGTTTAGTGGTTGGACTTGGCAGTGCTAGGTCAATGGTTGGACTTGTAATCTTAAAGGTCTTTTCCAACCTAAAAAATTACATGATTCTGTATCATAGATAACAAAGGATCACATCTAGTAGCCAAATGATAAAAGTTGGATCACTGCCATCTACTTAAAATTATCAGCAGTTCTTCCATAGCAGAGTATCCTTGGTCACAGGGTTTTTTCAGTATTTTTCATTGCAATATTTTTTGCAGTATTTGGAGGCACCACTTGCTAGTTCAGAACTTCAGCAACTCCTTGATAGCCCTTGTGAGTTTAAAAATGAATGAAACTTCCTTCAACTGAAAGGAATCACTATAGATTGCTTAAATTGTAAACATTAAAAACGCATTAAGGTGTTTAACCTTTCTATTAAATTTTTATGAGTTCTATATATGTGACCTGAAAACAACAACATGGTTTCAACAAATGAGCATCACCTGAAAGACAGGGGGTTTCTCGTCCTTCTTTTAAGGATTTTATTTTGTTGTTTCAAGTGTTCTATCTTAGTCTATCAGACACAAAAAGCAGAAGACTGGTATGGAGATAGCGCCCAAGCCATCCATAAGCATTGTTGTAGTCTGCTGCAAAGTGTAAAGTGAGTTGACATACCGGGTCTACATCAAAGATATGCCCTTTGGCAGGCTGTAAAGACAGGTTGCAATTTTGTCCATAAAAACGCGTGTTCTACAAAATGGGTTCTGTAACATGAACTGTTAGTGGTATGCCACCGTTCCACTGATCCTGCACATGCATTCATTTCTCAGGAATGCTTGTAAGCTGGGCTATGCCTTGCCCTAAGATAAGCAGACTTGCACGAGGAATAAAGCAGCGTGTCAGACAGAAAGATTCAACTCTCTGTAGGAGACGACTTCTATAAAATTCAAGTTTCAATACAGGACGTGCCAGTGGCTCCTGTTTTACTGCCTGTATCACATGCACAGTATTTACAGCAAGAGAGGAATATAATGGTAGTCTTTTCCTACTTATGTTTTAAAAATTCAGGGAACAGTTTGAAAAAACACTGCATTGCAGGAATTTAAGTTTACAAAGACCCTTTAATCAAATACCAGAAAATAGTAAATGCAATGCTGACTGCCAGTTTGGAGCCTCGGCACTTAGACTTACACATTACAATGTATTTTACGACTGTCATGTAATATATTTTTCTAAAGTACTTCTGCTTCTTTCATTGTGAATGTGGGAAATGGAGAGCTGTGTAATGATCTCAGGCTCGAGTCCAGTTTTTGTACTCCTTTTTATCCGTAACTATTACACGGTGCATTATGAGTTTCAATATAGATTGAATATAGAGACATGACCATATCCATTCTGCTCATAATTACTGTGAGAGAAATAGTAATAGAGAGTGAATGAGGCAAAAGTGTAGCCACAGAAGGAAGATGATTTTATGACTATGAAACAGAACTACTAGAGACGCTGTTGATACTGTAACTGCCTCTCCTGCAGATTTCCTGCACAGCTCTGAGTAAGGTACTTAATCTTTCCATGCCTCAACTCTGCATGGGTAAAGCAGAGGTCAAAATACTTAACTTCATAGGCACGCTATAAGTATAGAAACATTTGCGTTTGGGAAGCTACCGGGTGTTGCTAATAATAGCTACCTATGTACAACTGAAAGATAAAAGAAAGATATATTCTAGCACTGAGTGTGAAAGGTGTATGGAAAATTAAGTATGGCGCCTCACATCAAAGACAGAAAATAAAATGAAAGATCAGCAGCTCTAGTGAGCGAACTTAAAAGTACTCAGGAAACTAGCATGCCAGTATGTCATTTGAAGTCTAGATTCTAAGACATGGACATGCACAACGGAGTGAAAAAGCAGTGCCAGCAATGTTACCCCCATCATGTCATACTTCTGAGCACTTCGCTTTGAAAGCCCAATAAAGGCTTTTTGTAGAAAATTTAACATGCAAATATCCATTACTTTGCTGTATGTATTAATTCAACCTCTTGTTCCTAAAAATAATTCAGCTGCACACAGTATTACAACATATTGATCAGGGTAATTCATGAGTCATTTTTTGTAAGTATCAATCACTTCATTGTTTACTTGTCGTTGGAAAGAAATTGATTTAATCAAACCTTGTGGTAATACATTATTGATGTATCCCAAGAAAACGCAGTAATAATGAACCTTCAGGGTCCTAACATAAAACAGTATAAGGAGTGGCAATTTTGGCTTCAGTCTTTCATCGTTGTTTGCAAACCTATGTCCCTATACAATTAAGCCTGGTGCAAGACTGTAGTTGGTCTAAGCAGCACTATATATCATGCATATAATAGACTTGGGACAAGTTCTCCATAACTTGGTAGCCCCAGGACGCTAGACAAAACCACACTGTGGACTTTGTGTATCTCCACCACTTATATACAGCACTGTATCATTTTTACTCGATAATAGTAAATCATGACCCTTCCTGAGGGGAAACATGAGGTGATAATGACATCATGAAAATAAGACAGCCTTAGCCCTTCTGCTCAGCACTGGCTCAGCCTTTGTTCTCTAGAGGCTTTAAACTTTTCCATATACTGGACCGCATGGGAATAGCGATTTTACTCGATACACAATAAAATTCCTTTATGCACACTTGTCAAACAAAAAGACAGCTTACAATGGCAACTGCAGCAGCAACTTGAGAGAGCAAAGTTAGAACAGTATTTGACGTATTTTGTAGACTTTTAAATACATATTGCCAGTTTAAAGCACGGAGAAATAATGTAACAACCACTGCCAAAATTATTTTGGCAAAGGTGTTTTACTGCAGTTAAACTTGTTTTACAATCATGAGAAATAAGAGAGGACAGTAGCGATACTATCAGAACATCTATCTTCACTAAAGCCACACTATTACAAAACGTTGTAGGGTGGACAACGAGTGATACCAGAATTTAACACTGACGAAGCATATGAGGATATCTAGGTACAGCTTACAGAGACATCTATAGGTAGCGTCCGTCTAATACCTTGTAATTATTTACGTAGGAGAGGCTGAACTTCCTATGTAGGAATTCATACAACAAGGTGGAAACATTTTTACAAGAAATGTGCTTCACAACCAAACAAATAACAGAAGCAAGATATCAATGCCCGTTACAAAACAAAGATGCAGCATCAGCACAGGCACATTACTCAATCAATTATGTCAGGAACATAGATGGATAAATGATAAAGTTGGTGTAGATAGAAAAAGCAATATAACCAGCAGACTATCTTTCTAGCTTTGTCATCTTTCTATGCGCCCAACTGAAGCTGAACCGGACCCAACTTCGCAGACGACACACATAGAAACGTGTACAATCATACATGCCGTAGTGTGCAGAACTATTTGTGGTAAAATTCCTGGAATGGAGAGCACCCGTACATACTCCAAAACTGAAAAACAACATACACGATGTGCCCTGTTACACTTAGCAAACAGTAATACGGAATCATGACAACAGATACAGTAGGGTAAGGGAGGTTGTTTCTTAATGAAGTAGGAACGGACAAAGTCTCCAGGGCACAGAGCCCTTCCAGAAGTGGGTTTAATTGCCCTGGATATTTCCCTCCTCAGCGGGGGAAGCAGAGGGAGCGAAGGGAAATCCCAGGACAGAGTTCTCTCTTACGTTCTCACCCCACTCCAGTCCGCACTAAAGGGCTGAAAAGGCAATTCCCGGATATTTCACTTTTCTCTAGAATTAAAAGGAAGGATTTTCTTGGGATATCTGATGCACGAACTTGCAGAGACAGAAACAATCCCCGGGTATTTACAGACACGCACATGCAAAAGAAGAAAAGAACTGGCGTTTCCTCACACATACACCGAGGAAGGGATGTAGCTATTTCTCCTCTCCAGGCAGGGACGGGAGGAGAGCAGGGGGGCTGCCCGTACCGCCAGCTCGGGCTCACCCACGCTGGGAGCCGGCTGCCCCGGCGCCGCCGGGGGGGGAGGCACCCCCGTCTCCCACACAGGCACGCCCGAGCTCCCCTCACGCCGGGGCACCCCGGCCTCTCCCGACACACACGCTCACACTCGCACGAGCTTCCTCGCTCACTCCCTCCCGCAAACCCTCGCACACGCACTCACACACCCCCCCCCCGCCCCGCTCACACACACTCCCGCACAGGCACTCCCTCGCACTCGCTCCCGCACACACACACGCACACTCCTCCGCGCTCCCCCATTCCCCACTCGCACACGCTCCCGCCCTCTCTCTCTCCCCCTCACTCACTCACACACACACACGCACACTCGTTCCCTCTCCCCCTCCCTCACACGCACGCTCGCCCCAACGGCCCCAACCGCCGGCAACAAAGCGGCGGGCAGCGCGCCGGGCTGGCGGCGGCGGGACGCGCGCCGCGCGCACACGGAGGGAGGGAGGGAGGCACACACGCACGCACACGCACTCACACAGGCAGACACACAATGCTGCCGCGGCACCTACCAGGCGGGCAGCCTCGGCCCAGGTGCGGTCCTTCTTCTTCCTCTTGTCTTTCATGTTTGCATCTCATTGAGGTGGTTTCGGGGGGGTGGGAGGGGGGGGGGGCGGGGGGAGGGCGGACCGGGGGGGGGGGCGGGGGGGACCCGGAGGGGTTCCGCACGGACAATGATACGGTGACACCGAGCTCTGGAGCCCCCGGGGCGGGAGGGGCGGGGGAGGAGGAGGAGGAGAAGGAGGAGGAGAAGGAGGAGTAGAGAGGGGGCCGGGCCGGCTCGGCTCCCGGCAGCGGCGGCGGCGGCACAGCTGACAGCTTGAGGGATGCTCCGCTACGCTCACAACAATGCACTATGACGTCACGCGGGGGAATGGCGCCCGCACCAAACATCCCCGCGGCGGCCGCCCTCGCGAGGAGGCCGCCCGAGAGCGGCTCCTGCCGCCAAGCCTCGCGAGAGCGGCCGCGGCGCCGCGCTCCCCTCGGGCTGGGGGCGGCGGGCCGGGGAGCGTGGGGAGGGGGAGGGCAGCCGGCCGGCGCGGCCAGACTACAGCTCCCGTGGTGCAGCGCGGCGGGCGGGGCGTCTCCCCGGGGACGCGGCGCTGAGGGCGCTGCCGGGGCGGGGGCGGTGGCCGGCGGTCGCGCGGGGAGGCGGCGGGGGCGGCGGCGGCGACTCTCAGTGCCGGCGCCGCGGTCGCGGCCCCTTCCCGCTCGTCACCGCCGGTCCGCGGCTCTTCCCCAGCCCTTTCGCGCCGCAAGCCCCTTCGGTGACCCCAGCCGCACAGGGATCGCGGGGGCCCGTCCCTCCCCCGGCGTGCGACCGTCTCGCTGGCGCTTACTTACGGCTGGGGTCGCCCACGGCCTCGGCGGGGTCGGGGCGGGCCGGCGGCGGGCCAGCTGCGGCCGGCCGCGGCGAGGGGAGGGGAGCGCGGCGGGGCGGCTGCGGCGTCTGTCGCCGCGGCGGACCCCGACTGTGCCCTCCTCGCTTCGCGTCGCCCCGCGAGCCGGAGAGTGACAAAGCGGAGCCCGGGCGAAGCGGTGCCGGCTCGGAGGAGGGGTCCCGCGGTGGCGTTTTAACTCCGTTCCTTGTCGGAACGGGAAAGAACATCTTCGTGATCCAGTGTCAACAAAGGAGTTGGTGTGCTGGCGCTCGTAAAAACTGCTGGAGGGGGTTTTCTTTTATTGGATGACCCGGGATTAAGATAGCTGCGAAACGCAAACCGAAGGGCTTAGCACACCTTCCGGAGTTACCGGGATACGCGGTGCGGGGGGTTCTCCCCTGTTCCCTCCCCCAAGCATTAAAGCGTATTTAGAATGCTATTAGTGCGTATTTGGCTTTCTGTCGTCGTTGTTCAGACTGAAACGAGTTGGTAATTATTCGGGCTTTTGTGTATCCATCTGCTCAGTCCCTGCGCCCTCCTTCGTCCTCCTCCCAGCAGCTCCCCTGTTGCACCGCCTTGCCTGTGGTACCATTAAACCTTATCTTCCCAAAAATGTACAGTTTCCTGGGGAAAACCGAAAAATCACTCCCAGCTACCACAATGTTCAGGCTGCTTTATCTAGAAAAGGGCTGGGGTAGCCCTGGAAGAAGCAGAAAGTTGTGACCCGACAGAATTCCCAAAACATGCTCCGCGCTCAGCTGGTGTATAGTGTTTCAGCTGCAGAGGCATCCCACTCTTCCTCCTCATCTTTGTGTTCTAACTGGAAATGACACATGGAAGATAGTTACTCACCATGACACCTTTCCCTATTTCATCATTCGTCTCCACATAAAAACAGTAATGAAACAAAATTCGATTTAAGCAGCTGCTTCTGAATTTAGTTTGATTCCAGATTGTATGGTTTACATCTGAGGATTGGAGCATGCCTTGGACATGTCTGTGAGGATGATGTTGTTGAAACTGGGATATTTCAGGTTTGATAGAGGTTGTGTAAAAATTTTTACAATCGCCCAGTTATCAGAACAGCTACACATTCTTTTGTTATTTACTGAATACCTTCTTTGTCACCTTAGTGACATTTAGAAAGGAAATTCATGCCATTAGGATCACTTCTTTGTCTATGTTTTGTTTCTCTTACTTTGTTTTCCGCCTTTTATGTCTCTTTTTCTTTTGCATTTCTTCGCCTATAGTACCTTTCTATTCCTATGCCATACATGTCTCATTCACCTTTCATCCCCCATGCTAAAAGTCTACGTCTTTAGTAATTAAGTACCTCATTAAAACTGCCTTTGAAATACCTATATTGTTTCCAGGGTTGAAACTACAACAAAACAAAAAAGCACAGGGAAGTTTATCAGTCACTCCCATCACAAGTGGCTGTTTTAAGACTGAAAGAAATGTTCTGCATTAGTTCCCCATCTGCTCAAAGGTAGATGACCATCCAGTGGTTGATCGACTTGCTTCACGTTGGTAACATAACTGAACCTCCATTAGTCAGCAGAGCTCTGGTCTTGCAGCGTTGGTGTTGGACAGGAGAGGACGTTTGTCAGGTAAAGAGAAATTCAGGGACCTGGGGAAGCTACCATGATGGGGAGGGTTGGTTGGTTTAGTTGGTTTGTACTATGCTCATTGCAATCAGGATCACACTTTCATCTGGGACTTATGTGAATACATGGAAGAATATTTTAAGTTATGCATCCTTCCTATTCAGCTACTGAGGAAATCGGGCCAGTGCCTGTGATGCCATTTAATACATTTACATCATTCCTACCAAGTCCAGGTACACCTGAGTTCCTTCTGTTGTTCACATGCAAATGGTTGGAAATACATACTTAAGAGTTACTGGCACTGACTTTACCACAGAAGGAAAACCATTTATGCTGTTTGCTATATCAGAGCAGGGAGCCACTGTGCACTCTGTATCCTTTCATGATTTAAGAAAAAAAAAAAAAAAGAAAAAAGAATGTTCTCCTGAAATGAAAGATCTTTCTCTTTCTGTAATAGAAGTTTTAGCTGAATCCTTTAAAGATTGCCAGCAGCATACACAGAAACCAAGTGACTGAGGAGAACAGCACACTGCTGCTTTAAGGGTGTTAAAAATTGTCTCTATGTCTGGAAGCACAGCAGAAAAAGGTCAAGTTCAGCTCATGGAAGAAAGCATTTCCTATTGATTATAGATAGTATTTACTGCATGGATTCAACCTGACACTACAAGAGATCATGACTGTTGCTTCTTGTAACTGAATTGACAATAGTGAAATTGAGAAATGGTGAACTGCATTCAAACTGCACATGCTGGAACTATGGCTAAAAGCTCAGCATACATAACACACATATGTCTGTATATATGTGCATGTGTGTAAATACACTACTGCTACATCCACAGCACGTTGTAAACCAGATTGGATCATCTACAAATACTGCAGGAAGATGTTACCTTAAAATATATCACGATTTTTTACCTAAGCAGTATTTATGTGACGTTACAGTGCCAGATGTTACTGTTTTGACTGTGGATAGAAGCAGTTACTATTAAGGGTGCATTTCTGGTTACTCTTTCTTGCTTCAGAAGAATGGCCATATACTTCTAAAGTAGCATTGGGCACTGGCTTCTGACTTTCAGTACTCAGTGAATCAATTTACCTGCAATGCTGTAGAAGCTTGACACTTCTTGTATCTAGTGAGCTAATTGAAGAACATTGTCCTTGTTGTTTCCTGCGGGTAAAAATGACTTTTGATACATACTGCTGAGCTCTTTGTTGTGTACAGTAATGTTCCCATTAAGCAGAAATCTGTGACCTGGGCTACATAAGCAAATATATGTATATTCAATGCAACAAAACAATACTGCTGTACAAATTCCAGTTTCCGCTCTTACAAAAGAAATAGCATCAGCTATTACATGGAAATGCCATGTGTGCAGCATGACAATTCAATCTAATGTGCCACTTGCACAATGGAAATTATATTCTCCACAATTGAATGAGAGATGCTGAGTCACAAGATAATTAGAAAAGTAGCCCAGAATGATACGAACGGAGACACTGCATTTTCTGAATTAATTTCAGTGCAGCAGTGACAAAAAGCAAACCAGAATACGGGGTTTTTTTTGTGTTTGTGGACTTAGGGAAGCCAAAGTCATCGTGAGTGACAGTTAACTATTTACAGATACCAATGTAGTTGCAGAGAATTTCTATTCTTGATTTAAAGCATGCATACTGCCAAGTATTCAGACAGCATGACTTTCACAGCATTTATTACACTTAATGGACTTTTCGCTTTTAATCATATGCCATATGGACCTGAATCAACATCTAGAGCTTTTCAAATATGTTAATAACTCTTAATAACAAGCCTGGAATGCAGCATTATCTGGATGATGTTACTGTATATAGAAAGGCTTGTGAAAAAAAAAGACCTACAGGCTGTACTTCAGCATGTCAATACAGGAGAGCTGAAGCTGAATTTTACTAAATACTAAATCAGATGCACAGAGTAGTCTTTTCTTGAACACATCATCTTTCTGTTGGGACTGGAAAAGGTCATAGAGCATGTAGAAGAGCTCACCCTTCCCAAGGAGAAAAAAAAAAACCCAAACCCATGAAAAGAATTACAACCATGTTGTTCAGGTCTCAAGTCACAGTATACGTTGTCTATTCCTAACAGTGCAGTGCTTGTAGAACTATTAAGAACAGTATATTGTAAGATCTAAAACTTACACAAGATATATCTCAGGTGAGATATAAGCTCTGAGACATATCTTGTATAAGCTCTGAGTGTTTATACTGTTGGCTTCAGTGTTCACTACAGCTGTTGTTACATTGATCTCAGACCAGTAATGGCCAACTACTGTTCCTTTACTCCCTCCTAGCCCTTCAGAAGCCAGATAAAACACTCAGGTCTCTTTATGGCACTGCAGCTGAACAACAAACCTGACTGCAGCTAACCTGGTGTCTGCTTTGTCCTCCCAACAGATAAGCAGTGGTACCTCCAGTGTGGCCACCTTTCCAAGCAGTCACTTTCCAGTCAAACTACCCCTATGCAGCCCTTCCCTCAGCCACCCTCACCATCACTTTTTCATACTGGGAATATGGAGCCACTTCTACCCAAATCCATGGGGACCATTTCATTGTATCTGAACCAACAACAGCTGACAAGGTACCATAAAAGCGCTGGGAAGGAAACATTTCTTTGCGCAAATACTACAGAAGAGTAGGGAACCTGCCTCTGAGGCATTGCACTCCAACTGCATACAGATCACACCTCCTGGCAGTGCTGTTAACGACAGAAAGACTCAGAGGAGCAGGAACTGTCTGCAGATGGCTAGCAAGATTACTTTCATTTTTATATGACACAGTTTAGTCAAATCAAAACCACAGCAGCTGATAGTTTTCTCATCTGCTCTTTTTTAGATGCTTATCTTGTTGATTATATGAAGTTGTTGCTTGGATTATAAATATGTTTGCTGCAATTACAGGAGAAAAAAATTCAAGCTGTTTGCTTGTAGAATCTGATTTAACAGAAATTACATATAATCTAGAAGGTGATTCAGGAATTCCAAATGCATGGATGCTGTTCCAATACCACATTTCAGCCCACAGAATGAATTTCCTCCACAAGATAGATACATAATAAAATGTCACCTCAAGTTATATGGCATTTTAAGGAATCGTGACCGTGTCCCAGAGGAAGCAAGATTTACACATCATGCTCATGGTAAGTCCCAAGTTTTCAGAATGAACCAACTATTATGTTATAGGACAAGTATTGGTGGCCAGAACTCAATGTGAAGAACTGAAGCTTCCCTAAAATCACTTACCAAAATTAAGTGACTCATGCAGTACCATTGCAGTCTACCCCTTTTTTTTTTCCTTTGTGAATGACTGACATCACAGCCCCTCTGGTTCCTCTAGCTATCGAGATATCTTTCTGTGATAGATTACATTATAAAATGACCGAACAACATTTACATTGTGTGACATCTGCTGCTATAATCACTTTCTTGTGTGTTCTTAGTCAAGAACGAAAGCTGTAAGAATTAGTACCATTTAACTTATCAGAATGTGCAAATTTTTTTCTGGGAATATGTGTAAAAGGTCATCACCTTAAAGCTGATGAAGAACTAGAATGTGAAAGACAATTTTAAAAGAGACTTCACAGCTAACCTGGAAAAAAAAAAGCTTAGAAGACATTCTCAGTGGACCAATTAAAGTAACATAACCTGTAATAACATAAATCACTTCCTAAACCAAAGCCTGGAGAACTACACACACTGAGTTAAAAGTTGCTAGGCTGAGGATCTCTGAAGCTGCCATAGTAGCACAATCAGATACAAAACACACAGTCCAACAGCATGAAAAGTAATAAAGATCATTGTTGTACTTGGATCTGCAATTCAAATTTGGCTTTGTAAGCGCAAAACCCTGGAACCCTCTGAAAAGGAGACTCGGAGTTTCTGACGTCTCTCCAGCTTGTTGGGGGTAAAGGACTCCATACAACTAAGTTGTCCTTGGGATAAGAGCACACCTGCGTGCACCTGCTTGCCAAGGGCAACTTGGAAATACTTTGAATTGCTTGCACATAATAGATGACTCCCCCACACACACACCTTCTCTGCATTACAAGGCTAATGAACAAGGTAGTCTGGACAGCCTTCTGCTAGCTGCAGATAACTATCTGCACGCATCAGAAACTTTTAGATAATAACAAATAAAAGTAGCACTGAGATAAAATGTTAGTTTATTAACGCCGCAGACTTCTCAAAATGAATAGAGTCAAGGCAGTATGGGTGATAAACGGCAGAGGGCATTTCTCAAATGCGCTGATGCGATAAAGCTAATTCAATCCGCGGAATCTCTTTGTGTGTTTAGGCTCTTGCTGCAGACATGGTGGTGGTTCTCCTTTGCTGCTCCTTTATGGCTATGGAAAGAGTGTATGATACTTCCTTACAGGTCAATAAACAACTCTGGTTTAGGTGTATTACATTCCATTTCACTCCATTTGAACGGTGCCGATTCTGCAGGAATAGTAACCATCTTCTCTCCTGAAGTTAGCAGAGGTATCTACGTGGGCCTGTAGTAACTCTGCTGATTAAGGCCATGGCTCTGCAAGAGACCCTGTTCCCTGGCACATTGGTGCCATTTTGCATGACATATGTTAGCTATTTACATCTGAAAACTATAAAAGCCAAATAAAGACCAAATAAAAGAGTTATGAAAATTACAATGTTTTCTCATTATCAGTAAAAGTATATATGTGTTATAATCCAGGGCAGGGACTGATTTTTGGCAGTGTGTTTATAGTGTGGCTAACACATCAAACATTGATCTGTAGACATTACAACTATAGGTATATGTGTATGGTAAAATGATGCATTTAATTTACATATACTTTCTTAACAAATAGTAAGCTTAAAAATTCTATGAACATCCCACAAGAAACTGAGTCTTAATTTAAAACATAGTAGTTAGAAAACTACTTCTTCAGTTGTTAGGTTTTCGTCCTTACCTACCATCTAATGTATCTCTCAGATAAACAGATGCCCACAACAGGACATCCCAAATGCTATTCCAGTGAGCCAACCATTTTCTATAGTCCAGCCATTCAACCACAGATCACTTCTATCCAGACCTTTAGTAAATAGGTAACATTAATATCCAATACAACTTTTTCTAATTTTCCACTATAGCTAAGAAATAAATATGTTATTTCTATTCTGTATACACAGTTCACTGTGTTCATTATGGGCTATGAAACAAATTTAAAATATATTATCAATACTGAACAAGTGGGACATCAACAGTTCGGTTGGCATGTGTTGGCCGAATTATATCTCAAAGTGTAAAGCAAGGTAAAGTCTAAGGCCCTTGCTATTCATGGATCTAAACCTTTTTCAGTTTAAAATGTGTGAGTAGCCCACTGAAACTCTTGAAACTAGTTGTGTTAAGGAAATGTTGAAACATTAGTTGAACCAAGCTTCCAGCATGGCCGCAGATAATGCGTGTATTGGAAACCATTTGCTTGGATTGCCCAGGCCACATGGAAGAGACACAAACCTGTGATGTCTGCATCTGCTGTTTCTTTGTAAGTGTAGCACTTTCCTAGTATGCCTAGCAGACCCTGAAGTTGATTCAATGATGTAGCTTAAGAGACAATTAATATAGCTTTAATAGAAGAATTTGCGTGTTTCGAGGATGTAGTGATAACTTATATAATAAATGCAGTGATAACATATAAATTAATTTTGTTGAAATTTGTAATCTCCAGATGCTTTTTAAAAGTATCCTTTTAAAAATGTGAGTCTATAAAGGTAAGCCTGGCTTAAGAAAGTTAATTTTAAATAACCACTTAAAAATTAATTAAACACACCCTCAGATGATTTTGTATGTTCTAGAAGAATTAGCACCTATGGATGTTCACTCTCAGTACTGCAAGTTCCTGCATAACTACACTGGGTTTTATATTGCCATTGTGAAGTTTATGGACTGGAAACACTTGCACTAAATTATGACAAGTTACTGGAAGGCTAATTTGGAAAATTTAAGGATTTGCATGGCAGATGATTCCTCTTTTTAGAACCTGTGGTTAGGGCAGGGACAGGAAGTAAAGGTTACAAGGCAGATTATAAGTAAGTGTGCAATTTGTAATAAAGGTTTGTGAACTATAAGTTTTTTAGATTAATCACTTCAAATAGCTGGCTTTTAGGTTATACTCAACAATTATAAGAGGGAGAGCACGTAAAGAAGTTATTTTGGGAAATGAGGGAATCTAGCACATGTTATTAAGAGGAGAATATCACTTCTGATCAACTGCTTTTATAGCTGACTAGGTTGGTCTACTCAATTTGCATGTAAGAGAAGATTAAAATAATTGTATAAATTTCTGAATTCATCCTCCTAGAATTTATGGAAAAGAAAATAGTTACACATGGCTACTGAAAACGGTTGCAAAAGAATAGTATGCTGCGTGCACACCATCTACCCTGCCTTTATTAAGGCCAGCCCTTTACATGCACATGGGAGAAATAACTGAAAGTAAGACATTTTATTAAAAAGGAGAAATTTACTTTCTTCATTTGATTTGAAAGATCTAAATTGGTTCTTTATAGAGAACAAGGTAACTGGTACAAGGAGTGCCTTGTAAGCCGTTTTTTAGAACATATGACAATGTCCTATATTAATAAGTATTGTGGGAATGAAAACATCACTTATAACAATCCAAATGGTATTTCAGGTAAATAAACTGGAGTGTTACAGCTCAGCAGTAAACCTTCCTTAAACAAAACACTACATACACTGGTTAGATTCTTAGATGGAAATTTGCCATTGAGCGAGGGCCCAGCTCACAACCTATACATCATTTACATGGCATGCTGCATGGCAGTTTTCCTTGGCTATTGTGGAACAGAATCCTATAGCAAAATCACAAATACATGTTTTTTAATCTACCACCTGACAGAGATTATTGCTATTTTTCAGATGATCGGTACTCACTAAGCAGCCCAGCCATATACACTGCAGCTGCATCCAGTTCCAGGTCTGTGCAGCCTATAATTAAATGTGTCCTTGCAATTTCAAAGAAAAATTGCTCATTTTCAGTTTTCAAAATCACGAGTAGTCTAAGGTTACTAAGAAGTATACAACACTGTTCCTCTAATTAACTCTTTTGAAGACCCATTCTGTAAACATTTACACAGAAGATTCATTTCATGTATCCATAAGGTAATCATAAGAAGTATTTCTCAAGCTTGCAAGACAAAAAGAGGCTAAGATGCCTCAACTAGACTCAGACAGAAATGCCTTCAACCAAAGTCAGAAACTCCAAAGTTTCCCCAAGATTTTCCTTGCCTGGAAATGCATGGAAAATCCTATGCAACCTGCCCATTGTGCTGCCCATTCCATGAGTGCTTGTTTCTGGGCGTGCCTTCTGTGAGGAGCCAGGCAAGGGACCTAAAACTCTACTGTGGTGTTTTGACCCTGGCTGGAGGCCAGACATCCACCAGAGCTGATCTATCACTCCCCATTTCGGCTGGAGAGGGAGAAAATATTTATTGGGAGGCTTAGGAGTCGGGATAAGGACAGCGAGAGATCATCCTGCAGTTAGTGGCATGGGCAAAACAGACTCAACACAGAGTAAAGGAAACTAGTTCATTACACTACACTGCACACCCAGTGAAACCAGAGTCGGATAATGAGAAGTGAGAACAGATCTTAAAACACCTCCCCCCACCTCTCCCTTCTTATCAGACTTCACTTTAGTCATGGTTTCACTCTCCACCACCTCACTGTGGCACTGGGAGGGACGGGGGACTGGGGTTTCGGTCAGTTAGTCACGAGTTGTTTTCTTTCTTAGCTGGGGGGAGCGGGGGGGGGGGGGGGGTGCATTCCTCACACTCTTCCCCTGCTTCAGTGTGGCGTCCCACCCATGGGACACAGTCTTCCACAGACTTCTCCAACATGAGTCCTTGCCCATGGGGCTTCAGCTCTTCACCAGCTGCCCCCAGTGTGGGTCACTGCTATGGGGTGCAGTCGTAAGTCACAGAATATCTCTCAGTCTCTCAGGCCCAGACTGCTCCAGCCTGGTCCTCCACAGACTGACATCCTCCCCCAGCAAACCTGCTCCAGTGTGGGTGTCTCTCTTGCACTCTGTGTCTCTGCCTTTCTCCATGGGCTGCAAGTGCTGGCAGAGGCTTGCTCTAACGCAGGTTACAGCATCTCCTGTATGTCTCCACCTGTTCCAGCATGGGGCCTCTCCACAGGCTGCAGGTGGGGTCTCGGACTTTTCCGTGGGCTGCGGCAGGACACCCGCTCCACCATGGGTTTCTCCACAGGCTGCAGGGGCATCTTTCTCTCCAGCGCCTGGGGCACCTCTTCCATTGCCTCTTTCCTGGCCTTGGTGTCTGCACAGTATCCTTCATCTTCTCACTCCCTTCTCTGGTGGCAAAAAGTGTCTGTTTGCAGTTTTTTTCCTCTTAAATGTGATTCTCAGAGGCACTGTGTCCATTGATGATGGGCTTGGCCTTGGTCAGCAGCGGGTCCAGCCTTGATCCCAGAGGGTGTTTGCTCTGTTGGGCCTAGGGGAAGCTTCTCACTGCTTCTTGCAAAAGCCATCCCTGCAGCCCCCCTTCTCTACCAGAATCCAGCCACACAAAACCACAACATCTACCTTAAAGGTAATAAGTAGAGTACAGTGGGACTCCTGGTTACATTTAGTGATGTACAGAAAATAAACAGTCTATTTGTAATCAAAGAATTTAGCAAGGTATCTAGTACCCCATCTCTATGTCTGAAAAACAGAAAGGTATTGCCTTATTTGCTTGCTTTTAAAGGAGTGAATAAGCTAACTAGAATATACAAATTTCCTTTTATAAGATCAAGTTTCATTTAAAATTACTCAAGCTTTACTCTTGCGGTTATCCACATGTTATTAAAGTTTTGGTTGTTTTTTTTTTTCTTTTGGCATTTCCTCTGTGGGGAAGAGATTGGAACTAGAGTTTCAAGTTCCAAAATAAACGAAGGATGGTTATTCTGGTCTCAACAAGAAAAACTTTGGTTGCTGTAGTCAGGATTGCAAACCAGTTTTGGTTTAAAAAAAAAGGTATGTGAAATCCCACAAGACGCAAGAAAGATAATGTTCAAACTGAGATGCTGCACTATCACAGAAATTCAAAACTCAGATCCTGGCTCTACTCCCTCTTTTAATCCCTGCAACTCAGTTGCTTTTTCTCTAAAACAGTTCTCGGTCTCTAACTAGAGATATATTAATATTTCATTTCTTCCCCCATTTGTCTTCCTTGCTTATTCAAATTGAAAGCTTGTCAGAACAGGGACTGAAAATCTCTTGGTATGTATACATCATGAAATAAAGGGGAAACCTGATCTTGGTTTGGTCTCTCCGGCTGCCCTATGAAAAAATTATATATATTTGTCTATATATTAAGGTAAATGGCAGTTGTATGATGCTTGAAAAATACAATTTTCCCAGTGTAAAATTATGACTCAACTTTTTCTACGTTACAGTTATCTAGGGAACGCCAAATGTTGAAATAAAGCATTTGAATAGCCCACTGCATCAGACTGAGTGGGAGAAAACACTCAGCTGGCCAATGACAGTGGCTTTCTGGATATTCTGCACAACTGGAATATTGCAGAGATGTGAACCAGCAATGATTTTATCAGACTGCAAAGCTCACTGAGTTTGGCAATTCTGTGCAAAGCAGTTTTTTACACAGATGCAAACACAAGAAAAAATTATTGTAGTAGTGGGTGTATATCCTTTCTAAGGAGTATTCTCTTCCTCTCTTTATTTTTAGATAAGATATTAATATTACATATTTGTATGCCTAGATTTTTTTCTTTTCTAATAATTCCATTTTCTGAAGAGTTCAAGACTCTGAGAATAATGATGTAAATTGTCATACCTCTGCTCCATTTCAAAGAGCCCTCTGTTGTCACATTTTTTGTGACTGAAAGCCACAAAACCAAACGTTGTTAAATATAGTCAAAACGATTAAATTTGGGTGAAGCTAGGCAGGTTTAATTTGAAGAAAATTACTCTCCAAAATGGTTAAAACATGAGATACTGATGAGAAATTCAGCCATAGAGTTAGTCATACTTACTTTACCAGAAACTGTAGTCAACATAGTTTGCCTTATTTAAATTGCGCCTACACCTCTGCTTTCCACTATTAAGATCACACAAGCTGATTTAAAAGTCTAGATGTCATGAATAGGTCTACATTATTTTTATATGATTCTGGGGAGTGGTACACAACACACTTTATGCTCACATGTTCACTTTATTCCCAAATAAATATTTTCATTTGTCTATGCAGAGAGGTGGGGGTTTTTCATCAGCAGTGAGAGGGTAAAAGGAAAGAGGACGCTTGCCAGACTGTATAATTTTTTTTGTGATCACAAAGGGAGGCATAAGAAAAAATCACATGTAAAATGCAAAGTACTGACTCTTTTAGCTGCCATTGTTCCACTTTTTCCAGATTGTTACTCTTTTAAATTCAAATTTTCAGTATTCTTTGAACACTAGCAGTAGTGTTCTATCATCTACATTTGGTGATTTCATCTTTTTTGAATATTATTCCCCATGAAACTTAGAGGTTTTGACTTTTTTCCTAAAGGAAAGATTTCAGTAGCTTTCCAGAGTTCAATAATCCACATGGCATATTTCTTCTATATTTTAACAGTCTTAGTGTGTTCCAGAATTGGTTGATTAAAAATGTAAAAAGGTTGAGATGCAGAACAGTTTGCATTTATGCACCTATGATATTTATACTTCAAATAGTTCCCTGACATTTTATTTGGAAACTGATATGTTCTTCTTCCAAATAAATAATTCAGATAACGCATTACATTTTTGTAACTCAGGAATGAAAGTCAATACTATTCATAGTGCTGTTGACATGCCTTCTAGTAATTTATGGAATAATTATGACCATATTTGGGATATGTCTATTCCCTACATTTCTCATTTGCCCTCTTCCAATACATCTTGACAATGTTGCTGTAATTCATGTATATTGTACAGACTGAATATATTTAAAGACAGACAATTCGATCCAGACAAATACATTAAAAATGTAACACAGCTGTTTGGAGCTCACTTTCTCTCTGTGAGACCTTTGCAGTAGAAACTTGGTTAGTACAGAAGAGACTCCGCAGTTCTGCTCTTTATTCTTAGTCTGTGAGACCATGAATGATAATTTTGTACTGAATCATTATCTAAATCTGTTTAAGCTTCTAAAGAATTCAGATGATACATACAGATATGAAATGCGTTATTTCAGGAAGTGGGTGGTAGGCAGCACTGTTTATATATATGGAAGTAATACTTCAATAGTTCAGCCGAACTTCATAGAAATTTCTAGCTTTGCTGTCCTGGTTTTGGCTAGGACAAAGTTAATTTTCTTTCTAACAGCTGGTGGAATGCTGTGTTTGGGAGTCAGGATAAGAGGAGTGCTGGTAACACACTAATGTTTTAGTTGTTGCCAAGCAGTCAGGGACTTTTCAGTTGTTCATATTGCCCTGATAATGAGAAGCAGAGGGAGGGCACCCAGGAAGCTGGGAGGGGGCAGAGCTGGGACAGGAGACCCAAACTGCCCAAGAGGGTATTCCATATCAGTTACATCATGCACAGCATAAAGGGGGACTGGTGGGGGAGGACAGCGTGGCTCCATGATGTTTGGTTTGGGGACAGTCCGGTTTCAGGACAGCTCTGAGCTGTACAGCCTGAGCTGTGCGGTTTGTTGAGAAACTGCATTGTGTATCAGCAGTTCTGTATATTTTGCTACAAAGTCCTATTATTGTTATGTCACTCTCTGCTGTCCCAGTAAACTATCCTTATCCCCACCCATGAGTTTTACCTTTGGGTTTCTTTCCTTCCCGGTTCCCCCCCTCCCTCAGAGACAGCAGCTGCATGGTGTTCAGCTCCCACGACACTTACTTACCATAATTTTCTTAGATTGTCGTTTTCTCAGTTAACAGAACTACTTGTTTCGTCCTTAGTGTTTTTAATAATTCTTCTTAACGCTGTGTTTTAATACATGTTTTAATCTAAAAAAGTGTCATTCATGTTGAAAAATAAAATATTTTGAAGAACCACACGGAGAACTTGCAACTGATGTTATTTCAAATTTAAAAGTTACACTTAAGGGAAGAAAATCAGTGGGAAATTTGTTACTGACTTGATGAGGTCAGGATTTTTTCCTGCCCCCACTATATAACCTGGGAATGTTGATTTTACACATCTTGTTGAAATACATGTTTCTGTAGTGCAGAGCTCATGGCTATCAGTTCGTGAGCTGCAGAATTTGCGAGGGCACTTGTATCAACAAGTAAAAAGCACAAGTAATGCTTGTCAACACATGTAATGTTCTGTAAACCTACATGCATGTTGTGATTCATTATCATCTGAAAGCAGAGTACCGTCAGAAACGACATGGCTATTCATTTTGTGAAAACAGCTCATTTTAAAAATATCATTAGAAAGTAACAGATTTGTCATGTTCTACGAACTGAATAGCTGAAAATATAATTAAAATATCGCTATTCGGTTTACTGAGAGTAATAAACTTAATTAGCAGACTCCCTTTTGTTTAAATTGACAGTTTTCTTTAGGACACCATTGATAATTTATTTAAACTAATTCCTCATGAAAACTAAGTATTAATTATGAAATTACTATTTCATAATAGTACCATAAAAATGCAGATCAGATGCAGATAAAGATTGGCATTTTAAATTGTTTTTGTGTGCTACTAATTTTCTTTCATCGTGAATGAACACTGGATTATTTTCAGTGATTAACAAGAATACCCTAATAATATTCAAGCATTTAGAAACCTTGACTGTTCCTAAAATGTATCTTGTCACAGTAACCTGATTATTCACAGAATTAAGAGAATAAACAGTCTCTGAATATTGATTAAAAACTCAAACCAGAGAAAACATATTTAAAGAAACAGAGATATACTACTGCCCTAATTACATACTATTTGGTAAGTAGAACTGTTATTAAATCCAAACTGGCAGAATAGGGAATTTTGGCTAATCTTACTTTGAATATTTAACATACTTTTTATATGGTGGGATTATTTGTATGTGTTTTTCTCTGTGTTCAGATCTTTTTCTTGTAGAAAGCCACAGAAGAGAGTCTGTTTTGGGAGGATGTTCACTATTTAAACATAATAGAAATATAGGCCGTATAGAAAGATATCTGTGCTCCATGCACTGTATATATATAAATGCATACACTTCCTGTACCAATGATTGTTTTAGATTATTTCCATATATATAACAGCTCTAAAAATTACCAGGGACAATGTTATTATGGGAACACTAGCTTTTTTCGGAAACAAACTGTAGAACAAATGTTACTAATAAATTGTGAGACCCATAAGCAAAGACATGATAGGTAATGTATTGTTTTCTGAATACTCACATAACCAACAGAACATTACTTGGTGTAGATTTTGTTTTTGTAGACTGAGAACTCATTACAGAAGAGATATTCAGACAAATGAAAAGATAAATTTGGAATGGAATAATAGTGGGTTTTGGAAAAGTTATTTTAGTGTCAAAGCGAAGGAGGTCTACATCATCAACAAGAAATAATTGACTTTATTAAAGGTTTCATATTTTTAAATACCATGATGCTGGAAATATGAGTATGGCATTTGTAGATTGTGATTTAGACTGACATTTTCCCCTCTCTAATTTACATTTTATTCTAAATAAATCTTTCAGATTCCAGGTGCATCTACTTTCCCATTTTATTTCAGATAACTCCTTCATCAGCTGAGCACTTCTTCCCAAGACTCTGCTATGCTTTCTGTGGGCTGAATTTTCTGGATGCTTCTCAGTTCTCACTTGTGCTCCAACAAAGTAGGTAAAAATCCAGACAATAAAGTAGTGAATCTTAACAGAATTAAAATTCTAGCTAGACCAATATGGTGCTTCTGGAAAAGTATTTCCACCGTCAAGGTCCAAGTAATGCTCATACTTTCTAAAAACTGCTGATATTGTATCAGTCAGTTCTATTTTACTCAATCCATAACAGCTTTTATTTCATCTGTATCTGCTGCAGCATTATTTAAATGAAAGTTCATAGCAGGATCTTGCTACGGAACTTTTTCATCCAGAAAAGCAATTCTGTTTGAAATCATAAAAGATACAGCTGTGGGATGTCCAAACTCCTAGGCACATTTTTAATTACTGTAAATAACAGAAACATTTCTTTAAAATGTAATAAACTCTTACTTGACAAGTGCACATGGCTTCATTTTCACCTTTAAAATAAACATCTGTTCTTGCTTCTAAATGTATGTAACAACTTTAGCAAATATTGAAAGATAGAAAGGTAGTGGTTTACTTGCTTGCACAGACCAATATGAATAGGGAATCCATTTTTTCCTTTCTCTTTCACTCTTCCATTACATACACTTCTAGGCAATTTAGATAGGGGGCAAAAACATTCATGAGCATAACAGTCAAAATAAATCGAAGAAAACTCTGCTGCTGTTTCTTCACAATGTAATGAAAACCTTTAGAATGCTTTCTCCAAATCTGCTACATATCTATTATTTAGGCTTGTGCTCGCACCAGATGCTGTACCATGAAAATAGACTGCAAATAGAAAAACATAATTTTATTGTTCAGTAATATCCATGGTGATAATGATATGAAATAAGAATGCCACTGCCTCCAACTAAAATAACCATTATTAAACATGTATTTTAGACTTACACAAAATGCTAACTCTATTTAAAAAATCATTATATTATCGTAGGTATTTATGAAATTCAGAAAATAATCTCTTTCGTTATTGGGTTCCCTCAAAGTTTTCCTATGAGGGCTGTTTTAACAAGAGTTCAAACTATAAAGTGCAATTAAGGACATAAAAGCAACACTGCTGTGAGTACCTGGGCCATTGTCGGTACGCATGATTTAAGTCTTTGCATCATCTAGGAAAAGTACTGATAGTTAGAAAACACAATTGCTTTCTCACAAGGCACTGAAGTTTAAGATGTTTAATCTGCTTTCTTTCCAATATCTGATCAAAACTGCAATTTTAAATCCTTAGACCTGCTGGGGCAAAAGTTTTGAATGACAGTTTGAACAGGGGAGATGCATAGTTGAGTGTGTCAACTGTGGTCTGAAAAAACTGAAGACTCACAGAATCATTTAAATTGGAAGGAACCTTTAAGATCAGAATGTTCTGAAAACAATTATTCTTTTTAAATGTATTTAAGTATTTTCCTGATGTTTCATTTAAGCTATTTAATAAATAATTTAAAATATCATCACTTGCTGTATGCAAGAGATAAGATGAAATTATTGGCAAGACTTCAGCTTTTAGACAGCTTCTAAGCTATTAAATGCTTTTTGTTGCCAGGAGTACATGTTAGAAGGTGTTTACATTGGCTTTTTTTCTCATTGTTAAGTTGATGGTAAATTGTACAAAAAAATATTGAAAAATATCTCAAGCTTGCACTGCTGTTTTCTGCTGCTGTTATTATTATATTTTGTAGAAATATAATGGAAAATCTAAGATGCATTCAGGAGTTTTTCCTGATTCCATGGCATTTTGCAGGAGCTTTTATGTAAGCAATGGATCTTCTTAGGGAAAGATACCTGCTGTTACAGTAGAAGGCATGTTAAATAGTGTATATCAAAATGGCTCCAAAAGATGTCTTTTGTCAACATATTTGAACTTATTTTCATAAAAAATAATCTGATGTAATATTATCTCTGTAATCTGCAGATTTCTCATCATGACATTTTGAGGATAGCATTTTCTGTTTGAAAAGTAAAAGGGAGGAAACAGAATTTTAAGCATTTCTAAAGGAATCACCAATGGAACAGGTAGATTAAAATTTCTCCAAAATGAAAAAGCAGAACAGTTTTTGCTTGTTTGTGCCCTGGTGCGTAAAAAATGAATGAGACTATGAATGAATGAATCATACAGGTGAATCACAGAATAATTTAGATTGGAGGGGATCTCTGGAGGTGATTAACTGTGAACAAAATCCTCATACAAATTACTCATTTGAAAAACTTCAGTAAACTGGGGTTGGTAGCATCAGCGTTTAATGGCCAGGCAGGGACAGTCATAAATAAGGTATAGTAATGATTGGCTGAGCCTAGATATGGTAAAGCAGGCTGAGTATCACAATGTGTTGTGTCTCAGTTGGGAAATGAATAGCACAGAATATGTATGCTTTTCTGTATTAATTGTAATAAAGTCTTTAAGGTATGAAAATTTATGTAAAGGATATGTGTTCTCTTTATGTGGTGGGGGGTCTGTATGCATTAATTGGCACATTAGTCTCAACTAAAGCCTATGGAAGACTTGTCTTTGTCCCTGCTGAGGTTTGGGTGTCTTTCTGCATAAAGACTCATTATATTACACTGTTGCAGGTAAGGTTTCTTTGAAGTAATGACACTGAATTGCTGGAATAGCAACTGGTGGTCGTTTTGCTAATGTATAATTTCTAGTTAGGAGTGCTGACAATCAGTGTACTTATTTCTGGATTATGTAGAAACACAGATCCGTATTTTAGTGTTTCTTATACACAGATGTTTTTCTTGGGAAGAAAGAAAGATCCAAGTCCTAAACTGGTTTAAATCAATGTTTTGGTTTTGCTCATCTTCCCAAAATTTATTTTTATGTCATTTTTAAGTCTTAAGTTCAGAATTTTCCAATATATAACTTAGCTTTAAATGAATATTAAGTCAACCCTGGTTTTACAAACAGTATTCTATCCTTCCACGCAGTGATTTATTTCCATATCTATTATTAACGCCTTGGTTACCTTGTGTGTGTTTTGCCTGTAGCATGTGTTTGTGTGCATTATCTTCACATGCCTCATCTTGTTTCCCTCCTCAGATCTGAGTGAGGAGCTTTCCTATTTAAATTCACAGCAGCAGTTTCTGCGTTATTAACAACTCTGTCACAAGAATTTTCATCTCCCACCTTACAATGGTAGGAAAACAGTGTCTGTCACCCTGTACCATGTACCTTGATACTAGATATGATCTTTATCAGTTGCTCAGTACAAACTAACTCAAGTGAGAAATGCTCTTCTTCTACTGACCATTTCTTTTAGACTTACAGGAGTCAACAAAAATTGGTTAGATAGAAAGAGGTATGTAAAGTATCATGCAGAAGTCCTGCTACAGTTAGAGAATGTGACAGGGATGTTGTTTATATACATAGACAACCTAACCCTGTAAGAAAGTTTCTGTTCAGCACAGAACCTGCATTTCATCACATAAAATATTGCAGTTTTATGAGAGGTTTTTATAATTTTCAAATGCGAGGGCATTAGTTTAGGCAGCCAAGGCACCATTTCTAAGCATAATATTTGGCTTTCCAGCATTGTCGTAGCTACAGCCTGTTCTAAAGAGAATTGCATGAATAATTGAATATTTGCCTTCTCAGCCAAAGTGAAAAATATGTGTGGTGAGAATGAGTCATAAAGAACCAAATTTGTGGCTTTGCACACTAGGAAAAAGAAAAAGTTTTATGCTAAATTAAACATACTGCTTTTTCTGTAACACAATTTTTATTTCCAGGCACTTGAAAGAAAAGCATATAGACATCTACATACACCATTCTGCTTCTATTCAGTAAGCCAGTAATGAAGCAACCAACCCAAATGCAAAGGACGGTTATGAGGAGTAGTCAGCATGGATTCACCAAGAGAGAGTCCAGAGAAGGGCTACAAAGATGATGAAGGACCTGGACCATCACCCCTGTGAGGAAAGGCTGAGTGAGCTGGGACTGTTCAGCCTAGAGAAAAGACTAAAGGGGGACCTTATTAATGTTTATGTCTTATGTATGGGATGCAGGGGGAAATGGCCAGCCCCTTTTCAGTGGTCTGTGGGGACAGGACAAGGGGCAATGGACACAGGAAGTTCCGCACCAACATGCGGAAGAACTTTTTCATGGTAAGGGTGAGGGAGCCCTGGGACAGGCTGCCCAGGGGGGTTGTGGAGTCTCCATCTCTGGAGATATTCAAGACTCATCTGGATGCCTACCTGTGTGACCTGTCCTAGGGTACCTGCTTTGGCAGGGGGGGTTGGTCTTGATGATCTCTTGAGGTCCCTTCCAACCCCTACAATTCTGTGATTCTGTGAATATCTACTGTTTCTTTCTACCTTGAGGTGCTTTAACATTTCCAATCCCGTGAGAGATTCAAACTGTGCCTCACCAAATCTGACTCAAACACTTAGCATTTCACACAAAGTCACAAAATAACTGAGGTTGGAAGAGACCTCTGGGGGTCATCTGGTCCAACCCTTCTGCTTAAGCAAGGCTAAATAGGGCATTTCTGAGACCATAATAAAAAATGTGAGATTTATAGCTTGCTGGAAAATCTTCTTCTTCCAGTCTTCAGAAGAAAAAGTTTTCATTGCTCAAGTAGTGATGTGGCTTCCTTTGATTGCATTTGATTGTTCTTTTTCAGTTATTAATGTAATTTGAGTAATTATATTACACCATTATAAATTTGACAAAGACATTTCACAGAATAGTCTATAAAATCCAATAAAAATCCTTCCAAAATCTCTCTTCTGTGTCCTTCCACTGCTGCTTTGGATTGTTACCCACGTTTTTGCCCCGAAGTGTACTGCAGTAGTATATCCTGCAGTAGACTTCATTTTCTCCCAACCCTACATATTGTGTGTGGAGCTATCAGTGTGATACAGGAAGAACTTAAACTTTATTCCATCACTCAGTTGTGGAATGGGCAACTCATTATGCTAACTATAATTAATTTTTCACTGCTTGATTTGATGAAAGCAGACGTTATGAAGTGAATCTGGGACACATGCTATTTTTCCCACATAAGACAATACTCTATTATTAAAATTATAGATAAAAGGCTGAAAATGTAAAACTTCTTTAAAAGGCAACTTCAGAGTCTGGTTTTGTTCTGAAAATGTACTTCATGAAAATGGCATGCTGCTAAACAAAAGTGACTTTTCTCATTGAATCTTCTGAAACACTTCTAATGACCAAATTTGGGGGGGAGGGAGGGGTTGTCAGGTTTATATATACGCATTAACATTGAAGGGTGAGTTGGATTGTCTTGGTGCTTGTACATTGCCAAAATTTGTGTTAAGCTATAGTCAGTTACACTTTGGACATAGGTAATTAAAGATACAAAGTTGGACAGCTAATGATTTATTGGTGATGAAGAATGAAAAAGAAGGGAATTTCTTTTGGTTTATGGTGTGTGTACCAGCATCTTGGATCAAAGCAGTTTCGACCACTTAACACAAATTAGACTGAGCAACTCTCTTTCATTTCTTGAGCTGCAGCCAGAGAGGTAGCATAGGAGAGAGGAGGTTGTTCAGTGTCATCTCGGATACTGAGGTTTTGAGTCGTGATTTCAGGCACCTCATTCTAAGTGAAAGCATTGGCTCAAGTTCCTTGTTACCAGTTAGAAGTAGGGATTCTGTTGTGGATCCTGGCCTGGTACCTCTTCTGATGTGGCTTAATAACTCTCCAATATTTCCTCATATTCTCCATTGGTGAAGAAGATACATAATGCTGCTGTGTTTGCTTTTGTAATAGTTTTGTCATTCATACACAGATTTTGCAAATTTCTCTTATTTTGCTGGAGGAAAGATTAAAGAAGTTCTCCCTGAATTTCAGTATTCAGTGCTGAGCTTGGCTTCATACGACTTCTGTACACCCTGGTGCAATGTATGTAGGCTGGAGGAAATGGCATAATTGGTCTCGTTTTCAAATTTCCCTATTTTGCAACACACACACACACCCCCCAAACATTTTTGGACAGTGGAAGGAGCCTACAGAAGAGTAAAATAATCCATATTTTAGAGTATGGTGCCTTTTTGCAATATTCTCTATTCTGTATTACATTCTCTGGATTGCAAGTTAAATCCTTGAAAAATTCACAAAGCAGTGACATATATGACATATAATAAATATTCGGGAATTTTCTTGTTCTATTAACATCCTAACCTTTAATCAAGGTGAAAGGTTATAGAGAGGTGTAAAGAGATGTGCACGGGAAATACTTCGTTGGTATCACTGGTACTAAGCAGCAATTGATGATCTCCATGGTTTTTTGCCCATTTTATATATGCCTATAGTTCTGTAACTGGAAAACTTAAAAATGTTTCTTCATATACCTATACACGAGTAAATCCTTATGGACTTAGTCCTGCTTCTTTTGAGCAACTTTTAAACCCCAACTTTTAAAGTGTTTAACTGTGAGAATAATCTTCATGTTCGTCTAAGAAAGAAAAGGCACCAGGCAATGCTTTCTATGAGATTAATATATTAATATACTCTTGAAGCTTTCTTGCCATTCATTAATAAATAATGCAGCCAACTACAAAGACTCTCAACTTTTGGGTAAACCTAGTTTTCTTCTAACACCATCTAAATTTTTCAAATGTATCAGACAGCTGGCAGCTATCTAATTTTTTTTCTTTAATTTAAGAAATCTACAACTAAGGTTGACCACAATATTCTTACGATAGCAATCAAAAGACTATTGTTTCACAACAGTTGCCAACATCAATAACTACTCCACAACATCAAACACAGCATCTGTGAAACTTGTCAGACATTTGCGACTCAAAAGAGCTCCTTTTATTCCTTCAAGAGGAAATGCAGTATCTATCACCTTTGTCTATCTCCTTTCTTCAGTCTTGGTAAAGATAATTATCTCAAAGTTAAAATTGGTAGTTCAAATCCTATTAAATATCTACAAACATGGTATTTCTTCTCTTGTTAACTGCTGCCCCACAGCTTTCTTGAGTTACCAAAGAGTGTATTTTTGTTCTCTGTAAAAGGGTATTTATTTAGAGATACCTATCTCATTGCAACATCATTAGAGAGGTAAGGGTAGTTTTGAATTCTGCAGAGTGCCCATGCTATTAATGCCCCTCACTGCATAACTCACAGAATGGCTGAGGTTGGAAAGGACCTCTGCAGGTCATCAGGTCCAAGCTAGGGCCAGTTGCTCTGGACTATTTCCAAGCAGCTTTTGAATATCTCCAAGGATGGAGACTTCACAACCTTCATGGGCAACCTGGGCCAGTGCTCGGTCACCCTCACAGTAAAGTATTTCCTGATGTTCAGAGTGAACCTCCTGTGTTGTGGTTTGTGGCCAGTACCTCTGGTTCTGTCACTGGGCATCGGTGACAAGATCCTGTCTCTGTTGTCTCTGCGCTCTCTCCTCAAGCGTCTATACATGTTGATGAGATGTGCTCCGAGCCTTCTCTTCTCCAAGCTCAGTCAGCCTTTCATCAGGTGAGAGATGCTCCAGGCCCTTCATCATTTTCATGACACTCTCTCCACTGTGCCCATGTCTCTCTTGTACTAGGGAGCCCAGAACTGGACCCAGTGCTCCAGGTGTAGCCTCACCAATGCTGAACAGAGGGGAAGGATCACCTCCTTCGAAATGCTGGCAACATTCCTCCTAATGCAGCCCTTGATAACATTAGTCTCCTTTGAGGAAAACTCACATTGGTCTTACCTACCCTGGTTTTACTAAGGCTAAGACTAGTTACATCTTGTCTTCTCTAAGGTTATATTGAGGAACTGAGGAGAGGTGCACACTTCATCGCCCCTCTTTTTGTTTTCCTCATTAAAAACATATAAGCTGAAGTTGAACATGAAGACAACATAAATAAGTGATTAGAAGGCCACAGTGCAGGGGAAAGGGATTGTTGGGTTGTGTCCTAAATTTCTTTTTTTTCTTATATATAGTACCAAGTGTCCAAAGAGAAACCAAAGGGCAATCTAGGAGTCAATCTGAGCAAGGTGAACTTTGCCTATTTCTCTAACTCAACGTCCTACCTTTAAAATAAGGGAGAAGTATAGAAGGCTGAGCATAGACTTCTCTTGAGAGAAGCCTAGATGTAATTAAGTCCCATTTAAACCCTCTATGAATCCCAGTCTCTACTTTAATTTGAGTGAAGTGGCTACACATCACTACACTGTTGTGCAAGAAATTTCCAGGGGTGGATTTTAATAGTCGGGACCAGTCTGGGCTGGGTTGGTTCCTCGCTGATCATTTGTATAGGAAAGAATTTAAACAGGCAAGGATCAGCGTTATTCTTCAAAACAGTAGCTCCCAAATTTTGGGCTGTGGAGCACGGTCAACCACTATAAATTCTCGTTGCACAGTCAACCTCGGAGGCACAGTTTGGACTGGGAACACGTCAAGATGAGGTGGTGTCAGAGCACTGGCCGTGCAAGCACTGCGAGTGGGAAACCGCGATCCCTCAGCTCTGGGGCAGGGAGCGGGTTCTGGGTCTCCCCGGGGGATAGAAGCATCCTCAGGGAGCGAATTCCCTGCAAGGGGAGAAAGGCGGGCTGTGCGGGCAGCCTCACACCCCCGCGGCTTACTTGGCTGCGCGGGGCTGGGGTAAGAGACCCCCGTACCCCTCCCCGTCCTCCGGCGGCAGCTTCCTCGCCCGGCGCCCCCGGCCACCACCCTTGGGAAGCCGTCGGAGGGTCTCTCCTTCCCGCTTTCTCCCCGCAGACAACCGGGAACGGCCTCGGCCGGCCCCGCCGAGGGAGCGACGCGCCCGCGGGTCGCCCGCCGCCCCGGCCGGTTAGTCCTGCGCGCTCGCCCCTGGCCGCGCGCCGCGGGCGTTGCCAAGGCAACGGGCTAAAGGACGCCCAGCGGGACGCGGCGGCCGGCAGCCAGCCCCCTCCTCCCGCCCGCGGCGGCGGCGCCCAGCCGGAGCCGTGAGTACCGGGAGGCGGGGCTGGAGCCGCCAGCCAGCTGCGTTGCCGGCGGCGGGCGCGTAGAGGGGGGCAAGAGATCCTCGGCACGGAAAGGAGGCGGTGGTGGGGAGTTGGGCTGTTGCTGCCTCTCCCTTGGGGGGTATCCGGGCGGCGAGCGCTGGGGTGCCGGGCTCGGTGAGGGCGCTCCCAGTGCGGGACCGGTGCCGTGAGTTTTGATTTCATCGTCCTCCAAGATCGGCGGATGCTGCTGGCCGCGCCCCGGGCTGGCGCGGGATGGCTTCGCCGCCGCGGAGGATGTGCTGGTGTCCGCGAACGGCTCAGGGCGCCGTTAGGCACACCAGTCCTTCCTCCTTCGCTCCGCTGCCGTGGCAGAATGAGCCCGAGTAACGGTGTGTGTCTTGAGGAGCCTTTGGAGGTGTCGGGCTGAAGCCTGGAAAAGTGACTGAGTGGCGGTGCAGCCCCGCGGCAGAAGCCCAGGTCTTTGCCCTGGGAAGAGGCGCAGTTGGAATGGCTTCTTGGGGCTTCCGCAGTGGATCCCCGTCCCTTCTTACAGTGCTTGTGGCAGCAGCTGAAGCATCTTTGGGAGATCCAGTTTTTCAGTTTATATGCCCAAATAGGCTCTGCCCTCTTCTAGCCGAGTTCCTAACTGGCAGGATGTAAGAAACTTTCTGATACACAACTTAGAGCTGAGTTTTAAGCCTTTCCCAAGTTTCAAATACATAACGTTTTGCACAGACTCAAGACTCTGATGAGTCAGTGTGGAAGAAGAGATGCTAATTAAAAACTAGGGTTTTTTTTTTTACCCCCACAGAGGGTATAGTAATCATTCTGCCTCTTAGTTTTTTTTTTTTCTCTTTAAAAAGTAAAATGTGTAAAGCTAGAAAACACAGGAGGACTTGGTATGGGAGTTCTTCTGGAATTTTATTACCTTCCAAAAGCTCTTTGGTTGTTTCTTTAAAGAATGGAATCTTTTGTTTTGCTGCATAATAGCACTTAGCCAAAGTAGAATAAACCTTGAAGAAGATATTTTGAAAACCTTGTGGAAAGAGTGGCTGTTACTACAGTGATGATGATTGACCTCGAATTTCTGTCTGTCATTATTTCTGTGGGAAAATAATGAGGAAATTAATGACAGAGAAGGTTTAGTGGATTTGTTCTATGACATCATAGGGCTGTAAAGTTTTGTTCACAGTCTGATCATGGGAACATAGAGGAGCATATTGAGCAAACGTGTAAAAAAGCCCCTATAAAGCACTGTAGACTTACTTAACTGTTGTGCTTCAGCAGAATATATCCCAAGCAGTAATCCCTTCTTGTTTGTCTGTGTTGATCATATTGAGATGTATTTTGGAAGTTGAGGGAGTTGGTTGTGAACCCAAATAACAATCCAGTATGTCATCATTTTGAGACTGATCATGTTCTCTCAAATTGCCCCACCTGGAAAACTGAATAAGTTTGCTAGCACAATTTTTAATATGGTTTTGGGAATTTAGAGACTTACTAACTTTTTAGAGGTATTTGATTTGCAGTCCTTTAAGATTATTCCTGATGGAGTGATGGCATGGCTATCTCTAGTGAGATAGTGCCACTATGAAATAAAGGAATCTACAAAATGGATACACATGTCTCTTAAGCTTTCTTCCCTACTAAGGGGTTCTAAATTTCTGTAAATGCTCTCATCTTTTCAGAGCACACAGCCTATGTGAGATTAGAATTTCATGCTGGTAAAATATCTCACTTCAAGGTCTAGTATTATCATGTAGATATGATGGTCAGCTTTATAGGTAGCCTTTTGTAAGCTTTTTTCTAAAGAGCTTTCAGATGGAGCTAAATAAAAAGAGGACATGGTGGTAGTAACAACACTCTAGATTATTGTTTCAGGTTTGATACCTTGCATAATGGGACAGATAGGTCTGAAAGTGTCGACATGAAGACAGAATGAGGGAAAAGGTCTCCTTTTGAAGGGTGATATTAGAACTTTCATTTCAATTTGGACCTGAGAGAGAGAGAGAGATTTCCTATTAGTCTTTCGGTACGTGGTGCAGTTTGGAATTGATTTATCATTTGGAAGATTGCTATCCACACTAACATCAAAAGTTAATACTGCAACAGTGGCCCAAAATACTTGCTGTTGTATTTTAAGATCCCATAGGAGTTTTAGAAAACTTGACCTTAATGACAGTAAAATTAATTTCTGTGATACTACAAGATGGCTACTGAAGCATTGCACGTGATGTTAAAAGAGATTTTGGAGTAGGAATAGAAATCAAATGGTTAAAAATGTTCATTTTGTGTAAACTGATTACATCTCCTAATATAAAGATCTGCTTATCTATTCCACCTTTGTGTGGGGTTCCTAGTTTTTTAGGCTGTTACAAGCTTTGTAATAATTGCAGCATGGAACGCTGAGTTTAGATAATAAGTAGGCAAAATTATTTTAAGTTATTTTGAATTCTGTATCTCAAAGTTAGACCTTAGATAATTTACAGAACTTGACTGGTTTTCTGAGTCTTCACAGTGTAAAAGAGAAACAGCTGCAAAATGAATACTGAGAACATCTGGATCTTCCTATTTAACTTCAAACAACTTGTCTATACATGAAACTTGTGCCATGAACTGTGCTGAGGTAGATAATGCATTGTGATAATTCTCCTAGTAGTAGGCTTGCTGCATGCATCTAAAAGGGCTTATCAGCAGCATAGCTGATCACTGCTATTAAGGAGACTAAACACGCTAAAGATTACACCGGTCTGTGCATATGCATATTGTGATAGAAATTAAACTTCCTAGCAAAACACGTGTGTTTATGTGACCCTTGAACTGTGTACATGGTGTGAACTAATGTGCATTGAAAACAGTTCTGTGATGAAACAGAAATTTAGAGACAGAGTAAACCTCTGGCAACCCTCCCCCCCCCACTTTCCTGCATTCTTTTTGCTCAAATACGTAATTTGATATCTCATATCAAGTTTTTTTTTAAGATTATTTTTCAATTCCTTTTATTGTGTGTTTTTAGTTTGCTTTGAAAATTTAAGTTGAATTAGCAAATCGTGGAGCACACACACTGAGTGAAGGTTGCATTTCCTACATGAAAAGTTTTATGGTTTAGTATGTCTCACTTTGGAAACTGGATGGTGAGAGAGAATTAGTTTGAGTGTGCAGAAACTCCAGTCAGCTTGGGATACTGTTGACTATGTAATTGCAATTATCTTTTTTGACTTTTTGTTTGGTTTGTTGGTTTGGTTTTGCTTTTAAATTTCCTGTCATGTAGAGCTTTGTCTTGGAGCTTCTAAGATTATCTTGCAGGACAGGTATAAGAATCTACTCTTAATGTAGCTGTATTGAATGATATAAATTAGTCTTTGATGTTGAATCCTTATAAAATAGCAGTCTGCTACTGTATAATTTAAAAATATTTTGCTGTTAATTTTCTTTTTAAAGAGGACTTCTGTATAGCACCAAGTATTAATTAGCTTCTAAAATCTGAGCAGTGCCACAAAATACATCTTAGTCCATCTGAATAAGAATGTGTTTATAGTTACTCAGCACTCAATTTGGAATTTGGCAAGATCTTCTCCTTAAACTAGAAAACACGCAGATGCAATTTCATATTATTTAGTAGTGTGTTGCATTCTCTTTTTCATTTTAAATAGATTGTATGATCCTGCCAAACTTTCAACTCCTGTTGTTTCTCTAATCTTTGCAACTGAACTATTTATATAATATACATAATGGCTAAAATTACTATTTAACTTCAAGTCCCTCTGAAACATAAAGTAATAAAATACTTACAGCTTAAAATGGCAAATCAGATAGAGATGGATCAGCATTGTGCAATGTTTATTTCACAATCTTTTATCTTTGAAAGAGCATACTATTGTCATGTTAGGCACAAACCATGTCTTATGCATGGCACTGTAGAACAATGGAGGTTACTCTGTGAATAATACTGGCTGCAAGGGATTATTGCATATTCTTTATGAATTTGGACACGATGTCTTGCTGAGAGGAGCTGCAAGCACTCTGGAGAGCAAGATCATTCGGATTTTGAAATGCTCTGGAGATATCAGGGAATAGGATGGAAATCAGTAGGGATAAATAATGTACTATCCATAAGCAGATACAATATGTACAGGGGAGAAGAGTAGGTTAGGCAAGGTTGCAAAAGACCTGTGGGTTCAAGTGCTAAACATGAAAACCAGTAGCATGCTGTTGTGATAGATGTAAGGGTTGTATCAGATACAAAACCAAAAGCATTCTTCATAGTAGTGGTGAGGCATCAGTTGGAGGGCTTTGACCTCTTTAGGATATAGGCCTGGAAAGACCTGGACCAACTGGGGAGAATTTGGAGGAAGAGTGGGGAAAAGACACTAGAAAGTGTAATCTCTGAGCAGGGGCTGTATGTGTGAAAAAATTAGAAGAATTTGTTCTGTTTAGTGTAGAGCAGGACTGAGATAGCAGTTCTCAAATGTTTAAGAAGTTGTTTACAAGATGAAGGCAGTCTGTTACTTTAGTGTCCATATAGAGAATACAAGGAGATTATATTATACATTAGGATGGCTACCTAATGGCAAGAGTGGTTAAGTATGGTTTAAGTATGGTTTAAGTTTGCTTAGATATCTGGTTGATATGGTCACTAAAATATTTTAAACAGATTTGACAAGCATCTGTTATAAACAATTTAGATTTAGTTGAAACTGCCTTAGATCTTTCAGTCCATGGGGCCATTATTTTGCAAATGGGATCTGTGTTCACATTCTACTGCACTTACATCATTACTAAAGAGAAAATAAAGCTTCTACCTAGTTAGACCCCTTCTGTTCTATCATGAAACTTTCTAAGTGTTTAATTAAATAATCAGTTTCTTTTTTTTCTCTTACAGATCCTCTGCATTTTTTACTTATCTTGTCCCATTCCAGTTTAGGCAGCTAGGCTTTGTCAGTCTTGAGTATTTTTTTCCCCTTTTAACTTTCATTTACTTTGTCATTTTTAAATTTTTTTGCTAACTACTTTTCCGTACTGGCTAACATGCTTTCCAGCTCTGCCTTGTAAGCATCTTTCTTTCATTGTATACCCTATCCCACCTGCTTCTTTCACTTGTTTCTGTCTTTTTTTCTATATTGTTCTTCATTTTTCAGCATACACAAAATGTCGTCTTTTTCTCTTTTATCTGACTTCTAAAATAATGAAGTTTAAGAACCCTACAAAATATAGATTGATTGAACGATCAGTCACTTTAGGTGGCCTCCAATTACTTTGCTTTCTTAGATATACCAAAAAACCTCTTTGTATGCTGTCACTGTATATGATTTGCCACTGCCTGTCCTCCAGTAGCTTTTGTCTATTCCAACTAGATTTGACAGATGGGTAGGAGTCTCAAAGATGTTAAGTTCTTCCAAGTTTCATGAAAATTGGCAGCTAAATAACAGGAAGAAAGACACAAATTATTTCCTTATCTGAAAGAAAGGAGCTATAAATTAGTCCTTTAATTATTCTGTAGGATAGCAGTCAGCTGATTAATCAACTCACTTCTTGGTTAGCCAGCCAGGCTCCAAAACAGTCCTGTGCACATGCGCAGAAAGGCATACCAAAGGAAGCTGTGCTGACCAGGGGAGTTGGGCTTTTGTGAGGGAATGTTGCACAAAAATCCATGGAAAACCAGACTTTACTGATTCTAATGTTCATGGGAATGCTTGGGGTGGGTTTTTTGGCTGTTAAATAGTTTTAGCACTTTTCTACTCTGTTCTTTGCAACATGAGTGAGACCGTCACTTAATAAATGGCAATTATTTCAAATGATAATATGGTTTTCCATTATTCCTGGTTTATCTTCAGTTTTTGTGATGACCTGTTCCATCCTTCAAAATTTGGCTTCCACAAGTTCAGTAAGACCTTGACCCATTCATATCAAGAAGGTCTGAAGAGAGAAGGTAATCCAAAAATGATATTGCCATACTCAAGATAGAAGCACAATGGTGTATGCTAAACAATTTCTTGGACTTTTACTTTGCATTTCCTCATAGCAGTGTGTTGGATTTTTGTGCAATGTATTTGATAGCTTGTGAACAGACTTTTACGTTTCCAACCTTTCAAGTAGATGGTCTCTCTGTGTTGTTTTTAACTATAGTTTATTTGTCTGTCTGTTTTGTATTACCAAAATCTTTCTGAAATTCTGTTAGTTTGTATTTGTGAATATTAAAAGGATATATACTGATGGTAATGAACTTGGTAAGAATAAAATAGCTCTGAAGCAACTGACTAAGAATTAAATTATTGACCAAACAAAACTGGAGAAGGGAAAGGATGAACTAATTCTAATGCTGAAGTAAGAACAAAGAAATCCAACTGTCTTACTGTTAATCTGACCTGTGGGGTTGTGGATTTGTTATGAGCTTGGGTGTTTTTTGAGACATTTCAGATTCATTCTGGGAGCTGATAAGGGAGTGGAGAGGAGTTTGTAGCTAATTCACAGGCTGGTTGAATTGACTTAATTTGTTCCTGCTGATTGCGTGTTTTTTAATGCGGCTGAGAAAATTATGCTGCTGTTAAGACTGAGTGTCAGCATGACTAGAACACTTTTTCCTTTTCTACTATTTCTTGAAATTAAAGAAACAAGTAAATTTATCTTTCTTCAATGGGAAACTCATTGCAAGTGGAAGAACAAAATAAGTTGGCCACAAGCTTTTGAGGGTGTTTATTTTTGCTGAAGTGTCTTCAGTAATTTCTGTGTGCTTGACTAATAATGTATTTATTATTCTAAAATAGTATTTTGAATTTAATAACAAATCCAGAACTGGCTTAATTATCAGTAAGTAAAAAGATAGCTTAAACAGTATTTAACAAAATAGTTTAATAGAATGCAAGAAAATATTGTCTAATTATTAAAGTGAATGAGTGAATTAAACAAGAATATGTTGCATTATGTCTATAAATATTTGATCTATTTTTTTTTGTTTCTTCATTACTCTATTTTTTAAAAATGAAGTTCAAAAGTGTCTTCGTTTCTAATCCTTAGAATAAGGATGTGATTTGTACGAACATATGCAGCAATTATGCCAAAACTAAATTTCTTCAGTTCTGTGGTTACTATGGTAACCAATATTCACTGTATTTCATTTAGACATATACAACAGGATGGAAGATGGTGGGTTTAAGATTTAATAATCTTTGCAAAAATATTGTGCTATAGTACATGATATTTTAATCGTGTGAGGGGACAGATCAAATAACTAACATGCTCAGTAAGATGAACATTGGTAGTAATAATCTTTTAAACATATTTGGATGATTCTTGTGGTAATATAATTTTGGGTGCTCATTTCTAACAATTGAATTGAATTAATTTTTACTTGACCATGGAGACTGTTCCTACTACTATCAGATGTCTTTGACATGCCAGGAATAAGGAAGAGAATAGTGATTCTCTTACTCTTTTGTTTCTGGCCTTGTAATGTGTGAGGAGGGACATCAAAATAGTAGATTAGGTAGCACCTTGAGTTAGAGATACTTATGTTTTTTTGTGGACCAATGTTGCAGAATGTGAGCAGCTCTTAAGGTATTTATTTTCACAATGCCACTTAGTAGAAGAATAATTTCTTTTCTAATTCATGTCAGAAAGGTGGAACTCAAGAATATATAAAGTGTATCATTCATGACTATGGCACAGAATACCTGGACTTAGTTCCCTTACAGATTTCCAGTGTCCCTGTGTTTCATTCTGTTTAATTGTCTGTGGGCTGATTGGTTTGTTTGGTTAGAGTTCATACTGTCACTGTCTGTGGAAAAAGAATATGAATTAAGTTTATTTGAGTTGCAGACTATATAGCTGGAATGAACCACAAAAATAGTGGAATACTGGAAAAAAAATTATTTTGATACAGAACTATTTCAGGTATTTATATGATAGTAGCAGGACTTCAGCTATAATATTTTTAGGTTTGGATACCACTAGAAGTTTATGACAGTACATTATTTGATATTCATTCCCTTAAAGCTTATAGTGGCTGGTATAATGGACTAACCGTTGGGATCTTCTTCCTGTGGAAGGAATAAGATACAAAAAAGAACCTAAGGATTTTTTCCTGTCTGTTATTGCTTTTAATAATAATTCCAATATTCTTAATAGAGTTAATTGCCTATAATACTCTACATGAAGCCTTGTTTCCAAGTGTGAAACCCGACTCACTATAACACATCTTAATGCTGCAAACTGCTATTTAAACAATGCTGTGTACTATTTTGAAATATCTGCAGTAATTGTAGCTTGGGGGAATAATTTCAGGGACATTAATCCTCTTCTGCAAATTCTGAAGTAAGCCTGGGCTGCATTTCAGTAGTTAAAAGGATTCACTGCATCACTTGAGAACAGGCAGAAATTGTGCAAGAAATTCCAGGGCCTCAAAACAAAATGGTGAAATGCTGTATTTGTAGAAAATTAACACATGGAGGCCGGGAAATGATAGAATAAAATGAAGATTGTTCATAGAATGTTAGCTCCTTTTAACTATGAATTAGTTTATAGTTTTTCTTTATGCCAACTGCATTTTGGGGAAGGAGGAAAAATTCCAACACAAATGGCACTGTCACAGTGAAACAGGATCAATAAGAACACTTTATACAAAATTCTTGCATGATTTGGCCATATCTATTGTATTCCTGAGTTAGATAATCTCAATTCGCATTTAGTTTACTTAATAGTGAATGAAAGGTTTGTTGGCAAGATAAGTGTGATAAAAGGGTTCTTATACAATAAGCTTTTAATGAAACATATTAATCAATATGCCAAAACTCTGGTGGGGGAAATGGCATTTATGATCAGAGAGAACAATAATAGTTTGTGTTATGTGGATAGAAGTTCTAACACCTGGATTCTGACCTTTTTCAAATTATTTCTGTTATAGTAAAGTACCAAGAAAACAAAATATTATGTATATTTATTTTAGCTTTAGTCATATTCAACAATGTATACAATATACCTATACTTTTATAAATATATATAGGTACATATATCTGATGAAAGATTCACAATGCTTTTTTTCTCTTCTTTATGGAGTAGCATACAATGACTTTTAAAAGGTGTGCAGTGGTAATACGATTAACATAGTGGTTACCTTTATCAGAGTAAGAAAGTTAGTTTGAATGCTGGGAAACAGTTTGTGTGGAATAACACTTCCTGAAGGTCAGAAGTGTGTATTACAGAATTGTTAACTCCCTGTAATTGCCTTTTTTTTAAACATGGGTAGGACCATGTAAAATAATTTTTAATGTGCTTTTTATAGCTACAGCAGTGAACATAAACAGTCTAATATTTTATATATATTAAGGCTAACATTTTCAACAGATACTCAGTGAACCAGGTGCTGACTATTTTTTTGTCCACACATCAGATTGAAATGATACTTTTGTCATCATCTGTGGGTTTGTTCAATATATTTTCTTTTTGTGGGCTCTTAGGTACAATGCAGTGTGGTTTTGTGTTGTGTATAGATTTCCTTATCAGGCAAGTGATGTTCTCACCTTTTTCTTAACACATTCTCATGTATCACATGTAGTCTGTTCATACCTTGTTCTGGGTGTATTGCTGGCTATATAAGCAACAAATTGAAATTGTTTCTTAACCTTTTATTATGGATTTCATCCTTTTGTATGTAGCGATTTTTTTTTCCTCTTTCCTCCTTTATCTGGAGCTATTCTGTCTGTCAATAGTATTTTCTTTGACTTGCTGGGAGTTTCAGCTTCTTTTATACTCCTTGTTGGTCCATCTGGTCTGACTGTCAGGATGAGCCTGTAGGAGAGCAGAATATCGCTTCGCAGACTCCAAGAAGCTGACATCCTGTCAGAGATATAGTTAAAAATTCCTGCTTGCCAAACCGACATATTTCTTTGAACAACATCGAGTCTCACCATTGGCAATAATTGTTTCAAGAAATTGAAAAAGCCACCAAACTTGGTAAAAATAGGTATTAGTGTGCAAATGACATGCAGGAATGGCTCGTATAATAATACATTTTCCATACATTTCCTAAGGACATTTGCATATTTGAAAATGTGGTGATTTGAAACTTTGTTATCATAGAATCATAAAATGGTCTGGGTTGGAAGGGACCCCAAGGATCATAAAGTTCCAACCCCCCTGCCACATACATGTATTCATATATGTATTATGAACTTTATTTAATTAAAACAAACAAAATTTTTTCTAATAGCTTTAGATTGAAAGGTTTTGTTTGTGTTGTTCAGAGTTACCTAGTTGATTAGTTAGTTATGGTATGATGCTGTCTACATTGCAGTGCATGGAAGTTCATGTAGAAGATCAGCTGTGGACTCAGCATTGCTTTTGGCACGCTTGGTACTCTCACATTCTTTAACGTCTCTTTGGAACAGACTTGAGTTTGAGTTTGGTGTATCAATAATCTGAGGTGTAGCAAATGTGAAGAGCATATTTTGGTCTTGCTCTTTGTTTTCTCTAACTGTCCATCCAGTTGGGCTCTTAAGGGAGTGACTTCCATTTTTGGAGACTTTAGAATAAATTTATTCTTTAATAGTGCTTCTTACAGGAATGCTAGAAATCTGTGTCTGATACGTGTTTTCAGGATTTTATATTGATGAAGTCTGTAACATAGGTGTTGGGTTTGGTTTGGGGTTTTTTTGCTTTTTTACTAGGCAGTTCTTGCAGGTTGATAGTATTTGGAAGCCACAGTTTACTGTGAACTTCTAATACGCTAATTGCACATGTTGGGGTGGCAGTGGGAGTTGGGCATCTGTATAGCAATACAGTTATTTGTCATATGTATGAATTTTAAGGGTGATAAAATACTTTGGTAAATTATCTCAGCTTGATGTCCTGAGGTTTGGCTACCTGAGTTTTCATCCAGTATTATTTTTCTGAATTGTGTAAATTGTAAATAAATAATGTTGGGACTTTTTATTGTAATAAATCTGAGTTACTTGTGTGTGTCTTCCCTACACTGAGATGAGTGTTTCAGACTACAGGTTTATGGACTTCCCTTCTATTGACAGTTTCTTAATTAAAATTAATCTCATAGGTTATCCATTTTGGTTTTCAGATTTTGTCTAGTTATTGCTGGTTACCACTGTCAGGCTAGGCTCCAAAATAATCTGAACAATTAAGAAATCCTGGCCACATAAATTGAAATTTGGGGATCAGGTTTTTAATTTGATTTTTAACTGTAATTTCTTTACTTAAATAGGATCCACTGTGTGATTTGTACTGCCATCAGCTGTTTAATTACTGCTTTTCCCTTAGTAGGAACAGTTGAAATGGATTTGCTAACCTTTAAAAATGCTGTAGATGTATCACTGATGGAATACATTTTCTTGCTGATGAAAATAAGTGGTTTTAAAATATATATGTATATGTATTATTATTTTTCTAATCCTTAGGCTGAAAGGTGCTACCAGCAAAAATGCTTGAAACACAGTCGTTTTCCTGTTCTTCTAGGGACAGTAATAAGTCATCCCAAGGTAAGTCAGATACATCTTCTATTACAGAGTTTTCAAATAATTTAACAAAAGGCTTAATTTTAAGATACAAGAAATTACATTTTGTATGTGTAGTATCATATAAAATTAGTCCTCTTTCTTGGTTCCTACATCATGCTGTCACTCCACCTCTAATTATAGTCCAGTTTTCTATCTGAAAACAAAATTGACTGTATTTCACTTGTCATTTGTTGTATTTCTAGCTTGCTTTTACAAAGTGCATATATAAACGTTTCCATTTACCCAGGAATACCAGAATATTGGGAGGGTAACCTTTTTTATTTATTGAAGCTGTTTAAAAATTTCATATTTTTTCAAAATGGTGCTCTTGTTAGTTGCATAGTGATTCAAATAAAATTGACATAATTTTTACAACATTAATTTAGTTTAGCAAAATGTAAAAATAGCAGCAGCAGAAGCAGCTAGGGGATATTAATAATGCTAGTCTCAAAATCTGAACTGTGTTGTGCTTCAAAGTACCAGAAAGATACAAAGCCTACATATGCTTTGTTAGGGTTGTGCTGTGTAGGCATCTTGTGAAGGTTTCTGGCTCTAGGAACAGGCAGAGCAAGATCCTATAAAGTAGGTTTTGATATCCATTTTAGTGAGCTGTCTTTTCAAACAAAATCTGGCAAACCATCTTTTCTGTTGCAGTAAGGCTGTTTATGATAAACTGAAGTTAAAAGAGCCTTACATAACCTACCGTATTTTAATGTTTTATGCTGACACTATAACTAAGACACTGAGAGATTATTCTTTTCTAAAAAACCCCAAAGAAATCCACAGACTATATATGAAGGTTATCTGCTTCTATTTTGCGATTTAATCCCTATTACTAGTATTTTTGGTTCATCTCCAAGGCACGTTAAAGCACTGTGTCCCCCTGAACATAATTAGGTTAATATTTCGTGTTTGTAGGACAGCTTCTTAGACCTTTTAATAGCTACACTGCCAAGTTTCAGCATCTTGTTCTGTTTTCTGACACCTTTCATTAGTGACCTCTACAGTCAGATTCCCAGTCTGTGTATTAACTAAAGAGTTAACATTTAGTAGTGTGCCACAGTATCGTTTATTTATGTGGCTAAAAGGCTAACAGAGTTTAAAGAAAACATAATGGTGGAATCCACATATTCTCATAAAACAGTTCATTTATGTCATGTAGCTTTAAATTCCCAGCACAGGAACAACTATCCTGGAACTTTAGACCTGCATAAAGTTGAAGCAGACATTTGCTGGAACTAAGTATTGTATACATAAGAGCAGTACAATCTTGCCTCTAAGGCACTGTGACCTTTTCTGGTTTGCTCTGGGCATTTCTATAGTAGCTGCCACCTTTGCCCTTTTGGGTTCTGATATTGTTCTTGCTGTTTCAGCAAAATCCTTCAGCTAAGGACTAGTGTAAATTCATCAAACTTGATTCATTTGGGATTAATTATTGTAAAATTAGTTATAGCAAATTATATTTTGACCCAAGCCCCCTTTCTCATGTCTCATCTCTTCGAAATTATTCCTTCATATTCTTCAAGAAATTTTTAATCTCCATGTATTTGAGATGATATTAAAAAAGCAATAACCTGTTGTGCAGAAAATGTGAATAGTAATGGGTGTAGCTGTTACATTCTCTTAGTCGATTTCAAGACCAAAGTTCACAAAATTTCCAGTAAAAGGAAGAAAATCAGGTGTGAGGAAATCTGGTGTCAGTCTGCATGTGAAGTTTAGCAGCCTTCTGTATTCTCTTTCTTTCTCCATAAGAATGAGTCGACCACCACAAGGCAACGCAGCTGTGCTTTTGTAAATACTCCATTGCCATGTATTAACAAAGTTATTCATCACATTCAGGAGTTAGAATTAAAGATGGATAAATGCTTTCAACAGGTACATTTATGGTTGAAAAGGGCCAAGTACTTTTTATCTTTGAAGGAGCAAGTACATTTTAAAATTGTATTTCTATGTTGATTGTTATAAAAGTTTAACTTCATGTCATTGTTACTCTCCATAGTAGTGCCCAGCAGGTTGCTCCATGACTCATGATGTGTTTTTCATCTACTTAACAGTTGTAGCAAATCTTATTAAATCCAATACACCACAAAATCATAATGTAATATCAATATATCAAGATCAGTAAATTAATATATGATGATTCAGATGCACACAGAATCAAGTTGCTTCAGTTACATCAGTTGTCTGCAAAATAGTTTTTGATACTGATCTTGAGTAGATAGTCAAATTGAACTATTTTTGAATTGCCATTTTCTGTCATTTATAGAAAACAATGTTTTTCCTGAAAACTACTTAACAATTCCTTGATTAAAAAGTTTCTTTAATATTAAGTGTCATGTATTTGAAAATGTTAGGGCTCTTTCTCTAACAGTAAATGATCTTTTCCAAGCCTGCCCTATAGCCTATATACATTTTGTTTGAATATAAGCAAGAATAAAGGGAAGCTAAAAAACCCAACCCGGGTAGGTAGATGAAGTATACTTTAAACCAGTATATATATAGTAAAGTCTTCCCATTAACTTATTTGAGAACATGATTAGTATAATTTAAATAATTAACTTTTCCTGGAGAAGTGTTTTCAAAATGTTAGTAAAATTTTGCATATGTCTACACTGCAGTAAGAAGATCTGATCACTGCTTGCACAGATAAGTTATATTTAAATAACTTACCTCCAATACTGACTATATTGTCATCATATCAGCACAACAGGAGAACTATCTTAGATTATTATTCCATTAATGCTGTTAAATACTCTGCAGGGATATTTCTGCAGCTGCAGCATACATACCAGAAGAATTCAAGGTGCATGAACTACAGTCATAGCTTACTTTACAGTATAGACATTAATTTATAGGCAATTTTATATTCCTTAATTCATTTGCCTTTATTTAAAATAAAGTGAATCAGGTGGATAAACATTGATGTGTCCAGACGTTTATCCATTTTAATGTTAGCTTTCTTTGTTTGTGTAAATCTTGTGCATATTTTCCACATCTCTTCTAAGTTCTTGTTACTTAATATACAGAGAGTCAAAGTAGTCCAAAGCCTTTAGATGGTGGCATCTTTATAACTGTGAGTTAAGAGCAGAAAAAATGGGTTTGATATAGTAGGATTATTTCATTAATGCTCTTAAAAATAAAAATTAGGCATATATAGTGCAATGACTACACTACAAATATAGGGAATTTACACTTTACTTGTCTATATATAAATTTATTTACACTGCTGCTAGTAAGTTAAGCATTACTAGCAATGTGTCCAGTTGACATGGAAAACCTCATATCCATACTGTTAAATATTCACCATCTGAAATAGGACAGATAGTATGTGTACTGCTTTTTAGGAATGGTCCCTTACCCTTTCCAGTTCCTGAACGGTGATTGGAAATGGTTTTGGAGTGGTTTGTGAATGTGGTAATGTCTCTTACTGCAGATTGTACTGGGAAGATGTAGTAATAATTTAGTAGCGTAGGTGATCAAGTTGTCTTGATCAAGAAAACTTGCCTGGCTACGTTTAATTTACTGTTGTAGACACAGCCCTAATGAAGAAAAAGCATGTGAAGTTCAGACAGGATCTCTGCTGTAGTTTGAATATTAAAAATGAAGTACAGATTTTAAGAGTTAAAGTAGAATTAAAATATCAAGGGACTTAAGAGAAAAATCTACAAAATTGTGTAATACATAATATGTATATACAAAAACTAGGTTTTATTACCAGTTCTTTGGAGATGCATGGTTTTTAGGAATTAAAAACTTTGTGATTATTTTAGTGTTAAAAAGCATTCATCTGTATGTGTGCTAATTAGATCCTCTTATGACAGAAAATTCAGTGGCTTATCATGCTCTTTGGTAGAAAACAGATAAAATGTATAACATCTGAGTTAAATAATAGAATTTATGTTTTGCTTTTCCAGTCTGATTGTGTGTTCAAGGAAGAAAAAAAAGCACGGTAAGATTCATATATCATTCAAAATAATGCATTTATTTTAATGTCAGGTAATTATTTGATGAGATTTTAATCTGGCTGTAAGTTCTGCTCTGTGAACTGTAGAGTTTACCAAGTTCTTCTGTAACATAGAATACATTCTTAGTGTCTACGGGATCTTGTTACTTCAGAAGACCAAAAGTCTTTATGGAGAATTTCTTTTATCCTTCTTACTCACTGGTTAATTTTCAAATATTTAAAATGATCACTGGTCTTGGAACCACTTAAGTGATGAATTCCTGTTGATAACAGTTGTTCAGTTGTTGGTACTTCTGACATTGTGCCAGTTGTACCAAATATCTCATATACTGAGAAATGAGATATTTAGGTGTGAGATATATATTAGATATATATGAGGTGTGTGAGAAAATATGAGTTAGGGTCCTTATTTTAAGAACTTGTTGCTTTGAGTTTTGGGTTGAAACATGCATGAGCATTCTGAAGGTTTCTGCAACTCTGATCTTTGTGAAGTTCTCTAAATACTGTGTACAATTTTAGAAGTTTCCATAGAGTCAAATTTACTCTTGGTTCAGCTTGGCTACACCCAGGCAGAGGACAAGAAGTTAAAAAAGAGAGTAGAAAAAAAAGTTTGAATGAAACTGCCACTTTTTCATCACCTGCTGTAAGAAGATGGGGGGAAAAATAGGCTTTTTTTAATTCTTTCCCAGTCTTCCTATACTGGATACTGTTAAGATTCTTACTAAATGCATGATTTTTATGTTTTCTGTGTAGTTTGCCAAGCACTTATGTTTAATTCAAAAAAATGTGTGCTTGAGTGGCAAAATTGCCTTGAATGACACTATAGTGTTTGCAACTATGTATCTTTAGAGAGAGAGGGTATGCTTGTTAAAATCAAAACAGAAAGTGATTCCTAAATTAAAGCCAGAAGTTGAACTGTTTTTTTTTTTATAGGTATGTTTGCACTGGAGATATCTGGGATATATGCAGAGTTTTTAAGTTATAAATTTGAAATGCAGTTTTAAAATGTAAATTTAAAATAATTTAAAAACATAAAAACCATGCTTTTTTCCCTAAACCTTTACATATTGGCTGCACGTATTCTGAAATACATGAAAGAACTTGGACTTTTCCTATGTCTAGGATACAATACAAGTGTATTTCAAAGCCAAGTACTCAGGAAGTACTCAAAATAAGTTTGAATGTGTGACTGTTTTATTCATTATGCAGGTGACTGTGTTGTTCTAGTTGCAAAGATTGAAAGAGGAGTTTGAAGTGGAGTGTATGTCTCTTGCACTGAGCTTCTTGTCCTCGCTATTTTGATCAACAAACCCTGTATTTCTCTGTGTAATTTTACTTATGTCAGATAGACTTGTTATTTTGTGTTTGCCTACTTATCCATCTCCTGTTCTGTATCAAACTCCTGCTTCTGTATCTAATTTGATATCTCTTCCATCATCACTTTACGTGCCCACAGTCTTGCTATTTTCCATTACTGCACAGAATTTTTTTTTCTGTGCCCTGTAGCTTAGATACATTTTCTGTTGATCTAATAAGACTTCAGTAATATTTCTTTAGGTCTGTTTTTGGTATAGACTTTTTGTCTGTATTACTTCAGGTGAAAGGTGCTTTTCTGTGGAGTTGTTTCAAATATATACCTTGCCATTATGCATGTATGTGCCATGTAATGCTGTGATTGCAGATTTCTTTTCATCTTAGCTGTGTGAGAAGGACTGAGCCTCTTAAGCTCACCTGAGGGCTATGATTTGCTTGTGTTGTTTGACTACTTGTTACTTCTTTCTCCCTCTCACTTACAGGTTAAATATGTTCTGATCTCATTTTAAGGAAGCCTTCCCCATCTCTGCTTTTGACTCCCCCAGATTTCAAAAGCTTGTCTGCTGGAAACTGATTAAGCCTTGTGTTGTGATCTTCTTTTCTTTCTATCACTAAAAAAAAGATACCTTTTTTCTTTTCATTGTTATCTCTCAAGTGATGACTTCCCTTAAACTGGTAACACTGAAACTGCCTTTGACCTGCAAGTGGCAACCTAGCTGTGTCTGCACAGACACAGAGCTAAATGCTTCTGCTGCTTAGAATGAGCCTGGAAAATATAGCATCTCTTGCTTCTGTATGTTCAGAACTTGGAAAGTAACTGCTTCTCTTTGGCAAATCCTTGGGTATGAGGACAAAAATTGAAGATCTGTGTAAGTACAAGATGTAAAGAAATCTGTTTCTTGTATTTCTGTAAAGAAACGTGAGAAAAGCATTTATATTGTACAATTACTAATTGTACTGTAGGAATTGTACAGTTAATAATTCTTCTGTATGATTTGCACTGTTTTTAAACAATTATTCCATTTAATTAGTCAGCATTTAAATGTGTAAGGTTCAAGAAAGGAAATTCTGACTCATTTAAAGTAATGTTTACTTAACAATGCTAATTTAAATTCAGTCTAAAATTTTTTTAGTGACAGTAGCTTTTATCTACAGGACAATAAAACAGATCAGTGGTGAATCTATTGAAGATAAGTGGCTATCGTTATCTTCTAAGTTGGATTTTAAAGAAGCTGGTGTATGTTGTGAAGGTAAAAGCTTTTCATAATACTAGGTCTGAGTGGTAAAAGATATTGATCCTCATTTAAAATATCCTTTTCATTTGTAATAATAGTTGCTTGTTGCTATGTCAGGTGATGTATCCTTAAAAATGTGCATCATCTGCTAAGCTGAAAGACACGTACGTTTTAAATGTTATATTAAGCACTAATAAATCATTCTGTTTGCATTTCTGTATTTAGATGCACACTGTATTTTAGCCCATCTAGGGTCTGAACTAGGTGAAATAGTTATGTTGGTTGTTGGAAATTCTAGATTTGTTTTTTTATTTAGTTTCTGTATAATAAGTAACTGTGCCACCGTCACAGGGCATTCACAGCATACTCCCAGTGTAGAGTTCTGTTTTTTGCAGTAGGCATCTTTACTCAGATTATACATTTCTGAATAAAGTTTTAAATAGTAAAGAGAATGTGGGCAATTTTTTTAAGCCAATGCGCAACCTTGGAAGTACTACTAGCCTGAGGCAATCCTGTCTGCAGTAAATTGTGTGATAAAATCTCTGTTGATGCCAGTGAAGCCAAAATTCCACTCCAGATTTTAAGAGGTCATCTTTCTTTTCAGTGCTTGCAGTTCTTAAAATAATTTAGGAAATTTTTGACTGTGGAATCAAAATTGATATGTCTTGGACTAGTTTATATAATTCCCATTATTTTTAATAGATCAGGACAATGAATGATGATCTCAAAGAATCATTGGTCACAACAAATAACAGGCATTTTTGATAGCAAAATTTTGCAGAATGAAATGTTGACGATTCATGTCTATGACAAGTAAAACAATGCTGTTGATATACCACATTCAATATTATTTGAACTCCAAAGACTTTAGTGAAGTCATTGATTCTTAGTTAGGAAAACAAATTGAAATAAATAATATTTTTAATATTGAGATGATTAGGAACTTGTACTGTTATTTGGATGATTACTTACCCAAGCAATAAGGCAAAGGTGAAAGTCTTGTACCAGCTCTATTAATACATTTTGTTGTGCTCTGCATTGGAAATAAATTGAGGAAAATGCTATTGAACCAGTCGTGCTTCCCGTGATAGACGTGAAGAGGCTAGCTTTGGAGTGAGGAAAAAAAAAACCCAGAATAAAGAGCGTATATTTAAGCCTTCATAAGAAATAATTAGAATGTATTTTTAAAGACAGCAATCCAGCCAATTGTGCTTACTGCGATACACATGAACAGGCCAACTTTGTGTTGAGAATGAAGCTTGAAGAAAGAGCATGTGATTAAGATTTCATAAAAACTATTTTTAATGTATTTTTAAAGACGACAAGACATTAACCTTGAAGCAAGAAACAGAAGCTTTGCTATTGGAAGTTACTGAGCTAATTAAGCGGCTGGAGGCTGATCGTGAGGAGGCAGAAAAAGCTTTGGAGTTGGAGAAACAGCGAAGGAAAAAGCTTCGCATGAAAATTGATTCTATGTCACTTTGGAGGCTTCAGCAGCTCCCTGCAGCTGTTCAAAAAGGTATTGGTATTGAAACTAAGAATATTTGTTATTTTCCAGTCAGTTCATTACCAAGAATAAGAATTATGATTTGACTATGGTTGTGTTTCTGTAATGCTACGATATTTACTCCTCTGCATTTGATACATGAATATAGATAGAAAAAATATGGAAAGTACTACGGAATGTTCAGCGTTGTTTTAGAAACAGCAAGTAGCAGGCGTTTTTGATAGCCGAATTTCACACAATAAAATGTTGATGGTTCATGTCTATCACAAGTAAAACAGTGCTGTTGATATACCACACTGAATATTCTTAGAACCCCGAAGACTTTAGTGAAGTAATTGATTCTTAGTCAGGAAAATGAAATTAATAACATTTAAAAAATTGATATGATTAGGAGCTTGATTAGATGAGTAGATAAAAAATACTCTGGGGCAATGAATGAGAAGCTGAAACAGAATTATTAAAAATTGCATTTGAGTTAAACCATAGATTAAACCATAAATAATAAAAAATAAATTTGTTTTGAGAAAAATTAAAATGTGATAAAGTTGAATAAATTACTTGCATATTTAGCAAGAATTGAAATCCCAGATTCTAAAGCCTTTCTGTTACCTTTTGTGATGAACTGGCATTTATACAATAGAATTATAGAAAAAAAGGAAACAAGAAAGCAACTACTTAGCAGCTATTTGCTGTTTGTCTTCGGACACATTGTCAGCAGCAGGTACTGTCTGTTTTACTTACAGAACAGTTGAGTAATTTGCAGCAGTAGGTTCCTGGATGTAAAATCACAGTTGGTACTTGAACATATCTTCTGGTGCACATCATACTGAAATCTTTGACAAATACCTCACAATCCAGAGTGTGGTGACAGTGCAAGAGTCTTCCATAACTGTGTAAACATTGAGTGAAAATCAGTGTACAATGGAGGCAAGACAGAAGTTGTTTAGAACCAAATGCTTTTCTCTCTCTTCCCTCCACTCCCCTCTGCTTTCTTGCCCTCCTCTCTCTTCCCTGTGAAAAAAAAAATCAAATAGTGTGCATCTCCAGGAATATATGAAGATGTATGTACGTTTGTTTTAGCCGATGCTAATTTTTGACTGGGAAACAAGAAACATGCGTTAAGGTGTTGTCAGTTTGCAGAGATCACTTTCTTTAAAAGCAGTTGCCTCAGAAGGACAATTTACAATGCCCTGAAAGCAGAATAGGAGGCTAAATAAAGAGTCAGAATTAAAATTCATTGACAGGTTAGAAACTGCTTTCAGGAAACAACCTTGTGGCAATGGAAAGAATTTAACAGAAGCAAAGAACCGTAAGAAGAGAAGGTTGATAATATAATCTTCATTGTTCAGCATGGTAGTTCAGGATTTGAGCTGCAGAGATGTTACTTTTTACATTTTGATGTACTTACCTACAGTGATGCAGCTGTAAATAATTTTTTGCATGTTACTATACATGCTTTTATACTATCCTTTTACTGTTTAGCATTCTCTACAACTATAAAAAGTTTTGAATAGTGGAATATAATTTCAATTCTGTTACTGTATGCAATAATACATTATTTAAGAAAAAAAAAAAAAGGGCAAAATAAAACAGCAAGAAGTTTGAACAACTTTTCTCCCTTGATTTCTCAGTGGGCTATGTCAGTGTGATACTGTGTCCTTGGAGTAAATTTGTAATTTTTGGGATTATAATTTTTAATAGTATTTTCTATAGTACAGAATTTTTGCTGATATGAAATTGAGGATAAAGGGAAAAGAACTTCAGTGATGTTGTAATTATTCCTAATCTAAGTATTACAAATCCAGGAAATTCTGTTAAGTGTCTGCATGTCCTTTAGTGGTAGGCATCACTTTGTATGATGTAGAAAAGCCACTTGTTCATACAGTGTGGTTTTAATTTTTAGTAATTTTCTAAATTTGTAAATTTTTTTGACACAGCAACATTCATTAAGTGTTAAGGGATTGCATTGAATATTCCACAGCTACATCTCAGAGCTAGAGAGTGAAATCTGCTTCTCTCTCAAATTTATAACAAATGTTACTGTTCTTGAAACATTCTCCAATTTTTTTCTTATCTGATAGTCTTATTTTAGTTCCATAGTTTCATAATAATATTTTTTTCTGGATAGAACATCAGCTGCTGCAGAATACCACCTCTAATGAGCTTTTTTTCCTGAGCAAAATAAAGTATATGTTGTCATTCAGCAAACAGTGGTCTATTCATTTTCTTCTGAAGGCCTGTAGGAAATTATTGCCAGTGTCAGAAAAGTGAATGCAGCAAACTGAATTAAGACTGACATACATCTCCGTGGAAACACGAATCTCTTTGGTTTATTGGCTTTGAGATTGTATCTTTTGTGTAGCTTTCTTGAAGCCACAATTAGTTCAGGAAGTGTCCCTGAACTGAAAATAGTTGGCATACTGAGAGGATATGGAATTTATATTTGCCCTGTTCTTCCTCTGCTTCCACTTACATCTTTTTCAGGGGACAAGGAAGCTCAGTAGAGCTGTTCTTGTCTTATAATGGGCTCCTATAGATATGCCTTGAAGCTAAGTGTATTTGTGTCCTTTGTAAAAAGAAAACCACCCCTCACATTGAAAATTTGCTTGAATTACATACAAAGATTACGAACTATGAGTTTAAAAACAGTTCCAGTGCTAATGCAATATATGGCCATGCCTTTTGTAACCAGTGTCGTCCTTTGGCCTTCAAAGTAGTTTAGAGCAGAATTTTGCTAGTCTCGTGCTTAACTACCACAACAAGATATTTCTGAATCTCACTAAGTATCCATTGGTGTCACTCAGATTTTCTTATGCTAATTATCATTTCAACAGAATATGAAATGCGTGCTCTAGATATTTTGGAGCTACAGTGGCACTTGGACAGGAAAAGCCGTCATCTGCAACAGGTATGGCAGCAACTACTTCAGATAGAGTCAGAGAACAGGCGGATTCAGGAGGATGTAGACTTCACGAAGAAACACAGCCCTCTGCTGGAAGAAACGCTGAACCTGGAGAGTGAAGCTGTGAAGGATGTGTTACTGGCTTATGAGAAGGTAAATGCAAGTGGCACGTAAATGTTCCTCCTAGAACCTTTCCACCGCATCGGTGCACAGCCTTTTAGAGAACAGCGCTCTTCAGGAAGTACCAAAGGCTGTGTTAAGTTTTGTACGCAAACACTGCAGAGCGTGTGCCCGTACTGCTACGTACAGGCACTCAATGAAGACAGAATCCAGGGGGGATAATGCTGTTGGGCTTTAATAAATGTCTCTTCAGTATATATGGAATGTAACTTTAATTGTGTAAGTTGATTCCGTGTGAGGTTTCTCATGGGAAAGGTAAAAGGCATGTATCCAGTATTTGTGCAGGCTCTTCTCAGATTCCTCATGGACGTCAGTGTTGCAGAATATGGAGATGTTAGAAGCTTTCAAAGAAATGTTTGTAAGATTTAATTATTTTTATGTAACATTTTTCCTAATATATTTTTTGATAATATTACGAACAAAAAAATAATACCTAATATGGATTATGACAGGCTGAATAATCAAAGTGTAACAAAGTTGTAGGTAGCTCAAAATTGATGAGTAAAAAGGGAAGCATACTATGTTACTTCAACTGCAGATTTTAGTACTAACTGTTTTAGGACTATATTTTTTTCTATAGTAACTTTTAAATACAAATCTGGAGATTAACTATTTTTTTCAAGGTACTGTATTTACAGTCTAAAAATGGCCTTTTGTTTGTAGCTGATTATACATATTGTTTATTTTAATTAGCTTTATTTTGAACTTCTCATTTTGAGGTCTCAATAGTCATGTCGAGATCCTTCTAAAATTAAAAAGTTAATGAGCATTTAAATGAATTAGTTTTGAACTATGAAATAACTCACAGTTCCATCAGTGTTATGAGATGTTCAAAATACCAGCTAATAAAAAAGCAGTTACTTCGGGCTTTATTTTGAATCCTTTTTTCTTGTTAATGTGATAAAATATATTGAATGGAGTTGAAATATTGAGGTATACTAAAATACTACTCAGGACTTAGGCTTCTATTTATTTTTTTCTAAATAATTTTTTCAGAGCCTTTCCCCTCACCTTTCCTAAAAGTTTCACTATGTGTTATAAGAGGATAGATTTGGTGTTACTGTAACTTACATCAACAAAATTTCTAATTGTCAAAATATTTATGACTGTTATAGTGCTCTAATATATATACTGTTATTACTTAGGTTGGGTTTTTCCTCCCATAGCCTTAAAAAAGCAGTTGATATTTCATTTTCTTTGCAATTAAAACAATTATTTAATTTTGACTCTAGCTTTTAATATCCAGGGAACTAGTTTGAGAAAAAAAGTGCTAGATTATAATAAACATATCATATTATTTGTTTATATTTGTAGTATTTTAAAAAGCAGAGACAGTAGGCATGCATATCTCTATCTGAAAGCTTTTAGAAGCTGAGTGTTCTGATACTATTTATGTCATTGAAAATTGTGTTCTGCATTGTCTCAGGCCCTTCTTTACATAGGTGTCTGCCAGGTTCCCACATCCTCTAGATGTTTAAGTCATAATTCTGTCACACTGTGGAGTGAAACCCCAGTAGCTTCTTCCAACACTATTTCTTTCTTTCTGCTCCAGAGGTCACTATCTTCCCATGGAAATAGCCACCTTTTCACCGAAGCTTCTACGTTTTTTACCAGAATGAAAGCCCTCTTGCTGATAATTCCTTGTCATGCAGTTTTACATCACACATTCTGTTGTTATTCACTAGGATTGTATCTATTGCAGACCATGCAGAATTTGTTGTTAAATTGTGTCACATCACAAAGCGCTACTTCATCTTTAAACTTCAATTTTTAAACTGCAAAGAATCAGCCAGATCTTGAATTTATTTTTTAACGTTATGTATGATTTCTATTTGTCATATTTTGGAAAACTCATTTTATTTTCTTAGGCATCAAAAATATATGATGATGTCCGCTGTGAACTCCTGGAAATCCAAAAGACAATGAAAAATATTAGTGAAGAATCTGAAAAGAAGATAAAATCTATACATGAGAAAATTACATGCACTGAAATGCTATTGAGTCAATACAAGTAAGAGCTATTCAAAATATAATTTTAATTTCTTGTTAGTTTTAATAGTAATAATCAAACTATAGAAAATTTGCCTTTATAATTTTTTTTTTAAATCAGAACTTAAAATAAAAATAATTATGCATAAGTATTTCTTTTGATGTCTTAGCTTCATTATCAGAATAAGGACGTGATGGTGTCTGGAAATATAACCAAATGGAAAGTTCCATGAATTGATTCCTAAAATGCACCATTTTTACCTTATTTTACTTAGGAATTTTTAATCCCTTTGACAGAACTTTTTGCTGTCATTCTTAATACTGACCGCAAAACTTACTTGCACCAGGACTTATCATAGTAACATAATAATATTACAGTTACAACTTAATTTTGAACTTGTATATCAACCAGAACAATTCTAGCCCCACCCACACATACTTTTGAACTTATCAAAATACCTTTTCGTTGTTTTTTTTTGTTTGTTTTGTTTAACAAACGAACAAAATTACTATAACTTTATTATATTGCAAGGTAGCTTCTGTATGACAGTGACTTACGTTGCAGTTTCCTCACTGTAACCTCTTGTCAGGTTATTAACCCCTGAATTAATAAATAGAGCTATAGTAACAGCGCACCACTAATGGACAGTTATTGATGAATAATCTCTGCTTTCTACCACTGAACTTAGAAGAAGTTAGCACCAAAAATAACTATGCCAAAAAATAAGAATACCAAGTACTTTCATGTTTGGTAGGAGGTTGCACTTGAGTTTGCTGCATATGCCTGTGGCTAGTTGCCAGGTTTTATTTGGCAAAGTAGCAAATGGCTCATATTCACTTGAGATGAGGAAAACTTACAGGCATAACTGAAAGATATCAGTAAATTTTTGAGATAACCTTACTGGCAAGTACAGATGTTTCCGTACTGCAGCCATGTGGCAGCAACTGCTCTTCAAATATCCAGCATTTTAAAAACTGTGCATGGCAGTTATGGAGTATATACATTTTTGTAGTAAGTCATCAAATCTGGTCCATCCTATTCATTCAGAACTATGTAGGTTCACTGAGAATTTATGTGCCCCTTCCATAATAGAAACTCTGCTCTGCACTGCCTCAGCTAGGACAGCATGCATTGTTTTGATATTCCAGAAAGTTTATGTTAGAAAGTGCCTGATGTACAATAGTGGCTGAAAACCTGTCCTGCTCACTACTTCTTCATTCAAGACAGAAAGACTAGTGCTAATATTTGAGATGTATGCGAGAATTCATATCCTTGGTAACACCATTTCAGTAGATGTTAATTTCCCATCCAGCAAAAACATTGCCAGGGTTCATCCCACCTCCCTCCCATTCCCTCCTTCTATTCAAGGATCATTCTCATGAGAATTCACTATAGGCTTGGCTTCATTAGTTTACCTAAGAGAGTAAAGGAGCAACTATAGAGCTGAAGAGGTTTCCAGTTACAGAATTTCTTAATTTTGAAAGAGACGGGGCTTTAGAAGGGGGTCTGTTATCTAAAAATCCACATATCATCTCCAGTTAGTGCTATATAATAATTCTGTCTTTTCAAAATTAAGACACTACGGTTTTCTTACTGCAGGATGTCTGTTTTCAAGCACTGATCCATTCAGCTCACAGGAAATACTGTGAACATAAAATTCTCCCTGATCGTTTGTAAAGAAGGATTATGTTTATTGGACTAACAGTGGAATTTAGACTTCACAAAGTTCCTGGCAATAGCGTTAGGTCTCTCAAAGAGACAGGCCATCTGTGTCTGCTTGATAACTTGATGATCCTAGAATGCTGTGACAGTCTTTCCCTATGCTTCCAAATATGACTGTGAACTACATGAGCCGCTCTTCACACCAGCGCAGATGTAATATATGTAAGAGCTGTTACTCACTTCTGCTCAGTGAAAGCCTATCTGCCAAAGATTATTCTCATCTGTATATATCTAAGAATCTTATGCCATATGTCACCCTCTCTTTGTCAAGAAAACATCAAACTCCAGAAATTGTTACTAGCGGGAATAAACTTTCTGGTTTTGCCTGTTTACAGGCCAGCAGCACCCTGTCAGGCTTCATAAAAAGTCAGAAAGTAAGCAGTTATGAATAGCTTATTGTCATGGTTTAACCCCAGTAGGCAGCTGAGTCCCACACAGCCACTCGTTCGCCCTCCCTGAGCGGCATGGGGAGAGAATCAGAAAGGCAAAAGAGAGAAAACCTCATGGGCTGAGATAAAGACAGTTTAGTAGGTAAAACAAAAGCCACGTGTGCAAGCAAAGCAAACCAAGGAATTCATTCCCCACTTGCCAGCCACAAGCACGTGTTCAGCCATCCCCAGGAAATCAGAGCTCCATCACATCTAACAGTTACTTGGGAAAACAAAGGCCGTCCCTCCAAACGTATGTGTCCCCTCCCTTTCTCTTCCCCAGCTTTATATGCTGATCACGATGCCATGTGGTATGGAATATTCCTTTGATCAGTTGGGGTCAGCTGTCCTGGCTGTGTCTCTTCCCAACTCCTTGTGCACCCCCAGCCTGCTCGCCTGTGAATGCAAGCCCCACAGTGTCTTCACAATGTTTGCAGTTTTAATTATAGCTTAAATACGTGTATAGAGATGATCTGATCAAATGCTCATTTGCTCCCCTGTAGGTTCCAGCTGAGACAAATCAGACAGTATGGACCCTGATTCTGAAACTGGTTGAAGTTCATTGCAAACTCATGTTGGTTTTAATTATGGGAAAGATCAGGTCCTGAATGAGTAGTATTACCAAAAACGTACTGTGATTTATTAATGTGTATTCAGATACTGTCAAAGTGTTTCACTGGCCTATTTAGTGGTCTCTCAACTTGTCTGAATTACTAGTTGCTGGGAAGTATTACTACCAATGGTTCTAGTGATTGGTTGTTGGAGGTGATTTTATTGTCTAATACCGGAATAAATAATGTTGAAAGTATATAATTTAACTTTTGGGTTTTTTTTTTTTTTTTTTACTATTCTGGCATATACCTACTGTTAAACTTTATTCCTTATCAGTTCATGTTTACGAAGTGTGGTCAACAGTGGTTTGTTACTGTTATTTTGTACGCAAATTGCTGTGGTTTGGGAGACTAAGCTTTAAGATGTATGTGATGATGAATATTGTTGTGTATTGTGATCCTTCTTCACTAGCCTGCAGCCTCTGTAACTTTGGATTTTAACTTTGTTCTTTCTTCCTATCTGTGTTCTGAAGCAGCTCCATTATTTTCAATGCACTTGCAGAAGACTTCTGCATTTTTGTGACTTTTCCAGGATGTTCTCTGACTCCTTTTCACTTGTTATATACTTTTCTGAAATAATTTGAAAGATAACATAAACAGTATTCCAAATTGAGACATGTCAATGACTATAACAGGGATTTCATGCTATCATTTTTATTCAATAATTTTCATCCTTTTTCTTGATTAATCTAACATATTTCTATCTTGTTTAACTGTACTAAATGTTGAGTAGACTTTCCAAGGGTTTGTGGAAATATGTACATGTCTTTCTGATTTAATAGTTACTTCAGAATTTTAAGGTGTACATAAGTTCTGATCTTATACTTCATTTGAATTTGGATGCCAAATTGCATGTGCTGTATTGTTTCCCAGTTATTTAGTTAATGTCTTGAAATTTCTTTAATTAAGGAACTTTAATAAGTTCCTTAGTTATTTTTGGCCTTGCCTATAGTAATCACATTATATGTAGACTTTTAAATTCACTGCTCCTTCCCTTTCAGATCATTTATAAATATACCGAAGCAACAAATCTGAGCTTTTGAGATACCATACTGCTGACCTATTCTGTCAATGAAAATTGATCATTTAGTCTTACTTCGGCATTTTTTCATAAGTATTACAATTTTTCATCACACTTTGTCTGCTTCACTTTTTAACAGCCTTTTATGTAGGATTTTCTTCAAGTCCTTTTAGAATTCTGTCACCATGCCACAGCTGTCATCTTCTTTAGGACAGTGCAGGCAGTTCTTCTGGTTTTTTTTATAGTTTTGGTGCAAATCAAGGCTCGAGTTTGTTTCTTATTTTCTCGTGCAAAACAGTGTAGTACTTTCCTTTATTCTGAGGTACATTAGAATTTCTTTAGAGGAATTCTTTGTTCTTCTGAAACAAGTCACAATGTAATTAAAATCCCCATAATAATGGCAATAGGTAACTAATATAGTAAATTCAACATCTATACTGATGGAAATATACCATGTATGTTTTCTGTCTCACCTAGTTAAGTGGTTTCCTACTCATACCGTATGACAGTGATATAGACTGTTATGCACCTTGGGATTTGTTTGTGTGAAATTAAATTAACCTTAAAATGCTAATGATGTAAGTATTTTTAGGAATATCAATGATTACAGAAAAAAGTCAGGTAGAAGGCTTCATTCCTCATTAGAAGAAATTAGCCTATTTTGGTTTTTTTTTGTTTCGTTGGTTGGGTTTTTTCCCCAGACACTTGCAAGACTGGTAATTAAAGTCATACATACATTACAGAGGAAGTAGACCCTTCGGCTGCCATCTGAGCAGGACTAGAATAATGTGGTATTGATAGGTGTGAGAAAGACAGATTTGTGGTGGCACAGACTTGAAAGACTGTTCTGCAGTTGATAATCTTTTCTTTATGTTCAGTGCCATCAGTGAGAAAATGGGGAAGATTGTATGAAGCTCAAAATACTGAGGCTGGGGTAAATCACACAGCACAGTCTGTTATTTTTACACTTATTCACTGTGGCTGGTAGTACTGTATTTTTCTCTGAAAGTTGTAGTGGTAGGCAATTGAGAAGAAAATTACAGCCTATGCCTGTTATGTATCTGTCATTAGAATAATTCTAAGTATCATTTATATGTTTCTTTCATGGATGGCAGGACCTAAGAAAGTAGAGGTATTCAAAGTTGTAGGTTTCACGCTTGTGTTATGTATATTCTGTGACATTTGGAATGTGAGCTTGCAAGACAAGTCTTTTCTCCAGCACTAGATGGAAATCCTGGAAGCAAACAAAGGAAGACTGTCTATCAAATAACTTATAGGAGTGGCTCAATTTTTGATGAAGTCTTCATTATTGTTTTCTGTTTTACCAATTTAAAGTATGCAAAACTGGTTCAGGTTTTCTTTGGAATGTAATGCAGTAGATGTCTCTCAAATTCAGCTAAAGTTGGACTTAGTTCTGCTGTGCTGGATTTATTATGACATTTAAGGTATACCTTAGAATATGTTATTGACCAAAATAGTTGTCTAGGGAGCATGGGCAAACTCCTCTTTTGTACCTGCTGAAACAATAATAAAAATAATGGACAAGAATCATCACTCATGGTAAATTTTTACCTGAAGTCCTTCTGTTTCTTCTGCCTTTCACTGAATCCATTCTCATATATGGCTCTAACAAAAGGCCTTTGCATAGTCTATAAGGAGGGCTAACAGTGTCTCATGGGAGTGTTTTCCTGACAATTGTTGGAGCTATTATCTCTTTCTGTAATTATGGCCTGGTTTTCCTTCTCAAAATGCTGATGAATCTGCTACTCAGCATGAAAGTAAAGTCCTCATCTCTTCCTTTGACCTTGTTCTGTGGTCTGCAAGGAATTGATGTCAGTAAAAAATTTGCTTCACAAATCACATTTGTCCACAAGATGACTGTGCAGTAGATTGATTAACTGGAGATGGCTCTGAACCAGATTCAGACACTAGCAGAAAAAGAAGTTGACTTCTATTTTGTTTAATTAATGTGTGAGGTATGAAACAAAGACTTGTGCTTAGCTACACTGATACCTGTTTCAGAGGTCCGATTGGAAGTTGTAATGTTGGCAGGCTGTTGAAGTGCAAGTGAACTGGTAGCATGAGTAGTTTTGATATCTGGCTGAAATTGCATGAACCTGCCAGGGTAGATATGGTGAAATTCTCTCATGCATACCTGTTCAAGAAACATAGTAGAGAATCAAAATAAATCTTTACTAATTCAGATCTGCTTTACATTTTCCTTTATGGAGAAGGACTACCTTGGAATGTTTCCAAATAGATGGATTCACTTTGTGTGTATTTCTATTAGGAATGAGTTAAAGCATTCTGAATTTATTTGGACCGAATACTGTATGAAGTTAAAAGAAACAGAGAAGAAGATTATAAAGGATGAAAAACACCTTGAGGAATTAGTGAAGCAAAAAGCAGAAATCCAGGAAGATGCAAAATATTGGAACAGCAAAGTGAGTCTTGAATATTTATAAACAAGCAAGTAAATGAGTATCTTTTATTGAAAAGTACATGAATGCCTGAATATTTTGTATGTTTAAGAGTTAAGGTCTTCTGCAGAAGTAAAAATACAAATAACTGATCTAAAAATAAAACCTGGTATATTCTATAGAATTGTCCTGTTCATTCTTTTATCATAGTAATATTTTTTAGCTTTATTAAAAAAATCACAAAACAACATCTTACATTCCTTTAAGTGATGTAGATATATATATATATTTGTTGGATGCATATCTGCTTAATATTGCTTATCTTCTTATATCATCTGGGAGAAATAGTGCATTTAGAGGGACAGTGTGTCCTCTTGAATTAGTAGTTTGTCCTGAGGTGGCACATGATGGACTCTTACAGCATGCAGAGTGATACCCTATTTCACTTAAAATTCCTGTTTTCTGCTATAATTATCTGCCATCAATTTTGAAATCTTGTTGTACTTGGAAGTTTAAAATCTGAACTGGAATTTCTCACAATGCCTGTCTAGAGGTTTTCTATTAATTGACAGCTCCATGTGTGAAATCAGTAGAAAGTGTCTAAAACAGGGTTTCAATGCCCACAGCAGAACTTATTTTTTAAAATGTATGTGTATATATGCATAAATAAAATATTCAGTCTCTTGTCCATACCCAGTACTGTTGCGATTTTGGATCTAGGTAGCTAGGTCCTCCTAAGGATCCAGTGGACTCCAGAATCTAGGTAGAGTGTTTCTTGGAGTCTTGTACATCAACAAGTTTGAAGATAGAATTAGTGATGTGAACTAATATTTTTCTGGATTTTTTTATCCTGGCTTTTTTTCCTCCTTCTTTTAATTCATGCTGGTTTTAAAATTGTGTGTATGACCTATGAGGAGTGTTGCAACTTTTGACACTCTAAGGACATCTCTGAGCTTGCTTTTTCCCGTATGACCTAGATTTCCATTACAAAAAGTATCTCTTTGCATTAAATTCATGTTCTGTATCTTCATGGGCTTTGCTCTTCAAAGATTAGAAGAACACCTCCTTAAAAAATTAATCTTATACTTTATTCCTCCTTTATTCTTTTGTCTTCATTAATTACCTGCACAGTGTGACAGTATCTCAGGTCATTCCTGTCGAAATGTTTGCTCTAAAAACTTTGAAAAGGGAAAAACATTTCAGAATCATGTTTTTCCTATGTACTAGCAATTTAAAAACTGGGACATTTTGTTCACTCTTAATCCGCTGGGGTTTTTCTTTGTCTTTCCCACCCTTCCCCTGAACTATATTTCTTAGAATATTTTACATATTGAGAGGCAATTTTTTTTTATCTCTTTGTTCTACATTACGAAATGTGCTCGTTCGCAGTTTTTCCTATTTTATAGTCCCTAACTATTCAGGTTAGGACCTTCAGTCTCCAACTAGTTAGGAAGGTACAGCCATACAAGGAATCCTAGACAAGTGCAACAGAGCTGTGACATTCCCATCAAGATAAGAAGACAAAGCCTGTATTATTTCCCTCCTTAGCTGCTGGGACATAGTCACAAAGTAACTTACGTAGATCTTCTGTTTATCACATTCTTGAGGTAGGAGTAGGAAATCAAATGCCATTTAGAGTACCTGTGTCCTAATTCTGTCCTGATCTTCCCATATGTATTCTTTGCCCTTATGCTAACATCCTTATCAGCCCTGATCCTGTTTGGCTATGTTTGTTGTCTGGTCATATTCCAGTTAGACCTGTATCTCTATGGAGATTGTGTTGGCCAGTTCTGCCGGGGTAGCTTATGTTGTTTTAGCCTCTGTAGGAGGAGGAGTGATGAAGGAAACAAAATTCATTAGGCTCAGTGTGAGCAGGTATGCATTTGTCTATCTAAAGCCACTTCAGATGTTTTCCTTATCCTTAATGGCCTCCAGTAATTGATCATTAAATCTCTGTATGAGATTATATTGTCAGTAGGTACATTCAGATACTAAGGAAAATTTTGAGGTTGAGAGGAACTTAAGGTGTTCTGCTCAATCATACCACATATATCATAGATGAGTTAGCAGGCTGTGAGTGTGTGCTTACCAATACCACAAACTAAAGATTCTGCTAGGATACATTGAAATGGCTGTGTGCATATGAATATTATAACATGAAATATTTCTAGTTACTGTTTAATAACCTTAATTTTATGTTTATTTTAAAATACATTGTTTAATTACTACAAAGAAATACAGCATATATTTGTATAATCTACTTTCTAAAATATTTTCTAGACAGAAGATTTGAAAAATAAAATAGCTGCCCAAGGAGATGAGAACATAAAAGTATCTGATGCTTCTTCCGAAGTGTTTAAAGCTATGGAAGAATTAGTAAGTTTTTTATTGTTTTTATATAAGTGAGGTAAAAATCCTCACATTCTTGCATCTTCTGTTTTGGCCTGAAATAATTTCAACTTGTGCTGAAGATGTCTAATGTTTTAATGTTTGTTAGAAATCTATCAGGGAAAGTGAACTACAGAATGTAAAGCGAAAAATTCTCGATAATAATGAAGCACTGGACATTTTGAAATGTGAAAATGAAGAACTTGAGGGACAAAATGAAGAGGTTTTGCAAAAATACAGAAATAGGTAATGCCTACAATATATAGGAAGCAAGTGTTACAGTTTCACTGAAAGCATGTCTATAGAAGTGAATGTTGCTTTTAAGCCTGCTTTAAATTTAACATTTCAATAATTTTAAATTCAAACTGTGGACTTCCACTTAAAAGAAAATAACCAAAAGTCTGCAAAAAACAAACTCATACTTTGAAAATTAAAATAAAATCAAACGAGGGAGATTCTGAAATTCTCTTTTTGCTAACAGAAACCTCATCCAAAAACATTTTGGTAAAAACTTTATGGATTTTATTTGTATGTGTTTATATATGATGATTATAAACATAAAATCTGAAATACTGTTTTTCACTGGTTTTTTTGTAGTACATTATGCACACATCTTTTATAGCCCCTTAGTTTATTGAATCCAAATAGCTTTATGTTAAACTATATCATACATATATCATATTATGAACACATTTATAATATAGTAGCAAATCAAATACATTTTTAGTTCCTTCTTCCTTTGGACAATAGTTGTATACTGGGTTTATGTATCTGACAGGTTATCTTCTTTAGCCCCAGTAACTTTGTATTTTATTGGCTGGTTTCATCAAAGTAATCTAAAAAGAAAAGTTCTTTAAAATAGCTATATTTTTCCAAGTTTTGTAGAAATTCATGGCTGAGTTGTCTCAACAACTGAAAAAAAAAAAAGGGTTAGGAATCCTTTGTATTTAAGGAGTGTCTAAAGTGATGAGTATACAGCGCCTCAGGGCAGCTCAGAGTGGAGTGATTTGATTATTTAGATGTTGTCAGGAAGCACCAGTGGTGTAGTGGTATCATGCAAGATTCCCATTCTTGCGACCTGGGTTCGATTCCCGGCTGGTGCAGGGAAAACTCCCATCATCTGCAGCCCTACAGCATCTAAATAATCGAATCACCCTGAGTTGCCTGAGCAATCTGGGGTTAAACCATGACAGTATCAGATGGGTATCATGTACTGCTCAGTTTGTTAGTAGGGCTATTGTAGCTTTTGCAATATCTTTGAATAATGCTTGTATGTGAATTTACACAAACCAGTCAGCACCGGGTCTTACAGGTGGGTGACATTGTGTCCTGGTTTCAGGGATAGAGTTTCTTTTCTTGCTAGCAGCTGGTGTAATGCTGTGTTTGGGAGTTAGGATGACAGCAGTGCTGACAACACACAGATGTTTTTAGTTGCCAAGCAGTCAAGAACTTTTCAGCTTCTGACACTGCCCTGCTAAGGGGAAGGTAGGTGGCACCCAAGAAGCTGTGAGGGGACACAGAGAGGGACACTGACCCAAACTGGCAAAAGTGATGTTCCATACCATATAATGTCATGTTCCATTTATAACTGGGGATGGGCTATGGGGCTGAGCAGCAGTTGGGGGCCTAGTGTGCCAGCTGGGGGTCTTGCAGAGAATCTGAATACTTGCCTGCTGATGGGAAATGGTGAATGAACTCCTTGTTTTGCTTTGCTTGCCCATGTGGGCTGAGAGACTGGGCAGTTTGGAGATCTTTCACAGCAGCCAAGGGTGTTGTGTAGCATCCACTTCAGGTGGAGAAAAATTGTGCTGTTCATCACTTCTTTTGTGTATATATTATTAATATTTATTATTCTTATTGTCCTTTTTTATGTATTCTATTAAACTATTCTTATCTTAGTCCACAAGTTCTCTCACTTTCACTCTTCTGATCCTCTCTCCCATCCACTGTGAGGGAGCAAGCAGCTGCATGTTGTTTATTTGCTGGCCAGGGTTAAACTGTGACACATTGCTGAAGACTTTAGGTCATATATTGTATTTTGGAAAGATCATGTTGCAGTTTCAGTTCTATTTAGCCTGAGTTCCTGTCTCCATCAGCTTAGTTAACTGCTTGGGAATAACATTAAGTTGAGTGTAGCCATGAACAATCTCTTAATAGAGAAAGGACAATTGTAATGCATACTACATGCATGGTATGTGTTAAGTAAAGTTCATCAAGATGCATGTAGGCAATGCTCTCTGTTCTCTTGCTTTTTGCTTGAATTTTGGGAAGGGAAATTAAGTTGTTGTGGGCTTGCACAATCTTACAGGTTTTTCAAGGACTTTATAGAAGATACTGCTGACTGTAAGACCGTATACACCAGCAGTTCATGTACACTGCAAGTGGAATGTACAGAGTACGTGTGTGTGTGTTTGTGTATGAAGTAACCAATGAAGTTTAGTCCTTGTGCAGTTAGAAATGTTTGGGGTTTTTAAGCTAAATCACAATTCCTTCCTTTAACTAAGAAAATGACACCCTGTATTAAAGGAGCTGATCTTTGAGAGAAATATTCAGCTAAGGAAATGTGTAATCAGTGCTTGCCTGGTTTGCAGATTATTGGAAACAATCTTCTATGTCCTATGTAGATCTTTACAATACTATTTATGTTTATCATTCTAATTCAGCAGATACTCAGCAGTAGTAACAGTTTGTTTTTCAGTGATACCATTCTTCTACAAAGAAACATTCATTGAAGAACATTAAGTTCGAATGATACAGAGGTTGTACTCTGTCAGTCAAAGTAGTATCGATGTTCACCTGCAGGATTTTTGTATTTGATTCAGTTTGACTGCTGAGTGAGCCTGCTGATGTTGTTGTAAGACTGACCTCTCAATACCTGAGAACTGGAGGAAAGTAAATGTCACCCATGTTCAAAAAAGTCAAAGAGGAGGACTCAGGGAACTACATGCTACTGATCCTCAACTCAGTCCCTGGGAAGGTGATGGAGCAGCTAATCCTGTAAACCATATTTGAGGCACGTTTCACAAGGACAAGCGAGTCATCAGGAGTACTCAATAGATTCACTCAAGGGACACTATACTTAACCATGCTGATAACTTTCTCTGGTGAAATGACTGGCTTGGTAGGGGAGGGGACACCAATGGATATTGCCTACTTGGACTTCAGTATGGCTTCTGACACAGTCTCACATTAAGATCCTCAGATACAAGCTGTTGATGTACAAGCGGGATGAGCAGACAGTGGGGGAATTAAAACTGGCTGAATTGTCAGTGAACAGTGGTGTTCAGTGGCACAAAATCAAGTGGGAGGCCAGTAACTAGTAGTGTACCCGAGGGGTCAATATTGGGTCCAGTCCAGTTTAACATCTTTATTATGTGGATGGTGGGGCAGAATGTACCCTCAGGTAGTTTGCAGATGACACCAAACTTGGGCGAATGGCAGATACACCAGAGAGTCCTGCTGTGGCATCGAGAGTGACTTTGACAGGCTGAAGAAATGGGCCAACAGAAACCTCATGAAGTTCAACACAGAGGAGTTCAAAGTCCTACACCTAGGCAGGAACACCACCATGCACCAAGGTATGTTGAGGGCCATTTAGCTGGAAAGCAGCTTTACAGAAAAGGCCCTGGAGTTCCTGATGAATGAACAAGTTGAACATGAGCCAGAAACGTGCTTTTCCCACCAAGAAGGCTAATAGCATCCTGGACTGCATTAGGAGTCTTGCCAGCAGGTCATGGTGATCCTTCTTCACAGCTCTAGAGAGGCCACACCTGGTGTACTTTGTCCAGTCTTGGGCTCCCTAGTAAAAGAGAAATGGACATACTAGAGGCAGTCCAACAAAGGACGATGAAGATGATAAAGACACTGGAGCATCTCTTTTATGAGGAAAGGCTGAGAGAGCTGGAGAAGAAAAAGCTCAGGAGGGATCTTAATAATGTATATAAATATCTGAAGGGAAGGGGTGAAGAGGATGGAGCCAGCTTGTTTTTAATGGTGCCTAGGGACAAGGACAGAGGCAATGGGCAAAAATCAAAACACCTGTTGTTTTGTATGAACACAGGAAGCACTTTTTCACTGTTAGGGTAACCAAGCACTGGCACAGGTTGCTGTGGCAGCCTGTGGATTCTCCATCACTGGAGATATTCAAAATGCCTCTGCTTGAGCATGATAGTTGGATCAGATGACCTCCAGAAGTCTCTTCCAACCTCAGACATTTTGTGATTCCATCATACAGGTTAACAGTACAAATATATAGGAAAAGAAAAAAAATGAAAAAGATAATTGTTTGAGGTCTATGAACTATCATGAATAAAGAGACTTGGAAGTTTTGAGGAAAAGCCTGGTGTATTTAGCATCAGATAGCAAGATGATAAAATGCTGGTCTTGATTTTAATATCAAATTAGCTTTATTCAATAACAAATTTAATTTTTATTACTGTACTTTACATAAAGAAATACAAGATTGGCTGTTTTATTTTGACAGTTCAAGAAAAACGAAGGAATATCAGTCAGAAGTTGAATCTATCTGCAAAAGGGTGGCTAAGATTGAGCGGCAAGTAGAAAGGCTAAATGAAGATCTCTGTATTGCTGAATCATCCTACAGTGAAAAAAAGAGAAAGTTTGATAACTTAAAAAAAACCAAAACTGCAGAAGATATTTCTTACAAGGTATACTTTTAAAATTTAAATTACTTTTTTAGAGGGGAATAATTGAAAATACTGGTCCATGTATGAAAGAATTATTGGACAACTAACGTAACATTAAAAAAAATAAAGCCTTAACTGTATTTTAAAACACCTGAAGAACAACAAATAGTAATAGTCTCTGGAAGAGAAAAGCAATTGGCTACTAAATGGTCACAGGTAATGGCAGGCTAAAAAGCAAAGTTGACACTTCAAATATTCTCAACCATGCACAGATTTTGTTATTTCTACAGGATTTAAAATGAATACTAAACAAATAACAATATCATTCTTTATGCAAGTAAATGATTAGAAGAATTCATAAATCAGTGTTGTTTTAATTGATATTAAATGTAACCATTGCAAATGGAATACTACGTTAGGAATAAATATATAATTATCATTTGGATGTCATTAGTTATATAGAATTGACATTTTAATTCATCCTTCTACAGAAGCCTTGCTGTAACTATGAAAACCCACAAGACAAGACTATTGTTTTTCCAGTTCACATAATTCTCAATGAATGATATTATGTTCATCCAGATTTTAGGATCAGTTTTATTATGGCAGGATCTAAGATCCAGCATTCAGAAATATTTAAATAAAGTAATATGGGAAAAATTGAAGGGTCTTTTTCTACCAGGGGATATAAATGGTGTTTTGCATATTTATCCCTAGATCTTCTGCTGTGTGTATAGATTGCCTGGAAAGAAAGAATTTCACAGTCACTGATTACATTTTTCTGTAATAATTTTAGGATATCCTAACTTTTAATCAGTAAAATGTAGAACTTTAATAGTATTTTCCTGATTATAATATGCATTGGTATATTAAGCCAATTAACCGTTTGTGTCAGTACAGTCTGGGGGATGACCTGCTGGAGAAGAGCTCTGTGGAGAAGGACCTGGGGGTCCTGGTAGATGACAGGTTGGCCATGAGCCAGCAGTGTGCCCTGGTGGCTAAGAGAGCCAATGGGATCCTGGGGTGTATCAGGAGGAGTGTGGCCAGCAGGTCAAAGGAGGTGATCCTCCCCCTCTACTCTGCCCTGCTCAGGCCCCACTTGGAGTTTTGCGTCGAGTTCTGGGCTCCCTGGTATAAAAAAGACAGGGATGTCCTGGAGAGAGTCCAGGGAAGGGCTATGAAGATGATTAAAGGACTGGAGCATCTCCACCCTATGAGGAATGGCTAAATGAACTGGGGCTGCTCAGCCTTGAGAAAAGAAGACTGAGAGGGGATCTGATCAATGCTTATAAATAGCTGAAGTTTGGGACACAGGGGGAAATAGCCAACCTCTTTTTAGTGGTCTGTGGGGACAGGACAAGGGGCAATGGCCTCAAGTTGGAGCACAGGAAGTTCCGCACCAACATGTGGAAGAACTTTTTCACAGTGAGGGTGACAGAGCCCTGGGACAGGCTGCCCAGGGGGGTTGTGGAATCTCCTTCTCTGGAGATATTCAGGACCCATCTGGACACCTATCTGTGTGACCTGTCCTAGGGAACCTGCTTTGGCAGGGGGCTTGGACTCAATGATCTCTTGAGGTCCATTCCAACCCCTACAATTCTGTGATGCTGTGATTTTCTTTTCACCTACTTATTTGACAAAGGTAAAAGTATGTTAAAGTACTAGATTCTGGTACTCTTAGCTGTACCTTAAAGCTTTTATTAAGCTTCTTTAAGTTTTATAAAAATGCATTTTTATATTTTACTAGAGTGTTATTTTTTGTATTTTGTTGTTTCTTAAGCTCCTTTCCAATGTCATAGATGTAGTAGTAACACTCTGGCACGTAGTCAGTCAGAAATGTTATGCATTTATGGTGAGTGATGGAACTTCATTCTGTAGGTATTCTGGTTTACTCATTGGCACAACTTAACTTTTACATGAAGCCATTACTTGTAGTCCTGCCTACCATGATGGTTGCTTTCCAGCACTGCTCAGATTGCTTCAGTGCCCTTGTTAATGCATACCTCCTTTCCTACCACTTGCAGAATGACCATTCTGTCAAGAACTTTAGGTTAACTTTGCTATATTTAGTCTTAGTTGCCATAAATTAGAAAAATCATTGTGTTTATAATAAATTAAAAAATTAAAGCATACACGTAAGACATGCACAGGGAAGATAACCAGTTGCAAGAGCTATTTGCAAGGCAAAAGTGTGAATGGAGTGCAGAAAAGCTAAGATACAGCTCTAGCTAAGCAACAGTTGAATAGTGGTGAATTTGGAATGTGATCATGTAAATTAAGGTGCAATTTATAGTTGACTGCCTCATCTCTGCTGATATTCCATGAGAGCAATTACCCCCTTGTGTGCCTGGAAAAAGTGTCTGTAGCCACCAGTTAAACGGTATCCTTGGGCTACTGAACAGAGTGGAAAATGTCTTCATGCAATCACCCAGTGTTGTCAGTAGTCATCCAAAATGCTGCTGCATATAAGAGAGTAATCGAGATGCTACTGTTCCACTAGTAGACGGAGACATTTTGATTCTTATGTGATGAAGAAGGTGTGAGGGAGAAGGCAGTGCCATGGGAACATGCTCGTGTTTGAAGTTATCCTTGGAGCAAACGTATACACTTTAATCTGGAAAAAGTCTCTTACTCATCGGTTACGGGATGTGTTTTCCACATGAGCACTGATCTTGGTCACTTCTATTTCCTTGACATTCCTAATAGTCATTGTGATTTGAGATTTGAGAATATATGGGGATGTTTGGCAGCTGGTTTTGGCTATTTTGTGCCTGGTTTTGGTTAATCAGTTTTCCACTTCCTATTCATTCTAAAAAGGAAACAAAAAGACTTAATTAGAGTTTGACTTAGATTGTAATCAGGTACAGTTATGATAGCCTTCTAATCTGACATACATTAAAGTAGACGTTTTCAAGGCACAATCTATAATGTGCTATATAACCGTTATCCTAGAAGTGATAGGATACTCCCATAAGGAAGCACTAAGATTGTTAGATTTTTACTAGAAAGTGCAAAAAGGTCTCCTCATATAAAATATAGAAGGCACTGAGATTTTAAGATTTTGAGCATATGATGTTCAATATCGATTTAGGTAAGCCAACTCAGCTTCTTTATGTATTTAATTATTTTATGCTACCAAAAATAAATGTTTCATCTAAAAACATGTTGCTTTTCTTATGATATGATCTATATTAATTTACCTCTTCTGCCCAAGACTGCTGAAATTTCATTTTTAAATGTAATTTTATGATGCTTGAGAAAAAAAATTTAAAGCCATGCTCATGCTTACTGTGAAATTAGTGTTAAATTTTCATTGCTGGTGTCCATTAACTTGTTTTCTTATGCAATGTATATGGTGCTTTTTTTTTCTTCCTAAGAATTTGAAGTGGAATCTTAAAAAAGAAATTCAAGATCAAAAAGGAGTCTGGAAAGTGACCCAGGTAAACATGACAGTAACCATTTTACTTTAAATATGAGTTGTTCTTCTATGTCCTTCATACTTCCTACCATGAATTAATTTTGAGTACATTGTAACCAACTCACATAGAAGGCTAATGGATCCTGCTAAGTAATAATGCCTGCTGTTTGGCAACTAGGAAAATATAAATACTTATGAAAATACGAAACACTTCTTGTTGTATCCCAGTTATTTGCAATCATTTCCAGTTTGTTTTAAAAGATAAAAAAACAATTAGTAATAGTCTGCATATGCAGTGAGATTGTCATTTGAATTTATTTTTCTTACTTCAGTTCCTGTACTAACGCTGTTTATTTTCTCCTGGTATGAACTGCTAAATTCACACCACACACTTGGGTGTCCTCTTTTTGATTGTCAAATGTAGCTTTTTTCTTCATAACTCAGTAATGTTTTTCAACCATCCTCAGGCAAGTATTGACATTTTTTCAGCTCCTCGGAATAAAATCCCAAGTTTGGTATCACCAAAAGGGGTATTCCATCTACATATATCATTTGGAAGAGGGATTCCTGCAAGGCTGCAGGGAAGATTTCTGAGTCTGACTGCCACAGCATGACAGGCTTGATTTGGTGCTTCCAAACACCTTCCTCCCTTTTCGGTATTCAGTGCTGGTCTTTTTAAATTATTCAATGAAACTAAAAATCTCCTTTTTTCTCCTGATTCTTGATAAAGATCCTCAATGGCAAATTAAACACACTTCTTTCCTTTTACAGACAGAAACAAAAGAACACTTTCCTAATGGGAAGTAAATGTGCTCGGAACTGCTTTTTCCATTGTAGTTCATGGTTTTTTCAGTATAAAGAGGTTCTTGGGATGCATCTTGTACTTCATTTAATGTGGTTTTAAATTTCTGTTTCAGCCAAACTTTTTTTTTTTAATTATTTTTCTTCTAAAGCCTCATTTCTCTGGGTTAGACAACCCTCATATCCTTGCTGTCAAGAGGTTTTTCCTTATTAATAGGACAAAACTTCAAGGTGATGTCAAAGGATGTTGAAAGTGAAAAAGCTATCATTTACTAATGACTGTGAAAGTGCAAAGCAGTTTAGATGAGACTCTATTCTGAGACAGCCAATGTGAATGTCCGAATGCTGTCAGACCATAAAGCAACACACATCCAAAAATATTAGTGCTTTTTTGAGGAACCTTGTCCATTCCACCTATCAACTGTGTTGTCATTTGGAACATTATCTGTAACTTCACCTAATATTGTGCCATTCTATAGGAATTCATATATTATGCTCCATTTACTACTTGAAATGCTCCTGCTAAGAATAACTATGGTTGTAGACTATGATTTAAAACTAGAAAAAAAAGAGTTATTTGCCACCCAGCATAATAATTTGGATGAGTTAGTCACATGTATCATCATTTCTTGCCTTCTTTTCCATAAACTTCTTGGTGTATTTCAGTCTGTTTCTACAACTGAAAGGAATTTAAAATGTTGCCAGCTTCATTCCACTTGAAATAAATAAAAACATACATGTGAGTGTGTGTATATATATCAATATCAGAAGCTGTGTATTCACACTTTGCTACACTGTAATTTGGGATATTAGAAATTTGGGATATTAGAAATTCTGAAGACCACAGCTGCTGGTACATGGTATTTCTTTATCTTTTTCTTTATTTCTTTGGGCAGAGTGAATGTGATCTGGATCTTGTATTCCCTAGCCTTGAAGGGTGTTGATTTGTTTTGCAAACATTTTGTTCCTTTTCACTCTGCAGCATTTTCCTTTTCTTCAATACTTTGTTTTAAAAAAAGCCTAGGAACATGCTTATGATGATTATGTTTCCCGTTGGAAAAGATATTTACTCTTGACATTAATATTAAAAATTTTATTTCCTCTTTTATGGAATTATTTTCTACTATTTGCTTAAAAAGTACTGTAAATTAATTGTCTGATTCATTGTCACTTTTACATTTCCTAATATTTCTTTCTGATTCCTCTGCCACATTTGTGTTTGCTTGTTCTGGCTATTCAACTTTTCATATTTGAAGATTTCTTACATATGCTAACTTAATGGCCAACTTTTCAGTCCCTTTGAAGACATTTTGAAGACATCAACTTGTGATGTATTAGTTAACTTAAGAGTATACAAGTTCTTTCAGATTTTAATTTTTCAAGCTCTACTTCTGTTTGAAGGCTTAATTCTGTATGTATTTTAATAAACAGGATAGGATTAAAGCAATATATGATGAGCTAGAGAAAAAGCAAAAAGAGACACTCAAGAAAAGAGAAGAAGATATGAAGAGAATAGAGGAAATTGAGACACATGTGGCTGATCTAGAAAAAAAGTGTAAAATAAAGAAAGATATACTTCAAGACAACCATAAGGTAGAAGTACTAGATTCTGGACCATTCACTAGTATATTTTGGGTCATTATTAGAAAAAAAATAAAAAAGAGTTCATAGTTATTAAGCTATATAACAATATATCAGTTATGCTTTGATAAAACAAAACATACAGCATAATTCCAGCCTTATTTTTCACCTTTCTTGCTTTCTGTATTAGAAAAAATCTGTCTCTCATAACTTCTGTGGTCTGTTTTCTTACAAAAAGGAAATTACCTCTATTCCAGACCCGGTCAAAAGAAGGACAGGAATCCGAACTGAAGTTTGTGACTGAGAAGCATTTCTTTAATTTTTAGATTTTCCTCTTTTAGATCTGATGATCTTTTAGATCTTTGAAAGTTTTGCTTATATGGAGTGCTACAACAGTGGTAATAGAGATCACAGTGCAACATGGATAATGTTATCTAAACAATTACTTTCTGAAAACAAAGTATTACAATGACAGATGATTTTGAAAAATACCTGATACTATGTGGGTCAGCTGAGTAGTCATCCTATAAGCATGAGACCTTAGCTAGGTAGGCAATAATTTCCTTAAGCGATGCTGATTGTTGTATATCCCCCTGCGACCTTAACAAACATCTGTGGAAACAGAGATATTTTGTTCTGAAATGATGTGGAAATATTCAAAATCTGAATGGTAGTTTAGTGCAAGTTCTGTCCATCATATAGAAGGAAATCTCTTGCACAAAATCATTCAATCTTTATTTTGCAGAACTGTTTGGAATGTAATTTATTCACAGTTGTTTTGTTGTGTGGCATTTTTTAGTGGTTTTCTTTTTAATTAAGTGAATTTCCATGTATTTTCTTTATCCCTCTTCTACTGTGTCTTTTTTCTTGAGGAAGTGCTTATTCCTTTTCTTCTTTTGGGAAATGGCTCTGAAAATGATTGGAAACATGGAAAAAAAATCTGTTGTTTTCAGTTTTCTATCATGAGTGAAACAGTTTGACTCTCAAGCCAAACTTGTATAAAGCAGCAACACTGAAATCGGGGCCTACCAATCATTAAGATTAAATTAAGCATTGCCTACTACTCAAAGCTTTTGTTCTGTATCCCACCAGGAAATATATGCAAATCATTGCAAACAAGTCCTTCCAGATGTGAACTGTCCCACACTGTATCAATAGGTGGGAATGCATTGTGCCCTGTAACAAGTAGTTCTATAATCTAGGGAAGGGTGTTGAAGTTTTGTTGGGGTTTTGGGGGTTTGGTTTTGTTTGGGTTTTTTTTATTTTATTTTGGTTTTGGCTAAAAAAAAAAAAAAGTGTCTTAGGAACCAGAATTAAAAATACAGTAATCAGTGTGAAAAGAGTAATTATTTCTTAAGTGTCTGAAAGAGGAGGTCTTTTTTACTGGACCTTACTGCCAGGAAAGAAAAAGGAAAATGCCTTCATTTTTGTTTCCAAATCAATAGGAAACAAAACTAGCTATTGATGGTTTGTTTCCAGCATTAAGGCAAGGAGTTTTCAGTAAACCATATACTTGTTATGGAGCATTTGCACAGTGAAGTAAGATCTCTGGAACCTATTCACTATAGATACAAGACTTTTTATTTTTGCTCAAACCTCAGATACAAGACGACTTCTGCAAGTAGAAGTTTTTTGTTACAGAATCAGTCTGTAGGTTCATAGTTCTGTTATCTGACTACTAGTAAATAACTTGTCATGGGAAATACTCTTCTCCAGGGTTTTTTTTTTAAGTGTTATTCTATTTGAATAATTCTTGTCATAGTCTGCACGTAGCAGTGCTTGGCCATTTTTACAGAAGAGATGGAGGATGTTGAACAGTTTGAGTTCACATAATGGATTGTGCGATAGTTTATTTTTGATGCAGGTCTAATAAGTCAAATTGAAAAATTTAAAAAAAAAAAAAAGACTCCTATAATAGCTAATAGTATTTTCAAAACAATGCATTAACGGCAGTGACTAATGTTGTTAGCCCTTCCCCAACTAAAACTAAGTAGAAACACTGTGACAAAGATCACATCATTAGTTTCCTGGAAACCTAAAGGGGTGTGGTGTAAGTTATACATCATGGTCTATAGCTGTGTATTTGCTTCAGGTTTAAAAGCTTGGAAACAGAGTTTGCCCAAGTAGATTTGTATCTGAATGATACACAAAAAGATACTGAAAATTTCAGGGAAGAACATTCTCATTGATTAAAGGTTTGAATTACTGTTTCAGAATGGAAATATTAATTCTTTAATATTCCTTCTTATATTGTCTAAATGGAATTTAAAACATTGAATAATATAACTATTAAAGAGTTTATATAAGCATATTTACTAGTATGAAATTTTCCTTATTACAAGTATTACCAATAATTTCTGTCATTGAATAATAGGTGCTCACACTAATGATGCAAATTATATTAATACAACAGAGAAGAACTTTTTTTCTTGAGGTGCTAATTAATAATAAAGTGGATTAATGAAAAATATAAAAATGAGATATCCCAATACTTTATTTTCTTTCTTCTTCCTTATCTTGTTAGTTGTCCTTAGCTGCATTTTTCATCACTTAGTGTAACAAACATTTATGTTATCCTTTATAAAAATTCCATAGCAGCAATTCCAAAAGTATATTTTGATTTCAGAACTTTATTTGTATCTTCCTTGGCAGGAAGCAAAGAAGCATGGGGAGCACAGTAGCAATGATACTTTACTGTAAGATGATAAACAGTTTCTGAAGTAGCATGGATATTTTCTATTTTAAATGTGCATTTTTTCATTCAAAGCATAGTGTATATATATAAAATCATCTGACGGAAAAATATGTATGGAAGGGAAAACAAAAATAATCTTAAGAATGGTAACTGTTAAAGTAATTAAAGGTGAATGTATTTTCTGATTTCTATACAATGTAGGACAATAACTTTTGAACGCTAACATATCTGTTTATGCATCAACTCTCCAGAAGCTCTCCTATTTGGATCAGAGAGAACAAGAGCTAGATAAACAGCAGAAGCAAACTCAACAGCAAATGGAACACAAAAGAAGTATTCTGCAGCAGCAATTAAATGATATACAGGTGAATAATTTAATGCTAGCATGGCTTTTTTGAAGCATGTTTAATATGAAAGGTTAGGCTGTCACTTCTACACAGTTGCCTTGGAACTATATACATACATACAGTGTATGTACTATTTTCTGTCTCTTGCTTGAACTAACCTATGAGGTCCATAGCCTTGAGACAGCATAAAGTACAAAGCAGAATTGATATTGGGGTCATTGAGAAGTCCTTTGCTTTCTTCATTTGCTACACTGGCTCAGATTGCTTGAGGGGCTTTAGAAATGCAATGGAGAAAATCAATAAAGGATGAAAAAGATTCTAGTGTAATAGGAAGTGCCTGCTGATTGCATGTTTGCTCAGCAGATGGCATCTTTTTGTAAACGATGGCTTATATCTGCTGTACCAGTTACTAAACTCTATAATCCACCAAAGGGAATTATTGAATTTCATTATGGAACAGTATGCTTTATGTAAGCGTCGTTATAAGCGTTAGAGGAAACAAGCATTTTCTTTTTAAGATTTTGTTCAATTTTATTATTACATTTCTATTTTATATAAACTTAAGTTAAATATTACAGCATCAAAGATGAGTCGTATTATTTTAAAAAAAGGAAGGCTTTCACGTTGTTCAGATTAGCTGTCATGAATGTAGTAATTTCTATTGAAAAACTTTGAGACTTCCTATATATGACAAAATCTTAAACTATGCATTGGGGAATTTATTGATTCACACAGGTATCTAAATTTGGCAGGGAAGATGGAATTTATACATCCCATTCCATTAAATATTGTGCTCTACCAAACTGCTGGTTTGCCAATAGATTTTAGAACGTGTGGAAATGACTGATGAGTCAGCATACAGATAATCAGTAATTCTAGAACGTTTTTCAGTGCATTTATTTCCTGAACTTTTTATTATTATTTTAAATGCTGTCTTTCCTAATAGCTGTAAATTACTGTATCAATCTCCTGAGCAATATTTGAGTTGACATTCTGGAGGAATATTAGAGAAGTGTTTTGAGTAAATGGAATAAAACAATGTACAAAGCCTTTTTTTATGAGCTCTCTAGAGCTTTGAACTGGTAACAATACTTGGATACCTTAAATGTTGTGTTCTTAGAATCTGATATGATTCCTTGATTGTAGCAATTGAAGTTTGATAAAAAAAGGGGCTTTGTAAAAGGGGCTGGCTTATTTTTTACAGTAGCTCATATTTCTAGCTGCGCAGGATCACACTATACTATTATGTTAATCATGTTATATTGTTTTTAAGGAAAAGTTTTTTATAGTTGCATTCAGAATTTTTAGTGTTCTCCTATTGTCATGGTTTAGATCGAGCCAGAAAATAAGCACCACATAGCCACTCACACAATCCTCTCCCCACCCTGGTGGGATGGGGTGGAGAATCACAAGAGAAAGGTAAAATTTGTCAGTTGGGATAAGGGAAGTTTACTGGGACAGCAGATATAAAGAATATACAGGGCCAGTCATACAGAGTGGAGTTTGCTAACCACCTGGAACCTGATGACAGCCCACGCATGAGTATCAGTCTCTTCTCTCTAGCCAGCTCCTATGCTTAAATACCCAGCATGATGTCATATGGTATTGAATATCCCTTTGTCTAGTTTAAGGAGTCAGCTGTCCTAACTCTGTACCCTTACAGCTTCTTGTGAAATTTAACTTAATCCTAGCAAAAAACCACGACATCTATTCTTAAGGCTTTGGCTTGTTTAAAGCTTGTCCAGTGTGTAGATTAGAGGATGTTATGGAGGAAATGGCTATGATTCCATAGTATTCTTACTACAGGAGTAATATAGAGTCTCCAACTTCCAACTGATGAAGCAATGCACCTGGTCCTTCATAGTCTGCCTATTTCAGGACAAAATGAATCATACCCTAGGGGTTTCTGCATGTCACCATTGAATTTGAAGTGACTTAATTTGATCTGCTGAAATTTAAATGTCTAAAAGCTAGATACCTAGATAAGAGCATATGAATTCACCAACTAAGAATGAAGAATACTGTTCATGTATTGAAGAGCTGGATGACCAAGTGCCAAGGGACTTGTTCAACTAAGGCAGGATTCTGGCCATTAGCCACTATGTTCAGACCATCCATATTTGGACCACAGAAGCTAGAGTATTTCACAGTTTTTTTGTTTATTTGTTCTAAAACCTGATTGCAATTGTCTGTCTTGTATAATAGGTATCAGATTACACTGACTCAGCAGCTAGTATTCTGTATGCTCGGAAGCCAACATTTTCAGGCTTTATCACCTTGGTTTAAAAGTTCTGAAAAAAAGTGCAGGAAGTCAAATGGAAATACTCTTCTTGGCATTTTTGTTCTAACACAGCTCATACACAAACATGACTCTGGCAAAAAAAAACCCAAACATGTCATGCCTCTTTATGAACATTTGGTCCTGATATCTTAATCATCTTATTTTGTTATTTGTAAAGTTTAAGGCCAGGCCAGATCATGCAGGCATCCTGTATATCACGGGCTATCACATTTCTCCAAGTTCTCCTGGTACTGAGCCTAAAACTAATATGATTTTTCCTCAGAGATTTGAAACTCTTTACGGGTGGTTCAGTTGCATAGGGATTTGCATTAATTACCATATCTTCATTTTCTTTCTAATGATTCTGTGTTCCTGTGAGGAACCTGAAATTTCCATCTAATTTTATACAGATACATATCACACTTTCACGAAGTTCAGAGGCCTTAAAACTATCATGTTCTTGTGGTACCTTGTACACCTTCATATCTGTGCTAACATCTGTTACAAAAGCTTTGATTCCTTGTTATTTTTACAGCTACCTTTTAGGTGTGCCTCTAAGCAACACTTCTTTCCTACAGAAAAAGAGATCATTAGACTATGCATCAGGCAACTGCTTCAGAAAAACGGCGCAGTATCCAAAGAAGAAATTTTTAAAATACTGACCTTTATTTAAATACTGTGATGTATTCCTCTGAGTTGTGGGGTCTTGAAATTTAGTATTTATACACGTGTACACTTATATGTGTATGCTTGTGTGTATATATATATAAGGATAATCAAAAGGCATTTTACTCCCTCTTAATTTAACCCATTTACATAGCTGCTTACAGTCCATTAGTATGGGTTACAAAATCTAATGCAGCAAGACCGCTTCAGAAGTATCACTCAAATGGAAGACTCCCACCTGTTTATTACTATTAAACTGCTACAGTGCTTTATGTTTACCATGTTCACTATGGCGAAGCCACAGTTTTGTTCCACAGATACTGTTGCTCTCGAAAGCAGAGTTTGCTTATGTCACAGATCTTGACATCTGTTAGGACCTGTGACTGTCAGTCCCTTTTGGAGTGAAGAAGACACTGCAATTTAATCTCTCTTTCGTAGAACAGGAAGTTGAGTGAGAACCCTTTCTAATATAAAGGTTTTCAGCAGCTTAACGTCAGCTTCCCTTTGAGTTGTGCACTTGTAGCTGAGGAAAGCAGGCAGGAGTTCAGGAGTCGTTCTCTGTGCTTTAATCCTCCGCTGTCTAGAGTACAGGACAAGTGTGTTATGAAAAACTTGACATCTAAAGAGGACAACTGTCTAGTTAGGCAACTAACTAAAAAATGCTGGTTTTCAGAGATAACGAGTCATATTCTCCCTGGAGAATGGCAACTAAAAATACTGAATTTTCCCGACAGTCAAGTTTTTTAGGTATCTACCTAAAACCATATTACACTTTATAAATAGACTGATGGTCTGGCAATACAAGCTGCCAGTTAAGATGTTGACTCTGCATATACTGAAACAAATAGGCCCAGACTTAGTTCATATGCAAAAAATTGTTACTTATCACAATCATTAATAAAGCTTTCCTGTGCAAGCCAGTGCTTATTTGCAAACTTTTATGTATGAGAGCAAAAAATAAAAGACAATATCTATTTTATGAGGATGGTGGCCTACAAACATGCATATATCCATATATAACATTGGGCGCAGCAAAAATGCAAGTGTCATGATAAAATTTATGGATATAAAGCTGAAGAATTGTGCAACAAGTTGGAGAACTATAACTGGACGTGCAAAGCTGTACCCTTACAATTGAAATGCAATTTTGACAGCTGGACTACGTGCTTCAACTGTCCCCCCTGCAAGAAGTTCTCTTTGGGTATACAAGTTTGTGAATTGTTGCTTATAATCATGTGCTTATAATACACTATTTGGAAATCTAGCCCTGCCTGATTTATATGTTATGTAATTTGTTTTTAATTTCCAGGAAAAAAAATCATTTATTTCCAATAAAACTGCTGAAAACTCTCAAACTATAGAAAGATTAAAAAATGAACTTAAAGAATTAAATGAATTATGGGACATAGAGCAATTTCAGATGGAAAATACAGAAAAATCTTTCACTGATTTGCGGTAAGAAATACCTATGATTTGATTTTTAAAAGATAGTTTATTACTTTTACTGAAGCAATTTAGTAATTGTACTTAATTGTCATTACTAAAGATAGTTTTAGTATTCTACACTATTATTTCTAGGAAAACCTTTCATCAATAATTTGAGGGTATTTTTGTCTGATCACTGCTTGCAGCTTTAATGGATCTACGGAAATTATTAATGATAAATTCTCTGCCTACCAAATTGAATTTTGAACATCAGAATTACGTTTGAAAATCTGATAATATTCATGGGGAGTTTCATCCTTAATGGAAGATTCCATGTGATCTGTACTTGCTCTGGTTTAAGAACTGTGGACCAACACTTGCTGTGAATGACGCATCCTGAAAATAGTCTCAAAGGAGAGATACTCTCTGTCCAACTGATAATGCAGGCTGCCTTCTAGGCCATGCAAGCCTTGGAGGGTCAGATATGCTGATTGCACAGCAGGTTTATTCTTCAAAGATAAAGGTGAACCTGCTGTGCAATGTCAAAGAGCAAGAAGCTTGGAGTGTTGAATTGTACACAACGACTAAATAGTGAGAAAGTGATCCTTGCATCATTATACTGCAGCTCCCTTTCTGTGATCTCATTCACTTCTGTTCTGTCAGTGTTTAAAGATCTTTGAGTAATTATCCCATTAAATTCTTGTTTGAGGGGAAAAAAAATTCTATGCAAATTTTTTAGCTGAATACATGGGACTGGATATGGGTCTTTTCCCAACCATTGATCAAACAGAATGATTCAGAGTGACACAATGTGCAGTGGGAATTGCTGAACTTCAAGAGCAGGAGGTATCTTTCCATGACTGAAAATCTCTTCATTTTCCAGAGCTCTTTACCCAGTAGTCAGTAGTTTCATACCAGTGACACTCAGAGAAGAAAGGGATAATATCAAAGTGTCACTGAAAGATCATTCCAGTAATTCATTGTTTCTATATAGCTAAGAAGTCCATCTCTGTTTCAAAGAGGAATTTTCTTGCAAATTCTCCAACTTCAAGACTGAAAATAGATAGTAATGGAAACTGCATTTTTCTTGAGAAATTGCTTTTAGAGATCCCATCTAATAAAAAGAACTGTAAAGTGAAAAAAAAAACCAAAACCAAAACAAAACCAAACAAAAACAAACAAACAAAAAACCCCAACCAAACCCCAAAACCAAACCTCATGGACTTCAAACTATGCATCCCAACGGCTAGTATTCCTTTTTTTCTTTCTGACGCAGAAGGTACATCACATGTGAATTTCTCCAAAATGTGACTTGCCTAAAACTGATGGCATGTTTCTGCCTGCTGGTTGTCAGACTATTCAGCCTCTCTGTGCTTGAGAACAGAAGTTTGGTTCAAAGAGAAGAGGAGTTTGGTTTTGTTGGTGGTCATGAGCATATCACTGACCATGATCTGTCTGTGAGGAATTAATGCAAATGACTGGCTGGAAGTAATTTGCATAGCCCTTCATTTTCTTAGAAATCATAAAATCATAGAATGGTCTGGATTGGGACCCCAAGGATCATATAGTTCCAACCTGCCTGCCACAGGCACGGCCAGCAACCTCCAGGCCTGGATCTACACAAGGTTGCCCAGGGCCCCATCCAACCTGGCCATGAACACCTCCAGGGGTGGGGCATCCACCACCTCTCTGGGCAGCCCCTTCCACCATCTTACCACTTTTTTTGTAAAAAAACTCCCCCTAATATCTAATCTAAACCTTCCCTCCTTTAGCTTTAGTCCATTCCCCCTTGTCCTGCCATTGTCTACCCTTTTAAAAAGTTGATTCCCCTCCTGTTTGTATGCTCCCTTCAGGTACTGGAAGGCCTTATAATGAATATGTATAGTTAATCTGTATAAATATGTGAAATTATCATTTACATGGCACAGACGTTAGGAGGAGCGATGCCCCGTGAGCCCAATGCTGCAATAAAGAATACCCTCTTAATAACTCTCAGTTATTGAGCCTTGATTTTGACTTTTCGAGGCTTCAAACACTTTTTTTTAAATATGCTTCTGTCTAAAAGTAACAGACGTACAGATCCAGAGAGAACACAGTGTTAGTACAAAGTGAAAATCTCTGAAAGTGGCTTAACTTTACCCATTTTATATGCATAGTGTAAAGAAAACATACTAAGTATTGACAGAGAGAGAAACAAAATGAAGTGAAGCTTCTTCCTCCAGTCCAAAGAAATAAAAAATTAGTGGTTACCCAATATGGCACTGCTCATGGACTCATTCTGTGTCTCATAATATCATTACTTGAGTAGATACGTCACACGTGGGAGTGAAGCAGTCCATTCTCTAGAAAGTTGCTTTAAAAAATACAAGCTGTTTTTTTAAAACTGTGAGTTATGTATCTCAATAGACTTATTGTATATGGATTGACAGTGTGTCTTTAAGTGGTCTAAACATTCATGACAACTCCATGATATATGTCTTCGGGGTTTTTTTGAAGGATATAATTATTTGTGAGAAGACACTATTATGGCTACTATAAAATTAAACTTTAAGCCTGTAAGTAAAGATTAAAAAGCAGTATAGAAAATTATTCTGATTACTTCATTGAATATTTTTTCTTTCAAAGGAAAAATTTGAGTGATTTGATGTTTAAGCAGCAAAATGTCCAGATGGTATTTAATCATCTCCAAGATGAATTGGCAAAATATGAGAAAAGGTTAAAGCAGGAAGAAAAAACATATGGAGAATTACTACAGATTAGAAAGCAAAACCTGAAGGATTCAGAAGTGAGTACTATCAGAACTGAGTATTATTTGGTTCTGAATCTTTTTAGGTCTAAAAAGGATACCAGTTCTATAAAAAAATGAAGTAAGTAGTATCTTATCCATATGCAAGTATTTCTAATTAAATAAATTGCTATTTATCTGTAGTAGACTATGTGACTAAAGCAGTAATCCTAGGAAAATTATAAAATTATTGATTTGCTTTGGCACTTTTCATTTTTCATCAGTGCTTAGGGCTGTTGTATAATTTCTTTTCCCTGCTTTCTTTGACTTTGATTTGTGGATACTTCTAGGAAAGAAAAGAAGGACATAACTTCTGCTAACTTGAAAATATTTTTCTCCTTTTCAACAAGTGCTCTGTAACAAATAAATCCCAGATAATTTTGACTAAGGTCAGCATCAGTAAGTTTTCATTGCTCTTTAATCACTTAAATACAAGAAGAATGCTCAGTGCACCAAATCTTCTTGATAGTTCAGCAGTCAGACTTTGGTCTTTTGGCTAAAGCTGTTTCCAAACTGTTAGGAGCTATTCCTTAACAAGACCCTCATCTGGATCTTAGATATTGGGGTTGATACCAGGCAGATGGAAGACAGACTCTGTGTACTTTTAACTGAGAAATCAGAGCTATCTGAAATAGAAGTATAAAATACGTAGTGCTAATAACTAAAAAATCTTCAGAGAAATCAGATGCACATACAATTCCCTAAGTTCTTTTCTGTACTATTTTCATACTTAAAGTTATTTTCCAAAGAAAATGGATAATTGCCTAATTGCTCATGTATAATTTTCTTTGGTTTTACCTGAAAATGTTAACGTTAAAATGTTTCTCCTTTGGGGGCACAGTCACAGATTAAGGTTTTTGCAATTGTAGCTGTGTTAAAAATAATTATTCACTTTTGATCTTGTGTGCTTTACTTTTATGCCTGTCATGTACTTTTCTCAGTTTACAGTAGTTTAGACAAAGTAAACTACTCAATCAGGACTCTTTAGTACTCACTTTTACTTGCTATTTCTAATTTATTAATTAATGTTTCTGTTTGTTTTCATAAAATCTATATTGATCGGAATATTGAGGTTCCTTACAACTCCTATCATTCTGTGATTCAGTTTGTAAGAAAATAGCAATTGCTACTTTTTTTACTTTTTATAGGGACACTAGTACTTTCAAAATGCCATATTCAGCTCCTTTGTTATGTTAAATTACTTATGAGGTCAAAAATAAGCTGGCTTGTTCATCATCACCTTAACTTCAAAAACCACTGTAAGGATAATTTGGTGAGATACCGTTCTTATCTCCTTCTCTAGGACATGAAGATTTGTTTTTCCTTACGTGCCCTGTTTCATCCTGTCTCATCTCTTCTCCCATTTCCTTTACACACTGAGTTATGGGTATCACATGAAATACAGAGTGCTTTACAGTATTTCATTATTAAATGATTGTTAGGGTAATGAGATTATGCCAAGCTTTTGATGGTTAAATATAAGTAGAAATATTATGCTGTGTGCTTGAGAGCCTGCTTTAGTTTTTTACTGGAACACATTGCTGGTCTCTGCGATGGCATCTCTCCATCTAGATCTACCACTGGAATGGAGGCACACGCCATCACCCTGTAAATTTTTACTTAGATATTATCTAGTCTTTTTTATATAAATCTTCTTTTTTTTATGGAAAATTCAGATAAAAACATTTATTCACATCTAGAAAATCCCAAACAGCACTGATCCATTTGAAAATATATTTATATATATAAAAAGAAATAAAAAATAGAATATGTCGTAAATGTTTATATTACATCAGCTATGGTCTCTCTCTGCCTCCTCATATTGAGTTAATTTAATCTTTTTCTGACTAATCAGGAAACACTAAACTGGTGGTAGTAACACCAGCAAAACAAAATATTCCTCCAGTACCTTTTGGGCAATCAAAGAATTTCAGCGGTCTTCAGTTTACTACCCAACAAAAATAGGCAGAAGACCTTGTACCAGTGGGTAGAGGAAGTTTTGAGGGCACTGGCACTAGGATTTACAGGCAGCGTGTAAATCCTGATTTACAGGAACCTTCAAGCTTCTCTTCTAGGAGGCTACCTATGATTTGTGGAAGTTGGGCCAAGAGTTTTAAAAGGGTGACCAGTGTGGCTCTCTGGAAAAGGTCACTTGGAGAGCTTTCAGCAGTCTTTCTTGACAGTAAAAGGCAAAAAAATTTGCCTTGTTTTGTATTGAATAGTAAATATAAATTTTCTCCTTTAATAGGGGTGGAATGAAAAAAAAAATTCAATTCCTATTTTTTGATTGAATAATTACTATAAAAGTCTTGACTTCTGGTAATGTGGTAAAATGATCATGAGGTTTTCTCACCCAGGATCTGGAGATGAAAACTGGTTTGTTGTAGTAATGGAGTACACGTGTTAGACCAGTTTTCACAGGCTTTGCTTCTCTGGATCTGAAGCTGGGTGAGACCATTCAATACCCCATTGCCATAGGAATAGTTAAGCATATTTTTAAGGTGAGAGATGGGTGACTGAAAAAGTTTTCTTCATGGGATTAACCTCCATGTGGAGAAAATGATAAAAAAGGAATGCCCTAACTTCCAAGGTCAGGAGGCAGTTCAAGATGTTCTGACCTCAGGTTTCTGGAAATTCCAGTGAGACAATATATTGAATGAGAACCACCTGTCTTAATATTGAAATAATTAGGATATCTTGTTCCAAGTGTCACGAATTACAAAAACTAAAAGGGGATTTTGCTTATATAAACTATGAATACATATGGTAACATCATACCTATTCAGAGCTATGGTGAAAACAAAACCTCAAGCAACTGAGCATACGTTGTATCTTTTAGTCTGGGAGAATTTGTGTTAGATACTTTGGTTGATTGATTCAGGGCTAGATTTAAGCAGGAAAACAGGGTCTTGACTCTGAAAATTGAAAGTTATTTCAGAGTTCCTTCTACTTAAGGAGAAATGCAGATGTACATGTCAATACATTAGAGGTGAAGAGCTATCAGTACAGTTTGGAGGTCAGGAATACTGATGATCTTCATTATCTCATTTTTAAGATGGATGTGTATGAGTCATTTCACCTTAATCAGACGAGAATGATGCAACAACAGTTGGAAAGACCATTGAGACTGAAATACCCAGCTTGAGATCTATGTAAAGTTCCAATAAAATGTCGTTTTTGTGGTGCTTGTAGATTTTGTGAGGGTGAGTAAAAGCCAGTAAGTGAGAACAACAGGAAGGAAAAGCTTTTGGCCAAGAAAAAAGGTTTTGAATGTCTTCACATGAATGGGATAAATGGTAACATCTTTATTTGAGCAAAAGGTCCCTCTCTCCTGCAAGCTATTTAGAACTGTGAAATCCATAAAGGGGATTAAACAGTGCCTTATCAAGAGATAAAATGGCTAAAGTAGATGAAAATATGGTGAGAAAAATACAGATACTTTTCAGCATCGGGAAGGAAATCCTGGTTATGAAAGAATATGAATGAGAAATTAGTGGCCTCAGCACAGAATCAGAGAGAAAACTAAATTTTGTGGCAATGCTCTTTTGGTCTATTCGTGATCAGGACTGAAAACGATTAGCAGCTGAAAATTCTGTGTACCTGATTACTACAGGAAGACACATCAAGTATGATTTGGCTGGAGAGCTGTCACTTTTTTTGCAGACTTTATAGATTATGTCTTCTCAAAGGAAAAGGGGCTACAAAGTGTTAGGACTATTACACATGAACGTGACGTGTCCCAGTTAAATAGGAGGTGTGACTTGTTTTACTGATATGCATGCTACTGAGTGTAGCAAAGTTTACATGTAGAATGATGAAGTTGTACCTCATAGGCGTATTTTATCACTGTGCTATTTGTAACTACTCTCACAGCATCTCATTACCTTGTGTTCTACAGAGACGGTACAGTCCCCAAACTATCATATTGCCATTTGGTTCAGTGCTGATATGTGCAGTATTAAACACATAGATAAGAATGCTTTGACATAATAATTCATAATGAGTGTTGGATCACGTTCAGAATGATTATGTTGTGCCTTGTTTTCTTAACCTCAAAACAAGCCTGCTTGCTCTTATTTTCCGCTGCTAATGTGATTATTATACTTTCAATTAAAGTAACTGTAAAAATGATTACTGTGTGTTTTGAAGATTGAACAAGACATTTTGAATGACCAGAACTCTCTTGAAATATGAAAATTTATTCTCATTAGTATCTGCTATTGGACACATGATCATATATTTATGAAGTGCAGATGTAAAATTTTTTAATTCAGACTTTTATATATACTGACTTGTACTTTTGAGAAATGTGAAATTCTGTTATCCAAGGCATAAACACGTATACTAATACTTAGACTCTGTTTTAAAATAGTAGCAATATCAGAACTTTCTAATTCTATTAATTAACATTAGTCTTCTGCTAAAAGACCCCTAACACACAATAATGTTTCTAGATTTTCTATTGATTTATTTGACTTGCATGATACTGGGAGGGGGGGTGAAGCTAAGGTGGTAATGAATTGATATTTCTTTACCATTGTACCTTAAAATTCCACCAAGTTCAGCAATGTTTCATCTAAAACTGAATGAGAATTTATCAGGTATACAAAAGGGCATTTGCAAATTCCTTTAATGAAATGAATGACAATTTTGTCTCCTTACCACAATACAGAAAGTTTAAAGAGGGAAATACACTTTTTGAGAAAAAAGCCCTACACAGATATTAAAATAAGTAAGTTTTGAATCAGTTATTATTGAAAAAATTTTAGTCTGCAAATATTTGATCAGAATGTTTTTACCCTAACTTAAATGTTTTTCGTTTCAAAACAAATCAGCATGTTCCTATGAGCAATTTATTTTTTATAGAAAAGCATTTTCATTTGGGGAATGATATATCAGAAAATCCATGACCGTTTCTAACAGCTAGCCATGATATGTTTTTTCATCAGATGTCGAGGGTATTACTAATGAAATAATCTACAAAATGGAATCTTTCAGAAGAGATTGTTATAGAAATATAATAATATACTGCTGAAAGCTTTATTAAGAAACAGGGAAAACAAAGTTAGATCCAGGGGGCTGTTTATCATCATGGTATTAGGTAAAATCCACTGGGTGTCTTTTATCATTTACTAGTCATCTATTTAGGTCATCTTTTCTTCTAGTCATTCTTTGCAGTCTTGCAGCACTAATACCGTCAGAGCAGTTTCCATCTCTTACTTTTGGAAAATATTGTTAATCAATATTAATGTTACTGAAGAGCTTTGTTACAGCATATCCATGTAAACACTAGAGTTACATTTGAAGATATATGACAAAAGAGGATTTTTTTAAAAACTAGAGAGCCGTTGCTCCCTTTAGGCTATTCTATGTGTGTGTGTGTGTGTGTGTGTGTGCAGGGTAAGGATAACAAACAGTCTGGCTATAAAATTGTCTTTAATTAGTTGACTCAGTGGCTTCCAACAGTGTGCTGCACTGGTATGTGTGACTCCCACGTTACAAGATAGACTTCTGAATCTTACTCTATGCTCCTGGGTAGTCGTAGCGTATCAACTTATATGCTGTCCTGTGGGAAGTGCTGGAAGTATTACCCAAATAACCATCCCACTGATTTTATTGGCTCATAGGGAAGTCATATACCTTCCCTTCTGAGGAATAGCTAGAGGTTGGGTGCCATGACAGTAATAGTACTCTGAGTGAAAATCAAAGGGATGTACAAGTGAAAAGTTAATAGAAATTTTAAAGGTTACTTTTATGTTTCTTCATTGAAAAACAGGCCATATACATAATAATTAAAAGCATATTAACCCTCCTTGTATTTTAAACAGCATCAATGAGTACTATTGTAATGGTCTAAAAATACTTTTTCAAACATTAAAACAATTATTAATTATTCTTTCTACAAACACAAAGGCTCTTTCTAAGATTGTAAACCAGTTTTAATTATAATTTCCTTATTCATAATATTTCAAAAATACTTTGATTTCTGCCAGTGGGGTTGTCCTAATTTGGAAGAAATACTTTTCTGCATTTTCTACTGTGAATTCTATTCCCACTGTTTTGTTTTCATGCAATCTAATATATAACGCAAGTCTGAAAGATACATGTTGAATAGTCATCATTAATGCTTGAAACTTCAACTGTATGGAATAGTAGGAAGATCTGTGTAGGAATAGGAGCTGAAGAATTAAGTAAAAATTCCAGACATGGGACATTAAATTTTGTTAAGATACAGTTTCCAGCCCTGGAATTGTTTTCACATATTTTCTGTCTTCTTTTTCCCCATAATGACACAAATTTCAAAATACAGTAATAGGTGCTAGGTGGTATATGTTTCAGAGTCTTAAATGTCTGTGCTGCTTTGTTTTCTGAAGATGAAGTAAACATTAGTACTTACATGGCTTTAAGTTCATAAAATTACCTTTGAAATTTTCAACTGAAGTAACTGAAAACTAGGACACGATAGTGACCCTTATCAAATAAAAATGTTGGACTGTTTTTGTTGTCCTGCAATCTGGATGTAGCTGTTTTGGAGCTATCCACAAGGTATGCCACATCTCCAATGCAGGGAAAGAAAAGATTTTTATATTTAGGTATGGTTCATTTTTGTTTTTAAATTTTATTGGTGCCTTAGAACTACTGCTGTGGTAGTTCACCCTTCATCTGATTTGAGGGCAAGACACGTGTCTGTTGAATATTCTGATTGTCCTGTACAATTACAGATGAGAATTTTAGCTCATGTACCTGTATGAAGAAGGATCAGGATGAATTCCTAGGGGATTTCTTAAACATGGTTAGTCTTTCTCTTTAGGCTTAGTTAATTCTAAGGACATTCAGATGACTGGTTTGTGCTGATAGAATGTATCAGTGGAACGCAAGGAAACCATGAGACAGACTTTAACGATAAATTAATGTAATAATTTTGGGCAACTATAAAATTCTCATTTGT